>NC_136067.1:571392135-572001502 GCF_964261635.1 Lissotriton helveticus
CATTTCAGGTGGTTACTATCTGAGCTCTGTTTGGCGTTTGTGAATGTAGAGTGGGTCCTGATGCAGCAGAACTTGCAGGATTGACAAGTGAAGGGATCATGGGTGCGTCCAGGGGCAGCTTGGTGGCAGTCGGGGAGGTGGCCGGTGTTGAGCGCAGTGAGGGTTGCGGCGTCGTACGTTAGGCGGGTGGAGTGGTTAATGCGAGGGCCAGGGGGTCTTGCGCTGGGCGTGGTCCAGGCGCGGACGGGCATAGACCGGCTTACCTTTGGGGCGCCTTCGGCGCGCATAGGGCGCGTCCGCTGCGCGCAAGTGCCTCTGTCATAAGTGGAGAGTGGAGGGTGTGGAGAGTGGAGGGGGGCGGGGCGAGGGAGGAGCAGCTGGGAGGCGGGGTGGCTAGTGGGGGTGGCTAGTGTGGAGGGTCAGTGGGAGCTGGAGGGAGCGGGGGTGGGGCCGCGGGGGAGCAGCGACAGGGACGGGCTAAGGGCACAACAACAATGCTGGGCGAGATCACTGGCACAGAGCGAGGTCGCGGGCACAAACAAAAACAATCACTGGCACAATCAATGGCACACAATGCAGGTCGCTGGCACAAATAGCTGGCACATAATTGAGCAATGCAGGCAACGATACCGGGCCGAATGCAGGTCGCTGGCACAGATAGTAGGTCGCTGGCACAGATAGCAGGTCGCTGGCACGGAGAGCGCGATATCAGGCACAGAATGCAGGTCGCATGCACAGATAGCTGGCACAGGAGGGACGAGCTGCGAGAGGAGCGACCAGTTCTGACTGGGTCAGGATGGTCACGGCTCCTTGTCTCGCGTTATCAGCCAGAGGTATGTTTGTGGGAGGGAGGAGCAGCTGGGAGGCGGGAGCGGGGTGGCTAGTGGGGGTGGCTAGTGTGGAGGGTCAGTGGGAGCTGGAGGGAGCGGGGGTGGGGCCACGGGGGAGCAGCGACAGGGACGGGCTAAGGGCACAACAACAATGCTGGGCGAGATCACTGGCACAGAGCGAGGTCGCGGGCACAAACAAAAACAATCACTGGCACAATCAATGGCACACAATGCAGGTTGCTGGCACAAATAGCTGGCACAAAATTGAGTAATGCAGGCAACGATACCGGGTCAAATGCAGGTCGCTGGCACAGATAGTAGGTCGCTGGCACAGACAGCAGGTCGCTGGCACGGAGAGCGCGCTATCAGGCACAGAATGCAGGTCGCATGCACAGATAGCTGGCACAGGAGGGACGAGCTGCGAGAGGAGCGACCAGTTCTGACTGGGTCAGGATGGTCACAGCTCCTTGTCTCGCGTTATCAGCCAGAGGTATGTTTGTGGGAGGGAGGAGCAGCTGGGAGGCGGGAGCGGGGTGGCTAGTGGGGGTGGCTAGTGTGGAGGGTCAGTGGGAGCTGGAGGGAGCGGGGTGGGGCCGCGGGGGAGCAGCGGCAGAGACGGGCTAAGGGCACAACAACAATGCTGGGCGAGATCACTGGCACAGAGAGAGGTCGCGGGCACAAACAAAAACAATCACTGGCACAATCAATGGCACACAATGCAGGTCGCTGGCACAAATAGCTGGCACAAAATTGAGCGATGCAGGCAACGATACCGGGCCGAATGCAGGTCGCTGGCACAGATAGTAGGTCGCTGGCACAGATAGCAGGTTGCTGGCATGGAGAGCGCGATATCAGGCACAGAATGCAGGTCGCATGCACAGATAGCTGGCACAGGAGGGACGAGCTGCGAGAGGAGCGACCAGTTCTGACTGGGTCAGTGGGACCCCATCCTGGTCTCAAGTTAGACACCCCGCTTAGGATGTTAGACCACTGCGAGCTGGAGTATCTGCATGCAGGAACCTCAGCATCTCTGGTCAGTGTGTCGGCCAGGAATTCCTGTTCTCCTCTGTCTATCTTAGCAAGATGTGATGTATATATACCCATAGGTGTAACCAGGGGTCCTACCTCGCTGTATTACTGTATCAGACTTAGGATGACGTCGGGCATGAACTTTATACATAGATATTATACAGGAGATGGTAGTCCTGCTGCACTTCCAAGAATCCTCATGCATTATGTATGAGATTTCAAACTAGGGAAAACTCACGTTTTGAATGCAGTGTTGTATCTAGGTAAAAGGTCGTTCCCTGTAAACCGTTATATGTGTAATATAGGGAAGACTATAGGTGAAGGGTTACAAGTTACCTTGTACTATATCAGGGTACCTATTGGGAATATATCACAAGGATGCCAAGTCTAACACATGTCCCCTCCAGCTTTAAAGTGGGGAGTACTACGCACCCTATTGGGAGTTCTCATCACTAAGGTGGAAGAATCTGTATAGACCATTAGCTATTTCATGTGCTTTACCAGGGCGGTGTTCCACCGTAAAGTCAATCAATCAATCAATCAATCAATTCATATAGCGCGCTACTCACCCGCTAGGGTCTCAAGGCGCTGGGGGGAGGGGTCCGTTACTGCTCGAAAAGCCAGGTCTTGAGTTGCTTCCTGAAGGAGAGATGGTCCTGGGTCAGCCGTAGGTGGATGGGGAGGGAGTTCCATGTCTTGACCGCCAGGTAGGAGAATGATCTTCCTCCGGCGGTGGCTCTGCGAATGCGTGGTACGGTGGCGAGGGTGAGGCTGGTCGATTGCAGCTGGCGGGTGGGTGTGTAGAAAGTGAGGCGGTTGTTGAGGTACTTGGGGCCCAGGTCGTGGAGAGCCTTGTGTGTGTGGGTGAGGAGTCTGAACGTGATCCTCTTGCTGACGGGGAGCCAGTGCAGGTCTCTCAGGTGGGTGGAGATGTGGTTGTGGCGGGGGTTGTCCAGGGCGAGTCGTGCGGAGGCGTTCTGTATGCGCTGGAGTCTTTTCTGTAGTTTGGCTGTGGTTCCCGCGTAGAGGGTGTTCCCGTAGTCCAGTCGGCTGGTGATGAGTGCCTGGGTGACCATCTTCCTGGTTTCGGTGGGGATCCATTGAAATATCTTTCAGAGCATGCGCAGGGTGTTGAAACAGGATGACGAGACGGCGTTGACTTGTTAGGTCATCGAGAGGGAGGAGTCCAGGATGAAGCCCAGGTTTCGTGAGTGGTCCGTTGGCTTGGGGGTGATGCCCAGGGCCAGGTCCATTCCTTGTATGAGGTGGACCACCTCAACAGTTTTGGGTTCTCATCCCTCCTCTGCATCAACCATCTGAGGGGCCTGTGGTTTGTCTGAACTCGGAAGTAAGTTCCAAACAAGTAGGACCTTAGCTTCTGCAGTGCCCAAACCATAGCAATAGCTTCTGGCATTATTGCATTCAAGCTCTGTTCCCTGGCAAGTAGCCTCCTACTGATGAAACCTACAAGTTGGTCCAAGCCCTTGTCATTCAATTGTGAGAGAACTGCTGCCACACCATGCTGTGAAGCATCTGTCTGCACAACATGTTCTTGCAAGAAATTGGGTGCATTGAGCATAGGTGCAGTGCACATGGCAGATTTCATGGCATTAACAGAGGTCTGACAGGCATCAGTCCAGATAACTTTCCTTGGCTGCTTTCTTGAAGTCAACTTTGTTGAGGGGCAGCAATGGTGCCATACACCTCCCCCCCAAAAACCATCTGTAGTAGCTGGTGAGACCTAAGAAGGTTTTCACCTCTCTCTGGGTCTTGGGGGGGGCTCCCAAGCCATAATGGTGTCAATTGTAAGTTGCCGGGGTGCCAAATGGTTGCTTCCTATCTCGCACCCTAAATACACCGCAGACTCCTGCCCTATCTGGAATTTACTGGTGCTCATAGTGAGGTCTGACTTCTGCAGAGCCTTCTGTGTAAAGACAACAATAGCAAGCTTCTAAATACAAAAAGGGCTCATATATTCTAGGTGTAGTGATAAAAAATGTTTAATCAAGCATAAAAAATTGTGCAAATCACCCACTACAACTGTAGAAAAATATTTTCATTTTATTAGTTTTGCACTTTTTAAATCGATTCATAAATTAATTAATCATTCATAAAATACTTTTTTTCTTCATATGTTTTTTTTAGTGCACAGAAATGAATATATTTCTATACATGTAGACTCATAACTAATAACAGACAGTTATATATCTTTCCAATCAGGGTATGCAATGATGGTAACTGGTATGTGCTAACATATCTGGAAGATGATGGCTTGATGATGGCAAGCGACAGAATAAAAAAACTACGCTCGTTTTGGCACTGCTGCCTTCATCAGTAACACCGTCTATGCACATACACTAAATAAAAAGATACAAGCAACCATTATTTCTAACTAAAAACTTAATTAACACACCTAGAATAACTATAATATATGCTTATTTAAAAAGTTTAATATATATAATGACTATAAACCCGGCAAGATCAACTCTAATTTGTTGATAGAATGCTCAACTCACGATTTTAACATTTATCTAATTTCTAACATTATTTGATACATAATTCAGAAGTAAAGGTCGACTTTCTGAGTTCCAATTTCATTGATATTTTATAGCCTGATCCATCTACATATCAAGAACATCAGTATCTACACAATATATACTTTTTTTGGGAAATTTTATTAGTGGGAGTGTTATAAAACAAAAAAAGTGAAACAGATAAATGAAAAGCAAAAAATAAACAAATTAATTATATACAACAGCACAGTTTGAAAAGAAAAACAATAAACAGAGAAACGCATTATGAGTATAGCCCTTATGAATGTAGTTCCACCATTAGTTCTCAAGCTGCTCTGTAACAATATTTGTAATGGTGCCAGCTTTGGGCCGTTTACTCTTTTGGCATAGTACTGGTTTCATTTAAAAGGCTACAATTTTCTATGCCTTACATGATTGAATCTAACACAAAGGCATACTATTTTCTTTCTTTCTCTTATTACATGTAAACATGGAGCCTTTTTAGCAGGTATTAATATTGAAGATGCAACCCACACCTATTTAGATATATTCTAGTGATTATAATCAGAATAGCAACCCTTATCTCTGGGAAGAATACTGAATTTTGGACCCCGATATCACACTTGCTCCAATATTACATTAACCTGAAAAATGATATGTCTTATGCAGTTATAGACATATGCCTAGTACTTACTTGAAAATGTGAAGCTTGGTAGACATAACAGAACTTTACTTGTTGTTAAAATGTGAAAAGGCAAGGATCACCTAGAGACACAGTGAGTTGAAATGGTATGATTGAACTGGTTATGTAAGTAATATTACTTTTTAATATACTTTTTTTTACCTCATAACACCCAGAGAATTCAAGAACTTACTTGACACATCTTAGGCTGTCTTATTGATAGTCCTGTCTTCATGAATCATAGTTTGAGTCAATGTGGTTCTCATACATAAAGAAAGCAACTTTTTTTTCCCTCACGCTCTGTGAAAAAATTCAGAGTCAAAGAAATAGTGTCCACACGATGTCACTCGTGCTCACATTATTGTTATAGACAAAAAACCTAATTAGGTATCTGTTATCTGTATGTTGGGCAGTCTCCCATAATATCAGGCCCACCGCAGATTTGTTTGTTTTCATTATACCCAAAACTTTTTATATGTTCCCTACACTAATCGACAGAAAGCCTTCCTTTAGTACTCCGTATATAACAATACAAGCAGAGCCTTCAACACTTCACAACACTTCACATAGGTGTCACAAGTGTTCCTCTCAGCTTGAGCTGAACAGAGCAATATCATACAGGTTGACAGCACTGAATTACTCATGCCCAGACAGTACCTGTTTGACCAGTCTCTGGAACGTGGCGGGGGCAACAGTTCAACCCAAATGGCATGACCTGGAACTGGTAGTGCTCATCTGGCAATGTGAACGCATACCTCTCTTTAGCTCCATCAGTTAAGGCAATATGCCAGTATCCAGATGTTAAATCAAACGTGCTAAGGAACTGGGCAGCTCCCAACCAATCAATGAGCTCATCAGCTCTGGGGATGAGGTGTGAGTCAGCCCTGGTGACGGCATTGAGCCTGCAGTAGTCCACACAGAAACACAGTTCAGAAGTGGCACAGGGTGCAAAAGGTTTTGGAACCCAGACCACTGGGCTAGTCCGGAGGCTGCTGGAGGGCTCTATTACCACTAGTGCCAACATCTTGGAAACTTCTTTCTTGATGCTAGCGTTGACCCTGTGAGTAAACCTATAATCCTGTTGCTCACAGGCAAACTGCCCCCAGTTTCCACATCATGGACACACCAATTGGTGATTTCTGGGGTTAGGGAGAATAGGGAGGAGAACTGCACCAGCACCTGGTGACAGTGTCTTTGCAGCTCTGGGGTCACAACACCCGCTGGACCATAATGCTATTAGGCATACAGAAGATAAGGAATATGCTGACTCTGCTCTTACACTCCACCATCTGTTGCCAGGAGCATAGTACCTTCAGACCTCTCAAAGTGAGGTTTGAGGCAGTTCACATGCAGGACCCTCAGAGGGTTCCTAGGGTCCTGCAAGCTCACCAGGTAGATGAAATCACTCTTGCACTCCACCACCTCAAATGACCCAGTCCACTTGTCTTGGAGTGCACAAGGCTTCACTAGTGCCATCACCCACACTTTCTGGCCAGGTGGCTGAAACTCTTCCAGAGTGCCATTCTGGTCATACCAATGTTTCATCTCTTCCTGGCTGGCTTCTAAGTTTCCTAAGCGAGTTTCCTGAAGTGATGAGTCTGATTTTTGAAGGCCAGCATGTAGCTAAATACATCCTGGGGTATCTTATTGGGAGTTTACTCCCAGTCATCCTTCACCAGACTGAGAGGCCCTCTCACAAAATGCCCATACAGCCAATCAAAGGGAGTTACCCCATTTCCACGGTACCTCCTTGTAAGCAAACAACAGGCATAATAAGAAGACGTCCCCCTTATACTTCTTGGGCTCTGTAAGACCATTAATTATGCATTTTAGGCTTCGGTTGAATCTCTCAACCAACCCATTTCCTTGGGGGATGGTAAGGAGTGATACATTTAAACATTACACCACACTTCTCCCATAAAGACATCATATACCTAGATGTGAAGTTGGTACCCTGGTCAGACACCACTCTGGGAAATCCCTCATGGGATAAGATCCCCATCAATGCATGGCTCACCACAGGGGCCTTAATTGTCCTGAGGGAAACAGCTTCCAAGTGGCATGATCCACCAAGACCAAGATATACTTGTTACCTAAGGCTGTCCTGGGTACCAGAGGCCCACAGTATCAATTTCCACCTACTCAAAAGGGATGCTTAGCACAGGGAATGGTTGGAGGGGAGCTTTATACTTTCCCCCACTAATAAGGCCTACAATGAGATTCAGTGAGCCTTTGCATCTGGGGCCAAATGAAGTGGGTTACAAGCCTTTGAAAGGTCTTGTCATGCCCCAAATATCCTGCCAAATGCACATTATGAGCTATACCCAGTAGGAAGGTCCTGAAGCACTTGGGTATCACCAGCACACAGGTTTACCCCGGCTCAGCAACTTTAAGCTCACTGCATAGGAGGTAATTTACCCAATAAATCCAATGTTATCCAGACTGTTCACCTGCTGACTGGTCTGCAGCCTGCTGCCGCAAACCAACAAGAGTAGGGCACTCCATCTGTGCCTTGCAGAACTCCTCCCTGCTGGGACCCCCTTCCTGCTGCCAATTGGCCAGCTCAGGTATATCTCCCAGCTTTGCCATTTTCTCTCCTGTAGGTTCCAGGGCATCCCCCACTAAATCTGCCTCCTCCTAGACTGTTGGAACGTCTGTGTTGGGTTTCCCATGCCCCCAGGACCACTGTTCCAGGCTTCAGGTCCCTTTGATCACCTTCCTGGCTGCTATTAGCCGAGTGGTCACACACACCTACTCGGCAGACCTAACATATCAAACTGAGCCCAGCATTCCACTTCCTTCCAGGGGGAACTCTCCAGGTCTTTGCCAAGCAGACAGTCAACAGGCATGGATGGACTCACAATGACCTTCAAGGGACCTGTGACCCTCCACTGTTCAAAGATATTCAGTGCCATCCTACACAGGTGCTCAGAGTTGTCTTCAGCAACTACAGAGTAAAGTACTTCGGGATGACCTGCTCTTCAGAATCCCATTGACACCTCAGAGATGTCGCACTGGCTCCAGTGTCTCTCAGAACTTCTAACCTCTTCCCATTGATGGTCACCCACTGCAGGTACATTTTAGTGTTATCCCAGAGACAGCTTTCCAGGAATATCTCACTATCCCCCAGCGAGATAAGGGTCCTCACAGCTGCTCCCCCCTTCACTAGTAATCAACTCCTCTCCAGCATTATACTAACTAACCCTGGTGAAGGGCACCAGTGAGTGCTGGTGTGGCCTTGGGACACGTGGGATCCCTTCTCATGTGGCCCTCCTGATCACATACATAACACCTGCTGGATCCCCTATGGCTTGGCTTGCCTCTAGAGGGCCATGGCTTATTACCACTGGGAGGCTGGGAATCTTTACCCTGGGAACTATTTTAGGGGCTGTTAGAGTTACCTTTGTCCCACCCACTCTTCTGCTGGAGACCCTGCCCACCCATGGGTGAGTTTCCCACATTCCCCTGTGGACCCTGGCACTCATCTAGTGCTCTGCTTCCTGAGCAAGCTTCCTGGGGTCAGTCATCTTACTATTCATCAGATGTTGGTGCAGCTCTGGACCACAAAGACTATACAAGTGCTCCCATGCAATTAAATCATACAACACCTGATAGTCAGTTAACTTGCTGAACGTTATCCAATTTTTCAGTGCTCTGCTAAATAAATTCACACATTCTACTGAAGTGTTAGACTCAAGCTTCTTAAAAGATCTAAATGTGTTCCTGTACTGTTCAGGTGTGAGCCCATACCTGAGGCATAAAGCCTCCTTCATATTGGGTTAAGAGAGAGTATCCACCTCCTCCAAAGGTGTCCGAGAGTTCCTCTCATTGGTGTCAAAGCATTTCCACAGACCCACACCACAATGTTTCTCTGGCATCTCATTCATGTGAAGTGCAGCCTCATACAATGCAAACCAAGCATAAATATCCTCCCCCTTCTGGAAATGTTGCACTAAAGGCCAGATGTACGACCCTACAATATTGTAAGTCGCAAATCGTGTTGTTTTGTGACTCTCAATTTGCGACTCTCAAATTGGAATGGACAACAGTGTCTCAGACACTGTTTGCAATTCCTAATGGGGTCACAAATTGCATGACTCATTAATATTCATGAGGAAGGTGCAATTTGCAACCCCAGGGATGGTGGCCTGTTGGGGTCAGCAAACCACCATGTCTGTGTCTGCTTTTTAAATAAAGCAGTTGTTTAGGTATCGGCCTGACCCAGCGCATGCGCTGATCTGGCCGAGACATTTAGTAGCTGGCTTTTAAAAGTGCTGCCAAAAGCCACCAGTGTGCCGTTACGCGCGCTTGCACGCGCTGCCATCTGTCTTTCCTCTGTCGTCACGGGTCATTAAAACACGGTGCTCTCACTTTCGCCGCGGTGCTCTCAGGCTTGTTCTTTGAAGAGTTTCTCTGGCAAGCAAATTGCCTCTCGTTCTCCTCCAGTGCTAAATGCTTCTGCTGTCGGTCACTGGCAGGCACACAATGCCCAATAGAACATCCAGCCCCTGCCCCGCATGTGTGGCGGCCCGGGATGAGACAGCTTCTCGGGCACACACACAGCTGCACTCGAGCACTTCACAGGTCTTTAAAAGACCATTTGTTAATTTATGTTAGATTCTAGTTTGAATCTTTCAAGTAGTGCGTAGGTGTTTCTTGCTTAGTCGAACTTTATGAAAAATGTAAACGTCTTTTGTCAGTACACTGTCAAATAACATTGATGCATGATAGTCGTGAGCATCCGCAGACGGAGGCATTCTATAAATGTACCAGCGAGGTGACAGAATCGCAACTCGTGAACATGCCGTCAAAACGGCTTGCCAGTATATATTCTTTAACATTTTTTTAAAGTGGTCACTTATTTAGTTTTCATTGTTACATAGTTCAACTTAACACGTTAAGCGAACGGAAGCTTTGCGATTTAACAAATCATTTATGCATATCTGTTCAGTTGTCTCTCATACTCGCTTTGACATTGCGAGCCAATGTGTTTCATTTCGAATATTCTTCCAAGTAAGCACGAATATGTATTTACTTTGCTATGGTAACAGGGGAAAAGGGCTGATAATTATTTAAGAACTTAAAGTCATAGTAACACGTGAAATATTTCTGCATGTAATAAATGGCTTTCCTCTCACCTAGTGCAGGTTATTTCTCAGGGCTGGCCCCCGGACAGCTATAGATTTTAATTACTCCTAAGTATTTCCATTTTGTAGCATGATCTGTGTGTCTCAAACATTTTCACATTCCTCTGGCTGCTCATCATGGTTGCTAAAAGGAGCAGGCCTTTCTTTAATATAGTCATTGCATTATGTAGGATCACAGCTTGTGAGTTGATGTAGTGTTTGTACAATGACAAGTGATGGCCTTATGGCTGCTGCAGAAGTAAACAAATCTTCATACCAACCAAGATAATCAAACACTGCTAGGTTTTAATAGTTGTCTTATATTTATGGCAAAAAGCAGTATATATGCCTATTCTTTTATTTAAATTTGGGCGTACAGGGTTTATTCCTTGCCACCAAATGGCATTGGCAAATCATTTTTAGAGATACACCTGAATATTAGGCAGGTTAGAAAAGGCCCATGTTTGTGAGCTGCAAACATATTTAAAATAAAGAACAGTTAAAAGTTGTGTACAAAGCCATCCCTCTCACAGATCACTCTCACAGACTCCCTCTCACAGACTCCCTCTCACAGACCCCCTCTCCCACTCTCTCTCAATAATTGACTCACTCTCACTGACTCACTCTCTCTCACTGATTGGCTCACTCTCACTGACTCACTAACTCTCACTGATTGACTCACTCTCACTAACTGACTCACTCTCACTGATTGACTCACTCTCTCTCACTGACTGACTCACTTTCACCGACTGATTCACTCTCTCTCACTGACTGAATCACTTTTACTGACTGACGCTCTCTCACTGACTGACTCTCTCTCACTGACTGACTCTCTCTCACTGACTGCCTGACTCTCGCTAAAAGACTGACTATCTCACTGGCTCACTCTCTTTCACTTACTAACTGACTTTCTCTCATTCACTCTCACTGACTGACTCTCACTCTCACCGACTGACTGACTCTCACTCTCACTGACTGACTGACTCTCTCATTCACTCTCGCTAACTAACCTCCTGTTATTTATGCCCCCATAACAAAAAAACATCAACAAGCAACCATTGGGAAAGGCAGATACAAGTTGCCAGCATTGAAAGGACAAAAAACCTCGACATTATTTTTAATACTTTTTTAATATGGTCGTTTAGTTGTACATAATACTTTTTGGTCATATATAAGGTAACAAAAATGCTTCTGACACTTCTTTATTATAACTTTTCAGCATGCTGCAAACTTCTCTACAGCACAGCTTAAAGACATAGGTAAAGTCAATATCTCTGGCTAAACACTTATAAGTTCCCAACGGCGAGACCTATTGGCTATGCCATTGCTTGTTTTAAATGCAGCCCGCTTCCTTACAAGAAAACGGGATGCATTTAAAAAAGAAAAATGAAATGTTTCTGTTTCATTTTTAAGGGCAGGGAGTGGTCCCTGGGACCACTGCCTGAGCCTTAAAAATATTTTTGCATCCATTCACAAAGGGGAAGGGATCCCCTGGGGACCCCTTCCCGTTTGTGAGTGGCTTACCACCAATTTGAAGTAGGTAGTAAACTGCAAGTGTTTGGGGCCGCAAATGCGGTTGCAAAACAATAGAACTTTCCATTGTGACTCGCTATTAGGAAGGGACGACCCTTCCTAAAAGAGAGAGTCTCAAACACTATTTTGCAAGTCACCTACTCGCAAAATAACATTTGTACATGCCAGGACCCTCCTTTGTGGTTGCAAACAGCCCAATTTATCATGTGCAACAGCAAAAACTAGTCGTACATTTGGTCCTAGATCTGTAGGAATGTAGACATTTTCCCCAGACTGCACTGGCTGTACGCTGCCACCATTTGAACTGGACTCTGCCTGCTTGGCCTTGATGTCCATGTCCCTCATGCTCAGCTTATGTGCAAAGATCAATGTCTTCTCTTCAAAGGCACAAGCCTTCTCATTCTCCATTGCAGTTTTCTGGTTCTCCATTGTCATTTGCTTCATCTGGAGCCTCATAATCTCCAACTTATGATCCCTGGCTCTCTGTCTCTCCCTCAACTCCTCTGGGTAGGTATTCCTATAAGACACACTGCTTCCAGGCCTGAAGGGCAACTTATCCTGCAGGACGATCCTGAGACCGAAAGCTCCCCTGTTGGTCTGGGATATCAAAATTCACATTTTCATCGGCAGCCTCCTCGGTGTCCCTAGCCTCACTAGCCTCCCTTGCCTCCCCAGCCTCTCTATCCACCCATCAGAGACTCAAGGCCTTCTGCTGCTCCTCTATCCTAGTGGAGCTCCTCAGTTTTTGCACAATTGTTTCATTTAATCCACTTTGTATGTAGGCAACATTCCAATATCAAACACCAATTCTACAACCTCACTTGCTGGTTTAGAGACATGGTGTGTGGATATGTCAATGGTTAACAAAATGAGAAGCAAAAAAACACAGTATATGGTTGCGTAGTGGTGTGCAATAGACTAGTGATGTACACCAATTTCTCTGGGTCAAGTACAAATACATGTTCAATCATCGCTGCTGACCACCATTGTTAGAGATGAGGGTCTCTAGTTGGCACCTTAGTCCAAGTAGGGACCCTTGCTTCTAGTCAGGATAAGGGGATTACACACTTTAGATAACCCCTGCACAACCCCTTAGTAACTTGGCACGAGCAGACAGGCTTATCCTGAAGGCAATGTGTGAAGTATTTGTCCCCAACCTCACAGTAACCCAGTGAAAACAACACAAATGGAAACCACACCAATTTAGAAAAATAAATCATCTTTATCTAAACCAAACAAGACCAACATGACAAAAATCCATCATATATGTATTAAGAAATCACTTTTAAAACAGTTACTTCAAAAATTAAAAAATAGCACTTGTAGAAACATATGCATTCTGATGGCTCATCCTAGGCAGGATAGAAACATAAAGCTGGCACACCTGAATAGGCAGTGTCCTGCCCCCACTCAACGTCTTGATTATCCCCCTATAGTGAGTCTGAAGCCAGAGCTGAGAATAAAGATCTTCTGTGCACTTCAAAGACCCTTCTTTGAAGTAACTTCTACTTCAAAGGCATAACTGGGAATAAGTACTGGGACTCTGATTCCATCAAATCAGGCACTTCTAAACCTGTAACGAACTTCTTATAAAAGGACAGCAGTGCTGCTACAAGGATGGTCACTCTGCTGGACTGCTGCCCTGGA
This sequence comes from Lissotriton helveticus, assembly GCF_964261635.1. Classification (NCBI taxonomy): domain Eukaryota; kingdom Metazoa; phylum Chordata; class Amphibia; order Caudata; family Salamandridae; genus Lissotriton; species Lissotriton helveticus. The sequence goes on from NC_136067.1 coordinate 571,405,496, forward strand.
AGGATTGCTTCTCTGATGTGGCGCTCTGCATGAGGGAGAGCTGAACTCAGCCTTAAACCCAGAGTGATCTCTAAGGGCATGTTGGCTTGCCTCCTGTTTTCTTACACTCAAGCATATCAAAGTCTCATCAGCTGCTCCTATGTCTGGTCCATTGAAAGTGGATTATTGTGCTTGCTCCAGTGCAAATGACGCATCCTCTGCCTGTGTGAAGTAGAATCAATGTATGACCCCGTTGTGGGAATGGATCTACTCCATCGCACTGGTACCAATGCCTCTCAACTTTGGTGCTTTGTCTTCGGACCTGATGCATCACTGCCTCTGCTTTGAAAAATGGACGCGTAACCTCGACTGCTGGATCAACACCAAGACATTGCTCGGCTGCATGGCTGCACTCTGCATCTCGCTGTTGTGACCAGGATCCAGGTGCTGTGTTCATTGGGCCTGCATGGCTCCTGTATCCGGCCTGCACTCCATCGGGGTCTGCCTCACACTTGCCTTTGCCCCGGTCCAGCTCAACCAAATATCCCCCATTGGTGCTTATTGGTTCTAAGCGCTACAGACCTTTTTATTCTGTAAAAATTCATATTTTGACTTTTACTCCTTCTTCTTGGATTTTTGTCTTGTTTTATTTATAAAACTCATATCTATTTTTCTAAACTTGTGTGAAGTGTTTTTTGTGGTGTGTTCGTTGTGTTGCTGTGTTGTTTTGCACAAATACTTTACACATTGCCTTCTAAGTTAGGCCTGCCTGCTCAGTGCAAAGCTAACAGAGGGTGAGCACAGGATAATTTATGGTGTGTAACTGACTTACTCTGACTGGGATTGTGGTTGAGGTGCATACCTCTGCCAACTAGAGACCTAATTTTTAACACTTTTCAATGGAGTTTTAATTATTGATACCTAGCAGTTCTATAGAGGATGAATCACTAACTGTAGCACCTCAAACTGTGAAATCGGCTGATGCTAGGCCAGCAAAAACTCTTCAGTTCCTCCACCGTTTAACTGGGTGGGGAAAATAAGGGCCTGATTATGATCTTGGGGGACAGGGTTACTCCATAACAAACCATACTGTTATCAGGTCCCCCAAATTAAAATTCATCATCAAAATAACATTATTTAAAATCTTTTGTTTTAGACTCATAAAAGTACATTATAAAAAACATCATGGCATAAAAGATTAAATATAAATTTATTCATTATAATTTAAAAACGTATTCAGTAAAATGGAAGCTAAAATCCATCACTAAAAGTCCTCATATTATCACAGAAATAAAGAGGTTTATCTTCCAGATCCCATCTTTCAATCATCTTCATAAACCAATTTATACAGATTTGCAAGGGACTTCCTTCTTTTTACAGCCCGGAGGATATAGCCTGCAATAGGTCAGCAGGCAATTTAATTTTCAATGGTACATATAAAATTCATTGTGTACCTTATAGAAGAAAAGTTTCTTAGTTACAAAGATTGATCGTAGAAATGTCTGTCTGATGTCTTGATAAAACCTGCAGAAGAGCATAAAATGCACTGTAGACTAGGGTGTTTCCCCATCACATAGGCACCTGGGGATTATTTTGGGAATGCCACAAGTTGGTGTAGTATGCCCAACCACAGTCTGGTCAGATAAAATCTTTCTTCCACATATGTTACTTTAACTAAATATTCAGGAAAGCCTGAAAGAATTGTATCAGACACATATCTTGACACACTTGCAGGGCACTGTTTCTCCATATAGATAATTTCCACTTTATTTGTGCCATATTGCAATATACTCGTGGGTTTTGTGAGTAACAGATCTTCATCAACATTTTTAAGTATCTTATCTATGTAAGTTATCCAAGGGATTTTACTATAATATTCCAAGGCTAGACAATCTTTAATTATTTCCCTAGTGAACTTTGTTCCCTTCTTGCACCAGAATTTATAACACAAACTTATTGCTCTCACTTGTATTGTGTCAACAACGCAGATTGCATTTGTTTCTTTATATAAGATGTACACAGATGTAGACCTAGGTACAGCCAAAAGATGACAAAGAAATGCATTTTCACAGGTTTGTAATGTGGATAAGTTAGCGTTACCCCGACACTATAGCACCGTATGTTGTATGTTGCAACAGGGATACACTTACTACTATATAATTTGAGCATGTCACATTTGGGTCTATTACCTATATAGCTGGAAAACCTAAAGATGGTCTCAACAATTCTAATTAGTTTTAGTTTTGTCTGTTCTATGTACGTGCCCCAATTGCTGCGATAAGAGAACAATATACCAAAATAAGGGAACCTTTGAACTTCAGCCAGCTAAAAGTCCCTCACAAAGTGATTCTTTTTCTTGGCCCTCCCCCATCTGCAGACTATCACAAACGTCTTAGTCAAATTTAATTTTAAGTCCCACTGCTCCATCAAAAGCATCGATCAGCTGTTGTAGGCCGTCTGCAGTTCTGGATCTTAGGACTGCTTCATCTGCATACAGGAGCAGAGGGGTTGAGCGAGGGCTTTTATTCAGGGCATTGGTGTTAAGTCCTTGAATGGTTTTGTCTATCCCATTAATATAACAATGAGAAGAGGAAAGGTGCAAGGGATATTTCTTAAACAAACTCAATAAATTAAATGCTTTCTGTACTTAATACAATGAATAATTTGATTAATTTGAAACATCTCTGGCTTTGTTAGGTGACATAAGACAGCACTTTGACACACACTTATATTATCTCCATGGAATTTTGCTCAATATTTGTATAGTTCAGTTCATGACTTACAGTAATATACCACCATAAGCCATATGAAGCTGATGTCAACTTACCTATGAGGTGCAGTTACACAAAAATTCGTGGAGACGTATTTACTTTTTCAATGTGTAATTTAATCCTTCTCTTACATACTACATACATACTGCATCCATATTAGCTGTTCATTTCGAATACTGAAAAACATTTAGTCATTGAATTGTAAATATTATACTGTTTTAGTTTATGTTCAAATTAAATTATTAACTGGTGCATGCAGATTAATATAACTGTGTTGGGTGCTTTGAAATCTGTTAATGGCATGAGGTATCTTTGACTGATTAGTCTTCAGAGTAGACATCTATTTGTATTATTTACAATTTGTGCCATTCAGTCTTATACATTTTTACAGAGATATGTGTTCCTAACTTCGGTTTTTTAACGTATTCTATTTGCTGATATGCTAGTCTTGTGCACTGATTCTATGATGCATTTTTATACAAAGCTGAAGAACGAACCTACTTAAAGATTTTTCAAGCTCTATCATATTAATAAAAACCTGCTCACAAAACAGCCCAGAGGTTAATGAGAAAAAAATGCTTCTAATCAAAAAAACATGAGAACCGCAAAATGAGCACATTTGTAAAGTAGGTCTCACTCATTGCTTAATGCTGAGAAATTCAAGTTCCTATGTGAAGAGAAATTCCTTAATGAGTGAGGCTAAGGAAATAGAAATTGGAACATTTTTATATATGAAGCTGAAATGCTAATGTGGAAATCATATGGCTTCAAAGTATACCCTGCTGGTTTTAAATAGCAAGAAAAGGCTTGGGTGGCAGTTTTTTTATATTTGTTTCACTAGCATTAAAAAGTGTTGTGAACTTGAAAAGTCTTTGAACACGTTTTAGTCCATTTCCTCCTCTAATTCTTTTTCGTGTGTTAGGTAATTTCACTGATGTATCAACGAACATTGCTTCCTTTTCTACATTTCTTCAGTACAAATATTCATATTGTACATTTTAATGCTTAAAATACATTTGTGTCCTTTTCGAAATCTGTTCACTTTTCATTGGAACCAGTATTTGCTAATCTAACACTTTATATAAAATATTGTTTGCTTTCGCACACTTTGCCTTGCACTAAAAAGCTGTATTAGCAAAACAGAAAACCTGGTTCACAATGTACAAAAGTTCCACTGGGTCTCGCAAATGGTTTTGACAATATATTACGAGTGTTTGAAATGTGGCCTTCTCTGCATAGTCACCCCCCTACTGTTTTCCCTTTTTGCTGAACCCTATATTTGTTGGCATTAGAACTCTGTACACTTGACCTGTGGGAACCAGTGGTAAAGTGCTTGTGCTCCTCCGTTCAACATGGTAAAAATTGTATACTCATGGTTAACATATTTAACTTACTTTTATATCCCTAGTAATGGTACCAAGGTGTACCTAGAGCATGTAAGTTGAATATCTGATAGAGACATCTAGCTGCAGATTCTTTAACTTTTGAATACTCCCCAGGTGCCAGTCTAGTTGCTGAAACTTTTTCAGCAGTACCTCTGCACACCGGGAGTTGGCGTTGTACTGCTCCATGAAGACGTTGTCTCCGGATATGATGTCAATAGAGCCATATAAGTCCCCTTCTGTACAACCAAGTCAGTTTCTTCTTTTCCGAACTTCAATGCGGATCCAGAGAAGCGTATCTCTGGATGTTTTTCAGCCTGTTATGCAAACTTGTTTTATCTGAAAGTGTGCTCTATGGCCCCTAGGCTTAAGTCTTGTGGGTTCTGCGTTCGCAAGACATTGGGTACGGACCCACACTCTATCTGTATTCGGTGCCTGGGCAAGCACCACAACGTCGATGAGTGTAACTCCTGTCAGCGGTTGACGCCAATGGGGCTGCAGGAGCGGCGCATGAAGCATCTGACGGTGCAGTTGTCGCAGACTTCCAGTGCACGTCGTCGGTCTTCCTCAGGTCATTTCGGTGAGTGCAGCTCTTCACCCCATGGCCAGCGACAATGTTCACAGTCTCGGTCGACATCACACAGTAAGCGGCATCACAAGATGTTGAAGGCCCAAGCCTCTATGGCATGGCAAGCATTCCATGGCGGCCCATGAGATATCGTACCCGTGTTTTCAAAGAGTGTCTGCAAACACTCTTCTGCTCTGGGGAGGCCGGGCGATTAATTTCAGCGAGGCCAGAGTGGAGCTGCAGGGGCGCTAAGCGGAGGTGAAATAGAGCAAAGCCCCATTCTCATACAAATGGTCTTTTTAAAGACCTGTGAAGTGCTCGGGTGGGGCTGTGTGTCTGTGCACGCTGGGGAAGCAGGCTGGGGAAGCTGTCTCAGCCCGGGCTGACACATAGGCAGGGTGAGATGACAGAGGGTGACAGAGGGAGGTAGAGGGACAGAGACAGAAGGAGGGAGGGAAAGGGAGGGAAGACAGAGACAGAGGGAGAGGGAGGGAAAGGGAGACCGAGAAATGGAGACAGAGAAAGGGAGACAGACAGAGGGAGGAGGGCGACAGAGGGAGGAGGGCGACAGAGGGAGACAGAGGGAGGGAGACGGAATGAGGGAGACGGAGTGAGGGAAGGGAGTGGGGGAAAGGAGTGAGGGAGGGAGTGAGGGAAGGGGAGTGAGGGAGTGAGGGAAGGCAGTGAGGGAGGGGGTGAGTGAGGGAGTGAGGGAAGGGAGTGAGGGGGAGTGAGGAAGTGAGGGAAGGGGAGTTAGGGAAGGGAGTGAGGGAGGGAGTGAGGGAAGGGGAGTGAGGGAGTGGGGGAAGGGGAGTGAGGGGAGGGAGTGCAGGGAGGGAGTGAGGGATGGAGTGAGGGAAGGGGAGTGAGGGAGTGAGGGAAGGGGAGTGAGGGGAGGGGGTTAGGGAGGGGGTGAGGGAAGGGGAGTGAGGGAGGGGGTGAGGGAAGGGGAGTGAGGGAGTAAGGGAAGGGAAGTGAGGGAAGGGCAGTGAGGGAGTAAGGGAAGGGGAGTGAGGGAGTAAGGGAAGGGGAGTGAGGGAAGGAGAGGGAAGGGGAGTGAGGGAGGGAGAGAGGGAATAGGGGGACGTGAAGGGGAATGAGGGTGAGGGAGGGAAGGAGAGGAAAGGAGAGGGAAGGGAGAGGGAAGGAGAGTGAGAGGGAGTGAGACAGTCATAATGAGGGAGAGATAGGGAGAGAGAGGGAGTGAGAGGGAGTGAGACAGTCAGAGTGAGTGAGACAGAGGGAGACAGGTGAGGGAGAGAGGGAGAGCGAGGGATGGAGGGAGGGAGGCAGAGAGAGAGAGATAGAGGGAGGGAGACAGAGAGAGAGAGAGAGAGAGTGGTGTGTATGCCGGGTCTGGTAGCTCAGTGGACGAAGGCGTCTGCTACAGGGACCTGTGTTCAACCTCATGGTCACAGTTTTTTTTGTTGCTCTAGCTCCGCCCCCTCCCCCACTGACCCCGCCCCCACCGGCGTGGCCCTCGGACACAAACCACACTTTAAATTTGGCCCCCGAGAGAAAGTTTGTGAGTACCCATGCTCTATGGTGTCTTTGACTCGCGATATGGATTGCGAAGGTGTCTCTTGCCCTAGTTCAGTTCTGATACTTCAGCTCAGGTGTCACTCCCCAACCTCCCAGTTTTCTCTGGAGCCGGGGCGACCTGGAAGCAGATGCAGGAGTACTACGAGGCTCTCTGTCTCGTCTATGGGCCCTCGACTCCCTCTGGACACGTGCGTGCACCTAGGAGGCCATAGGCACTGTAACTGCATCGTTGCCAGCAACTTTGTCATTGGGGCCAGTTCCAGCCTCGGACTCTGAGGTGCTGGTGCACGGTCTTTCAGGGCCACCCATGGCGGTCAGCTTTGGCGCGATGTCAGTCGCTATTATGGTGCCGGTCATTGCGGCACCGGTAGACTCTAAGCTGGAGTTGGTGTGCACCGTGGAGCCAGCTTCATCGGGACTCCAGATATCTGTGTAGATACAGGCTGACATCATCCTCCTTCCTAGGTGGACGTCGGCATGGCGTCGTCCCGTCGCCGCTCGATGATGCCTCAATGTCATTCAACATCGCCTCGAAGCCATTCGATGTTGTTTATGGAACGTAGGCAGAGTGGGTAATTTCAGTGGAGGATCCGCAAGGCCTGTTAGGGGAAGGTTGTGAGGAGATGATCCCCTTGGAGCAGCCAGTGGTACCTTCTGTGTTGTACAACTGGATTGTGGAGCTGGGTGAAGTGAGTGGGTTAGATTTGTCATCTGCTTCCTCCCATTTGTCACCTCCTGGCCTTGCCTCGGAAGCCAGTTCCTCTTTGGAGGAGATTTTGAGGAGAGTGGCTGATGTTGTGCATCTTAAATCGCCTACTGTGGAAAAGGCTACAGACTCTCTTATTGAGGTCTTTCATCCTGGCCAATCGGGGGTTGAGCTGGTGCTCCCTTTATATGAGTCCCTTACTGACATTTTGTTGTGGGCGTGGGCAAAACCTGAGTCTGATGCCAGTAGATGCATCATTACCAACACATGCCACCCTGCCCCTGATGACCCCGATTGCCTTTTTCGACAGCCGACCTACCACATCTCCTCCCTCTTTCTCCCCTTGATAAGGAGTGCATGGTACAGGATGCTTGCGGGAAGACTTTTTTTTTCCTCAACTAGTGCAGTTGTACACTCCACTAATACTGCCTGTGTTCTCAGATGCCATCTCCATACTTTGTGGGAGTCTTTCAGCCAACTTTTACCCTTGTTCCTCAAGGCTAACATGGGTGAGTTGCAGCAGTTGAGTTCGGGAAACGGCCACTACAACGCAGCTGTTTCCACGCATATCTTAACCATGCATGCATTACAACGCATGCATGGTTACAAAGAATAGCCTTTACCATGCATACCTTTACTACGAGATACAAAGTAAAGGCATGTGTGTTAAAGGCTAAATATAATAAAAAAGGTGGTTTGAGGTGCATCCCCCCCTAAAAAAAGCGTGAAAAAAAGAGGGGGTTGTGGGGGTTCCCCCCCAAAAAACGCACCTGTTGAAGTTTCTTCTATGTGGAGGCATTCGGTGTCATTAGAGGAAACGGAAATATACTTCTGTTTCCTCCTAACGACGTGAAAGAACAACACAGAAGCACATTAAGAAGAGACAATATGTAGAGGTAGGAGGAATATTAGATTTTAGAGAAAAAAAAGCAGGGGTCCGATTTAAGGATTAGGGGAAGGGGAGGGGTATTTGTAAGAAAGATTTAGGGGTAGGGAAATAACCTTTACAAAGAGTATGCCCTTACCATGCATGAATTTACAACGAAAATCGTTGTGAAAGTATGCGTGGTAAAGGAATATTTGTGGTAAAGGTTATGCGTGGGAAAGACATTCACGTTGTAATGCATGCATGGTAAAGGCATGCGTTACAGTAGAACGCTTTGTAATATCATACAACCGTTGAGTTCAGATGGCCGTCAGGGAGCCAGACTGCTCATCAGGTGTGGAATGGATTCCACTAACCCCTTTGGGTGAGACAAGGCATTGACCCAGCACTCATGACTCTGTGCTTCTGGATTTTTGGTAGGTGTCCAATCAGTCTTAATCGATATGCCATTTGATGGGGCTCATCTTTTTGGATCCCAAGCAAATGTGGTTCTATACAGATTTCGGGCTTGTGGGGAAGACTCAGATCCCTAGCCTCTCTCCTCCTTTCCTTTTCAATTGATATGGATGGGGTTACCCGGTTCAGTGGGTTTTCCTCCATTTGCCTCATTTGACTTGTCTGTATGATTTTTACACCACTGATTCGAGAGCTATGGCCTGTTATGCTGCTTTTTGCAGACATGATTGCAGGGATTGAGATTCCTCGAGTCTGCTCATGACCCTTGATTCACTAGTAATATGGCCTTTTCAGGTCTTTTGCTTCCCTTTTATACAGCAACGGTCATGGATCTTTAAGTTGGGTATAGGTTTATTTCCTGAATCAGCTGTTGTTGTGCTTGTGGTGTTGAAGTATTAAGCACTACTGCTTTCCTATTCAGACAGAGTCTACCTCCGGTTTTGACTATTTTTGATCTCCGGATGGTCTTTGCAGCTGCATAGCGGTTTTGTTCTTTATTTTACTCTGATAAGGAGCTTAGTCTCAAGAATTTAAACCTTTTATGGCATACGTCTCACTCAATGTGGATTACTGGCAGGCTCTTGTATAGCATGTATGAGTACTACATACATAGTATATTTGTTTTCTATTGGATTGGTCCTTCTAGGACTATATTTTATGATCTTTAGGGGCCATTATGTTGGGATCATAGCCAATATTTTGCTACCTTACACGCTTGTCTGGTTTTTCTTATCCAAGGTATTTTGTTAAGATAATTATTTTTACTTGAAGCGGACTACATATATATTATGAATGTTTTGATTTTGGACAACAATGATTATATTCTTTGGAATACAAGGGTTCATAGATTTCTCATTTCTTGGAGGGCAAATGTAATTCCTTTGTTTAATCTTGGAACACAGTGGTGTAAGCTCAATGCCTTGGACTGTCTGAGAGGTATTATCTGAAACAGTTAAGGCTGTTTTCAGTCATGTGCTACATAGTAGGAGATCTTTTAGGGATAAGATAGTCTTTTTATTATTCTCCTACAATGTTCCTGAATATGTTTTCTGTCAAAGGTTAGATATTACTGGTCTTTTTGAGGTATGCATCTAATTCTCTTTTCGGTGCTTAACAGTCCTGGGGAATTCATGGCTGTTACTTTTTGAAGAAGGGAAAATGATATATATAGTTGATTATATATATTCACTGAAAAAACCATAGGTTTCACACCAGTTATAGTTAGCTCGAAATTTTACTGACATAAAACCATTGAAATTCCCACGTTATAGTTAGTTGGAATAACTATAACTCGCGTGCCCGCAATGCACTGCTGATGATGTCACATATTACATCATTCATGACATGGTTAGTGACATCACTGATGACATCACTGATGACATCTCAAATGACATCACTGATGACATCACTGATGACATCTCAAATGACATCACTGATGACATCACTGATGACATCTCAATTGACATCACTGATGACATTATCCAGTGTCTGTGTGTTTCTGTAAAGTTAAAATATGTTTTACATATTGAAGAGTGAGTGTATGTATGAGTGTCTGGATGAAAGATTTAGTAGGTGTGTGACTGACTGTATGAGTGAGTGATTAAATGTGTCTTAGTGAATGCATGGGTTAGTGACTAAACTGTCTGAATGTGTACATCATTATGTTTGTTGTTGTGTAAGCTGCTGCATGTGAGAGTTGTCATATATAAATGACTATATATAACAGCCTGTGATTGCATAAGTGACTGTATACCCAAAACGTGTTTTCCCCATGTTAATTTCCATAGGGCGGTTGAACTCACTTTTAGCCCGAACGGCTGAATGGATTTCCACCAAACTTGGCAAAATTGTAGGGACTGGTAGCCCGATGTGCCTTTGCTATGTCTCAAGATATGTGCTCCAGTGGATTTAGAGTAATCTAGGTTAAAAAATATATATATATCTATAGGCGCGCCCCGGTACGCGCACCGGGGCGCGCTCCAGCGCGCTACGCGAGTTCGCGAGCGGAAAGCTGATTGGCTCTCGGGTGTCTTGTCAACATTCCAAACAGTCCGGAGCGGCCGCCATCTTGTGTCTCGGTAGGATCGAGACACAAGAGGTGGCAAAAACAAAGGGAGAAATGACTAAAAGGGGTTAGGGTAGACCCCCCTGACCCCCTAGGTTTGATGTGGGGGCCATAAAAGGGCACCGCGGGGCAAAAAAAAATAAAAAACATTTTCGATTTTCGCGGGGGAGCGCACGGTACGCGCACCAGAAAGCGTACTGGGGAGCGTACCATGGAGAAAAAAGAATGACAGAGTTTTTAAAAAATGTAGCATTTTTTTATAAATTGGAGGTAGTTCTGAAAAGAACTTTTTTTTTCTTTTTGTTTTTTAATATTTTTTTTACTGTTTTAAAACGATTTTATATTTTTTGGGGATTTTTTTCAGGGGAAAAACAAAAACAGGGATTCAAAACTGCTCAACAGGAGCAAAAAATTGTGAAAAATTAGGGACGGGGAGGGCAGCGGTGTTCCTGTCTCTTTATAGCAATGAGTTCAACGCTCTGCTCCCCATAACAGAGCAGTTCATCACAGTCCACGCATAGAAATTTTATGCCTGCAAACACCGGCTGCACGTTAGGGACCATTCTTCCACGTGGTGTTCCTGAAGGTGTTGCTCCACCAGTGGAGGTGCTGCTGCCACTTCTTGGTAAATTCCGTGCCAGGTCCCTCACACTCTCCCTGGCATAGTTATTTGGGTGTTTTCTCTGGACATGCCTAATTAAATTGGCATTTCCAAAGCTATATTTCTTATTAGGATTGCCTCTGGATAAAATACTGCCACATATCTTGCAGGTTACCTTAGCAGCATTAACCTTTTTTTTTCCTTCAGGGATGTCAAAAAATTTCCAAATGAAGTGGTCCTTTGTTTTGTGGTGATGAGGGTCCTCAGGCAAAAAACCATCAGAATCACTGCTGGATGACTCCCTTGCAGCTATTGCTGTAGATCAGGAAACTTTGAGAAGCAGATAATGCACAGAATACCTCTCTCCAAGTACAAAGCAATAGTGAGAGAAATGAGTGGGTTTCTCAATATTTGGAAAAAAAAATGTTCTGAACCAATGAAAAGTGTTATTTTAAAGTCGCATGGCTTGACGCGCTTACGCTACGCGCCCTGGGGCGCGTCCCGGGGTGCGTAGCGTAAGCGCGTCGGGGTGCTTACGTTGCGCGATCGTATACGCTCGGGTGCTTCCGGGAGCGCTTACGCGGTGCGTCATAAGACGCATCTCGTGGCTACGCGATCCGTGTCTTATGACGCAAGGCGTCGCGGATACGCGATACGTCACGATGCTGTTTTCGTTCGCGGCAATTGCGCTAACAGGACGCTCCCCGGTACGCGCCCCGGGGCGCGCCATAACAATGCGCTCACCGGTGAGCGCATCGGTACGCGCCCCGGGAGCGCTCCGAGGTAAAAAAATAAAAATAAACATAAAAAAATAGTATTTCATAATTATATAATATAAAATTCATTATAAAAAATATTACATTTCATACCTATAGAGATTTGCTAATAAAAAACCAATGAAATTCACTGAAAAAACCATAGGTTTCACACCAGTTATAGTTAGGAATTAGCATTTAAAAAACCTATTAAATTCACTGAAAAAAACATAGGTTTCACACCAGTTATAGTTAGCTGGAAATTTTACTCGCATAAAACCATTGAAATTCCCATGTTATAGTTAGTTGGACTCACTATAACTTGCCCGTGCAATGCACTGCTGATGACGTCACATATTACATCACTCATGACATGGTCAGTGACATCACTCATGACATCACTGATGACACCATCCTTGTGACAGAGTGACAGACCTCCTTTCACTGTAATGTAACCCTTGAAATACATATTCAAAAAAAGAAACAAAAAGTTCAAAAAAATCGAGATACCCATACCAGTTACAACAACCAATTCAGTAATTCCACCATCTATATACACATCCACTCATTCACCAACAGTTCTATATAGTCACTCATACATATACTCATCATATGTAGTGATACACTTATACATCCTGTTACACACCGACAGTCATCCAAAAGTTACTCTCACACATACTCACACATGCAAGTAAACTATTGAACATACATTTATTTGCATATATAGCTATACACACACTACCACTTACACATACTTACTTTCTTAAACAATCACCTATAGAAAAACATACTTATTTAAACAGGAACTCTTACAATCTCTTACTCTCATATATACTCACTTATGTACATTAATATTCACATATACTAGATTAAAACATATGTAGTTACTGATAATCACACTAGTGACACAGTCATTCACTCACTAACACACACATATGCACACTCATCCACCCATACAGTCCTGCACATATGCTGTTTTCAAAACACATACAACCAGAGAGTCAGTCATTCATGCATCTATGTGCTAAGTAATACCCCCACCAAACCATACCTATACTCATACAGATACTAAAACAAAAAAAACTTCTAACCCATATACATACACATGTAGCTACTCACCAAACCATGCAGCCACTTATACATAAAGTGAAACACTAATACATATATTTAAATATTTAAACATTACTCACTAATATATGTATACACTAAGATACACTTAATATGCCAGTGAACCAATCAATTTTTTTTTTAAAACATCCATGTAAACCCTTATTTAAACATTTATTCTTCCATCAACTTTTACATATACATATATAACACATAATTATTTTTAAAAAAAATACACACATTCACTGGATGGTGTCATCAGTGATGTCATGAGTGATGTCACTGACCATGTCATGAGTGATGTAATATGTGACGTCATCAGCAGTGCATTGCACGCGCAAGTTATAGTGAGTCCAACTAACTATAACGTGGGAATTTCAATGGTTTTATGCGAGTAAAATTTCCAGCTAACTATAACTGGTGTGAAACCTATGGTTTTTTCGGTGAATATATATATATATATATTACCTACTGGCGGTCGCCAGTAGGTATATATAGTTAGGATTTTTTCCCTATGGGATTTTTGAAAATTCTATGTCTAATAACTTTGGCGTTTGTGGACGGAATTGGCTGAAATTTTCTGGAAAATGGAACATTTTGTTTCTGAGCAGCCCTTGGAAATTTGGGGGGGTTTCGTCAAGGGGGGGCCGAGAAAAAAGGGGGGTCCCAAAACGTGTTTTTAACATTGAGTTTTCCATAGGGCGGTTGGCCTCACTTTTAGCCCGAACGGCTGAATGGATTTGCATGAAACTTGGCAAAATTGTAGGGACTGGTAGCCCGATGTGACTTTTCTAGGTCTCAATATATGTGCTCCAGTGGATTTTGAGAAATTAACGTTTAAAAAAAGATATATATCTGTAAGCGCGCTCTGGGCAGCGCTCCGGTCCGCGGACCTTAAGCGTACCGGAACTTCGCGTAGCTAAGCTGATTGGCTCTCCGGTGTCTGTCAACATTCTAAACAGTCCGGAGCGGCCGCCATCTTGTCTCTCGGTAGGATTGAGAGACAAGAGGAGGCCAAAACAAAGGCGAAAATGACCATAAGGGGGCATACTAGATCCTCCCTGACCCCCTAGGTTTAATGTGGAGGTTTTGAAAGGGCCCCGCGGGGCAAAAAAAACAAAAACATTTTTTTGTTTTTTTTGCGTGGGGAGCGCCCTGTCCGCGAACCGGGAAGCGTTCTGGGCAGCGTACTGCAATGAAAAATGAATGATAGACTTTTCAAATGCTGTATGTTAATTGATTGTTGTTTTTGTTGATTATTTTTTATTTTCTTTATTTTTTAAGCATTTTTTTTATTGTGATTGTGTTTCATAATTTATTAAACTTTCTAACATTTCATTGTCAGAAATTTCATAATTATCATTGAATATACATTGTAGTCTCTGAGGGTGTAAAATGTCCTCATTTTCAAGGAGGTTATCTACTGCTTGTACACATTGCAGTAGTTCTTTGTCTAAAGTTTCATCGAAAAATTCAATATCATTTTCATCATTGATTTCTTGGCTGCTCTCTTGCAGGACAATTTGAAATTCAACTTTCTGTTCGCCTTCCATTTTGCCTGAAATTTAGATTAAAAAAATATATATTAGTAGAGATAGGGCACTGTTGGGATTAATTTTGGGCAGTGTATAGTATCAGAGTGGAAGTAGGAATATAAAAAAGTGTATGTGATTTAACGTAAGTAAATTCATAATTATACAAGAGAAGCCTAACTCCATCCATAACTATAACAGAGAAGTCTATCTAAATCTATAACTACTACAGAGGGATAGTATATAACTATCAGAAAAAGTTTACCATATTAACTTATAGTGCACAATATACTTCAGTTTTAAAAATAAAAACTTACCTTTAGATAGAAGTTGAAGGAATTAGTGAAAATCCTATTGAAATGTACACCAAGAAGTAGTAGTCAAAATGGCTGTGTTTTCTTCTCTTCCTTTATATATATTCAGGTATATAACCAATCAAATGTCAGGTAAAAAAAGTAGAAAATGAAAGTAACATTTTAATTGGTTGTCAATTCCAACACTTCAGATGTGTTTTGTGAAGTAATTTACCTCACGGTATTTAGAGAGGTCTACAGGCTAAATGGCTAAATGGAATTCCAATCAAATTTGTGAAAATGGTAGGGATTGGTATGTAGTATGAGCTAGTCTATATTTGGTGAAATTGTCTCCAGTGGCTTTTCTGTGAACTACTTTCCCACCTTTTTTGATGGTGCGCTTCCCAGGGAGCGACCCGGTACGCGAACCGTTGAGCGCCCCGGTTCGCGAACCTTAAGCGTTCCGGGAGTCCACCATTTTGTGTTTCGGTCGAATTAAGATACAAGATGGAGGGCAAATAATGTTCAGAATGGGTAGAAGGGGGCACGGTAGACTTATCTTGACCCCCTAGGTTTTGTGAGGGTGGCTGAGGAGGCCCATATGTGCGAAAAAAAAACATTTTTTTAAAAAATTTCGCGAGGTTAGCTCCCGGTTCGCGTACCGGGTAGCGCCCCAGGGAGCGTACTTTGTTGAAAATTAGTGAAAAATGTTAGAGTAAAATAATAATTGTGAGTGATCAGATGTAGGGTAGCTCTGAGAAGAGCTTTTGGGTTTATGGTACATTTAGGTACTTATAAGTAGGTACCAATGCACATTCTTAAATTCAGAGTGAAAATTCTGTTGCCCTCATCTGAGAAGTGAACTCCATCTCCTCTGTAGATATCTTGCATGTAGTAACGCAAGTTATTGTTGTACAGGGAGCCCATTCCATGGTCTCTCATGTAAGCTGAAACAGATTTGTTTACATGCTTCCTCGACTTCTCAATTTGTGGACAAAATTGGTTTGACCACCTCCATTTCTGTCTTTGGCATATATTTGAATATACCAAGGCAGTCTGAGGAAAAAGTGCCATTAATTGCTCAAAGGTGTCCTTTAAAAGCATTTCCAGACCTACACCAGTCAAAGTGCCCAAGTCATTACCTCCACAGTGCACAATTAACAGGTCAGGTTTGGGCAAATGCATAAAGGTTTTCACCAATGGTATCAATTGGTGACATTTTAATCCTCTGTGGCCAAACCACTTAATTTCCACATCTTGTAAATTGAGGTTAGGTAAATTCCTGTTTTCAGTGTACCTTTGAGCCCAGTGAATATAACTATGTCCAACAATCCAGACAGAAAACATGGTGAGAGAAGGTTCTCCTGCAGTCAGATGAAGTGTGGCAATGAAATGGCAGTTGAAAAAATGAGAGTTTAAAATGAAAAAAACTGTGGAGTTTCTGTGTTCATGAAGCAGTAACAGTGATTGGTGGATTTTGATTGCTGAAAACAGAAAGTTAGGGTGCACGGATGAGTTATTTGAAAGATGTATTTTGAATGGTCAATAAAAAATCATTAAATGAAAGAATGCACTGGATATGCAGGTGCACTGAGAGTTCAGAGTTCAATTGCAACATTGTTGTGTGAACTTGCAAACACCAGAAGTCTTCCAAGAGGTGGTTGCTATGCAGAAAAGGCATGAAATGGCAGAGGGGGGAAGGGTTTTCATTTGAAAAAAAGTGAGGGAAGAGTTTTGATTGGGTGACATGAGAGATATGTGTGAAGAATTACAGCATTTCTGTGCTTTTGATAGCTGCAGACTCTGGAGTGCATACCTTTTGCTCTGCTGAAGACAAATTGGTGTGTTTCTGAGACTGTTTTCAAACTCAAAGTATTTGCTAAGGTGAGAAAATATTTCTTTAATTTAGATAGAGAATAGTGTGCTTTAAGGAGAAAATTATGAATTATGTGGCGCAAATTGCTTGTAAATATGCTCCCACCTGTGCAAGGAAAATTTAGATTTTTAATGTTTGTGTTACATAGCCATGTTAAAAGTGATACAAACATGCTGCAAAGGCAATTAAAAAACGCTTTTATGTGTTTTAAGGACATTTTAAGTAATTTTCCCATGTGCAGTGTTTTGAAATTATGATTTGAAAATCGTTTTTGGGGAAAAGGAATTGTTTTTAAATTTATGACAAGGACATAATGGTGTATGCTTCTTTATAAGGCAATTGACTGTCCCTGATGTTATTTTTCCCATTTTAATGTAAGACCTTTCTCTGTGGCGCAAATTGCTTGTAAATATGCTCCCACCTGTGCATGGCAAATTTAGATTTTAAATGTTTGTGTTACATAGCCATGTTAAAAGTGACCCAACCATGCTGGAAAGGCAATAAAAAAACACTTTCATGTGTCTTAAGGACATTTTAAGTAATTTCCCTGTGGGCAGTGTTTTCAAATTATGAATTGAAAATCGTTTTTGAGGTAAAGGAATGTTGTTAAAATTTATGTGCGCCATATGCCCCCAAATTTCTTTTTCAGGGGTGCGGCAGGGTGTTATTGAGACACCCCTACACCTTTGGAAAAATTCCTAATTTGCGATGAGCTAATTGCTAATTGCAAATTGCACCTTCTTTCATATGGGCATCCTGGCGCATGGAAATGAATGGGTAATTTGCAATTAGCAATTTGCTCATCGCAAATTTGGAATGGTAAAGAATCGCTATTTATTCCTTAAAATTCGCTATTTTGGAAATGCAAAATAGTTATATGATACATATGGCGGTTGATGTCTAACAAGATAAGAAGCTTAGGGATAGATTTATGATGACTGGCGCAATGAAGTGGACATCACTTACTTCATTGGTAGAGCTTTACATGTATTATGTCCTCTGTATTCTTCATCAAGCGTAACTTTAATCTGCAATCCTGAGTAGGCCTCACCTTAAACAAACCTCTGGATAGGCCACATCTTATCGTCATCCTGAATTAATCATTTAAAATGCTAGGGACATATTTATGATAGGTGTATGCCTCTTTTGCGCCACTTACAAAACACTGTCCATGGGGAAATGACTTAAAATGTCCTTAAGACACATGAATGTGTTTTTTTAAAGCGTTTGCAATTTTTTTGGGTCACTTTTAACATGGCTATGTGACTCAAACAGTCAAAATCTAAATTCACCATGCACAGGTGGGAGCATATTTACAAGGAATGTGCTCCATGGGGAAAGGTCTTATAATGTAATATGGGAAAAATGACATCAGAGACACTGAAATGCCTTATAGAGAAGCATACACCATTATGTCCTTGTCATAAATTTGCAAACCATTACTTTTCCCCAAAAACGATTTTCAAATCATAATTTGAAAACACTGCACATGTGGAAATGACTTAAAATGTCCTTAATTCAAAATTTGCTATTCCTTATTTTGCGATTGCACTGAAGGATTTGCAAATTTTGCGATTCCTTAAATGCAATGTATCAAACAAAAAATATGTAAAAAATGACATTAAGGATTTGGAAACTACCACCAACTTCTAGTTGGTGGTAATTTGCGAATTCTTTTCAAAAAGCATTTTTTTCCAAAAAACAAAAGGTGCCATATGACGCCCATACATGCCCTTAGGGCATGTATGTGCGCCATATGCCCCCAAATTTCTTTTTCAGGGGTGCAGCAGGGTGTTCTTGAGATACCCCTGCACCCTTGAAAAAATTCCTATTTTGTGATGAGCTAATTGCTAATCGCAAATTGCACCTTCATTCCTATGAGCCTCCTAGCCCATGGAAATGAATGGGTAATTTGCAATTAGCAAATTGCTCATTGCAAATTAGAATTGGTAAAGAATTGCTATTTATTCCTTAAAATTCGCTATTTAGGAAATGCAAAATAGTTTGATGGTACATATGGTGGTTCATCTGTAACAAGATAAGAAGCTTAGGGATACATTTATGATGACTGGCGAAATAAAGTGCAAATCACTTACTTCATTGGTAGGCCTTTACATGTATTATCTCTTCTGTATTCTTCATCAAGCGTAACTTTAATCTGCAATCCTGAGTAGGGCTCACCTTAAACAAACCTCTGGATAGGCCACACCTTATCGTCATCCTGGATTAATCATTTAAAATGCTAGGGACAGATTTATGATAGGTGTATGCCTCTTTTGCGCCACTGTGCGTCACTTTTATGATGCAGCGGCGGTGCAAAAGATTTGCTATGAGGCGACAAAATTACAAATTGATGCTTTTAGGCAGATATGTCATGGTGTAAAAAAAACGTACCACATGAAACCGATGCAGCAGTGATGCAAAAGATGCACCATGTTGCAAGACAGGCCTCACTTGGGGCCATATGTATCAAGCTAATTAGCATTCGCAAAGATCAAAATTCTGCGAATTTCGGCCTTTGCGAATGCTAATTAGACAAATGGTATGTATCAAACAAGTTTGATGCAAAATAAGGAATAGCAAAATTTGCTATTCCTTATTTTGCGATTGCACTGAAGGATTTGCAAATTTTGCGATTACTTAAATGCAATGTATCAAACAAAAAATATGTAAAAAAATGACATTAAGGATTTGGAAACTACCACCAACTTCTAGTTGGTGGTAATTTGTGAATTCTTTTCAAAAAGCTTTTTTTCCAAAAAACAAAAGGTGCCATATGACGCCCATACATGCCCTTAGGGCATGTATGTGCGCCATATGCCCCCAAATTTCTTTTTCAGGGGGTGCAGCAGGGTGTTCTTGAGACACCCCTGCACCCTTGGAAAAATTCCTATTTTGTGATGAGCTAATTGCTAATCGCAAATTGCACCTTCATTCCTATGAGCCTCCTAGCCCATGGAAATGAATGGGTAATTTGCAATTAGCAAATTGCTCATTGCAAATTAGGAATGGTAAAGAATTGCTATTTATTCCTTAAAATTCGCTATTTAGGAAATGCAAAATAGTTTGATGGTACATATGGTGGTTCATCTGTAACAAGATAAGAAGCTTAGGGATACATTTATGATGACTGGCGAAATAAAGTGCAAATCACTTACTTCATTGGTAGGCCTTTACATGTATTATCTCTACTGTATTCTTCATCAAGCGTAACTTTAATCTGCAATCCTGAGTAGGCCTCACCTTAAACAAACCTCTGGATAGGCCACACCTTATCGTCATCCTGGATTAATCATTTAAAATGCTAGGGACAGATTTATGATAGGTGTATGCCTCTTTTGCGCCACTGTGCGTCACTTTTATGATGCAGCGGCGGTGCAAAAGATTTGCTATGAGGCGACAAAATTACAAATTGATGCTTTTAGGCAGATATGTCATGGTGTAAAAAAAACGTACCACATGAAACCGATGCAGCAGTGATGCAAAAGATGCACCATGTTGCAAGACAGGCCTCACTTGGGGCCATATGTATCAAGCTAATTAGCATTCGCAAAGATCAAAATTCTGCGAATTGCGGCCTTTGCGAATGCTAATTAGACAAATGGTATGTATCAAACAAGTTTGATGCAAAATAAGGAATAGCAAAATTTGCTATTCCTTATTTTGCGATTGCACTGAAGGATTTGCAAATTTTGCGATTACTTAAATGCAATGTATCAAACAAAAAATATGTAAAAAAATGACATTAAGGATTTGGAAACTACCACCAACTTCTAGTTGGTGGTAATTTGTGAATTCTTTTCAAAAAGCTTTTTTTCCAAAAAACAAAAGGTGCCATATGACGCCCATACATGCCCTTAGGGCATGTATGTGCGCCATATGCCCCCAAATTTCTTTTTCAGGGGGTGCAGCAGGGTGTTCTTGAGACACCCCTGCACCCTTGGAAAAATTCCTATTTTGTGATGAGCTAATTGCTAATCGCAAATTGCACCTTCATTCCTATGAGCCTCCTAGCCCATGGAAATGAATGGGTAATTTGCAATTAGCAAATTGCTCATTGCAAATTAGGAATGGTAAAGAATTGCTATTTATTCCTTAAAATTCGCTATTTAGGAAATGCAAAATAGTTTGATGGTACATATGGCGGTTCATCTGTAACAAGATAAGAAGATTAGGGATAGATTTATGATGACTGGTGCATCACCAGGGATGTGTCAGTCATCCTGTGCCGCTGTTCCGCCACCCATGGTGTGCTGCATTTACAATGCGGGGCATCATGGGGCAAAAATGGCACAGATGCGTGATGTATCTGTGATGTAAAGGTAGTGATTGCTGGAGTTGTATCGCAAGTGCGATGCAGCTCAAGCAAGGCTCAGGGGTGCCCCATCTCCACAATGTTGCGTCAAGACCTATGCCTGCTTAAAGCAGGCGCAGGGTTTTGACGCAGTTTTCTCCTATCTGATTGTAAATACGGCACACCATGGGTGGCAGAGCAGCGGTGCACGTTAACTGGTGCATGCCTGGGGATGTGCCATTTAACATAAATCTGCCCCTTTACATTTAAGTATGTGCAGGACACACAGAGTCGGTGAGGCTTATCCAAGGTTAAGAAGAGATGAGTCCTGTTCACTGAAAAATTAGACATAGTCTTCACCTGATCAGCATTGCTGGACATGGCTAAATAATAGCTGCAAAATATTACTCTTGTTAAACAATTTTACTATTATAATCTCTGAGATTTGTCTCTTACTCTGCAACATCTCATTGTTGTTATCTTTCTTTAAAGATAAAGACAACATCAACATGAGTGACAATCTGCAATCAGTTGATTTTGACCTCATCATTGAACTTGTAATTGAAACATCAGTGGATGTTGATCCATTGGATGATTTAAATCCTGAGGATGAAGAAGAGCGTGATGAGGATGCAGATTTGTCCGAATTATATGACATAGGGTGGGAAGCTGACCTGCTTGAGCCTATGGAAATATAAACATTTATTTTTAAAATGTATAATTAATAAAAAGTAAAAATGTAAACCGTTTAATTTAAAAATAAAGACACCTTCAAAAACAGGTTATGTGTAGTGTCTTCAATAAAATATTAAAATATGCTCATAAAATTAGATCAGATTCACATATAAAATAGCACAGGTAACATAAATATAAATGTCATTTCTTTTCTGCTATTTCTGTATTGTAAATTTGCCAAGGACTAAAAAATCTTCTATTTAAAATGTCAAGTAGTGTGTTAGGTTTTTGATCATTGTTATTGATTTACTGTTTGGTAATAGTGGTTAATAACATTTTTTATTATATTTTACCACAGATTCAACTGCAGATCATTTCAAGATTTCACCATGCCAACAATAGAAAGACAGAGAAAGGCTGCAAAATGTCAAAGACAGCAGGTGAAACAAAATAAGCAGCAGTCCTCTAACAAAAAGATTTGTCAAGTCACGAAGAAAGCACCGGGTAAGAGCACAAAATATTTCATAAGAAATATGTGTAGTAAAAAAAATATTACTACAGAAAATGTTTCAGTCCATAAAAAGATAAGCAAATCAAATGGAAAGGAAAGGCCAATCAAAAATG
Organism: Lissotriton helveticus; assembly: GCF_964261635.1. Classification (NCBI taxonomy): domain Eukaryota; kingdom Metazoa; phylum Chordata; class Amphibia; order Caudata; family Salamandridae; genus Lissotriton; species Lissotriton helveticus. The sequence goes on from NC_136067.1 coordinate 571,427,608, forward strand.
TTACTGCTAGAGCAAGAGATAACTCTGTGCATGATAGTAGAAGGAAACAACAGTTTAGGGACATTCGTAAAAGAATGTTCCGCAACAGGATAATTGGCAATTTGGTAAAAAATATTAAGAAAGGTCAACAGAAACTGGTTTTTTATAAGAGAAAAAAAAAAGTTGAGAAAGTTATTGATCAGGCATTTGAAATTAAACGTAAGTTATTTATTTTGATAATCAATAGAATTAGGAAGCTAAACAAGGCAATTTATGATTTCAAAAGAAATAGTAGATGGAAGAGAATAGTTAATCGTAGTAATTTTTGTGAAGTTTTTTCTGGAGAATGGATGCATAGTTCAAGCTGTGAGGCATTTTTTAATGAGGAGAGTTATTTCCAGGATAATGATTTGGTGCATGCAGTTGACACCAGTGGTCGTGCTTATGAAGTGAAAGATGGTTGTCCAGTTGAAAAAGAAAAACTTGTGACAACAGAGGCAGAAGAGGTGTTAGGTAATGAGGTTTTAGGAAGACGTGCTAAGGGTCCTGTGTACACCTGGAAGTGTAGTAGTATTTGCAGTGTGCGACAGGATTCCATCAATTTGCTTTGTGATTTTGTACGGTCATTTAATAAGAAAAGTTTGAAGCAGAAAATGAAGTTGTTGCAAGAATTAGATCCTTGCAGAGTGAGAGAAGTGACAGGTTTGCATGGTCATTCACTGGCTTGTCTTTCCAGGAGAGTATGCCAGAGTGTTTTTCATCATTTCAGGATGCTAGCAGTGCATCATAATAAAGTGAGGAAATTAGTTAGAATGTTGTATTATGCTAAGAGTCCAGCAATTATGCTTAAACAATTATGCGCTGCTCTTTTGCATGGTTCTGAAATAGATGTGAAGAACATATGTGAAGAAATTGAGTTTTGTTACTTTGGAAGTAAAGAGGAGAATGTTGAAATTGACCCAGAAGAAGAGGGTAATGTGGAAGATAGTGTACAGGTTTCCAGTACAGATAATTTCCAGAGGGAAATTGCGACGTTTCAGGTGAAATCAAGTGAGAGGCCTAATTTCACTTGTGTGTGTTGTCGACGCACTTATTATAAGAATCAGACTAAGTTAGTGGATTTATATGCAAAAAGTGAAAGGGAAAATAATAGTGAATGGAAGGATTTTGCAACATACTTGATGGTAGAAAATTGTTTTGATTTGGGATTTGATCAACGTGTGTGTACTTATTGTTGTTGCAAATTAAATCAAAACCAGATGCCTGCTAGAGCAGTTCATAATAATCTGGAATTGGTTGAGATTCCTTCTGAATTGAAGGATTTAAATACTTATGAATCTATTTTGATTCAAAGTATCCATCCTTTTCAGGCTATTGTAAGAATGGAGCCAAAGACAGGGAAATTGCCTCCATCAGATTTACAGAGAGGATTAAAGGGAAGAGTTGTTTATTTGCCTCTAGATTTGAAGAAAAACATTACCACAATTGGAGTAGAAAAAGTGGAAGAGGAACCTCTGGTTATCTTAGTTAATGGGGTTCCGACAAAGAATAAGAAAATATGGCAAGATTTAGTAGATGTTAGGAAAGTTAAAAAGGCAACATTGTATTTGAAAAAAAATTATAAATACTATAAGAATGTATATGTTGCAGAAGAGGAAGTAAGTGAGGAAGAGGATAGCGATTTGTGTGCTGGTCAAATTGAGAAAGTAGAACCCTCTACTAGTGAAGAAATATATGAACATTATAGTGTTCATCCTTTGCATTCCAAGGAAGTCATGGGGAATGCTATTGAGTTGTTTCAAATGAAACAAGCCAAAGGGAGTCCCATTAGTGTTTGGGAGGAAAGTTTGGAAGCTCGGTGTTTCCCACAGCTTTTTCCAACAGGTCAGGGAGGAAGATATGATGAGCGACCTCATCAAATTCCTGCTTCTGAATACCGGACTTTGCGATTGTATGCAGGAGATGCTAGGTTTCGACAATGCATTCCCTATTTGTTTCATCTCCTGTTTGAAAGCGATCTGTCTGGACTGTCATATGCAGTGAACCACATCTTGAAAAGTGGTATACACATGCAAAACATCTCGGCATTGACTTTATGGATAAAGTCAATGTCCAAGACAGTATTTTGGATTCTCACCTGATTAATCTCATGGCGTGTCAGCGTGGTACTAATGAGTACTGGTACCGTCGTCATGGTGATTTAAAATGTATGCTGAGGAACTTAGGTACTCCCACATGGTTCCTCACTCTGAGCTGTGCCGAGTATGGCTGGGAAGACTTACTTGAATTTCTACGAGAGGCAAATGCTAACGTAGATAACATCGAATTCAAGACACCCGGAGAACTGTGCTCTTTGGATCCAGTCAATGTATGTAGGTACTTCAATCATAGATTTGAAGCTATGATGTCTTTCATCATGAATAAGAAGAATCCACCTCTTGGAGAGGTGTTGGATTTCTTCTGGAGAAAGGAGTACCAAGCAAGAGGTGCTCCTAATATACATATGTTGCTGTGGATCAAGGATGCACCTAAATTTGGAACGGATCCAGAAGACTCAGTGATGAGTTTCATCCAACAGTATTCTACGTGTGCTGTTCCAAACGCAAAGGAGAAGAAAAGCCTAAGAGAAAAAGTTCTGCGTTTCCAAAGCCATCGATGTGGAAAGTACTGCCGTCGTAAATTCCGAAACAAGGACAAGTTCTACACCAAATGTCGTTTCGGTTTTCCACGACCGGTGATTTCTAAAGGAAGAGTAAACAGTTTGATGTCTTCGTTGCGACATAATGTCATGAAGAAATCACCTAAAAACACATACAATTTGAAGAGGAACGAAGAGTCCAAGTACATCAACGACTACAACCCGGTGATTTTGTCCATGTGGAATGCTAACATGGATATACAGTTTGTGGCTGATAACTGTATGGCTGTGGCTCGGTATGTGACGTCTTACATCACCAAAAAAGAGAAGACAGAATTGAAGGATATGTGGGAGGACATTTCCCATGAAAAGAGCCTCAGCAAGAAGTTGTACAGTTTCAGTCTGAAGATGTTGTCGCATCGAGAAATTGGAGCTTACGAATGCTCTGACCGGTTGTCTTCAGCAAGTCTCTATGCCAAGTCCAGGAGTATCGTTTGGGCGAGTCTTGGTCTTGCTGCAACGCGTAATCGAGTTCTGAAACCTGTGCGGGAAATTGAGTATTTGGCGGAAAAGGAGCCAAACAGTACCGACATTTTGAAGACCAACATGTTGGATACATATTATCCAAATAGAAGCAGTCACCTCGACAATGTTTGTCTGTATGAGGTTCTTCAAAATTACATATTCAAGAGGAACATCAAAGAAGATACTGAGAAAGGAGTGTATGCTGTAATAGGAAGTGAGGGATGTCTGGTCAAGCAAAGAAAATGCCACTTGGTAAACCATCGAAAATTGAGTGGCGAATCTCCTGAAAAAAAGGAGTTTTTCTATTTAGCACTTTTGCAACTTTTCAAGCCTTGGCGTGCAGAAGAGGAACTGCTTGGAGATTTCCTCTGTTACAAAGACTCTTTCAATGCCGCCAAGGAGACCATAGAATGTCCTGCTTTTCCCAAATATGTAGAAATGTTGATTGCGGAAATTGAGCAGGAAGCAACGATTGCAGCCGAGATTGCCAGAGACAGTTCTCAGGACAGTCAGAGTTCTGCTTCATTGAGTCAGGATCCACTAGGAGGACCTGTTATCGAAAATGAAGCTGCCACTGCCATGAATGAAGTGGAAAGAGCCATGGCACATGCTCAGGAGGATGCGGTTAACTTAGAAGAGTTGGAAAGACAACTCAACGTTGAGCAGAGGAAAATATATGACGAAGTTACCATGCAAATTGATCATGGATTAAGTCATGACAAGAAAGAGTGCTCATGTACGTCGTTGAAGCCTGTCCGACTGTACGTGAGTGGAGAAGCGGGAACTGGAAAAAGTTTCCTCATTAAAGCAATTTCATGCTATTTGCAGGAAAGGACAGAGTCATCGCTGTCTTGTGTAGTCACCGCTCCAACTGGACTGGCAGCACATAACATTAAAGGGATTACTTTACATCGTTTACTGATGCTGCCAGTGGAGCATGACAACAAATTACAATATCACAAGCTATCTGGAGATGCTTGTTTTGAAGTTTCAAGAATCTTGAGGAAAATGAAACTTCTTATCATTGACGAAGTAAGCATGGTTTCCAATGTCATGCTTGCCTTTGTGCATTTGAGAATGCAAGAAGTTCTCAAAACAGAGTATGATGTGTTATTTGGTGGCAAACACATCATTCTTTTCGGAGATCTTCTGCAGCTGACACCAGTGAAAGGGCAACCTGTGTTCAAAATGCTCACGCATGAAGATACCAGGAAGTGCCTAGGCAGCATTGGCAACGTCAATATATGGTTAAACTTCAATTATGCTGAACTGCATGAAATTATGCGTCAGGCGAAGGATGAAGTTTACAAGACTATTCTACAAGATGTTAGAATTGGAAAAGTGACCGAGCATGGGAAAGAAGCTTTACATGCACGATTACTGTCAAATTTATATCCAGAACAAGATGTTGTGCCTGAGAATATTTTTCAGAAAATTACTGATAAGAAATCTGGAATATGTTTGATGCCAACTCTTGCAGAATGTGCCAAATTCAACAACAAAATGTTGCATTTAGAAAAGCAAGAGATTGTGAAACTGGAAGCTATTGACAGAGTAGAGCATATGGGATCAACAATTATTTTGTCTGAGAATCTGAAAACAAAATTGGATTCATTAGAGAAGAGTATATCTAAAACTGCAGGTTTTGAAAAGACTCTGAATGTGTGCTTGAACTGCCGTATAATTTTAAGAAGGAATTTACATGTTGAAAGAGGTCTGGTAAATGGATCAATGGGTAATGTTGTTGATTTTGTAAAATACAGAAATAGAGATGGAATTGAATTTTTAAAAATTAAATTTGATGGCATTGAGGAAGTACAGCTAATTGGTCGTTGCTCTGCTAGATTTTTGCTTGTAAAAGACTTATATGTTCGCCGTAAGCAGTTTCCTGTTTGCTTGGCATATGCGGTGACAATCCATAAATCGCAAGGTTTAAGTGTAGACTGTGCATTGGTGAATATTGGCAGTTCTGTGTTCAAGGAGGGTATGGCATACGTGGCATTGTCACGAGTTAGAACTTTATCGGGATTGTACTTGATTGAGTGTGATGTCACAAACATTTGTGCGGATCTAGATTGTGTTAAGGAATACAATAGGTTAAGAAGAGAGTATGCGTCACATTTGCCTCAGTATCCTTTGTTTGAGAAACGTGTGGTAGGCCGGAAACGAAGAAATGTGACCAATACTGGGGAGGTTGTAGCAAAAAGACGAAAAGTCGATGAACCTAAAATTACAAGCAGAAACAAAAAGGATTCTGTTGAAGATGTTGTTGGTTTTCAATTTGAAAACAGTTCTGGTGTCAACTGCTATGCTAATGTAGTGGTTAATGTTTTGTTTTCTCTAGAAAATGTAAAAGAAGAGATTGTGGTCAATTCTGATCAAAGATTTTGCAGTTTGTTAAATTCTGTGTTAGAGAAATGTAGCACTGATAGAAGAAACATAGAAAGTGTGTCTGAAATTCGAAATCTGTTAGACAGATGTTCAGGCCAAACACAATTCTCTCAAAATATTCAGCAAGATTGTCAGGAGTTTTTAATGTATATGCTTGATGTATTGCATGCTGAAGGTGTAGATGTAGATCAGCTGTTTGGGCTTTCTTATCAATGGCAGCATGACTGCGAGAACTGTATGGTATCAAGTACTACTAGTGTAGACTCAGAAAGATTTATATATTTAACTTTGCCAGACAGTAAATCAGTCTCCTTTAATAAGCTAGTAAAAGCAGCTGATCACAACATGGAGTGTAGCCAATGTAAATCTGAAATGATGTCCACATTATTTATACGAACATATGGCCAGTATGTCATTTTAATGTTCCAACGATGTAGGCCTGATGGAACAAAATTGACAACTTTAATTAAAAATTTTGTAGCTTCGCAGTTGTCAATATCAGGAAGGACTTTTGTAACTGCAGCAATTATATATCATGACGGCCCTTCAATAACATCAGGACATTACACAGCTTATTTAAAGTCTAGAAATGGCTGGTCATTCTGCAACGATTCTGTTTTAATTTTCAAAAAAAAATTGCCGTATGACCTTAAAAACTCTTACCTGGTGTTTTTAAAACCAAAATTTTAGGGAAATAATCTTGGGATGTGCTCTGTGGAATTTCAAGAAGTTCTAATGGCTCCTACACAATTTGGCCTTGAGGATAAGTGTAGTTCAGAGACATAACTTCTAACCATAAGACTGGACGTCATGGAGAAATAAGTGCACTTTGAATGAGTTCAGAAAAACTATTTCTTTTTATAAGCTAATTGAAGCAGCCAATCAAAACATAGTGTAGAGGGAATGTAAGTCTGCAACGCTGTCTACTGTTTTACATTGCTTTGTGATTGAAAGTGATGTAGAGAATTAAATAATTGTAGTAGTCATAGAGTTAGTGTAAGTCTGCTTCATAGTAAGCAGTATCAGGGTCATAGGAAATGTAGAACATGACTGAGCAAGAAGGGGAAGATATTACTATTCCAGGATTGTGAAAATGATCTTCAACATTTTAATTCTGAAAGTTGCGGAAATGCGAAATGACGGGATTGGCTTACAAGAAATCCAAGAGTTATAGATGGGTCTGACAAGATTTGGCCTTGTGGAAACTTGTGGTAGAGAGCAAGAAGTCATTTATTGCATGTAACATGTTTTTAAAAACGATGGAGATTTTCTTTCAGAAAGTGGCGGGCTGAAAGTAATACCAGCACAAAAGAGTGTAAGCTGTTCATAGGACATCCTTTGACGTCATGGAAAGTAAGTTAACTTTAAGGAGTTCTGAATTCTGATTTCTTATGTTGTATGGGTTTTTTAAACACAATCATTTTGATTGTGTTTTTTTTTCCCCGCTGTTATATGATGAATACCTTCAAGTCACTGTTTTTAGTGAATTTTGATACATTCTGAGACCAGCAAAAATAAACCATTTAACATGTATAATTAATTCTGTACTGTTTGCATTTATGATGTATATGTAGAACTGTGTAGGAGGCATGGAGAAGGTGAGGCTTCTGTAAGTGTCAAAGTTGTTGCATGCAGTGCTGCACTTCTGCGTATTCTTTCATATGCTAGACTACATCTGCACAATGAGATACCTAAGCAAAGGAAACACAAGTGATGTGATTGTGAAATGAGCAAAATAAATTGCACGTATTTCAATTACATCACCTGTGTTTCCTATCATTACGAATCACATTGTGCAGATCAAGTTTAGGTCTGTCCAGGGAAACATAGGAGGTTTGGACTTTGTTCAAGAGTGCAGTGGACATGACTCACTTCATTTGTAGACCTTTACATGTATTATGTCCTCTATTCTCTTCAACAACTCGAAATTTCATCTGCAACCCTGAGTAGGCCTCACCTCAAACAAACCTCTGGATAGGACACATCTTATTGGCATCCTAAAGCAGTTATTTAAAATTTTAGTGTCTTGCGACACTTTTCTGAGACAACAGCAATGCAAAAGATGCACCATGTTTTAAGATAGGCCTCACTTCATCTGCATCAAGATACTGTTAGTTTAAAATGTATATCTTTAGGACTGTGTAGGGGGCCTGGAGAAGCAGAAGCTTCTGTAAGTGTCAAAGTTGTTGAAAAACTGTTTGTCCTTCAATCTTTTCCCTTGTCTTTTGTAATTTTTAAATACATGTTTTAATATTTTTGAAATGTTTGTTCTCTCTTTCACAGATTGAAAGTATAAAAACAAAAAGTGAGTAATTTAACGACAATTATAAGGTAAATGCTTTGTACTCTTTTCGTTACATTTCTATCACATTCACCTACTATTAGTTCCACTGCTTCATTTCTTTAACCCTCAGTTTCCTGCCTTTGCTACTTCCCTCATTCCTTTCTCTATTACCTACTTACTCAACTCCTTCCACTCTTTTTCTCAGTCCCTCTCTTCTCATAGTTCCTCACTCTTGTTCACTCACTCCGTCTCTATTACTCTTAGTGTCTTTGACTGATCACTCTATCACTACTTGTTCATAATGCTTTCTCTGTGTAGTTGAAGCACACTAAGGGGAATATTATGAACACAGCCAATAAAATTATTGCTCTTTTTATTGGCAGAAAACTGGTTAAAAAGTGGTTTTAGCGGCAGTTTTCTGCCGCAAAAGCAGCTTTAGCGACACATTTCTGCCAATAAAAGCTGCAAAACTTTTATTGCCTATGTTGATGATATGGCTCTATGTTACTTACATTTCTTTGCTGTTTCAATTAATCTTTTTCTGTTATTTTTTGTTTTCTGTTTTCTATTTTTTCTCTCTGTTATTCCTCATGTTTTAATCTTATTTTGAACATTCACTCACATTCTCCAAGAAACTCTTCTTTGTTAATGTTATACTCTCTTTTTTTTTCTTTCACTTCGTTATATATTTTGTTTTTCACAATTATACCCTCTTCCGTCTTTTCTTCGGTAAATAGATCTATTAAACAGTATCTCTTCTTTACTCCCTATAGCTGTCTTTCTTTTAACATCACTCTCTGTTTACTTTCCTTATACTTACTCTTTTTTTTTTTAAAACATTTTTTGGGTTAGCTCCCGGTCCGCGTACCGGGAAGCTAACCCGGGAGCGAACCAAAAGAAATAGAGCTTGCCAGAGTGCTAAACATTCTAGCAATTTTTTTGGAAAGGGAAGGTAGTTCTGAAAAGAACTTTTTTTTTATATTTTTGTTGTTTTATATTTTTTTTTATTTTTTGAACATTTTTTGTTTTTTTTGTATTTTTTTAACGATTTTATATTTTTTTGGGTTTTTTTTGGGGGGGGGAAACAACAAAAAACAGGCGTTGAAAAGGGCTCAACAGGAGCAAAAAAAAATTACTGGGGGCGGTTAGGGCAATCATGGTGTTCATATGCTAGGTTTATAGCATTTATGCTCATGTTGCCACAAGCTAACAATGCACGACAGTGCATACAAGAGTGAATCATGTGCCCAAAATTTTCTTGAATATTTGGCACAGTTTCCCGTGCCTCTTCTGGTGTTAATGCAATTGGTAATGTTGGTCTGGCCACAGGAGTTGGTCTTGGATTGTCCTGCATATCCCTTATTTCCGCCCGGCTGTAATTTAGTGGATGCTTCCTTGTCATGTGCCTGTGCATTGTGTGATTTCCGTAGCTATATTTCTTGTCCGTCCCTCTTGATAATTGTTCTTTCCATATGCGGCAGGTGACATACCTCGCATTGACTTTTTTTTGGCCACGAGGGATCGAATAAAACTGCCAGATGAAACTGGCTTTCTTTCTGGAAACCCGGGGCACCTCTTCTAAGAACTGTGGTTCTTCTCCCTCCTCATCCATTTCTTCATCTTCCTCCTCAGTGTTGGTAATGACCTGGGGAGGTGGTCCTCTCTTCCCATGAGGAGGTGGAGGTGGTGGTGGGGGTCCACCAGCTGAAGCTACCAATGAAGCCATTTTCCAACAAGCAAAATAGGTCTTCCTCTCACAATGATGAAAGTCAGAGTGAGGAAAGAAGGAGGGGTTTTCATCATTTGGGAAAAACAATACTTCTCAACCAATGAAAAGTGTTATTTTTAGGTCACCTGACCTAGCCTTACATCATTATGAAACCAAAAGTGAAATGAACCAATGAAAAGTTTTATTAACAAGTCACATGACCTCTCACGCTCATGTTACGCGCTGCGGAACGCGCCCCGGTTAGCTTCCGGGTCGCTAAGCTTCGGGCCCCGGTCCGCGCCCCGGGACACTTCCGGGTGCGCTAACGCGGTACGTCACAAGACGCATTACGCGGCAACGCGATACGTCGCATTTTTGCGACGCGCCGCGGATCGCTTCCGGGGAGCTGCGTTTCGCGCCTCGGTCCGCGCCCCGGGGCACTTCCGGGTGCGCTAACGCAGTACGTCATAAGACGCATTACGCGGCAACGCGATACCGTCACTATGTTGATTTTTTACCGGTTCGCGGACCGGGTCGCGGCATCAAATTGAGCTAACGGGAAGCTTCCCGGTCCGCGGACCGGGAGCGAAACAAAAAAAATATTTTAAAAAAATTATTAATAAACATATAAAATATATTTTTGGATTTAAATAAGAATACATTTTACAGCTATAGATATTTGCTATTAAAAAACCATTGAAATTCACTGAAAAAACCATAGGTTATAAACCATATATAGTTAGGAATTAGCATTTACAAAACCTTGAAAATTCACTGAAAAAACCATAGGTTATACACCATATATAGTTAGGAATTAGCATTTTTAAAACCTTATTTTACTCACACAAAACCATTGAAATTCCATATATAGTTAGTTGCACTAACTATATATCGCGCACCCGCAATCCACTGCTGATGATGTCACATATTACATCATTCATGACATGGTCAGTGACATCACTGATGACATCACTGATAACAACATCCAGTGATTTTATGTTTCTGTAAAGTTTAAATATGTCTTACATATTGAAGAATGAGTGGATGTATAAGTGTCTGGACGAAGGATTTAGTAGGTGCATGACTGACTGTATGAGTGAGTGATTAAATGTATCTCACTGAGTGCATGGGTTAGTGACTAAACTGTCTTAATTTGTGCATCATTATGTCTGTTGTTCTGTAAACTGCTGCATGTGTTGATCAGTAGCTATATGAGTAACTATATGGGTTATTGATTGATTGTCCAAGTATTTGTATGGGAGACTGAGTGTGTGTGTGGCTGGCTGGGAGGTGTGTGACTCTGTGCAGATCAATGTGTACTTATATCAATGATTGTATAACAAGGTAAGTATGTGTTAGTATATGTTTGAAAATGTAAGGTGCTCTATGTTTAACTGTATAGACAAGAAAATGGAAGTGTGATTGATTCTTTACAGGACTGACTAGGTGTGTGAGTAACTCCATGGATGAGTGGCAGAGTGTGAGTGTCTGTATAGGTGTATGAGTGCATATGATAGTGTTGTAAAGATGAGTGATTGTATGTATGAATGATTGTATGGGTGAATGAGTGAATGTGTGTGTAGACGTAGGAATCAGTGAGTACATATGTAGTAACTAGTATTGGTGTGTCAATGGTTTCAAAAATTATACTCTGTATTTAACACTGGGTGAAACAGAGGTTATATTAAAATGTGAGGAGATGCATTGTATTGTCACATGAATGATATCATCAGTGATGTGGTCATTGATGTCAAATGAGATGTCATCAGTGATGTCATCAGTGATGTCATTTGAGATGTCATCAGTGATGTCATCAGTGATGTCACTGACCATGTCATGAATGATGTAATATGTGACATCATCAGCAGTGGATTGCGGGTGCGCGATATATAGTTAGTGCAACTAACTATATATGGAATTTCAATGGTTTTGTGTGAGTAAAATAAGGTTTTAAAAATGCTAATTCCTAACTATATATGGTGTATAACCTATGGTTTTTTCAGTGAATTTTCAAGGTTTTGTAAATGCTAATTCCTAACTATATATGGTTTATAACCTATGGTTTTTTCAGTGAATATATATATATATATATATATATTACCTACTGGCGGTCGCCAGTAGGTAGTTATAGTTAGGATCGATTTCCATAGGGAAATTTGCAACATTCTATTTGGAATAACTTTGGCGCCGGTTGAGGAATCAGCCTGAATGTTTCAGCAACTTTGCCTCGCGGCGCTCTGCTCCTTCCCTGAAAGTTTGGGGGGGATTCGTCAAGCGGGGGCCGAGATAAAAGGGGGGTCCCAAAACATGTTTTCCCCATGTTAATTTCCATAGGGCGGTCTGTCGCACTTTTAGCTCGAACAGCTGAATGGATTTTCACCAAACTTGGCAAAATTGTAGGGACTGGTAGCCCGATGTGCCTTTGCTATGTCTCAAGATATGTGCTCCAGAGGATTTTGAGTAATTTAGGTTAAAAAAAATGTATATATCTGTAAGCGCGCCCCGGTGCGCGTACCGGGGAGCGCTCCGGGCGCGCCACGCGACCTGCGTACGGGAAGCTGATTGGCTCTCTGGTGTCTGTAAACATTCGAAACAGTTCACAGCGGCCGCCATCTTGTTTCTCGGTAGGATCGAGACAAAAGAGGTGGCAAAAAACAAAGGGGGAAATGACCAAAAGGGGGCAGGTTACACCCCCCCTGACCCCCAGGTTTGATGTGGGGGCCATAAAAGGGTCCCTCGGGTAAAAAAAAAAATAATAATTTTTTGTTCAATTTTCGCGGGGGGAGCGCCCGGTACGCGCACCGGGGAGCGTACTTTGGTGAAAAATAGTGAAAATAATAGTGTAAAATAATCATTTTGAGTGATTACAGGTAGGGTAGCTCTGAAAAGAGCTTTTGGGTTCTGTGGCTGTTTTAGGTACCTACAAGTACGTCCCACACACACCCACACACACACAACGCCACACCCCCACACCCACACACTCCTCACACACACCTCACACACGCACACCTCCACCCACACCCAAACACCCCACAGCCCCACACCGACACCTTACACATCCACACCCACAACCACACATCCCACACACCCAGACACACACCTCACCCCCCCAACACACACACGCACACACAGATACCTCACAGACACACCTCACACATCCCACACACCTCCCCCCCACACACAGGCACACCTCACAGACACATCCACACATCCCACACATACACACACATCCTATACACATACTCCCCACACCCACACACACCCCACACACACCTCACACACCCACACTTCCACCTACACCGAAACACCCCACACACCCACACCCACACACACACTTTACACATCTACATCCCCACCCACACCCACATACCCCACACAGATATACACCTCATCCCCCCCAGACACACACACACACACATACACACCTCACAGACACACCCCGCACATCCCCCACACACACCTCCCCCACCCCCACACATGGGGAAAACTCAGTGAAACACTAAAATAATAATTTAAAGTGCTTAGAGGTAGGGTATCTCTGAATAGAGTTGTTGTGTTGTGTGGGTGATTTAAGTACCAACATGTAGGTACCAATGCAGAGTCTTAAATTCAATGTACACCGTTTACTCTGTAGATAATTTGCATGTTGTTATAGAAGTTATTGTGGTATATGGAATCCATACCCTAGTCTGTCAGGAAAACATAAAGAACATGGAGGCAGGAGATGAAAAAGAGATGTCAAATACACTTTGGAGATAATATAGTGGGAGAAAGGAAGTATCTATGAGCAAAATTACTATGTAAAACAAAAAAGTTGCACAGTATACTATAAGTTTGACATTACATTATAATCAATTTGGTAGTAGTTTAAGATTTACATATAAAAATGAATGTCTCAAACAATTTTAGAATTATTAAATATAAATTTATTTTTGAGATTCATTTTCAAAATTTGATAGAACGTATAACATTTGACTGTCCGAAATGTCCTCTTTTTGAGTGAACATAACTTCTAACATTTGACTGTCAGAAACGTCCTCATATTGAATTAACAAATCCACAGATTCTACACATTGTAGAAGTTCATGGTCCCGTGATTCATCCATAAATTCCAAGTCATTGGGTTCAATGATTTCCTCATTGTTCATCTCTAGGACAATTTCAAAGGAAACGTTCTGTTCTCCTTCCATTTTTGTGCTGAAATTTACATTAAAAATCTAATCAGTAGAAATATGGCACTGTTGGGTTTAAGTTCAGACAGGTAGTTTTGATTTTTTAACAGTGAAGTTAACTTTGGGCAGTGTATGGTAACAGTCAGGAAGTAGAAATATAAAAAAGTGCCTGTGAAGAAACGTAAGTAAATTCATAATTATAGCAGAGAAGCCTAAGTCAATCCATAAATATAACAGAGGAGCCTATCTCTATCTATAACTATAGCAGAGGGACAGTAAATACCTATCAGAAAACGTTTTTAAAAAATAACAAAGTGCCCCTTACAAATTATCAACTTACTTTACAGAGAGGTGAAGAAGACAAAATGCGAAAATCCTTTCAAGATGTACCTCAGGTAGTTGTAGTCAAAATGGCCGTGTTTCCCTCTCATTTTTCATTTATATTCATGTACATAACCAATCAAATGTCAGGAAAAAAAAATAGAAAATGAAAGTAACATTTTAATTGGTTGTCAATTCTAATACTTCAGATGTGTTTTTGTGAAGTAATTTACCTCAGGGTATTTAGAGAGGTCTACAGGCTAAATGGCTCAATGGAATTCCATCGAATTTGGGAAAATGGTAGGGATTGGTATGTAGTATGAGCTATTCTATATTTGGTGAAGGTGTCTCCAGTGGTTTTTATGTAAATTAACTTTTAACATTTTTTTAGTGCGCTTCCCGGTGCGCGCCCCGGTACGCGTACCGGCAGCGCTACGGGAGTCCTCCATTTTGTGTTTCGGTAGATTTAAGACAGAAAATGGAGGACAAACAACGTTGGGAATGGGTATAAGGGGGCATCGTAGGCACTCCTTGACCCTCTAGGTTTTCGGAGGGGGTCTTAGGAGGCCCAAATAGGCAAACAAAAAAAAATGTTTTTATTTTTCGCGGGGGGGAGCGCCCGGTACACGCACCGGGAAGCGTACCAGGGAGCGTACTATGGTGAAAAATAGTGAAAAAAGTTAGAAAAAGATAATCATTTGGAGTGATCAGAGATAGGGTAGCCCTGAAAAGGGCTTTTGGGTTCTGTGGCTGATTTAGGTACCTACAAGTAGGTACCAATGCACATTCTTAAATTCAGGAGGAATATTCTATTCCCCTCATCTGAAAAGTGCACACCATCTTCCCTGTAGATATCTTGCATGTTGTAACGCAAGTTATTATTGTATATTGAACCCATTCCATAGTCTCTCATGTAAGCAGAAACAGATTTATTCACATGTTTCCGTGCTTTCTCAAATTGTGGACAAAATTGATTGGACCACTTCCATTTCTGCCTTTGGCATATATTGGAATATACCAAAGCAGTTTGAGGGAAAAGTGCCATCAATTGATCAAAGGTGTCCTTTATAAGCATTTCCAGACCTACCCCAGTCAAAGTGCCCAAGTAATTTCCTCCACAGTGCACAATTAAAAGGTCAGGGTGTGGCAAATGCAAAAAGGTTTTCACCAATGGTATCAATTGGTGACATTTCAATCCTCTGTGGCCAATCCATTTAATCTTAACATTTGGTAAGTCAAGGTTGTGAAAATTTCTGGTAGCTGCATACCTTTGAGCCCAGTGGATATAGCTATGTCCAATAATCCAGACAGAATACATGTGAGAGGAGATTCTGATGCAGTCAGATGAAGTGTGGAAAAGAAATGGCAGTTGGAACAATAGGAGTTTGCAAAAAAAACCCTGTGGAGTTTCAGTGCTCTTGAATCACAAGCAATGATTGGTAGAATGACATAGTTGAAAACTGAAAGTTAGGGTGCATGGTTGTGTTCTGTGTAAGAAGTAATTTGAATGGTTAAAAAAAAGTCATTTAAAGAAACCTTGCACCAGAAAAGCTGGTGTATTCGCAGGTCAAACATCCTTGATGAGGTGATTTGCAACATTGTAGAATAAACTTTTAACCCTGGGAGCTCAGTGAGGAGGGAGTTGCTATGGTAACAGGTAGAAAGGGCTGAGGGGGGGAAGGATGTTGGTTTGAAAATACAGAGGGAAGAGATTTGATTGGTTACCATGAGCAATATGTGTGTAGAATTAGAGGTTTTCTGTGCCTTTATGGTTTGCAGTGTCTGGAGAACATACCTTTTGCTCTGCTAAAGAAATATTGGTGTGTGTATCTGACACTGTTCTGAATCTCCTAAAATATTTGTAAAGGTGAGTTATGATTCATTTAATATACATAGAGACTTGTATACTCTATGGAGAAGATTTGGAAGCAAATTGTGTTTTTTTAATGTTGCTTTGTGTCATGTTTTTGATAATGCTTGGTAAAAAGTTTTTACTGCATAGAGTAATTGTATTTTGTAAAATTGTGAAGTTTTAGTCGTGACATGGAATGCTTCTACATAGGACCTGTGCTGTGTTTTGTAAATGTGATGTCAAAAACGATTTTGGGGAAAATAAATGGTTTTTACATTTTTTAAAAGGAATAAAGAATGTGTGCATGTTTAATAGAAATACATTTGACTCTTTACAAGGATGTTACCTGTGTTAACTCAGTGTAGGAAGCATATTGAGTTTGTTTGCATAGAGGAATTGTATTTTATAAAATTGTGAAGCTCCATGTGAAAGCTTTTGCCTCAGTCTTATCCCTGTTGTGAGGCAGATGATTGTAAATAGGATCTGTGCTGTGTTTCCTAAATGTGATGTCAAAAACTATTTTGGGGAAAATAAATGGTTTTTACATTTTTGAGTATAATGTGGCGCAGAGGTTTAAAAAGTGACGCATCTACCTACATGCGTCAATTTTTAAATATGGGGCAAAAAGGTACTTGTTTGGGCTTTCCTGGGGAGCGTAGGTGGTGAGGCTTGTATCTAAGAGTGCAGTGGACTAGGCTTCATGAAGCATATACCTGTCTGCATTCTTAGACGCAGGTGTCAATTTGACTCTTTACAAAGATGTTACCTGTGTTTTAAATCAGTGTAGAAAGCATATTGAGTTTGTTTGCATAGAGGAATTGTATTTTGTAAAATTGTGAAGCTCCATGAGAAAGTGTTTGCCTCAGTCGTTTCCTGTTGTGAGGCAGGTGCAAGATTTTGCCTCAGTCTTATCCCTGCTGTGAGGCAGATGATTGTAAATAGGATCTGTGCTGTGTTTCCTAAATGTGATGTCAAAAACGATTTTGGGGAAAATAAATGGTTTTTACATTTTTGAGTATAATGTGGCGCAGAGGTTTAAAAAGTGACGCATCTACCTACATGCGTCAATTTTTAAATATGGGGCAAAAAGGTACTTGTTTGGGCTTTCCTGGGGAGCGTAGGTGGTGAGGCTTGTGTCTAAGAGTGCAGTGGACTAGGCTTCATGAAGATGCAAGCCTCACCACCAAGGCTCCCCAGGAAAGCCCAAACATGTACCTTTTCCCCCCATATTTTAAAAGTGACGCATGTAGGTAGATGCGTCATTTTTTAAACCTTTGCGCCACATTATACTCAAAAATGTAAAAACCATTTATTTTCCCCAAAATTGTTTTTGACATCACATTTAGGAAACACAGCACAGATCATATTTACAATCATCTGCCTCACAGCAGAGATAAGACTGGGGCAAAATCTTGCACCTGCCTCACAACAGGAATAAGACTGAGGCAAACGCTTTCACATGGAGCTTCACAATTTTACAAAATACAATTCCCTTATGCAAACAAACTCAATATGCTTCCTACACTGATTTAAAACATAGGTAACATCATTGTAAAGAGTCAAATTGACACCTGCGTCTAAGAATGCAGACAGGTATATACTTCATGAAGCCTAGTCCACTGCACTCTTAGACACAAGCCTCCCCAACTACGTTCCCCAGGAAAACCCAAACAAGTACCTTTTTGCCCCATATTTAAAAATTGATGCATGTAGGTAGATGCGTCACTTTTTAAACCTCTGCGCCACATTATAATCAAAAATGTAAAAACCATTCATTTTCTCCAAAATCATTTTTGACTTCACATTTAGGAAACACAGCACAGATCCTATTTACAATCATCTGCCTCACAGCAGGGATAAGACTGAGGCAAAATCTTGCACCTGCCTCACAACAGGAATAAGACTGAGGCAAACGCTTTCACATGGAGCTTCACAATTTTATAAAATACAATTCTTTATAACTATATAACTCAATACTTTCTCGGGAAGCATAGGTGGTGAAGCCTGTCTATAAGAGTGCAGTGGACTTAGACATAGGGCTCATCTTCTTTGTACTTGTAGACAGAGCTGTCTTCCACTATACTCTTCAATACAGGCCTCACCTTTTGTGCACCCCTGGAGAATCCTCACCTGATCTGTAACCCTGTTTAGATTGTTTGCTTTTTGTCATTGCTTTGTTGTTTGGTAATAGTGGTCTATAATGTGCTACTTTTTTCTTTAACACAGATTGAAATCGTTATTTGAAGAGTAAGCAAAGATGCCCACAAGGGAAAGGACAAAGAAACAACGTAACCGGGAAAAATCAAAAACAGCAGCGGAATTACAGCACTCTTCCACAACAAATACTTCAAAAAACAGGAACCAAGCTCCTGGTAAGACAACTAAGTCTTTTTTACGTAACATATGTACATCCCAAAAAAATGATGGACAGCATGTAGAAAAAGAAAATGAGAGAGTAAAATTGAAAAGGAAGGAGAGAACTTCAAAGAATCCTAAAACTGGAGCAGGAGAGAATAATATGTATAGGAATAGAAGGCAGAATCAGTTTAGAGACATTCGTAGACGAATGTTTCGCAATAGAGTGGTTTTAAATTTGTTAAAAAACATTAGGAAAGGTAAACAGAGAGCTGCTTTTTATAAGAAAAAGAAAAGTGTAGAGAAGATTGTTGATCAGGCTTTTGAAGTTAAGAAAAAATTATTTATTTTAATAATCAATAGAATTAGGACACTTAACAAGACAATTGATGTTTTCAAATCAAACAGTAGATGGAAAAGAGTAATTAATCGGACTAATTTTTGTAAAGTTTTTTCTGGAGAATGGATGCACAGTTCAAGTTGTGAGCCATTTTTTAATGAGGAGAGTTACTTCGAGGAGAATTATTTAGTGCATGCAGTTGACACCAGTGGTCGAGTGTATGAAGTGAAAAACGGTTGTCCGATTGAAAAAGAGAAACTTGTGCCTAGAGAACCAGAAGAGGTGTTATCTGATGGAGTTTTAGGGAGACGTACTAGGGGTCCAGTGTACTCTTGGAAGTGTAGTAGTATTTGTAGTGTGCGACAGTAATCAATTGATTTGTTTTGTAATTTCTTACGTACATATAGTAAGAAAAGTATAAAGCAGAAAGTGAAGTTGTTGCAAGACTTAGATCCTTGCAGAGTGAGAGGAATCACAGGTTTGCAAGGCCATTCACTGGCTTGTCTTTCTAGAAAAGTCTGTCAGAGTGTTTTTCATCATTTTAGGATGTTAGCAGTGCATCATACCAAAATGAGGAAATTAGTGAGAATGTTGTATTATGCAAAAAGTCCCGCACTTAAGCTTAAACAATTAAACAGTGCTCTTTTGCATGGAACTGAATTAGATGTGAAGAAGATTTGTGAAGAAATTGAGATTTGTTATTTTCGTGAAAAAGAGGACAGTGTAGAAATTGAGACAGCAATTCAAGATAATGTGGAAGACAATGTACAGATTTTAAATACAGAAAAGTTTGAGAAGGAAAATTACCAGGTTTAAGGTGAAATCAAGTGAAAGGCCGAATTTTACTTGTGTGTGTTGTTGACGGACTCATTATAAGATTCAGACTAGGTTAGTTGATTTATATGCAAAAAGTGAAAAGATGTATAATTATGAGTGGAAAGATTTAGCAACTTATTTGTGGGTGGAGAATTGTTTTGATTTGAGTTCTGATCAGCGTATTTGTAAATATTGTTATGATAAATTAAATCAAAACAGAATGTCTGCTAGAGCTGTTCATAATAATCTGGAGTTGGTAGACATTCCCCGCGAATTGATGGATTTAAATACATATGAGTCTATTTTGATTCAATGTGTCCATCCTTTTCAGGCAATTGTTCGCATGGAGCCTAAGATAGGGAAATTGCCTCCTACAGATTTGCAGAGAGGATTAAAGGGAAGAGTTGTTTATTTGCCCCTAGATTTGAAAAAAAATATTGATACAATTGGTATAGAAAAAGTAGAAGAGGAACCTTTAGTTATTCTAGTTAATGGGGTTCCAACAAAGAGTAAAAAAAGTTGGCAAGATTTAGTGGATGTTAGGAAAGTGAAAAAGGCAACGTTGTATTTAGTCAAAAACAATGAGTACTACAAAGATGTATGTGTTGCAGCAGAGGAAAAAGCTGCAGATGTAGACAGTGATTGTTCAGGCGGCCAAATTGAAAAAGTTGATGTGTCCAGAAGTGAAGAAATGTATGAACATTATACTGTTCATCCTTTGCATTCCAAAGAAGTAATGGGGAATGCAATTGAATTGTTTCCAAATGAAAACAGCAAAAGGAAGTCCCATTAGTGTATGGGAAGAAAGTTTGGAAGCTCATTGTTTTCCACAGCTATTTCCAACAGGTCGAGGTGGACGATATGACGATTGACCACTTCAAATTCCTGCATCTGAATATCGAACTGTAAGATTATATGCTGAAGATGCAAGGTTTCGTCAATGCATTCCCTATTTGTTTCATCTACTGTATGAAAGTGACTTGTCTGGGCTTTCTTATGCAGTAAACCATATTCTGAAAAGTGGAGCACATCTGCAAAATGTTTCGGCGAGGGACTTGATGGAGAAAGTGAATCTGCAAGATAATATTTTAGAATCTCATCTAATCAATCTCATGGCATGTCAGCTTGGTACAAATGAGTATTGGTACCGTCGCCATGGGGAATTGAAATGTATGCTAAGAAACTTAGGAACTCCTACATGGTTCCTCACTCTTAGCTGTGCATGGGAGGACTTACTTCAATTTCTACGAGAGGCCAATGCTAATATACAAAATATAGAATTCAAAACACCTGGAGAACTGTGTTCTTTGGATCCAGTGAATGTATGCAGATAGTTCAATCATAGATTTGAAGCTATGATGTCTTTTATTACCAACAAAAAAAATTCCTCCCGTTGGAGAGGTTTTGGATTTCTTTTGGAGAAAGGAGTATCAAGCGAGAGGTGCTCCTCACATACATATGTTGTTATGGATTAAAGATGCACCCAAATTTGGAACAGATTCGGATGACACAGTGATGAGTTTCATTGAAGAGTATTCAACATGTGCTGTTCCGAAAACTACCGAAGAAAACAGTTTAAGGCAACAAGTTTTACGCTTTCAATCCCATCGTTGTGGAAAGTACTGTTGTCGAAAATTCAGAAACAAGGACAAGTTCTACACAAAATGTCGTTTTGGGTTTCCACGACCAGTGATTTCTAAAGCAAGAGTAAATAATTTGATATCTTCTCTGCGACATACTGTGACGAGAAAATCACCAAAAAATACATACAATTTAAAAAGAAAGTCCAAGTACATCAATGACTACAACCCAGTGATTTTGTCCATGTGGAATGCTAACATGGATATTCAATTTGTTGCTGACAACTCTATTGCTGTAGCTCGATATGTGACGTCTTACATCACAAAAAAAGAAAAGACAGAACTGAAGGAAATGTGGGAGGACATTTCACATGAAAAGAGCCTAAGCAAGAAATTGTACAGTTACAGTCTGAAGATGTTGTCGCATCGAGAAATTGGAGCATATGAATGTTCTGATCGATTGTCGTCAGCAAGTCTCTATGCCAAATCTAGAACCATCATTTGGGTGAGTCGAGGTCTTGCTGCAACACGAAATCGAGTTTTGAAATCTGTACAAGAGATAGAGTATTTGGCGGAGAAAGAACCAGAAAGTACAGATATTTTGAAGACAAACATGTTGGATACATACTATCCAAATAGAAGTCCTCACCTTGAGAACGTTTGTCTCTATGAAGTTCTGCAAAGATATATTTATAAAAGAAACATCAGAGAAGATATCAATAATGGAATATATGGAATCATTGGATGTGAAGGATGTCTAGTGAAACAGAAAAAAGGTCATTTTGATTAATCATCGAAAATTGAGTTGTGAAAATCCAGACAAAAGAGAATTTTACTATTTGTCTCTTTTGCAACTCTTTAAACCATGGCGAGAAGAAGAGGAACTACTTGGAGATTTTCTCTGTTATGAAGACTATTTTAATGCTACGAAGGATACAATAGAATGTCCTGTTTTTCCAAATTATCTGCAAATGTTGAATGAAGAAATAGAGCAAGAATCAACAATTGCTGCAGAGATTGCGAGAGATAGTTCTCAAGGCAGTCAGAGTTCTGCTTCATTGAGTCAGGATCCACTAGGAGGACCAATTATCCAAAATGAAGCTGCCACTGCCATGGATGAAGTGGAAAGAGCTATGGAGCTAGCTCAAGAGAAGATTTGGTGAAACAATTAAACCTTGAGCAGAAACTGATATATGACAAAGTCACAGAACAGGTTGAACATGGATTGAGTCATGAGAAGAAAGAGTGCTCATGTACATCATTTAAGCCTGTCCAACTGTACGTGAGTGGAGAAGCAGGAACTGGAAAAAGTTTTCTGATTAAAGCAATTGCATCTTATCTGCAGAAAAGGACTGAATCACCGCTGTCTTGTGTTGCTACCGCTCCAACTGGGCTGGCAGCAGATAATATTAAAGGGATTACTTTACATCGTTTACTGATGCTGCGAGTGGAACATGATAACAAATTGCAATATCACAAGCTATCTGGAGATGCGTGTTCTGAAGTTTCGAGAGTCCTGAAGAAAATTAAACTTCTTATCATTGATGAAGTAAGCATGGTGTCAAATATAATGCTTGCTTTTGTGCAATTGAGAATGCAAGAAATTCTTAGAACAGACTATGATGTGTTATTTGGAGGAAAACATATTATTGTTTTTGGAGATCTACTGCAGTTGACTCCAGTGAAAGGACAACCTGTGTTCAAAATGCTCACACATGAAGATACCAGGAAGTGCCTAGGAAGCATTGGAAACTTTAATATATGGTTAAAATTCAAATATGCAGAACTGCTTCAAAATATGCGGCAGGCAAAGGATGAAGATTAAAAAAATATTTTACAAGATGTAAGAGTAGGAAAAATAAGACAACAAGGGAAAGAAGCTTTACATGGACGGTTAATTTCTAATTTGTACCCAAATGAAAACATTCTTCCAGAGAATATTTTTAAGAAAATTAACGAGAAGAAATCTGCCATATGTTTGATGCCTACTCTGAAAGAATGTTCCATGTTCAACAACAAAATGCTGAAGTTAGAAAATGAAGAGATAGTGAAACTGGAAGCTATAGATAAAATAGAGCATATGGGAGCAACAATTATTTTGTCAGAAAATTTGAAATCAAAATTGGATTCATTGGAGAAGACTATATCTAAAACTGCTGGTTTTGAAAAGACTCTGAATGTGTGTTTAAATTGTCGTATTATTTTGAGAAGGAATTTAAATGTTGAAAGAGGTCTGGTAAATGGAGCAATGGGTCATGTTGTTGGTTTTGTGAATTACAAAAATAGAGATGGAATTGAAATTTTAAAAATTAAATTTGATGGCATTGACGAAATAGAACAAATTTGTCGTTGTTCAGCTAGATTTTTGCTTGTGAAAGACTTATATGTTCGCCGAAAACAGTTTCCTGTTTGTTTGCAGTGACAATTCATAAATCTCAAGGTTTAAGTGTAGATAGTGCTTTGGTGAACATTGGAAGTTCTGTGTTTAAAGACGGTATGGCATATGTGGCATTATCACGAGTGAGAACTTTATCAGGATTGCACTTGATTGAGTGTGATGAAACAAAGATTTGTGCTGATCTAGATTGTGTT
This sequence comes from Lissotriton helveticus, assembly GCF_964261635.1. Lineage (NCBI taxonomy): Eukaryota > Metazoa > Chordata > Amphibia > Caudata > Salamandridae > Lissotriton > Lissotriton helveticus. The sequence continues at coordinate 571,451,161 of NC_136067.1, forward strand.
AAAGAATACAATAGGTTAAGAAGAGAGTATGCTCCACATTTGCCTCAATATCCTCTGATTGAAAAACATGTGGTAGGCCGAAAAAGAAGAAATGAGAGTAATTGCAGTAAGGTAGTAGCAAAAAGACAAAAAATAGATGAAACTGTAATTGTAAGCAGAAAGAAAAATTATTCTGTTGAAGATGTTGTTGGATTTCAGTTTGAAAACAGTTCTGGTGTCAACTGGTTGACGCTGGGCGAGCATAAAGACAGGCTCTTCCCAGGTGAGCACCCTTAACATCTTGATTCATAGCGCTCTAGGAAGGACTTGGTGCTCACAGCATATTACTGCAACTCTGCTCTGTTCAATTCTGTTTTAATCGTCCCGTTTTTGCCTATTTTGTTTTGCTTCTTAGTTTACCTTTTTCCCCTGTTTTTACCTGAGGCCATCCACAGACTTGCACGGCTGTTACGCTTACCCCCACTCTAATTGTGAGAACACCGTGTTATCGCGGGTCCCTTGCCCACTGTCTCGTTTGTGGTGGCCATTTTGGGAGGGGGTACACTGCCGGCGGCGCGGTCAGCGCTCTAGTTTATTGACGCTGGGCGAACATAAAGCCAGCCATGCTGACGCGCAGCGTCATCACGCAGTGTTATCGCCGGAACGTCGCCGGAGTCTCGCCAGAGTTAAGCCCGTCTGGGCCCAGACGGGCATAGGGCGCATTACTCTGCCCAGCTCGACCGGACTCACGTATCCTACTCGCAGGTACTCCAGTAACACTTTACTTTCGCTACGCGTTCCTAGAGACCCTAGTTGCGGCTACCAATGGGCAGAAGGTGTCCTCTTTAAGAACTGCTCCTTATGTTGCTCCGGTAATTCGTCAAAATATCACATTCAAATTTCTATGGCTCTGCTTAAATGCAGGTCATTGCCCTGTCACGCCACGGAAATTAATTCGTTGATTCTGGACCACAGCTTAGACGCCTTGCTTCTTACTGAAACTTGGCTGACCCCATGCTCAGGACCTGATATTGTCCAAGCTCTTCCTCCTGGATATCTTATGTTTCATTTAGATAGGCCGGTCGGGAGAGGGGGAGGAGTGGCCATTTTGTACAGAGATAAATTTACGTGTAAAGCCTTAGATAGCGGTATGGATAACTGTGAAGGCTGTCAATTCTCGCTACTTATCTCTCCTACCATTTCTATTGCAGGCCTTCTCGTCTATCGGCCTCCTGCAGCGATAGGGAATTTCACTGATTCTTTTCTTGAGTCGGTTATACAATTAGCCGCCGTGTCTTCCAACTTTATAGTCCTTGGGGACCTCAACCTGCATTTTGAAGATCCGAGCGATGCAGTGGCGAGAGACCTACGAGGCATGTTGGGAGCACTTGACCTGCAGCTCATTAACATCGGAGCTACCCCTGGCGCTTCCCTGGACAGACCATTGCCTAGTCCCCCTTAGGTGGCAGTTGGAGAAGGGGAGAGATCCTGTACCCAGACGGTATACAGTTGATCGGCTATGGTCTAGGCTGCCAGTGGACAGCTGGGCGGTTGAGTTGGCGAGAACCTGTCCTCCTACTGTCTCTGACCCAATTACAGCTGACCAGCACGTGGAAAATTGGCTGACTAGTTCCCTTGATCTAATAATACCGAAAAAGAAAAGGCCTACCAGGGAAAGAAGAACTGGTTCCGCTCCCAGGTACACTCCTGAACTTAGGTGTCTGAGAACAATCTGTAAAAGATTGGAACGGGCATGGAGGAGAGAGTGGAATGAAGAGAGCCGGCAAGATTATAAGGTAGCCATGAGGAAATACAAAGTTGCTTTGAAGGACGCGAAAATTAGCTACTTCAGTGACAGGATTGATAGGGCGAGTAACTCCTCAGGGGAATCCTTTAAAATCTTTAAGGATCTTCTGAAGGCTCCGGTCCCTCCAGTCGTGCATGGTAACCCTCAGGAAAAATGTGAGGAGTTGGCAGATTTCTTCCACTCTAAAATAGTGAAGATCTTGTCCTCTTTGCCGGTGACGTCACAGATCTTGGAGGTGGGTTTTGGCCCAGTAACATGCCCTTTTGAGCTGCTCCTCCTTTGGCCCTTTTACAGAGGAAGAGGTTGTAAAAGTCCTGAAAGTAATGAAGAGTGGGTCGCCTAGTGACCCGGTGCCTATGAAATGGCTTAAACAAGTGGCCAACATTCTTTCCACCCCGCTTACGGACCTTATCAATCTTTCCCTCTCTCAGGGTACGGTGCCCCAGAGTTGGGAAAAAGCAGTTGTTAAAGCACTGCTGAAAAAAACGGGCTTGGACCCTTCCAATTTGGCCAATTTTAGGCCCATTTCACTTTTGCCCGGGTTTTCTAAAATTGCAGAAAAATTGGTTAATCGCCAGCTCTCACACCATCTTGAATTCCATCGTTTGTTGGGAGACTCCCAGACTGGCTTTCGCCCTGGTCAGGGGACGGACACGGCCCTATTGGCAGTGGTGGAGGAAGCAAGGAGCATTCTTGATTCAGGGGGGTCAGTGGCAGTGATCCTCCTGGACTTGAGTGCTGCCTTCGACACCGTTAGTCATCAGGTGCTCCTCCAACGTCTGTCAGAGGTGGGCATTACGGGAATGGCCCTGAAGTGGCTTGAGTCCTTCCTCTCAGACCGTTTTTATCAAGTCTGGGAAGGGGCAGAGCAGTCAACCTCGTTCCCTCTTCAATGTGGAGTCCCCCAGGGCTCATCTTTGAGCCCTACTTTATTTAATGTTTATAGGACTCCACTTGAAAGAGTGGTCTCCCCTTCAGGTGTGAAGATCATCAGCTATGCTGATGATACTCAGCTGGTAGTAGGTCTGACCCAGCTGGCGGAACGACCTGAGGTTCTCCACGACTGTCTTGCCAATGTACATCGGTGGATGTCCCACTCTGCTTTGAAGCTCAATGGAGAAAAAACTGAGCTGATGTTGCTTGGTAAATCCAGGCCTTCACTCATAGCTAGTTGTTGGCCCCGGTCCTTGGGCGCTCCACCATCTCCTAAGAAGGAGATCAAGAGCTTAGGAGTATGGTTGGAAGAAGATCTGTCCTTCAGGACACACGCCAGGAAGACAGCGGGGATTTGTTTTGGCCTGCTGCGGTCAGCTCGCAAGGTGTTACCGTTGCTCCCTGATTCATCAAGGAAACTTCTGATCTGTGGTCTTGTTTTGTCTAGACTCGATTATGGGAACGCGTTGTTCCTCGGTGCCCCGGAGTCGACTTTTAAGACCCCCCAACAAGTTCAGAATGCAGCCGCTAGACTGCTGATGATGGTCCCTAGGAGACAATCAGCTGCTCCGGCCCTGAAAACTCTTCACTGGCTCCCTGTTAAGGAGCGGGTGAAATTCAAATCCTTATGCACTGCACACAAAATCCTGCATGGGAGGGGCCCCTCCATTTTGATTAATATGGCACGTCCATATAAGTCCACACCGGCTCTTCGCTCTGACCAAAAACACCTGCTTCAGTCAGCCAGAGTTAAAAGAGCTCGTTCGGGTGGCCGGCGTTTCTCGGTGCAAGTAGCGGCACTGTGGAACTCCCTGCCCCTTAAGATACGCTCAGAGCCTAACATGTTGCACTTTAGGAAACTCCTTAAGACCCATCTGTTTCCGGTGTAATGGCTGAGTCTGAGTCTTTCTTTTTTTCCTTCGCTGTGTCCTGCGCCGGGATGCCCCTGGGTAACTGAGCGCGTTATAAATTTCACAATAATAATAATAATAACTGCTATGCTAATGTAGTAGTTAATGTTGTTTTTTTTCTTTAAAATTTACAAAAACAGATTGTCGAAAATCGGGAACAAACATTGTGCTGTTTATTGAATTCTGTGTTAGAGAAATGTAGTAGTGATAGAGGAAAAATAGAAAGTGTTTCAGAAATTAGGAATCTTGTAGACATATGTTCAGGTCAAAATGAATTTTCACAGATAATTCAGCAGGATTGTCAGGAATTTTTAATGTATATGTTTGATGTATTGGAAGATGAAGGAGTAGATATAAAAAATCTTTTTAATCTTTCTTATCAATGACAACATGACTGTGATAACTGTGCTTCATCAAGTACTACTAGAATAGACAGTGAAAGATTTATATATTTGACTTTACCAGACTGCAAATTAGTGCCTTTTAATAATCTAGTTAAAGCAGCTGATCACAATATGGTGTGTACCCAATGTAAGTCTACAATGCTGTCCACATTATTTCTACAAAATTATGGTCACTATGTCATTTTAATGTTCCAACGATGTAGACCTGATGGAACTAAATTGACAACTTCTATTAAAAATTTCGTGGCTTCTCAGTTATCGATATCAGGAAGAACCTTTGCAACTGTAGCTATTATTTTTCATGATGGTCCTTCTACAACATCAGGGCATTACACATGCTATTTAAAAACTTCTAAAGGTTGGACCCAATGTAACGACACTCATTTGGCTTTCAAACAACGTTTGCCTTTTGGCTTTATAAATTCATACCTAGTGTTTTTACAGCCAAAATTTAGGTAAAAGTAATTGGCATATGAAGACGGGAGTAGTTTATAAAGGTTATTATGCAGTTTAAAAATATATTCTGAGTAAAAGTGTTCCAGGCAATATAAAAAATTGACTTGTCATATAGGTACTGTAATTGGATCTCATAATAAGTGAGGTTAGTATTATACAAAATGATGAACATGAGTGAGTCAGAGATGGTTTTACAAGTATTTAAATGTTGTGAAAATGTTGTAGAGCCTTTCTTTCAGAACGTCGGGAAAAAGATCATTTCAGAGTGCCTTAGAATTAATTTGAACAAATACTCATACATCTGACACTATTTGGCAAAATGGAAAGGTGCAGGAATGAGTAAAGAGTCATGACTGAAAAAAGGAGTATATGAAAATATTGAAAATATTTCAGATGTTCTTGGAGCTTTTCTTCTAGAAAGTCGATGAAATGGATTTTTAAGTGAACAGCAAAGTACTTTCCAACGCGAAAAGGACCACCATGATACAGTAGTTGGCCTCAAGGAAAAGTAAGTCAATCTAAGATTAGCGTAGATTCGTGATTTGTCAGTATCTAAGTTTTTTTTTAAAACACAATCTTTTAGATTTTGTTTTTTTTCCCGCTGTCATATGATGAGTAATTTGAACTCACTCTTTTAAGTGAAATTCAATATATTCTGAGAACAGCAAAAATAAACTTTGTAACATGTTGTACAAGTTATTTTATACTTTGGATTGTGTAAATTAAATTGTATTCCATTCTCTGACATTTACTTTCCTTTTTCCATCCTCTTTCACCTCTTTTTACTCACTTATAATGTCTTTCTCTCACTCTCTGTAACCCCCGTTCCCTTACTCCACTTCTTTGACAATCCCTCATTTTCATTTCAACTGTGTGTATCCCGTCTCTCCCTTGCATAACTTTTCAGCTTTCAGTCTTTCTGCTTTTCTTTTCTTTTCCGTATTTTCCTCCTTTGCTCTTTTAGTAATTCCTGTTTACTCACTCAGCAGTATTATTGCACTCTATCACTATAAATCACCCACTCTCCTTAGCTTATCTTTGTTTGCTCCTTACTTTTGACCTCTTCTCTCTGTTTTTCGTTCACAACTTCTATGTGCTCAGTGCCTCACTCTACTTGTGTTATGTTCACTTGTGTTTATATACCTTCTATCACTTCTTTTACAACAACTTCACTGCTCCTTTCTCATCGTTCTTCATCCCATTTCTTTTACTCTGGTTCCATTACTATCCTTCATTTCCTTTCTTTCAATGTCCTTCTCTTTACTTTCATCACCAAATTATTTTTTCTCAGTACCACTGTTTTAGTCGTCTTCTCCTCTCTTTCCTTCTTTTTCCTCACTTACTCATTTCCTTTTCTCACTCATTGTACTCCACCTCACTCAGTTTTTCTTTTAGTGTGTCTACCTTATAACTTCCTCAGTCCATTTCCTTCAATCGTTGTATAGTAGCCTGTCTCCCTTCATCCTTTCACTCTATGACTGTTCTTTACTTACTCTGTTATCTTCTATTCCTCATTCTTCTAAATGCATCCTTAATTAGACTGTTTTCTGTCTCAGTCATTACCTTTTTACTTACTTCTGTTTCCTGATTTAGTTTTGCTAACTCACATTGTTTTAGTATCTTTCTTACCTTCAGTTCATTTCTCTGTTCTTCTCTCTCTTTTTCTCAGTGAATCTATATGCCTTACCCTTTGTAATTTGCTCTCCTTCTATTTCTTTTTCCCTCTTTTTGTCCTTCTACCTTAGTTTATTTCCCTTTCTGTCTTCTTCACTCTAACTTTATTTCTAAATAGAGTGTTATGATTTTTAACCTCTTCATTTGTATCTTTTAATTTAAAATACATATTTTACTAATTATAACTTATTTTTTCTTCTCTCTTTCACAGATACCAACTGTAGTAAAAAAAAATTAAGTTACATTTATTATATGGTAAGTATGACTAAAAAAATGTAGTTTGTTATCACCCTTTGCTTTAAGGTCACTAACATTTTCTCAATCTACCTCACTCCTGTGTTTTTACTCTGCTTCTCTCACTTATTCTTATTCTCAATGTTTACTCCCTTTTCCCTATTTACCCTCTCATATTCAACTTCTTTTGATCCCTATTCTTTACTTCACTTACCCTCTGTTCCCTTCCTTTGCTTCTTCACTCATTCTCTTTTTCTTAATTATTTACCTTACTCCTACACTTATACCTCATCCCCCTCCCAACACATACACACACCTGTAACATACACCCCACACACACACCACACACACACCTCATACACACAAAAAATCCTCCCACACACACTCCACATACACACACACACATTCCATACACACACATACATCGAACACATATACACCCCACACTCATACACTTCTCACACATATTTCACACACCCTCATCTCTACCCACACCAAAACACTCCACACAACCACACCCACAGACACACCTTACACACCCACACTCCGACCTACACCCACTGACTCCCTGTAAGTCACACACACTGCATTACTTATCTTTTTTTGCTGTTTTACTCAAGCCCATTCGGGTACTGTTTCCTTTACTCTCTTTGTCCTCTCTCTTTGTCACTCCCCATGTGTTATCCTAATTCAATATTTCTCCCTCTTTAGTTATGCACACTACTTTTTTCTCTCTCTCCCTCACCAGTGTTATTTAAATCTGGTTCCGTTATTACCTTTTATTTGTACATCATTTTTTCTCTTTCCTTTTACTCTTTACAGCCACTCAAATTCTTCATGTGCCTCTGCTTTAGTATTCTTCTTCTCTCTTTCTTTGTTTCACAGCCTTATATTTTTTTCATTTTCTCTCTTACACTTTCTTATATCTTTTGCACTGTTTTACTATGTATTACACAGTACCTCTGTGTTGCTCCCTCTTGCTGTCTGTCTCTTAACATTACTCTCTCTTTCTCTTTCTCTTATGCTCTCCTTCTCTTGTTTTTTTTTTTTTGTTTTTTTTTGATTGCGCTAACGGGGCGCTTACCGGTGCGCGCACCGGGAAGCGAACCCATGAGAAAAATGAAGTCAAGAGTGCTAAAAATTTTAGTAATTTTTAAAAAATGGGAGGTAGTTCTGAAAAGAACTTTTTTTAAATGTTTTTGTTGTTTTATATTTTTTTAATTATTTTTCTGAACATTTTTTTTTTTTGATTTTTTGAACACTTTTATAATTGTTTTGGTGTTTTTTGGGGGAACAACAAAAAAAGGAATTACAAATGGCTCAACAGGAGCAAAAAAAAAAAGATTTATTGCTTCTTCTTTTGGTTACATTGATTGTTTTCCAACGCATTGCTTATTAAGATCACGCTTAGTTCCCCATAGCACAGTGTCTTGCCACAGAAGACACATACAAATTTGAGACTGCCAGAATGTTTTGGAACATTGGGCACCATTTGCCGTCCTTCAGGTGCTGCATGTGATACTTTGGCAGAGGAGGTGCTGGGCTGTGGATTCTTCTGATTTTGCGCCATGGCACGAACCTCTGCTTGAGCAAGATTATTAGGATGCAACCTTTGCATGTGGCGCAACATAGTATAATTGCCGAATTAATATTTCTTCTTGGAATTGCCCCTGGAAAGAATATCTCTGCAAATAAGGCACTTAACCTTAGGGGTATTCACTTTCATCTGCCCAGGAGGGTGGGAGAAGAAGTCCCAAATAAAATGCACTTTTATGTTACTCTGTCTTGGCTCTTCAGGCAAAAATTTCCTGGGTTGTTCCTCCTCCTCCTGTTCTTCCTCCTCATCCTCTTCTTGTTCAAGGACAAGGAACTGGGATGGTGGTCCTTCCTTTCTAGGTGGTTGTGGTGGTGGAGGGGTGGTCCACCAGCTGCAGCTACTAATGATGCCATTGTCAGAATCAGATACAGGTCTTCCTCTCTCAAAGTGGAAAGTCAGTGTTCTGGACCACTGAAAAGTGTTATTTTCAAGTCACATGATCCAAGCTTTCATCATTTGGAAACCAAAACTGATCTGCACCAATGAAAAGTGTTATTTTCAGATCACATGACCCGATGCGCTTACGCTACGCGCCCCGGGGAGCGTCGCGTAAGCGCGTCATGACGTTGCGCGATCGTATGCGATCGCGTGGTTCCGGGTGCGCTTACGCAGTGCGTCATATGACGCATCACGCGACTACGCGAAACGTCATGATGTTGTTTTCGTTCGCTGGAATAGCGCTCTCGGGACGCTCCCCGGTACGCGCCGCGGGGCGCGCCGTAACATTGCACTTACCCGTGCGTTCACCGGAGCGCTCCCGGGGCGCGTACCAGGGCAAACAATTAAAAAAATATATATATATTTACACTATTTAAAATTTATTATAAAAATTATTACTTTCTTACCTATAGATATTTGCTATTAAAAAAACCTATGAAATTCACTGAAAAAACCATAGGTTTCACCCCAGTTATAGTTAGGAATTAGCATTTAAAAAACCTATTAAATTCACTGAAAAAACCATAGGTTTTACACCAGTTATAGTTAGCTGGAAATTTTACTCGCATAAAACCATTGAAATTCCCACGTTATAGTTAGTTGGACTCACTATAACTTGCGCGTGCAATGCACTGCTGATGACGTCACATATTACATCACTCATGACATGGTCAGTGACACCACTCATGACATCACTGATGACACCATCCTTGTGATACAGTGACAGACCTCCTTTCACTGTAATGTAACCCTTGAAACACATATTCAAAAATAGAAACAAAAATTTTCAAAAAAATGGAGATACCCATACCAGTTACAACAACCAATTCAATAATTCCACCATCTATATATACATCCACTCATTCACCAACAGTTTTATATAGTCACTCATACATATACTCACTCATCATATGTAGTGATACACCTATACATCCTGTTACACACTGACAGGCATCCAAAAGTTACTCACACACATACTCACTACACCACTGCGCCTACACCGGCCTGGTCGCCCCCACGCTCCTCGTGCCTCCTGCTCCCTGTGACTTACCTGCCTCCTGCTGCCTGTGCCTTCCTGCTCGCCCATGCCTACGCCGACTGCTCCTTCTTCCAGCGCCCCAGCCGCCGCAGGGCCGCCCGCCAGCCCGCACTCGTTTTCCCGCCGCTGCCTGTGGCCCCGTCCCCTCTGCCAGCCGATAGGATCCCACGCTCCCACCTCCCAGCGGACCCTCCCTCCCGGCTCCCTTCTTATGACGCCCCCAGAGCGACCGCGCAGCGGGAGCACCTAATGAGCGCCGAAGGTGCGCCAAAGGTAAGCCCGTCTCCGCCCGTCCGCGCCTGGACCGCGCCCAGTGGCAGGACCCCTGGCCCTCCCCCCGCCGATGCAAGACGACCCGACTGACCTACGACGCCGCCACTCTCAACGCACTCAATGCCGGCCGGACCCCGCCTGCTGCCGAGCCACCCCGAGACGCACCCACGGACCCTTCACCTGCTGCACCTGTAAGTTCACCTGCCTCCGGACCTGCCCCGCACACGCCAAGACCAACACCAACAGCAAACACCTCAAGTGCATCCTGCTCAACACCCGCTCCGTCCACAGACACGCCGTGGAACTCTGGAACCTCCTCGACGCTACTTCACCGGACGTCGCCTTCCTCACGGAGACCTGGATGAACGCCTCCTCTGCACCCGACATCGCCATCGCCATCCCGGACGGGTACAAGATCATCAGGAGGGACCGCATCAACCAGACCGGAGGAGGCATCGCCATCATCCACCGGAACACCATCCGCATCACGACCGACGCCAGCGACTCCTTCGCCGCAGCCGAACATCTCCACTTCCAGATTCACACCGACCCAAAGACGACCCTCAGAGGCACCCTCGTCTACAGACCCCCGGGACCACGCACACAATTCAGCGAAGACATCCCGGACTTCATCAGCCCGCACGCCCTCCCCTCCGCTGACTACATCCTCCTAGGGGACCTCAACTTCCACCTGGAGAACAACAAGGACCGCAACACCGTCACCCTGCTGGACAACCTCGCCAACCTCGGACTCAAGCAACTGGTCAACACCCCTACCCATTACGCCGGCCACACGCTTGAGCCCGTCTTCTCATCCAGCAAGCACATCACCTTCAGCCACTCCACCGGACTTCACTGGACCGACCACAGCTGCGTCCACTTCAGCTTCAGAAAAACCACTATCCACCACCACCCGCAACAGGTTCCTCACAGGAATTGGAGCAAGATCACCACGGACCAGCTCACCACCTCCCTCAGGCAGAGCCCACCCGCCAGCACAACGGACCCCAACAAAGCAGCCCGCAACTTCACACAGTGGCTGACCGCCTGCGCCGACGACCTCGCGCCACTAAAGAACCCTCCCAGCAGACCCAGAAGCAAGAAGGCATCCTGGTTCACCGACAAACTCAAGGACTCCAAGAAGACCTGCCGCACCCTCGAGAAAGCCTGGCTCCACGACCGGACCACCGACAACATGACCGCCCTCAAACACGCTACCCGCAAGCACCACCAGCTCATCCGCACCACCAAGAAGAAATCACTGAAGGAACGACTGGACAACAACGCCCACGACAGCAAAGAGCTCTTCACCATCGTCAAGGAGTTCTCCAACCCCAGCACCGGCACCAACGACATCACTCCGTCACAAGACCTCTGCAACTCCCTCGCCTCGTTCTTCCACCGCAAGATCGCCGACATCCACAGCAGCTTCGGCGCTCCACCCACGCATCCAACCATCGAACCAACGCTCCCCACCGCCACCCTCCGCACCTGGACCACGGTGACCACCGAAGACACAGCCCGCACGATGAACACCATCCACTCTGGATCACCGACCGACCCCTGCCCACACCACGTCTTCAACAAGGCCGACTCCACCATCGCACCCCAACTCTGGAACATCATCAACACCTCTTTCAACACCGCCACCTTCCCGGAGAGCTGGAAGCACGCCTAGCTCAGCGCCCTCCTGAAGAAACCTACAGCGGACCCCACCGACCTCAAGAACTTCCGCCCCATCTCGCTCCTCCCTTTTCCGGCTAAAGTCATCGAGAAGATCGTCAACAGACAGCTGACCGCCTTCCTCGAGACGAACGGATCTCTCGACCCCTCGCAGTCCGGATTCAGAGCCAACCACAGCACCGCCCTCATCGCAGCCACCGACGACATCCGGACCTTGCTCGACAAAGGGGAAACAGTGGCCCTCATCCTCCTGGACCTCTCCGCGGCGTTCGACACTGTCTGCCACCGCACCCTAGTCCAGCGCCTCAGCAGCATCGGTATCCAAGAGAAGGCACTGGAGTGGATCATCTCATTCCTCGCCGGAAGAACACAAAGAGACCGCCTCCCCCCGTTTTGCTCCGAGGCCACCGAAGTCATCTGCGGCGTCCCGCAAGGATCTTCACTCAGCCCCACTCTCTTCAACGTCTACATGAGACCGCTTGCAGCCATCGCACGCCAGCACAACCTCAACATCATCTCGTACGCCGAAGACACTCAGCTGATCCTCTCCCTCACCAGAGACCCTGACACCGCCAGAACCTGCCTACACAAAGGGATGAAAGACGTCGCCGAGTGGATGAAGGACAGCCGCCTGAAACTGAACTCGGACAAGACGGAAGTCCTCATCCTGGGATCTTCGCCCTCCGCCTGGGACGACTCCTGGTGGCCCCCAGCCCTGGGCACCGCACCCAAGCCAACCGACCACGCACGCAACCTGGGCTTCATCCTGGTCTCCTCCTTCTCGATGACCAGACAAGTCAACGCCGTCTCCTCATCGTGTTTCAACACCCTGGGTATGCTTCGCAAAATCTTCCGCTGGATCCCGACCGAGACCAGGAAGATAGTCACCCATGCACTCGTCACCAGCCGACTGGACTACGGAAACGCCCTCTACGCCGGAACCACAGCCAAGCTACAGAAAAGACTCCAGCGCATCCAGAACGCCTCCGCCCGACGCATCCTGGATGTCCCCCGACGCAGCCACATCTCCAGCCACCTGAGGAACCTGCACTGGCTCCCCGTCGACAAGAGGATCACGTTCTGGCTCCTCACCCACGCACACAAGTCTCTCCACGACCTGGGCCCCAAGTACCTCAACGACCGCCTGACCTTCTACACGCCCACCCGCCAGCTACGGTCCACCAGCCTCGCCCTCGCAGCCGTACCACGCATCCGAAGAGCAACCGCCGGAGGAAGATCCTTTTCTTACCTGGCTGCCAAGACGTGGAACTCCCTCCCCATCCACCTTCGGCTGACCCAGGACCATCTCGCCTTCAGGAAACAACTCAAGACCTGGCTGTTCGAGCAGTAGCACACCCCCTCCCCCAAGCGCCTTGAGACCCTCCCGGGTGAGTAGTGCGCTATACAAATGGTTTGATTGATTGATTGACTCACACATGCAAATAAACTATTGAACATCCATTCATTAGCATATACAGCTATACACACACTACCACTTTACTTCTAAGGAAACTTACACATACTTACTCTCTTAAACAATCACTTATAGAAACACATACTAATTTAAACAGGAACTCTTAGAATCCCTCACTCTCACATATACTCACTTATATACATCAATATTCACATATATTAGATTAAAACATATGTAGTTACTGATAAAGACACTAGTGAGACAGTCATTCAGCCAGTAACACACACATATACACAGTCATCCACCCATACAGTCCTGCACATATGCTGTCTTCAAAACACATACAAACAGAGAGTCAGTCACTCATGCATCTATGTTCTAAGTAATACCCCCACCAAACATATAGACACTCATATTGATATTAAAAAAAACATCTAATAACCCATATACATACACATGTAGCTACTCACCAACCCATGCAGCCACTTATACACAAAGTGAAACACTAATTCTTATATTTAAATATTTAAACATTACTCACTAATATATGTATACACTAAGATACACTTAATATGCCAGTGAACCAATCAATTTTTTTTTAAAACATCCATGTAAACCCTTATTTAAACATTTATTCTTCCATCAACTTTTACATATACATATATAACACATATTTATTTTTTAAAAATACACACATTCACTGGATGGTGTCATCAGTGATGTCATGAGTGATGTCACTGACCATGTCATGAGTGATGTAATATGTGACGTCATCAGCAGTGCATTGCACGCGCAAGTTATAGTGAGTCCAACTAACTATAACGTGAGAATTTCAATGGTTTTATGCGAGTAAAATTTCCAGCTAACTACAACAGGTGTCAAACCTATGGTTTTTTCAGTGAATTTTATAGGTTTTTTAAATGCTAATTCCTAACTATATCTGATGTGAAACCTATGGTTTTTTCAGTGAATATATATATATATATATATATATATATATATATATATATATATATATATATATATATATATATATATATATATATATATTCACTGAAAAAACCATAGGTTATACACCATATATAGTTAGGAATTAGCATTTAAAAAACCTTATTTTACTCACACAAAACCAATGAAATTCCATATATAGTTAGTTGTACTAACTATATATCGCGCACCCGCAATCCACTGCTGATCATGTCACATATTACATCATTCATGACATGGTCAGTGACATCACTGATGACATCACTGATGACATCTCAAATGACATCACTGATGACATCACTGATGACATCTCAAATGACATCACTGATGACATCACTGATGACATCTCATTTGACATTACTGATCACATCACTGATGACATCATTCATGTGATAATACGATGAACCTCTTCAGACTCTAATATAACCTTAGATACACTCAGTGTAAACAGACACTCACAGACTGTCACTCATCCATGGAGTTACTTACACACCTAGTCAGTCATGCAAAGAATCAATCACACCTCCATTTTCACAACTATACAGTTATACACACCTTACTTATTCAAATATATACTAAAACATATTTACTCACTTATACAATCCTGGATACAAGTGCACAATGATCCATACAGCCACTCACACATTCACTGGCTCTTATGCACAGTTATTTATATATGTCAACTCTCACATGTACTGTATTTTACATATGTACTTACTTTGACATGTAGCACTGAGATATATATTCACTCACCAATACAGTCATGCACACAGTCAACCGCCCATACAGCTGTTTCCACATGCACTTTTGAACCCATACATCTATGCACAGAGTCATACACCTCCCAGCCACCCACACACACACTCAGTCTCCCATACAAATGCTTGGGCAACCAATCAATAACCCATATAGTTACTCATATAGCTACTGATCAACACATGCAGCAGTTTACAGAACAACAGACATAATGATGCACAAATTAAGACAGTTTAGTCACTAACCCATGCACTCAGTGAGACACATTTAACCACTCACTCATACAGTCAGTCATGCACCTACTAAATCCTTCATCCAGACACTTATACATCCACTCATTCTTAAATATGTAAGACATATTTTAACTTTACAGAAAAATACAGTCACTGGATGTTGTCATCAGTGATGTCATCAGTGATGTCATTTGAGATGTCATCAGTGATGTCATCAGTGATGTCATTTGAGATGTCATCAGTGATGTCATCAGTGATGTCACTGACCATGTCATGAATGATGTAATATGTGACATGATCAGCAGTGGATTGCGGGTGCGCGATATATAGTTAGTACAACTAACTATATATGGAATTTCATTGGTTTTGTGTGAGTAAAATAAGGTTTTTTAAATGCTAATTCCTAACTATATATGGTGTATAACCTATGGTTTTTTCAGTGAATTTTCAAGGTTTTGTAAATGCTAATTCCTAACTATATATGGTCTATAACCTATGGTTTTTTCAGTGAATTTCATTGGTTTTTTAAAAGCTAATATCTATAGCTGTAAAATGTATTCTTCTTTAAATCCCAAAATATATTTTATATGTTTATTAATAATTTTTTTTAAATATTTTTTTTGTTTCGCTCCCGGTCCGCGAACCGGGAAGCTTTCCGTTAGCTCAAATTGATGCCGCGACCCGGTCCGCGAACCGGTAAGAAATCAACATAGTGACGGTATCGCATTGCCGCGTAATGCGTCTTATGACGTACTGCGTTAGCGCACCCGGAAGTGCCCCGGGGCGCGGACCGAGGCGCGAAACGCAGCTCTCCGGAAGCGATCCGCGGCGCGTCGCGAAAGCGCGATGTATCGCGTTGCCGCGTAATGCGTCTTGTGACGTACCGCGTTAGCGCACCCGGAAGTGTCCCGGGGCGCGGACCGAGGCGCGAAGCTCAACGACCCGGAAGCTAACCGGGGCGCGTTCCGCAGCGCGTAACATGAGCGTGAGAGGTCATGTGACTTGTTAATAAAACTTTTCATTGGTTCATTTCACTTTTGGTTTCATAATGATGTAAGGCTAGGTCAGGTGACCTAAAAATAACACTTTTCATTGGTTGAGAAGTATTGTTTTTCCCAAATGATGAAAACCCCTCCTTCTTTCCTCACTCTGACTTTCATCATTGTGAGAGGAAGACCTTTATTACTATATCAGAAATGGCTTCAGTAGTTGCTTCAGCTGGTGGACCCCCACCACCACCTCCACCTCCTCATGGGAAGAGAGGACCACCTCCCCAGGTGATGACCAACACTGAGGAGGAAGAGGAAGAAATGGATGAAGAGGAGGGAGAAGAACCACAGTTCTTAGAAGAAGTGCCCCGGGTTTCCCATAAGAAAGCCAGTTTCATCTGGCAGTTTTATTCGATCCCTCCTGGCCAAAAAAAAGTGAATGCGAGGTATGTCACCTGCCTCATCTGTAAAGAAAAATTATCCAGAGGGACGGATAAGAAATATAGTTATGGCAACCATACTATGCACAGGCACATGACAAGGAAGCATCCACTGAATTATAGCCGGGCGGAAATACGGGATTTGCAGGAAAATCCAAGATCAACTCCTGTGGCCAGATCAAGAATATCCATTTCATTGACACCAGCAGAGGCACGGGAAACTGTGCCAAACATACAAGAAAATTTTGGCCACATGATCCACACTTGTATGCACTGTCGTGCGTTGTTAGCATGTGGCAATATGAGCATAAATGCTATCAACCTGGCGTATGAACACCATAATTGCCCTAACCGCCCCCAGTAATTTTTTTTTTGCTCCTGTTGAGCCCTTTTCAATGCCTGTTTTTTGTTGTTTCCCCCCCCCAAAAAAAACCAAAAAAAATATAAAATCGTTCAAAAAATACAAAAAAAAACAAAAAATGTTCAAAAAATAAAAAAAAAACAAAAAATGTTCAAAAAATAAAAAAAAAATATAAAACAACAAAAATATTTAAAAAAAAGTTCTTTTCAAAAAAAATTGCTAGAATGTTTAGCACTCTGGCAAGCTCTATTTATTTTGGTTCGCTTCCCCGTTAGCTTCCCGGTACGCGGACCGGGAGCTAACCAAAAAAAAAAAAAAAAGAGTAAGTATAAGGAAAGTAAACAGAGAGTGATGTTAAAAGAAAGACAGCTATAGGGAGTAAAGAAGAGATACTGTTTAATAGATCTATTTACCGAAGAAAAGACGGAAGAGGGTATAATTGTGAAAAACAAAATAGATAACAAAGTGAAAGAAAAAAAAAGAGAGTATAACATTAACAAAGAAGAGTTTCTTGGAGAATGTGAGTGAATGTTCAAAATAAGATTAAAACATGAGGAATAACAGAGAGAAAAAATAGAAAACAGAAAACAAAAAATAACAGAAAAAGATTAATTGAAATAGCAAAGAAATGTAAGTAACATAGAGCCATATCATCAACATAGGCAATAAAAGTTTTGCAGCTTTTATTGGCAGAAATGTGTCGCAAAAGCTGCTATTGCGGCAGAAAACTGCCGCTAAAACCACTTTTGCACCAGTTTTCTGCCAATAAAAAGAGCAATAATTTTATTGGCTGTGTTCATAATATGCCCCTTAGTGTGCTTCAACTACACAGAGAAAGCATTATGAACAAATAGTGATAGAGTGATCAGTCAAAGACACTAAGAGTAATAGAGACGGAGTGAGTGAACAAGAGTGAGGAACTATGAGAAGAGAGGGACTGAGAAAAAGAGTGGAAGGAGTTGAGTAAGTAGGTAATAGAGAAAGGAATGAGGGAAGTAGCAAAGGCAGGAAACTGAGGGTTAAAGAAATGAAGCAGTGGAACTAATAGAAGTTAAATGTGATAGAAATGTAACGAAAAGAGTACAAAACATTTACCTTATAATTGTCGTTAAATTACTCACTTTTTGTTTTTATACTTTCAATCTGTGAAAGAGAGAACAAACATTTGAAAAATATTAAAACATGTATTTAAAAATAACAAAAGACAAGGGAAAAGATTGAAGGACAAACAGTTTTTCAACAACTTTGACACTTACAGAAGCTTCTGCTTCTCCAGGCCCCCTACACAGTCCTAAAGATATACATTTTAAACTAACAGTATCTTGATGCAGATGAAGTGAGGCCTATCTTAAAACATGGTGCATCTTTTGCATTGCTGTTGTCTCAGAAAAGTGTCGCAAGACACTAAAATTTTAAATAATTGCTTCAGGATGCCAATAAGATGTCTCCTATCCAGAGGTTTGTTTGAGGTGAGGCCTACTCAGGGTTGCAGATGAAATTTCGAGTTGTTGAAGAGAATAGAGGACATAATATATGTGAAGGTCTACCAATGAAGTGAGTCATGTCCACTGCACTCTTGAACAAAGTCCAAACCTCCTATGTTTCCCTGGACAGACCTAAACTTGATCTACACAATGTGCTTCGTAATGATAGGAAACACAGGTGATGTAAATGAAATACGTGCAATTTATTTTGCTCATTTCACAATCACATCACTTGTGTTTCCTTTGCTTAGGTATCTCATTGTGCAGATGTAGTCTAGCATATGAAAGAATACGCAGAAGCGCAGCACTGCATGCAACAACTTTGACACTTACAGAAGCCTCACCTTCTCCATGCCTCCTACACAGTTCTACATATACATCATAAATGCAAACAGTACAGAATTAATTATACATGTTAAATGGTTTATTTTTGCTGTTCTCAGAATGTATCAAAATTCACTAAAAACAGTGACTTGAAGGTATTCATCATATAACAGCGGGGAAAAAAAAACACAATCAAAATGATTGTGTTTAAAAAACCCATACAACATAACAAATCAGAATTCAGAACTCCTTAAAGTTAACTTACTTTCCATGACGTCAAAGGATGTCCTATGAACAGCTTACACTCTGTTGTGCTGTTATTACTTTCAGCCCGCCACTTTCTGAAAGAAAATCTCCATCGTTTTTAAAAACATGTTACATGCAATAAATGACTTCTTGCTCTCTACCACAAGTTTCCACAAGGCCAAATCTTGTCAGAGCCATTTATAACTCTTGGATTTCTTGTAAGCCAATCCCGTCATTTGGCATTTCTGCAACTTTCAGAATTAAAATGTTGAAGATCATTTTCACAATCCAGGAATAGTAATATCTTCCTCTTCCTGCTCAGTCATGTTCTACATTTCCTATGACACTGATACTGCTTACTATGAAGCTGACTTACACTAACTCTATGACTAGTACAATTATTTAATTCTCTACATCACTTTCAATCACAAAGCAATGTAAAACAGTAGACAGCATTGCAGACTTACATTCCCTCTACTCTATGTTTTGATTGGCTGCTTCAATTAGCTTATAAAAAGAAATAGTTTTTCTGAACTCATTCAAAGTGCACTTATTTCTCCATGACGTCCAGTCTTATGGTTTGAAGTTATGTCTCTGAACTACACTTATCCTCAAGGCCAAATTGTGTAGGAGCCATTAGAACTTCTTGAAATTCCACAGAGCACATCCCGAGATTATTTCCCTAAAAGTTTGGTTTTAAAAACACCAGGTAAGAGTTTTTAAGGTCATACGGCAATTTTTTTTTGAAAATTAAAACAGAATCGTTGAAGAATGACCAGCCATTTCTAGACTTTAAATAAGCTGTGTAATGTCCTGATGTTATTGAAGGGCCGTCATGATATATAATTGCTGCAGTTACAAAAGTCCTTCCTGATATTGACAACTGCGAAGCTACAACATTTTTAATTAAAGTTGTCAATTTTGTTCCATCAGGCCTACATCGTTGGAACATTAAAATGACATACTGGCCATATGTTCGTATAAATAATGTGGACATCATTTCAGATTTACATTGGCTACACTCCATGTTGTGATCAGCTGCTTTTACTAGCTTATTAAAGGAGACTGATTTACTGTCTGGCAAAGTTAAATATATAAATCTTTCTGAGTCTACACTAGTAGTACTTGATACCATACAGTTCTCGCAGTCATGCTGCCATTGATAAGAAAGCCCAAACAGCTGATCTACATCTACACCTTCAGCATGCAATACATCAAGCATATACATTAAAAACTCCTGACAATCTTGCTGAATATTTTGAGAGAATTGTGTTTGGCCTGAACATCTGTCTAACAGATTTCGAATTTCAGACACACTTTCTATGTTTCTTCTATCAGTGCTACATTTCTCTAACACAGAATTTAACAAACTGCAAAATCTTTGATCAGAATTGACCACAATCTCTTCTTTTACATTTTCTAGAGAAAACAAAACATTAACCACTACATTAGCATAGCAGTTGACACCAGAACCGTTTTCAAATTGAAAACCAACAACATCTTCAACAGAATCCTTTTTGTTTCTGCTTGTAATTTTAGGTTCATCGACTTTTCGTCTTTTTGCTACAACCTCCCCAGTATTGGTCACATTTCTTCGTTTCCGGCCTACCACACGTTTCTCAAACAAAGGATACTGAGGCAAATGTGGCGCATACTCTCTTCTTAACCTATTGTATTCCTTAACACAATCTAGATCCGCACAAATGTTTGTGACATCACACTCAATCAAGTACAATCCCGATAAAGTTCTAACTCGTGACAATGCCACATATGCCATACCCTCCTTGAACACAGAACTGCCAATATTCACCGATGCACAGTCTACACTTAAACCTTGCGATTTATGGATTGTCACCGCATATGCCAAGCAAACAGGAAACTGCTTACGGCGAACATATAAGTCTTTTACAAGCAAAAATCTAGCAGAGCAACGACCAATTAGCTGTACTTCCTCAATGCCATCAAATTTAATTTTTAAAAATTCAATTCCATCTCTATTTCTGTATTTTACAAAATCAACAACATTACCCATTGATCCATTTACCAGACCTCTTTCAACATGTAAATTCCTTCTTAAAATTATACGGCAGTTCAAGCACACATTCAGAGTCTTTTCAAAACCTGCAGTTTTAGATATACTCTTCTCTAATGAATCCAATTTTGTTTTCAGATTCTCAGACAAAATAATTGTTGATCCCATATGCTCTACTCTGTCAATAGCTTCCAGTTTCACAATCTCTTGCTTTTCTAAATGCAACATTTTGTTGTTGAAGATGGCACATTCTGCAAGAGTTGGCATCAAACATATTCCAGATTTCTTATCAGTAATTTTCTGAAAAATATTCTCAGGCACATCTTGTTCTGGATATAAATTTGACAGTAATCGTGCATGTAAAGCTTCTTTCCCATGCTCGGTCACTTTTCCAATTCTAACATCTTGTAGAATAGTCTTGTAAACTTCATCCTTCGCCTGACGCATATTTTCATGCAGTTCAGCATAATTGAAGTTTAACCATATATTGACGTTGCCAATGCTGCCTAGGCACTTCCTGGTATCTTCATGCGTGAGCATTTTGAACACAGGTTGCCCTTTCACTGGTGTCAGCTGCAAAAGATCTCCGAAAACAATGATGTGTTTGCCACCAAATAACACATCATACTCTGTTTTGAGAACTTCTTGCATTCTCAAATGCACAAAGGCAAGCATGACATTGGAAACCATGCTTACTTCGTCAATGATAAGAAGTTTCATTTTCCTCAAGATTCTTGAAACTTCAAAACAAGCATCTCCAGATAGCTTGTGATATTGTAATTTGTTGTCA
Organism: Lissotriton helveticus; assembly: GCF_964261635.1. NCBI lineage: Eukaryota > Metazoa > Chordata > Amphibia > Caudata > Salamandridae > Lissotriton > Lissotriton helveticus. The sequence goes on from NC_136067.1 coordinate 571,472,645, forward strand.
TGCTCCACTGGCAGCATCAGTAAACGATGTAAAGTAATCCCTTTAATGTTATGTGCTGCCAGTCCAGTTGGAGCGGTGACAACACAAGACAGCGATGACTCTGTCCTTTCCTGCAAATAGCATGAAATTGCTTTAATGAGGAAACTTTTTCCAGTTCCCGCTTCTCCACTCACGTACAGTCGGACAGGCTTCAACGACGTACATGAGCACTCTTTCTTGTCATGACTTAATCCATGATCAATTTGCATGGTAACTTCGTCATATATTTTCCTCTGCTCAACGTTGAGTTGTCTTTCCAACTCTTCTAAGTTAACCGCATCCTCCTGAGCATGTGCCATGGCTCTTTCCACTTCATTCATGGCAGTGGCAGCTTCATTTTCGATAACAGGTCCTCCTAGTGGATCCTGACTCAATGAAGCAGAACTCTGACTGTCCTGAGAACTGTCTCTGGCAATCTCGGCTGCAATCGTTGCTTCCTGCTCAATTTCCGCATTCAACATTTCTACATATTTGGGAAAAGCAGGACATTCTATGGTCTCCTTGGCGGCATTGAAAGAGTCTTCGTAACAGAGGAAATCTCCAAGCAGTTCCTCTTCTGCACGCCAAGGCTTGAAAAGTTGCAAAAGTGCTAAATAGAAAAACTCCTTTTTTTCAGGAGATTCGCCACTCAATTTTCGATGGTTTACCAAGTGGCATTTTCTTTGCTTGACCAGACATCCCTCACTTCCTATTACAGCATACACTCCTTTCTCAGTATCTTCTTTGATGTTCCTCTTGAATATGTAATTTTGAAGAACCTCATACAGACAAACATTGTCGAGGTGACTGCTTCTATTTGGATAATATGTATCCAACATGTTGGTCTTCAAAATGTCGGTACTGTTTGGCTCCTTTTCCGCCAAATACTCAATTTCCCGCACAGGTTTCAGAACTCGATTACGCGTTGCAGCAAGACCAAGACTCGCCCAAATGATACTCCTGGACTTGGCATAGAGACTTGCTGAAGACAACCGGTCAGAGCATTCGTAAGCTCCAATTTCTCGATGCGACAACATCTTCAGACTGAAACTGTACAACTTCTTGCTGAGGCTCTTTTCATGGGAAATGTCCTCCCACATATCCTTCAATTCTGTCTTCTCTTTTTTGGTGATGTAAGACGTCACATACCGAGCCACAGCCATACAGTTATCAGCCACAAACTGTATATCCATGTTAGCATTCCACATGGACAAAATCACCGGGTTGTAGTCGTTGATGTACTTGGACTCTTCGTTCCTCTTCAAATTGTATGTGTTTTTAGGTGATTTCTTCATGACATTATGTCGCAGCGAAGACATCAAACTGTTTACTCTTCCTTTAGAAATCACCGGTCGTGGAAAGCCGAAACGACATTTGGTGTAGAACTTGTCCTTGTTTCGGAATTTACGACGGCAGTACTTTCCACATCGATGGCTTTGGAAACGCAGAACTTTTTCTCTTAGGCTTTTCTTCTCCTTTGCGTTTGGAACAGCACACGTAGAATACTGTTGGATGAAACTCATCACTGAGTCTTCTGGATCCATTCCAAATTTAGGTGCATCCTTGATCCACAGCAACATATGTATATGAGGAGCACCTCTTGCTTGGTACTCCTTTCTCCAGAAGAAATCCAACACCTCTCCAAGAGGTGGATTCTTCTTATTCATGATGAAAGACATCATAGCTTCAAATCTATGATTGAAGTACCTACATACATTGACTGGATCCAAAGAGCACAGTTCTCCGGGTGTCTTGAATTCGATGTTATCTACGTTAGCATTTGCCTCTCGTAGAAATTCAAGTAAGTCTTCCCAGCCATACTCGGCACAGCTCAGAGTGAGGAACCATGTGGGAGTACCTAAGTTCGTCAGCATACATTTTAAATCACCATGACGACGGTACCAGTACTCATTAGTACCACGCTGACACGCCATGAGATTAATCAGGTGAGAATCCAAAATACTGTCTTGGACATTGACTTTATCCATAAAGTCACTTGCCGAGATGTTTTGCATGTGTATACCACTTTTCAAGATGTGGTTCACTGCATATGACAGTCCAGACAGATCGCTTTCAAACAGGAGATGAAACAAATAAGGAATGCATTGTCGAAACCTAGCATCTCCTGCATACAATCGCAAAGTCCGGTATTCAGAAGCAGGAATTTGATGAGGTCGCTCATCATATCTTCCTCCCTGACCTGTTGGAAAAAGCTGTGGGAAACACCGAGCTTCCAAACTTTCCTCCCAAACACTAATGGGACTCCCTTTGGCTTGTTTCATTTGAAACAACTCAATAGCATTCCCCATGACTTCCTTGGAAGGCAAAGGATGAACACTATAATGTTCATATATTTCTTCACTAGTAAAGAGTTCTACTTTCTCAATTTGACCAGCACACAAATCGCTATCCTCTTCCTCAATTACTTCCTCTTCTGCAACATATACATTCTTATAGTATTTATTATTTTTTTTCAAATACAATGTTGCCTTTTTAACTTTCCTAACATCTACTAAATCTTGCCATATTTTCTTATTCTTTGTCGGAACCCCATTAACTAAGATAACCAGAGGTTCCTCTTCCACTTTTTCTACTCCAATTGTGTTAATGTTTTTCTTCAAATCTAGAGGCAAATAAACAACTCTTCCCTTTAATCCTCTCTGTAAATCTGATGGAGGCAATTTCCCTGTCTTTGGCTCCATTCTTACAATAGCCTGAAAGGGATGGATACTTTGAATCAAAATAGATTCATAAGTATTTAAATCCTTCAATTCAGAAGGAATCTCAACCAATTCCAGATTATTATGAACTGCTCTAGCAGGCTTCTGGTTTTGATTTAATTTGCAACAACAATAAGTACACACACGTTGATCCAATCCCAAATCAAAACAATTTTCTACCATCAAGTATGTTGCAAAATCCTTCCATTCACTATTATTTTCCCTTTCACTTTTTGCATATAAATCCACTAACTTAGTCTGATTCTTATAATAAGTGCGTCGACAACACACACAAGTGAAATTTGGCCTCTCACTTGATTTGACCTGAAATGTGACAATTTCCCTCTGGAAATTATCTGTACTGGAAACCTGTACACTATCTTCCACATTACCCGCTTCTTCTTGGTCAATTTCAACATTCTCCTCTTTACTTCCAAAGTAACAAAACTCAATTTCTTCACATATATTCTTCACATCTATTTCAGAACCATGCAAAAGAGCAGCGCATAATTGTTTAAGCATAATTGCTGGACTCTTAGCATAATACAACATTCTAACTAATTTCCTCACTTTATTATGATGCACTGCTAGCATTCTGAAATGATGAAAAACACTCTGGCATACTCTCCTGGAAAGACAAGCCAGTGAATGACCATGCAAACCTGTCACTTCTCTCACTCTGCAAGGATCTAATTCTTGCAACAACCTTATTTTCTGCTTCAAACTTTTCTTATTAAATGACCGTACAAAATCACAAAGCAAATTGATGGAATCCTGTCGCACACTACAAATACTACTACACTTCCAGGTGTACACAGGACCCTTAGCACGTCTTCCTATAACCTCATTACCTAACACCTCTTCTGCCTCTGTTGTCACAAGTTTTTCTTTTTCAACTGGACAACCATCTTTCACTTCATAAGCACGACCACTGGTGTCAACTGCATGCACCAAATCATTATCCTGGAAATAACTCTCCTCATTAAAAAATGCCTCACAGCTTGAACTATGAATCCATTCTCCAGAAAAAACTTCACAAAAATTACTACGATTAACTATTCTCTTGCATCTACTATTTCTTTTGAAATCATAAATTGCCTTGTTTAGCTTCCTAATTCTATTGATTATCAAAATAAATAACGTACGTTTAATTTCAAATGCCTGATCAATAACTTTCTCAACTTTTTTTTTTCTCTTATAAAAAAACACTTTCTGTTGACCTTTCTTAATATTTTTTAACAAATTGCCAATTATCCTGTTGCGGAACATTCGTTTACGAATGTCCCTAAACTGTTGTTTCCTTCTACTATCATGCACAGAGTTATCTCTTGCTCTAGCAGTAACATTTTTGATTGGCCTTTCCTTTCCATTTGAATTGGTTCTCTTTTTATGGACTGAAACATTTTCTGTAGTAATATTTTTTTTACTACACATATTTCTTATGAATGTTTTTGTACTCTTACCCGGTGCTTTCTTCGTGACTTGACAAATCTTTTTGTTAGAGGACTGCTGCTTCTTTTGATTCACCTGCTGTCTTTGACGTTTTGCAGCCTTTCTCTCTCTTTCTTTCGTTGGCATGGTGAAATGTTGAAATGATCTGCAGTTGAATCTGTGGTAAAATATATTAAAAAATTTTATTAACCACTATTACCAAACAGTAAATCAATAACAGTGATCAAAAACTTAACACACTACTTGACATTTTAAATAGAAGATTTTTTAGTCCTTGGCAAATTTACAATACAGAAATAGCAGAAAAGAAATGGAATTTATATTCATGTTACCTGTGCTATTTTATATGTGAATCTGATCTAATTTTATGAGCATATTTTAATATTTTATTGAAGACACTACACATAACCTGTTTTTGAAGGTGTCTTTATTTTTAAATTAAACGGTTTACACTTTTACTTTTTATTTATTATAAATAAATGTTTATAGTTCCATAGGCTCAAGCAGGTGAGCTTCCCACCCTATGTCATATAATTCGGACAAATCTGCATCCTCATCACGCTCTTCTTCATCCTCAGGATTTAAATCATCCAAGGGATCAACATCCACTGATGTTTCAATTACAAGTTCAATGATGAGGTCAAAATCAACTGATTGCAGATTGTCGCTCATGTTGATGTTGTCTTTATCTTTAAAGAAAGATAACAACAATGAGATGTTGCAGAGTAAGAGACAAATCTCAGAGATTATAATAGTAAAATTGTTTAACAAGAGTAACATTTTGCAGCTATTATTTAGCCATGTCCAGCGATGCTGAGCAGGTGAAGCCTATGTCTAATTTTTCAGTGAACAGGACTCATCTCTTCTTAACCTTGGATAAGCCTCACCGACTCTGTGTCCCCTGCACATACTTAAATGTAAAGGGGCAGATTTATGTTAAATGGCACATCCCCAGGCATGCACCAGTTAACGTGCACCGCTGCTCTGCCACCCATGGTGTGCCGTATTTACAATCAGATAGGAGAAAGCTGCGTCAAAACCCTGCGCCTGCTTTAAGCAGGCATAGGTCTTGACGCAACATTGTGGAGATGGGGCACCCCTGAGCCTTGCTTGAGCTGCATCGCACTTGCGATACAACTCCAGCAATCACTACCTTTACAGCACAGATACGTCACGCATCTGTGCCATTTTTGCCCCATGATGCCCCGCATTGTAAATGCAGCACACCATGGGTGGCGGAACAGCGGCGCAGGATGACTGGCACATCCCTGGTGATGCGCCAGTCATCATAAATCTATCCCTAAGCTTCTTATCTTGTTACAGATGAACCGCCATATGTACCATCAAACTATTTTGCATTTCCTAAATAGCGAATTTTAAGGAATAAATAGCAATTCTTTACCATTCCTAATTTGCAATGAGCAAATTGCTAATTGCAAATTACCCATTCATTTCCATGGGCTAGGAGGCTCATAGGAATGAAGGTACAATTTGCGATTAGCAATTAGCTCATCGCAAATTAGGAATTTTTCCAAGGGTGCAGGGGTGTCTCAAGAACACCCTGCTGCACCCCTGAAAAAGAAATTTGGGGGCATATGGCGCACATACATGCCCTAAGGACATGTATTGGCGTCATATGGCACCTTTTGTTTTTTGGAAAAAAATGCTTTTTGAAAAGAATTCGCAAATTACCACAAACTAGAAGTTGGTGGTAGTTTCCAAATCCTTAATGTCATTTTTTACATATTTTTTGTTTGATACATTGCATTTAAGTAATCGCAAAATTTGCAAATCCTTCAGTGCAATCGCAAAATAAGGAATAGCAAATTTTGCTATTCCTTATTTTGCATCAAACTTGTTTGATACATACCATTTGTCTAATTAGCATTCGCAAAGGCCGAAATTCGCAGAATTTTGATGTTTGCGAATGCTAATTAGCTTCATACATATGGCCCCAAGTGAGGCCTGTCTTGCAACATGGTGCATCTTTTGCATCACTGCTGCATCGGTTTCATGTGGCACGTTTTTTTTACACCATGACACATCTGCCTAAATGCATCAATTTGTAATTTTGTCGCCTCATAGCAAATCTTTTGCACCGCCGCTGCATCATAAAAGTGACGCACAGTGGCGCAAAAGAGGCATACACCTATCATAAATCTGTCCCTAGCATTTTAAATGATTAATCCAGGATGACGATAAGGTGAGGCCTATCCAGAGGTTTGTTTATGGTGAGGCCTACTCACAATTGCAGATTAAAGTTACGCTTGATAAAGAATACAGAGGAGATAATACATGTAAAGGCCTACCAATGAAGTAAGTAATGTCCACTTTATTGCGCCAGTCATCATAAATGTATCCCTAAGCTTCTTATCTTGTTACAGATGAACCGCCATATGTACCATCAAACTATTTTACATTTCCTAAATAGCGAATTTTAAGGAATAAATAGCAATTCTTTACCATTCCTAATTTGCAATGAGCAAATTGCTAATTGCAAATTACCCATTCATTTCCATGGGCTAGGAGGCTCATAGGAATGAAGGTTTAATTTGCGATTAGCAATTAGCTCATCACAAATTAGGAATTTTTCCAAGGGTGCAGGGGTGTCTCAAGAACACCCTGCTGCACCCCTGAAAAAGAAATTTGGGGGCATATGGCACACATACATGCCCCAAGGGCATGTATTGGCGTCATATGGCACCTTTTGTTTTTTGGAAAAAAAGCTTTTTGAAAAGAATTCACAAATTACCACCAACTAGAAGTTGGTGGTAGTTTCCAAATCTTTAATGTCATTTTTTACATATTTTTTGTTTGATACATTGCATTTAAGTAATCGCAAAATTTGCAAATCCTTCAGTGCAATCGCAAAATAAGGAATAGCAAATTTTGCTATTCCTTATTTTGCATCAAACTTGTTTGATACATACCATTTGTCTAATTAGCATTCGCAAAGGCCGAAATTCGCAGAATTTTGATCTTTGCGAATGCTAATTAGCTTGATACATATGGCCCCAAGTGAGGCCTGTCTTGCAACATGGTGCATCTTTTGCATCACTGCTGCATCGGTTTCATGTGGCACGTTTTTTTTACACCATGACACATCTGCCTAAATGCATCAATTTGTAATTTTGTCGCCTCATAGCAAATCTTTTGCACCGCCGCTGCATCATAAAAGTGACGCACAGTGGCGCAAAAGAGGCATACACCTATCATAAATGTGTCCCTAGCATTTTAAATGATTAATTCAGGATGACGATAAGGTGTGGCCTATCCAGAGGTTTGTTTAAGGTGAGGCCTACTCAGGATTGCAGATTAAAGTTACGCTTGATGAAGAATACAGAGGACATAATACATGTAAAGCTCTACCAATGAAGTAAGTAATGTCCACTTCATTGCGCCAGTCATCATAAATGTATCCCTAAGCTTCTTATCTTGTTAGACATCAACCGCCATATGTACCATCAAACTATTTTGCATTTCCTAAATAGCGAATTTTAAGGAATAAATAGCGATTCTTTACCATTCCAAATTTGCAATGAGCAAATTGCTAATTGCAAATTACCCATTCATTTCCATGGGCCAGGATGCCCATATGAATGAAGGTGCAATTTGCGATTAGCAATTAGCTCATCGCAAATTAGGAATTTTTCCAAAGGTGCAGGGTTGTCTCAAGAACACCCTGCTGCACCCCTGAAAAAGAAATTTGGGGGCATATGGCGCACATAAATTTTAACAACATTCCTTTACCTCAAAAACGATTTTCAATTCATAATTTATAAACACTGCCCACAGGGAAATTACTTAAAATGTCCTTAAGACACATAAAAGTGTTTTTTGATTGCATTTACAGCATGGTTGGGTCACTTTTAACATGGCTATGTAACACAAACATTTAAAATCTAAATTTGCCATGCACAGGTGGGAGCATATTTACAAGCAATTTGCGCCACAGAGAAAGGTCTTACATTAAAATGGGAAAAATAACATCAAACACAGTCAATTGCCTTATAAAGAAGCATACACCATTATGTCCTTGTCATAAATTTAAAAACAATTCCTTTTCCCCAAAAACGATTTTCAAATCATAATTTCAAAACACTGCACATGGGAAAATTACTTAAAATGTCCTTAAGACACATAAAAGCGTTTTTTGATTGCCTTTGCAGCATGTTTGTATCACTTTTAACATGGCTATGTAACACAAACATTCAAAATCTAAATTTTCCATGCACAGGTGGGAGCATATTTACAAGCAATTTGCGCCACATAATTCATAATTTTCTCCTTAAAGCACACTATTCTCTATCTAAATTAAAGAAATATTTTCTCACCTTAGCAAATACTTTGAGTTTGAAAACAGTCTCAGAAACACACCAATTTGTCTTCAGCAGAGCAAAAGGTATGCACTCCAGAGTCTGCAGCTATCAAATGCACAGAAATGCTGTAATTCTTCACACATATCTCTCATGTCACCCAATCAAAACTCTTCCCTCACTTTTTTTCAAATGACAACCCTTCCCCCCTCTGCCATTTCATGCCTTTTCTGCATGGCAACCACCTCTTGGAAGACTTCTGGTGTTTGCAAGTTCACACAACACTGTTGCAATTGAACTCTGAACTCTCAGTGCACCTGCATATCCAGTGCATTCTTTCATTTAATGATTTTTTATTGACCATTCAAAATACATCTTTCAAATAACTCATCCATGCACCCTAACTTTCTGTTTTCAGCAATCAAAATCCACCAATCACTGTTACTGCTTCATGAACACAGAAACTCCACAGTTTTTTTCATTTTAAACTCTCATTTTTTCAACTGCCATTTCATTGCCACACTTCATCTGACTGCAGGAGAACCTTCTCTCACCATGTTTTCTGTCTGGATTGTTGGACATAGTTATATCCACTGGGCTCACAGGTATGCTGAGAACAGAAAATTACCTAACCTCAATTTACAAGATGTGGAAATTAAGTGGTTTGGCCACAGAGGATTAAAATGTCACCAATTGATACCATTGGTGAAAACCTTTATGCATTTGCCCACACCTGACCTGTTAATTGTGCACTGTGGAGGTAATGATTTGGGCACTTTGACTGGGGTAGGTCTGGAAATGCTATTAAAGGACACCTTTGAGCAATTAATGGCACTTTTTCCTCAGACTGCCTTGGTATATTCAAATATATGCCAAAGACAGAAATGGAGGTGGTCAAACCAATTTTGTCCACAAATTGAGAAGTCGAGGAAGCATGTAAACAAATCTGTTTCAGCTTACATGAGAGACCATGGAATGGGCTCCATGTACAACAATAACTTGCGTTACTACATGCAAGATATCTACAGAGGAGATGGAGTTCACTTCTCAGATGAGGGCAACAGAATTTTCACTCTGAATTTAAGACTGTGCATTGGTACCTACTTATAAGTACCTAAATGTACCATAAACCCAAAAGCTCTTCTCAGAGCTACCCTACATCTGATCACTCACAATTATTATTTTACTGTAACATTTTTCACTAATTTTCAACAAAGTACGCTCCCTGGGGCGCTACCCGGTACGCGAACCGGGAGCTAACCTCGCGAAATTTTTTAAAAAAATGTTTTTTTTTCGCACATATAAGCCTCCTCAGCCACCCTCACAAAACCTAGGGGGTCAAGATAAGTCTACCGTGCCCCCTTCTACCCATTCTGAACATTATTTGCCCTCCATTTTGTATCTTAATTCGACCGAAACACAAAATGGTGGACTCCCGTAACGCTTAAGGTTCGCGAACCGGGGCGCTCAACGGTTCGCGTACCGGGTCGCTCCCTGGGAAGCGCACCATCAAAAAAGGTGGGAAAGTAGTTTACAGAAAAGCCACTGGAGACAATTTCACCAAATATAGATTAGCTCATACTACATACCAATCCCTACCATTTTCACAAATTTGATTGGAATTCCATTTAGCCATTTAGCCTGTAGACCTCTCTAAATACCCTGAGGTAAATTACTTCTCAAAACACATCTGAAGTGTTGGAATTGACAACCAATTAAAATGTTACTTTCATTTTCTACTTTTTTTACCTGACATTTGATTGGTTATGTACCTGAATATATATAAAAGAAGAGAATGAAACACAGCCATTTTGACTACTACTTCCTGGTGTACATTTCAATTGGATTTTCACTAATCACTTCAACTTCTTTCTAAAGGTAAGTTGTTATTTAAAAAACTGAACTATATTGTGCACTATAAGTTAATATGGTAAACTTTTTCTGATAGTTATATACTATCCCTCTGTAGTAGTTATAGATTTAGATAGACTTCTCTGTTATAGTTATGGATGGAGTTAGGCTTCTCTTTTATAATTATGAATTTACTTACGTTAAATCACATACACTTTTTTATATTCCTACTTCCACTCTGATACCATACACTGCCCAAAGATAAATTCTCTGTTAAAAAATGCCTATCTAAAATTAATCCCAACAGTGCCCTATATCTACTAATATATATTTTTTTTATCCAAATTTCAGGCAACATGGAAGGCGAACAGAAAGTTTCATTTCAAATTGTCCTGCAAGAGAGCAGCCAAGAATTAATTGATCCAAATTATATAGAATTTATGGATGAAACTTGGGACCAAGAACTACTGCAATGTGTGCAAGCAGTGGATGACCTCCTTCAAAATGAGGACATTTTACACCCTCATAGATTACAAGCTATGTTCAATGAAAATGACGACATTTCAGACAGTGAAATGTTAGAAATGTTATTACATTTTGAAACACAATCACAATAATAAATAATTGCTTAAAAAAAAAAAAATAAATAAATAATCAACAAAACCAACAATCAATTAACATACAGTATTTGAAAAGTCTATCATTAATTTTTCATTGCAGTACGCTGCCCAGAACGCTTCCCGGTTCGCGGACCGGGCGCTACCCACGCAAAAAAAACAAAAAAAAAATTTTGTTTTTTTGCCCTGCGGGGCCCTTTTAAAACCTCCACATTAAACCTAGGGGGTCAGGGAGGATCTAGTATGCCCCCTTATGGTTATTTCCCCCTTTGTTTTGGCCTCCTCTTGTCTCTCAATCCTACCGAGAGACAAGATGGCGGCCGCTCCGGACTGTTTAGAATGTTGACAGACACCGGAGAGCCAATCAGCTTCGCTACGCGAAGTTCCGGTACGCTTAAGGTCCGCGGACCGGAGCGCTGCCCAGAGCGCGCTTACAGATATATATCTTTTTTTAAACGTTAATTTCTCAAAATCCACTGGAGCACATATATTGAGACCTAGAAAAGGCACATCGGGCTACCAGTCCCTACAATTTTGCCAAGTTTCATGCAAATCCATTCAGCCGTTCGGGCTAAAAGTGAGGCCAACCGCCCTATGGAAAACTCAATGTTAAAAACACGCTTTGGGACCCCCTTTTTTCTCGACCCCCCCTGGACGAACCCCCCCCAAATTTCCAGGGGCTGCTCAGAAACAAAATGTTCCATTTTCCAGAAAATTTCAGCCAATTCCGTCCACAAACGCCAAAGTTATTAGACATAGAATTTTCAAAAATCCCATAGAGAAAAAATCCTAACTATATATACCTACTGGCGACCGCCAGTAGGTAATATATATATATATATATATATATATATATATATATATATATATATATGTATATATTACCTACTGGTGGTCGCCAGTAGGTATATATAGTTAGGACCTAGTTACCATAGGAAATTGTGAACATTCTATTGGGAATAACTTTAGCGCTGATTGAGGGATCTGCCTGTAATTTTCATTAAATTTGCCTCACTGCGCTCCGCTCCTTCCCTGAAAGTTTCGGGGGGATTCGTCAAGCGGGGGCCGAGAAAAAAGGGGGTTCCAAAACGTGTTTTCCCCATGTTAATTTCCTTAGGGACATTCTGACAAGGCTACAGCTCGAACGGCTGAACGGAATTACACCAGATTTGGCACAATGGTAGGGACTGGTATGCAGCAGTGCCTTTTGTATGTTTGGTGTAAATCCCTCCAGTAGTTTATGAGAAAATTGAATGTGAAATTGAGTCCAATGCAATTTTCCATAGGACCTTTAGACACGGCTACAACCCGAACGGCTGAATGGAATTACTGCAAACTTGGAAAAATGGTAGAGCCTGATATGCAGAAGTGCCTTTTGTATATTTGGTGAAAATCCCTTCAGTAATTGTTGAGAAAATCGACTTTTTTCAAATTATATATCTATAGGCGGGACACGGTGCACTCACGGGCCTGCACCGTCCTTGCACTGTCCTTGCACGTGCGAGGACCTTAGCGTGCGCACGCGGAATTCTGATTGGCTGTTGGACGTCTGTCAACATTCCATTCAGTCGAAATGAGGAAGTGTTGTCCGCCATCTTGTTTTTGTGGCAGATGATAGTGGTTGTAAACAGAAGTGTAATAGTTGACAAGGAGGCAGGGTAGAGATTCCTGAGCCCCCTAGGTTTTGTCATGGTGTCTGTAAAGGACCCCCGAAGGTGCGCGGACCCCGGCTCAAAAATACAAAAAAGAAATACCTTAAAATAACAAGTTTCAGTGTTTAGATGTTAGTTGAGTGCAACATTGAGTGATGACTCTTTCACCTTTGGGTTTAGGTAGGTGTTTTGTGGAGAGTTAGTATGGTAATTGGTAGAGAGCATTGGGGGTAGGTTGAAGATTATGTGAGTTTGAATGTGTTGATAATTTGAACCAATTAAAATGTTACTTTGGTTTTGATTTTGTGTGTGATGAAATGTGATTGGCTGGGTATTTGAATATGTATGAAACATGAGAGGGAAAAACAGCCATTTTGAGATTTTAGTGTTTGAGGTATACTTCTGAGGTGTGATATTGAGACAGAATTTACTGTACAGCAGTTTTCTAGAAGGTGAGTTGTTAATTTGTAAGGAGAACTCAGTTGTTCACTTTAAGTTAATAGGAAACATGTTTTCTGTTAGTTATTTAATGTTTTTCTGTTATACTTATGGATTGAGTAGGTCAACATCAGATGCAGTGCTTTATATTTCTAATTCTTGCTTGATACTATACATTGTCCAGGGAAACACGGCCATTTTGTGACTATAGTGTCTGAGGTACTTTTGTGTGGACAATTTCTGGTGTGAGATTTACACAGTAGTAACTCTTCTTATAGAATTTAATAGTTTTTCTCTGCCCTATCTCACTCTTACCCTGCACCATCTCACTGTCTTTCTCTTTCTTTTAATAGTACACTTACATCAATAATGGTTGAAAATCGTTATAGACATTTTTGTGACTGTTATTGAGGATGTTCCTGTTGATGAGAGTAATCCTGAAGGAGAGCTTTATGATGGAGGAGATGGCATGGACGATTTCTATGAGGAATCCTTGGATTCAGATTTAATGGAAGCTTTGGAGTTCATTGAGTTTGAGGATTCTTTTTGGGAGATTTTCAATATTGACATTGCTGATGATGCAATCTCAGACGATCATTTAAATTTTGGAAATTCCCAACAATAAATTTAAATTTTGTAAATAAATATTGTATGAGAATTTATACTAAACTAAATGTAATTTATGAGGTAGTAGCAAACTGATAATTTTTTGAGTTACATAGTAAGTTTACTCATAAATACTTCCGTTCTCCCCCAAAATGTTCTTAAATGTGTATTTGACATCTCTTCTTCATGTCCTGCATCCTTTCTCTCACTGTCTGTCTCTGATGCAGAAGATTGCAACATAAGTAAGTTTAAAGAACAGCAAGTGTGTCTCACCAGAGCAGGAAATCATGCAGTAAGCGCTGTTTTCTTTCTTTTAATAGTACACTAACATAAAATGATGAATGAAAATGAGGAGCCTACCAACATCTTCTTTAAAATAACAGCAATGTTTATTGAGGCAACTTATTCTGAGGTGTATATTGATCCTATAGATGAAACAAATCATGAAGAACATGAAGGAGATACCATGGCAGATTTTTTTGATGAAACACTAGATATGGAATTAATGGAATGTGTAGACGTTGTTGAGTTTGACGAATCATTTTCAGACACTTTGATGGATGAAATTTCTGATGAAGAAATGCTACAAGTTCTTTTAGATTTTGAAAATTCTGATAAATACATTTTAATTTAGTAAAGAAAAATTGTATTGAAAATTATACTTATTTAAATGTAATTTATGAGGTAGTAGCAAAGTAATAAATTTTTGTGTTCTTCATGTCCTGTATCCTTTCTGTCACTGACTGTCTCTGATGCCCTAGTTTACAACATAAGTAAGTATATAGAACAGCAAGTGTGTTTCACCAGAGTAGGAACTCATGACCCCCTACGCCAATTCTGACCACACATTGAGAAAGGAAGGAATCATGTGAACAAATCTGTTTCGGCTTTCCTGAAAGACTACAGTATGGATTCAATATACCACAATAACTTGCATTACAACATACAAGGTATCTACAGAAGAGACGATGTCCATTTCCATTTAGTTTTATGTTTTAAAAAAAAATCCAATAGGTCCGCGCACCGTGATTCCTCTTAAAATGCACGGTGCGCGAACCCTATCGCCGCCATTTTGTGGTTCCAGAAGAGAGTGAAAAATCTAACTTTAAACGAGGGAAGGGGGTAGGGTAGAGTGTCCCTGACCCCTTATACCTTTTCAGGAGGTAGTTCAAGGACTCCCAAGGTTAAAAATAATGTTTTTTATTTTTAAAAAATAACAGAAAACATGATAGGTCCGCGCACGGGGAGTGCTCGGTGAGTGCTCGGTGCGCGGACCTCGGTAAAAATTAACACAAAAAATAAAGTTAAAAATTATATTTGAGTGTTTACATGTTAGTTGGCTCTAAAAAGAGCCATTGTGTTCATTGTGTTTTTTTGGTACCTACAAGTAAGTACCAATGCAGAGTCTGATGTTACAGAGATAGACTCTGGTCCCTTCATCAGTGAAATGTAAACCATCTCTTCTATAGGTGCCTTGCATGTTGTAACGCAAGTTGTTGTGTTATATACAACCCATTCCATAGTCTCTCATGTATGCAGAAACAGATTTATTTACATGTTTCCTTGCTTTCTCAATCTATGGACAAAATTGATTGGACCAATCCCATTTTTGTCTTTGGCATATATTGGAATAGACAAAGGCAGTTTGAGTAAAAAGTGACATCAATTGTCCAAAGATGTCCTTCAATAGCATTTCCAGGCCAACCCCAGTCAAAGTGCATAAGTCATTTCCACCACAGTGCACAATTATAAGGTCAGGATGTGGGACATGCATGAGCGATTTCACAAATGGTATCAATTGGTGACATCTCAATCCTCTCTGGCCAATCCATAAAATAGACACATTTGGTAAATCAAGGTTTACAATTCCTCTGTTTGTTGCATACCTTTTTGACCAGAATACAAAACTGTGTCCTACAAAGCATACTGAAGGCATCTTCAAGGCAGGTCTGGTTGTACTCAGATGAGGGCTGTACATGAAATGGCAGTTGGAAAGCTTGCAGTTTAGAAAAAAAAGAGGAGGACATTCACTGCACTTGAAGCTTAAGAAATGATTGGTGCTTTCTGAAAATGGAAAAGAGCATATTAGGGTGCATAGTTTTGTTTTTTAAAAGAAGCAGTTCTATTGGTTCAGAAAAGGTCATTGAAAGGAACATTGCACATGATTAGCTGTTATTTTGAAAGCTCTAACAACCTTGGTGGATTCATTTGCAACATAGTATAATGAACTTTTAAACTCTGTTCTTCCTTAGGTGGGAGTTACCATGGTGACAGGTTGAATGAGCACTAGGGGGATGGGTGAATATTATGTGAGTTTGAAATTGTGGGAATGTAGAACCAATTGAAATGTTAGTTTAGTTTTGAAACAGTGTGGGAAGAGATTTCATTGGTTAAGACCTGAAATATGTGTGAAGAATGAGTGGGAAAGTGTACCATTTCTGGTTTCAGTGTCTCAGGTGCATTTCAGAGATTCTGCTTAAGAAAATCCGCTGTGTGTTTGACACTGTTCTATATTTTCAAAAGCGATTTTAAAGGTGAGTAATATAGAGAGAGTGCTGTTTGCAGTATTGGGAAGCACAACAAGCATATTGGGCTTCATTCCTGTTGTATTTTGAAAATGAGTCAGGTTTTTGCATTGTAGTGTAGTGTTCATTTAAATGGGTTGTGCTCTGTGTGTAAAATGATTTACCATGCTAAATGTGTGTGGCTTAAAGTTTTTTGACAAGGATCACAGTGAGTGTCTGTGTGAATTAAGGAATTATATTTTTACCTTTTTCCATAATGTTAGCTGTGTGTGCTTACAGTTTGTATTTTTTAGTTTATAAGGTAGACTTCTTTTTAAATAGTTTTTTATGCTTGGATTCAATGCTGTTATAGAGATAGTGTAATGGTTTCATTGGACTTGTAAATATGCTCCTTTTTATGAAGCGCCGTGTGCAACCTTTAACATGGGTGGAAGCAGTGAATGTATGGAGAGGGATAGGAATAGCAGATAGAAAACCATATGAAATGGTGTGCGAGATGCATAAAGGATTTCACTAATGGCATCAATTGAGATTGAATATAAGATATAGAGGGGCATATTTACAAGCCCCTTGTGCAATGTTTGACATGGGTGCAAGCAGAAAATGCATGCAGAGTAATAAAATTGGCACACAGACAAGAATATGAAATGCCGTGGGAGATGCTTAAAGGGTTTTTCTAATGGCATAAATTGAGATAGAATATACAAAAAAAGAGAGGCATATTTACAAGCCCCTTGTGCAATGTTTGACATTAATTCTGGTATAGAGATAGTGTAATGGTTTCACTGGAAAAATTTACAAGCCTCTTGCGCAATGTTTAACATTAATGCTGATATAGAGATAGTGTAATGGTTTCATTGGCATATTTACAAGCCCCTTGCGCAATGTTTGACATTAATGCTGGTATAGAGATAATGTAATGGTTTCGTTGGCATATTTACAAGCCCCTTGGGCAATGTTTGACATGAATGCTGGTATAGAGATAGTGTAATGGTTTCATTGGCATATTTACAAGCCCCTTGTGCAATGTTTGACATTAATGCTAGTATAGAGATAGTGTAATGGTTTCATCGGCATATTTACAAGCCCCTTGCGCAATGTTTGACCTTAATGCTGGTATAGAGATAGTGTAATGTTTCATTGGCATATTTACAAGCCCCTTGAGCAATGTTTAACATTAATGCCGGTATAGAGATAGTGTAATGGTTTCATTGGCATATTTACAAGCCCCTTGCGCACTGTTTGACATTAATGCTGGTATAGAGATAGTGTAATGGTTTCATTGGCATATTTACAAGCCCCTTGCGCAATGTTTAACATTAATGCTGGTATAGAGATAGTGTAATAGTTTCATTGGCATATTTAGAAAGCCCCTTGGTCAATGTTTAACATTAATGCTGGTATAGAGATCGTGTAATGGTTTTATTGGCATATTTACAAGCCCCTTGCGCAATGTTTGACATTAATGCTGGTATAGAGATAGTGTAATGGTTTCATTGGCATATTTACAAGCCCCTTGCGCAATGTTTGACATGGGTGCAAGCAGAAAATACATGCAGAATAATAAAATTGGCACACAGACAAGAATATGAAATGCTTTGAGAGATCCGTAAAGGATTTAACTAATGGCATAATTTGAGATAGAATAGACATAAAAGAGAGGCATATTTACAAGCCCCTTGCGCAATGTTACACATGGGTGCAAGCAGAAAATGTATGCAGAGTAATAAAATTGACACACAGACAAGAATATGAAATGCTTTGAGAGATCCGTAAAGGATTTTACTAATGGCATAAATTGAGATAGAATATACAAAAAAGAGAGACATATTTACAAGCCCCTTGCGCAATGTTACACATGGGTGCAAGCATAAAATGTATGCAGAGTAATAAAATTGACACACAGACAAGAATATGAAATGCCGTGAGAGATGCGTAAAGGGTTTTACTAATGGCATAAATTGAGATAGAATATACAAAAAAGAGAGGCATATTTACAAGCGATTTGCGCAATGTTTGACATGGGTGCAAGCAGAAAATCCATGCAGAGTAATAAAATTGGCACACAGACAAGAATATGAAATGCTGTGAGAGATGCGTAAAGGATTTTACTAATGGCATAAATTGAGATAGAATATACAAAAAAGAGAGTCATATTTACAAGCCCCTTGCGCAATGTTTGACATGGGTGGAAGCAGAAAATGCATTCAGAGTAATAAAATTGTTCAATGAATACGTAGATATAACGATTTAAAGTTTATAAAACTTTCGGAGGTAAATAATGAATTCCTGTGTACATGCATATCTGTGCATGTACATTTGTGCCATGTGGCACACATACATGTCGTAAGACCATGTATGTGTGTGACATGGCACACAAGTCAGAATCAGGGGTGCAACAGGCTGTCAAAGTGACAACCTGTCCCCCTTGTCAATTCGGTAATTTTACCGATTCGGTATTTACTGATTCGGTAATTGCCATTGATTCCTATTGGCCTCAAGACTTATAGGAATCAATGGCAATTTCCAAATCGGTAAATACCGATTTGGTAAAATGACTGAATTATACAGATTCGGTAATTTCAAAAGAGAAATTACCTACATCCCATTTACCTACTCTTAAATATTGAAGTGGTATGATTTGGGACGCGATGTAGGTAGGCATTTACTGGTCGGTTACGGCTGAATTTGGCCGTTACCGACTGGTAAATGCCTTTTCCTATGTGGGAGGCATTTATTTACAGATTTGGTATTTTTACCGATTCTGTATTTACCGAATGGGTAAAATTACCTAATCGGTAAATACAGACTAGGTAAAAATACCAAATCTGTAAATTCTAATGTAGGTAGCACTGTTGATCGTGCGAGAGGTGTCTAAGAATTCGTTATTTACCACTCAATACAATTGGGTGGTAAATGAGGAATTCCTGTGTACATGCACATCTGTGCATGTACACCTGTGCCATGTGGCACACATACATTCCTTAAGGGCATGTATGTGTATCACATTGCACACAAGCCAAAAACAGGGGTGCTACAGGGTGTCAAAGTGACACCCTGTTCCCCCAGGCAGGATTCGGTATTTAACGATTCGGTAATTACTGAATCGGTATTTGCCATTGAATCCTATGAGCCATAGGAATCAATGGCAAATACAGATTCGGTAATTATCGAATCGGTAATTACCGAATTTCACCAAATCGGTAATTAATTCGGTAAAAATACCTACATCCCCATTCCCAGTTCTTAAATACCGAATTGGTATGATTCTACATGTGACAAAAGGCGCATTTACCTTTTTCTGTCCATCTGGGAATTGAAAAAAATTCCAAACTATGGACTCTTTCGGTGATCTAGGGGTTTCAGGAACAAACTCATCTGAAGATGAACTGGAAGAATTCTCAAGTTCCTGGTGTTCAGAATGCTCAGGTTCCTCATGTTCTGAATGATCAGGTTGCTGCTGTTCAGACATTTCAATAGATTTTTCAGGAGCAAAGTGCTGATGAAAAAAAGGTGTCTCTTCCTTAAAAGCCAAAGAAGAATAAAGAAGATGGGAGGGGTCTTTCCAGAATTGGAGTAGGAATTATTATGAACCAATAGAATCTTTTGTTCTGAGGTCACATGGTTGGACGTAAGCTTACGAAGCGTTTACGGAGCGCTTACGTAAGCTTACGTTGCGTTTACGTAAGCTTACGTTCCGTTTACGGAGCACTTACGTCTTCTTACGATGCGCTTACGTAGTACGCACCCTCGCGAGATTTATAATTGTTTTAATAAAGTTATATATGGTCTGTAAAAGTTTAAAAAAGTTTAAATTAACATGTTCTTTATTATCTCAGATAATGGGTACCTTTACATTGTGCAATGAATACGTAGATATAACGATTTAAAGTTCATAAAACTTTCGGGGGTAAGAGCTCGAAGCTTTTACGTTGCGCGGACGGAGCTTTTACGTTGCGTGCACGTGCGACGTACCCTCGCGAGATTTATTACTACTTCAAAAAATAATATACTGTTGCTAAAAGTGTAAAATAACATTTTCTACATTAAAACAGATATTGTCTACCTTTAAAATGTACGTTAAAAACGTAGATATTATGTTTTAGAAATTTAAAAAAATTGTCGGGGTAAGAGCTCGGAGCGTTTTTGGTGTGCTTACGGAGCACTCACGGAGCGCGGACCCTGTAATCATATAAAAAAACGTGAAAATAAAAATTATATATATATTATATTAAATATATATATTCACTGAAAAAACATAGGTTTCAAGCCTTACATAGTTAGGTATTAGCAATTAAAAAACCTTGCAAATTCACTGAAAAAAACATAGGTTTCAGGTCATATATAGTTAGGTATTAGCATTTAAAAAACCTTGCAAATTCACTTAAACACCAAAACATTGAAATTGCTCCTATATAGTAAGTTGTACTAACTAAATTTTGCACACCCGCAATCCAGTGCTGATGATGTCACATATTACATCATTCATGACATGGTCAATGACATCACTGATGACATCACTGATGACATCTCAAATGACATCACTGATGACATCACTGATGACATCTCAATTGACATCACTAATCACATCACTGATGATATCATTCATGTGATAATACGATGCACTTCTTCACACTCTAATATAACCTTTGATACACCCTGTGTTAAACACAGACTACCATTCTTGAAAGCATTGACACACCAATACCAGTTACTACATACGCACACACTGATTGCTAGGTCTATACACACATCCAATCATTTACCCATTCAATCACTCATACATACAGTCACTCATCAATACAACCACCTTATCACGTGGCAATCCTAATAAAAAATATAGTTTTGGAAATGCCACTTTAATTAGGCATGTGCAGAGAAGACACCCGAACAACTTTTCCAGGGAGAGTGTCAGGGACCTGGCACAGAATGCACCGAGCGATGGGGCCAGCACCTCGACTGGTGGTGCAACAGCTTCGGGAAGAATGATCCCGAACAACCAGCCAGTCTTTGCACGCATCAAAATTCTATGCATGGACTGCGATGAACTACTCTGTTATGGGGAGCAGAGCATTGAACTGATTGCTCGGAGGAGAGAGGAACACTGTTGCCCTCCCCACCCCTAATTTTTCCCCTTTTTTTTGCAGTTTTGGAATCCCTGGTTTTGTTTTTCCCCTGAAAAAAATACAAAAAAAAATAAAATCGTTATAAAAAAGTATAAAAAAATATTTAACAAAAGAAGGAAAAAAAGTTCTTTTCAGAACTAACTCCAATTCTTCAAAAAGAGCTATATTCTTTACATAATTTCCAATTCTTTTTTTCAGAGAATGTGTACTGAATAAATGAATGAAAAAAATGAGTGAATGAAGGGGAGAAAGTGACAGGGTTTGACGGAAATAAATGAATCAAGGTGAAAAAAGGGGAATGATATTGAGGGAAAGACGGTGAGGGAGGATAAAGTAATGGGAGTGAGAGTAAGGCAAGGGGAGTGAGGGAGAAGGAAGGTGGAGTGAATGAGAGTGAGTTGATGACAGTGAGGGTTTGAAGATGAGTGAGGGTGATTGAAGGAAAGTGAGAGTGAGGGGACAGAGAGAGTGAGGGTAAGACAGACGGAGTGAGAAGAAAGCAGTGAAGAAGTAAGAGGACAGAGGGAGTGTGAGAAGGAGTGAGTGAAGTGGAGTAAGGTGAGTAAGGGAAGGGGAATGAGTGAATGAGCGAAGGAAGGGAGGAGAGTGGAAGGGAAGTGAAGAAGGGAGACTGAAAGAAAGTGAGTGTGGGAGGGGAGTGAAGGGAAGGGGAGTAAACATGGGGAATGAAGATAAGTGAGGGAAGCGGAGTAAGAGAAGAGGGCTGAAGGAGGGTGAGAAAAGAGCAATGAGGTTGAGGAAAGACTGGTAGATAAAGGCAAGTGAGCGTGAGACAAGGGGAATGAGGGAGTGAGGAGACAGAGGGAATGAAGAAAAGAGTGAGAGAAGGGGACTGAGTGAGGGAGCAAAAAAAGGTAAGTGAGGGAGTGTGGGTGAGTTAAAGGAAGTGAACGTGATGGAACAGGAGTAAGAGAGAGAGGGGACGGAGAGAGTGAGGCTAAGAGAGAGGGAGTGAGGAAAGGGGAGTAAAGAAGTGAGAGGACCGAGGGAGTGAGAGAACGAGTGAGTGAAGTGGAGTAAGGTGAGTGAGGGAAGGGAAGAGGAGTGAAAAAGTGAGAGGACAGTGGGAGTGAGAGAAGAAGTGAGTAAAAAGTGGAGTAAGGTGACTGAGAGAAGGGGAATTACTGAGGGAGCAAAGGAAGGAAAGAAGGGGGAGGAGAATGAAGCAGAGGAACTGGGAAAAGGTGACTGTAGGAGGACAGTGAGGGTAAGGGGAGTTAAGGATGGGGAATGAGGATAAGTGAGGCAAGTGGAAAGAGGAGTGATAGAGGGTGGATGAAGGCGAGTGAGCGTAAGATAAGGGAAGTGAGAGAGTGAGGACATAGAGGTAGTAAAGGAAGCAGTGAGAGAAGGAGACTAAGTAAGGGAGCATAGAAAGATAAATAAGGGAGTGTTGGTGAGTTAAAGGGAGTGAGTGTGAGGGAAGGGGGAGTGACAAAGTGAGGGGATGGAGGGAGTGAGAGTAAGAGTGAGAGAGTGAGGGAAGGGGAGTGAGGAGAGGACAGAGGGAGTGAGAGAAGTAGTGAATGAAGTTGAGTAATTTGATTGAGGGAAGGGGAATTACTTAGGGAGCAAAAGATAGAAAGAAGGGGAAGGGGAGTGAAGTAGAGTGACTGAGAGCTGGTAAGTGGTGGAGGGGACAGAGGGAAAGGGGAGTGAAGGAATGGGGAATGAGAGGTAGTGAGGGAAGTGGAGTAAGGGAACGGAGGGTGAAGGAGAGTGAGAGAAGGGCAGTGAGGGTGAGTAAAGAGGGGTGATAGAGGGTGGATAAAGGCAAGTGAGCGTGAGACAAGGGGAGTGAGGGAGTGAGGAGACAGAGGGAGTGAAGGAAAGAGTGAGAGAAAGGGACTGAGTGAGGGAGCAAAGAAAGGTAAGTGAGGGAGTGTAGGTGAGTTATAGGGAGTAAGCGTGACGGAAGAAGAGTGAGAGAGTGAGGGGACGGAGGTAGTGAAGCTAAGAGAGAGGGAGTGAGGGAAGGAGAATGAGGATGTGACAGGACAGAGGGAGTGAGAGAAAGAGTGAGTGAAGTGGAGTAAGGTGAGTGAGGGAAGGGGAATGAGTGAGTGAGCGAAGGAAGAGAATAGAGGAGAAGAAGACTGAAGCATAGGCACTGAGAGAAGGTAAATGGGGGATGAAAGTAAAGGGAAGGGGAGAGAAGGATGGGGAATGAGAGGTAGTGAAGGAACCGGAGTAAGGGAACTGGGGTGAGAGAACAGCAGAGAGCGTGAGTAAAGAGGGGTGAAAAACGGTGGATAAAAGTGAGTGAGGGTAAGACAAGGGGAGTGAGGGAGTGAGGGGATAGAGGGAGTGAAGAAAAGTGTGACAAAAAGGGACTTAGTGAGGGAGCAAAGAAAGATAAGTCAGGGAGTGTGGCTGAGTTATAGGGAGTGAGCGTGATGGAAGAGGAGTGAGAGAGTGAGAGGATGGAAAGAGTGAGGCTAAGAAAGAGAAAGTGAGAGAAGGGGGGTGAGGATGTGAGAGGACAGTGGGAGTGAGAGAAGGAATCAGTGAAGTGGAGTAAGGTGGGTGAGGGAATGGGAATGACTGAGGGAGCAAAGGAAGGGAAGAGAGGGGAAGGGAAGTGAAGCAGGGGGACTAAAAGAAGGTGAGTGTGGGAGGTGAGTGAGAGGAAGGGGAGTGAACATCGGGAATGAGGATAAGTAAGGAAAGTGGAGTAAGGGAACGGGAGTTAGGATGGGTGAGAGAAGAGTACTGAGGTTAAGGAAAAGAGTGATGAGAAAGTATATTTTGTTTGTCAAACTTACCGTATAAGTAATGTAAACTTGATGACATATGTTTAATACATTTAATATCTGTGGAAAAGGGAAAAAATATACTTATAATTTTTATTATTTATATTTCAAAATGCAAGAGACAAGGCAGGAGATTAAAAGTCATAAAAAAGATACTAAGAGATAAAGTAGGAGTGAAGGACACAGAAAGAGAAACAAAGGGGGTCTCCACGGACAACTGGGGCATTTTCTTACTTACCGGGGCACACGCTGGGCTGTTCCTGGTCTCTACCGCCGCCGCTCGTTCCACCACGCCGCAGAGGAACTACAGCCCCCAGCATCCTCGGCGGTGACACGCCCACCAGGAACCGCGCACGGAGGCGCAGAAAAGCCGGAGGTCCCTGCGGTCGAGCGGGGTCTCCACGGACAACTGGGGCATTTTCTTACTTACCGGGGCACACGCTGGGCTGTTCCTGGTCTCTACGGCCGCCGCTCATTCCACCACGCGGCAGAGGAACTACAGCCCCCAGCATCCTCGGCGGTGACACGCCCACCAGGAACCGCGCACGGAGGCGCAGAAAAGCCGGAGATCCCTGCGGTCGAGCGGGGGTCTCCACGGACAACTGGGGCATTTTCTTACTTACCGGGGCACACGCTGGGCTGTTCCTGGTCTCTACGGCCGCCGCTCGTTCCACCACGCGGCAGAGGAACTACAGCCCCCAGCATCCTCGGCGGTGACACGCCCACCAGGAACCGCGCACGGAGGCGCAGAAAGGCCGGAGGTCCCTCCCGCCTCGCGGGACGCACGCGGGCGGCGCCAGGCTAGGCCCAGGCAAAGGGCGGGCCCTCTGTGGCCCTCAGAGGCCTGTAGAGACAGGACTGGGCAACAGGCTTTGGCCGTAAAAGTAAAGTAGTAATTTCTCCTACATTTTGTGGTATATGTGTTAACGCTCCTAGGATATAAGATCTTTGCAAGTTCTGTTTTGCAGTCCATTAGCAAGTGTTACCTGGTTGAGTTTTGGGAATATTTGGGATTATTTTATTTAGGCAGTCAGTTGCAAGTGTGCTTTGTTATTGCTAGGTTTTAAGTTGTTATTTCTTTAGCAACCATGTCAAATATTAGGATCATTCCTACAGTGCAAGGTGCCAACACTTTGTACAACTACCTTGTAAAAAAGGTCTCCAAAATTAATAGTGACCGGAGAGCCTCATTTGGGAAATCTAGCTCTTCAGGGGTTCCTTCCAATAACTCTCCCCCCGACTCAATTTCGCCCACTCCTAATGTTAACACCAGTTTGGGAAGCAGGGAGTTGGTTATGGTTGAGGCTAAGGTTCACCTATCCCCACCAGTTTTGAATACTAATATAGTGGTTAGTGTTGATGATTCCATGGTAACTGAAAGCCCCAAAGCAAGGAGAGCAGTTAGGGCCTGCAGGAAACAACCCTCCAAACGTGGTGGTGGTAGGCCTAGAATGGTAATAGAGAATAAGCAAACACCACGCAAACAAAGAGGCAAGTCTGGGGGACCGGATCAGATAGAACCTGTAGTAAGTTGTAGCTCAAGCATGGCTCACTTTGAGCTACTTTTGGTTGCTTTTGAGGCAAAGCTAGAGGCAAAAATTGTAGACATTGTTACACCACTGCTATTAAAAATAGACGCACTTGCTACTGAGGTCGACAGGCTGAGTGACATAGTTAAAAACCTATGTAATCAAGGCAGGGGAAACCCAATTTACCCTTGTAGACTTGGGCACAGGATAGTTAAGGTCAAGGGGTGCTACAAGGGACTTGATTCTGGAAACAAATCTAATCAGTTAGGAGTCGTATTTAGATTATCACACTCCAGTGTATCAACAGAATATCACATATCAAGAAAAATCAAACAATAGAATAAATCACTGGAAGGAAAAAGATACACGGAAAGAATAAAAATGTATTTATAAGAAATGTTATAGATTTTAGTAATGCAGTTTGCAGATAGACATGTGGGGAGACATATGAAACAATGAATTTGAGCAAAAGAGTAATGAACAGAGGTATAGGCAACATAAACACTTCAGTTCAAAACTAAGCATCAACTCCTAACAATTTGAGACAAACAACCAGCAAAAGTAATCATCGATGGTTGTGTGTTCGTGCCAGAGCAACGTTGATGGAGATGATGGGGTTGTCGACGTTTCGGTCTATGATGCTGCCGTCATGTAGACCATCATCAGGACCAAACAATTCATTGCTGGTGAAAATAACCCCTGAAAATTCACACTTCAAACCTTCTCTTTCAAATGAGAAGTGGCGGACGGTGGAGCCGGGACGTGGATCTGAATTGTGGCGTGTAAAACAATGCACTGCGCTGTATTATAGTTATATTTTCAGACTATATAGCGCCTCTTTTAATCATAACACTTGAATAGTGCCTAATAAATATATTTTCTATTCTCGTAGTTATTCTTAACATATTTTCACATTTTTTTCACCGAGCACTGCACATTAATCAGCACCACTTTGAAATACACTGTGGCTAGAAGATCATCAGGTTTTCCTATATCTGCACCATCAATAGATGGGTTGGGTGAGATTTGGAATATACCATCCATATCCCACATGACGATTCTCCGCCAGACTTGGTGGGCTGATGGGCATTTTTCAGCTTAGTGTAATTTCATTTCCACATACGCTATCTCAATAGTGCCTCATGATGTCACTATGCCCACTGCTCCAGTCAGTGAGCCTGCTCGGTCTGGGGTTATAATACCAACCGCGATGAACTCTGACTACACCAAGATTGCAGGTTGGAATATAGCGGGGCTTGAATCCCATGTGTGTAACCCGCATTGGGTTGATTACATAGATCAGGGGGATGTTTGGGCTTTCCAAGAAACTTGGGCACTTTCCCCAGTGTTTCGTGTTGGGTTTTTAAATTTTAGCAAGCAAGCCACAAAGGGACCTAGAGGGCGTCCTGTAGGTGGGGTGACTATCTGGGCAAGACAGGGAGATGGTGTCTGGGCTGAGGAAGTAGCTATAGACAGTCCAGACATATTGATTATTAGGCTTAAATCAAAAAAAGGCCTAAAGATCCTTTTAGTTAATGTTTATATCAGGGGCCTGCAGGGGGGTAGGGTTTCCCCCACACTTCTGCTTTTGGACGACCTTCCTCTCTAGTGTATCGGAGGATGGGTATAGGATATTGCTGGGGGATTTCAACACGTGCTTTGAGACCCTGGGATTAGTAGATGGTTATCTTCCAGAGGAGGAAGACCTGTCACGGGGTATCCCACAGCTGGAGTTGCCACCGATTAGGAATTGGACCTGCTCTGCTACATTTATTAAGGGGCTTTGTCTCGATCTGGGGCTGCGAGCCGCAAATGGTAGGGTAAGATCTGACATGCAGGGTAGGCACACCTTCAACAATGGTAGACACAGTAGTCGTATCGACTATATCTTAGTCGATGTGAAACTGTGGGCTGCAGTTGTTGACATGGAGGTCAAGGAACGCCCAGAAAGTGACCATGACCCGCTAATGCTGGTCTTAAGGGACTATAGCTTTTGAGGGTCAGCAAGTGGTATTGCTGAGGTTACCCATGTTGAGGCCATACTTAGTAATGATATGAGAAGGGTGCGGTGGCCTAAAATTACAGTGGATGAAGAGGCACAAACAGTGATTAGAACCTTATAGTCCAATTCCTTAGAAGCACTGAACAATTGTGGGTCCCAGGTAGAGATTATAGAAAACATTACAGGCATACATAGTGAGCTGTTTCTGTTTCTTTTAAAAAAAATTGTTTGTCAAGCCCAACATGATACAGGCTAAGAGGAAGCAGCCTAGGATAATTACCTGGTTTGACGACGAGTGTCGGCGAACGCAGGGGGCTCTGTTCTTGGCAATAAAGTCTAAAAATCATGTATGTATTAAGACATGTAGGGAAGCATATAAGGTTGCAAAGCACAAGGCAAAAATTAATTGGGATGAGGATCGATGGGTATCCCTTACTGAAGCTTGCAGTCATCGGAATATGCAGCAGTTCTGGCACCTCCTCAAATGGGGGAAATGTCAGGACAACCACCCAAGTCCTGCATCCGTTGGCCAACAGGAGTGGGTTTCCTTTTTCAAGATCAATTTAGGAATAATAGTGTTGCCCCGGTTGTTCTTCCTTGTCCTGATTATGAGGAACCGTTAATTTTCACCATCCCTGAGAATACTCATGTCCTACAAAGTATCCCAAGGGGTAAAGCACCGGGTCACAACTGCATCCCTGCAGACTTATTTTTACATAACTAGGAACTTTGGGCTCCTTATATCACTAAGCTGGCCAATGCACTAGCATCTGGAGCAAAGGTCCCAGATTCTTGGTATGGGGCTGACATTTTACCAGTATATAAAAAGGGCGATCGTTCAGTTCCCTCCAATTATCGACCGATCAGCCTCATAGATGCGGTGCAAAAAATAGTAGCTCGACTTGTGTTAGGACGTATTCAGGAATGGATCAGTGATTTCGATATCCTTACTCCATTACAGGCAGGTTTTCGGCCACATGTGAGTACGCTAGATCAAGTACTCAGGTTTATGCTTTTATATTGGAAGACAGTTGTCCTTGGTAAAGGTAAGCTGTATGCAGCCTTTGTGGACTTACGGTCCGCATTTGACCTTGTTCCCAGGGTCAAGTTGTGGGATTGCTTGTTGAAACTAGGCTTGCCAGCTGTTATAGTTCATCTTCTAGTGAACCTACATGCCCACACCTTTGCACAAGTTGAGTGGGGAAAGCCTGGGGAGGTCACGGATAGATTTTCTGTAGACAAAGGCGTAAGGCAAGGGTGTGTTTTGGCTCCCACATTGTTTTCCCTATTCATTAATGGGGTAACTAACTACTTTACATCTCATCCTACTGATGCTCCCACCCTGGCGGGGATGAAAATCCCTTTGCTCATGTTCGCGGATGACACTCTGTTAATTTCTAAGACGAGGCAGGGACTCCAGCAGGCCCTGTCTCGTTTTGAGTTGTTCTGCCGCGAGCATGAGCTAGAGGTGAATGTGTCCAAAACCAAATTTATGGTATTAAGAGGATTGACACCTGTTGCTGCCAAAGTCACTCTAGGTGGTACCACCCTTGAGCAGGCTAAGTTATTTACCTACCTGGGAGTCACATTGAGTGAAAATCTCAGTTGGACACCGCAGGTTGAGTTACTGGCTCTTAAACATGCCCAACTAGGAGGAGCCCTCCTCAAGGAGCATAAAAGTGCCCACACTCGCCCCATATCGCCTCTTATTAAAATCTATGGCACAAAAGTTCTGCCCTCAGTATTACATGGGGCTGAGCTTTGGAGCTATTCTAATCTTGATCCGCTTAAAGTGGCTCAAAATACATTTCCTAGGGTAGCCACAGGTCTGCCACAATCAGCACCGCGCATCCCACTTCTAAATGACCTAGGGTGCCAACCAGTGGAGGACCTAGCAAGATATCACCCCCTAACATTTTGGAGGCGTCTCTGGACAACGCCTGAGCTTCTGCTTTATGCTAAAGCTTGCTCTGAAGTTAGGGACCTTTTGGGCTCTGGTAAAATAGGGTGGTTTAAAGAAATAAGATCTACCCTTAGTGCAATGGGGCTCGACGAACTATGGCTTAACCCAGTTTCAGCTGTCTTTCCTTCTAAAAAGGAGTTGAAGGATCGATTTTGGGATTGGGTCATAGGTAGAAGGCATTCTCAAATAGCGTCCAGCTCTCTCACATCGGCATTGGTTCTGCTGAAGGATGTT
The DNA here is from genome assembly GCF_964261635.1 of Lissotriton helveticus. Lineage (NCBI taxonomy): Eukaryota > Metazoa > Chordata > Amphibia > Caudata > Salamandridae > Lissotriton > Lissotriton helveticus. The sequence continues at coordinate 571,502,468 of NC_136067.1, forward strand.
TCGTCCCTAGAAATGTATTGGGACATTATTTCTGAACAACAGGATCGGAAATTATTCCACCAACTGAGAACTGGGACACTACCATTGAGGGTATTCACTAAAACTTGGGGCAAGAGTGGATTAGATCATTGCCCATTGTGCACAGGGTCGGGCGAAAGTGTTAGTCATTTCCTCTTTGTATGCCCCCTATATGATGCTCCTAGAGCTAAGTGGTTATGCCCGGTCTGTAGAAATCTGGGCACCCTCTCAGCATCAGAAGCTAGTAGAATTTTAAGATCAGATACGTCTACTGTGATTGTTGTTGGGGTTGCTAAATTTCTTGGTTGGGCGTGGACCTTACGGTCTCGGCTAATTAATCTGTCATAAGCGCTTTGATGTCGTGTACTCTCAGGATGTTTTTGACCTATGACTCCCAAAAGAAAACACACTCGCACAGATGGGGTGTGTATATGGATTGCTGTTTTAAACTTTTTAACCCTTTTTATTCCTATAAATGAAGTCAAATATAAGTGATTTAATTCTGTGTTAGATTCTGTTTTTAACTTTCCACTAAATTATTTTCTTAACATATTGCTAACTTTGTATAAATTGTGTTATATTATTGCATGTTAGCATGTCTTTTATGATGAATAATCGAATAAAGACTTCCTGAAATTGAATTGAAATTGAAACAAAGGAATACTGAAGAACAGAGGGAGGGGAAAAAATAGAGGGAGAGCAAATTACTAAGAGGATAATGAGGCGGATAGATCCAGTGACAGAGAGCAAGAGAGGGAGAGAGAAATGAACTGAAGGTGAGTAAGATACTACAGGAATGTGAGTTATCAGAACTAATGGAGGAAATGGAAGTAAGGAAAGGGGAGTAAGTGACAGGGAAGGGAGAGTAAGTGAGGGTGCATTCACGACAATGAGGGATGGAAGGTGAGTGAGAGTGAGTGAAGGGGTGTGAGAGAGTGAGGGGATAGAGGAAGTGAGGGTAACAAAGAGGGAGTGAGGGAAGAGGAGTGAGGAAGTGAGAGGGCAGAGAGAATGAGAGAAGGAGTGAGTAAAGTGGAGTAAGGTGAGTGAGAGAAGGGAAATTACTGAGGGAGCAAAGGAAAGAAAGAAGGGGAAGGGGAGTTGAGGATGGGGAATGAGGATAAGTGAGGGAAGTGGAATAAGGGAAGGGAGGTGAGGGAGGGTAAGAGAAGGGCAGTGAGGTTGAGGAAAGAGGAGTGATATAGGGTTCAAAAAAGTGATTCAGCATGAGACAAGGAGAGTATGATATTTATTTCACAATACAAAATACAAAATAACTTGTACAACATGTTATATGGTTTGTTTTTGCTGTTCTCAGAATATATTGAATTTCACTTAAAACAGTGACTTCAATACTAGTCATCATATGACAGCGGGCAAAAAAACACAATCAAAAAGATTGTGTTTAAAAAACCCATACAACGTTTCAATAAATAATGTCAAATGTTTAAAAAACATATCTTAACTCATTTTTGATCCACATACTTTTCCACGAGGCCAAATAGTATATGGAAAGTCCTTTTCTTTGGAAATTACTGAATAGTATTCTTAAACTTCCATTTATCCGAGTTTCTGAAAGAAAAACTCCAACATCTTTTACATCATGAAACAATAGTTATATTTCCACCTCTGGCGTACTCATGATTAACATTTCCTATAATACTCATATCTCTCACTATGTGATAGACTTACACTACCTCTATGACAACTACAAGTTTTTTATTATCTTGATCACTCTCACTCACAAACTAATTTTGAACAGCAAACTAAGTTTTATTAACTGCTCCAATCTTCATAGGCCAATTATCTTTCCAAAAATTTCGGTTTTAAGGACACTAGGTAAGAATTTGGTAAGTCAAAAGGCAAACGTTTTTTAAAAGTCAATTGAGTATCATTACAGTGTGTCCAGCCTTTTGGACATTTTAAATAAGCTGTGTAATATCCTGATGTTGTCGAAGGACCATCATGGAAAATAATTGCTGCAGTTGCAAAGGTTCTTCCTGAAATTGATGATTGAGAAGCCACAACATTTTTAATTAAAGTTGTCAATTTAGTTCCATCAGGTCTACATCGTTGGAACGTTAAAATTACATACTGTCCATATCTTTGTATAAATCATGTTGATAGCATTGCAGATTTACTTTGAGTACAGACCATGTTTTGATTTGCTTCTCTAACTAGATTATTAAAAGACACTGATTTGCAGTCTGGTACAGTCAAATATATAAATCTTTCAGTGTCTATTATAGTAGTACTTGAAAAGGAACAATTGTCGCAGTTATGCTGCCATTTATAAGAAAGGCCAAAAAGATTTTCTACATCTATACCTTCATCTTGCAATACAACAAGCATATACATTAGAAATTCCTGACAATCTTGCCGAATATTCTGTGAAAATTTATTTAGACCAGAACATATGTCTAAAACATTTCGAATTTCAGAAACACTTTGTATTTTTGTTCTATCACTGCTACATTTCTCAAACACAGAATTCAACAAACAACAACATCTTTGATCACGATTTTCAACAATCTGTTCTTGTACAGTTTGGAGAAAAAAACCAACATTAACCACTACATTAGCATAGCAGTTGACACCAGAACTGTTTCCAAACTGAAATCCAACAACATCTTTAACTGAATCCTTTTCCTTTCTGCTTACAATTACTGGTTCATCTACTTTTTTTCTTTTTGCTACAACTTCACTACAATTTTTCTCATTTCTTCTTTTTTGGCCTACTACACGCTTTTCAAATAGAGGATATTGAGGTAAATTTGGAGCATACTCTCTTCTTAACCTATTATACTCTTTTACACAATTTAGATCTGCACTAATATTTGTCTCATCAAAATTAATCAAGTACAATCCAGATAAAGTTCTGACTCGAGATAAAGCAACATATGCCATACCCTCCTTGAACACAGAACTTCCAATATTCACCAAAGCACTATCTACACTTAAACCTTGAGATTTATGAATAGTCACCGCATATGCCAAAGAAACAGGAAACTGTTTTCGGTGGACATATAAATCTTTCACAAGCAAAAATCGAGCAGAACAACGACTGATTTGTTGTACTTCTTCAATACCATAAAATTTAATTTTTATAAATTCAATTCCATCTCTATTTCGGTAATTCACAAAATCAACAACATGACCCATTGCTCCATTTATTAAACCTCTTTCCACATGTAAATTCCGTCGTAAAATTATACGACAATTTAAAGATGCATACAGAGTCTTTTCCAAACCAGCAGTTTTAGATATTGTCTTCTCTAACAAATCCAATTTTGATTTCAACTTTTCTGACAAAATAACAGTTGCTCCTTCATGCTCTATTTTATCAATAGCTTCCAGTTTCACAATCTCTTGATTTTCTAACTTTAACTTTTTGTTGTTGAAGATTGTTATTCTTGCAGAGTTGGCATCAAGCATATGACAGATTTGTTTTCAGGAATTTTCTTAAAAATATTCTCTGGGAGAATGTTTTCGTTTGGAAACAAATTTGAAATGAATCGTGCATGTAAAGCTTCTTTGCCATGCTCACTTACTTTTCTAATTCCTATATCTTGAAGAATATTTTTATAATCTTCATCCTTTGCCTGTCGCATATTTTGAAGCAGTTCGGCATATTTGAAATGTAACCATATGTTAACATTTCCAATGCTTCCTAAGCACTTCCTGGTATCTTCATGCGTAAACATTTTAAACACTGGTTGTCCTTTCACTGGAGTTAGCTGCAGTAGATCTCCAAAAACAATGATGTGTTTCCCACCAAATAAGACATAATACTCTGTTTTTAGAATTTCTTGCATTCTTAAATGCACAAAAGCAAGCATTACATTTGATACCATGCTTACCACATCATTGATAAGAAGTTTCATTTTCTTTAGGACTCTTGAAACTTCACAACAAGCTTCTCCAGATAGCTTGTGGTATTGTAATTTATTATCATGCTCTACTGGCAGCATCAATAAACGATGTAAAGTAATCCCTTTAATGTTATGTGCTGCCAACCCAGTTGGAGCGGTAACAACACAAGACATCGATGACTCTGTTCTTTTCTTCAGATAAGTTGCAATTGCTTTAATCAGAAAACTTTTTCCAGTTCCTGCTTCTCCACTCACGTACAGTCGGACAGGTATAAATGATGTACATGAGCACTCTTTTTTCTCATGATATAAACCATGCTCAATCTCTTCTGTGACTTCGTCATATATTTGTCTCTGCTCAACGTTTACTTCTATTTCAAAATCTTCTAAGTTAACTACATCCTCCTGAGCTTGTTCCGTGGCTCTTTCCACTTCATCCATGGCAGTTGCAGCTTAATTTTCGATAATTGGTCCTCCTAGTGGATCCTCACTCAATGAAGCAGAACTCTGACTGTCTTGAGAACTATCTCTAGCAATCTCTGCTGCAATTGTAGCTTCTTGCTTTATTTCCTCGTTCAACATTTGCAGATAATTTGAATAAACAGGACATTCTATGGTATCCTTGGTTGCATAGAAGGAATCTTCATAACTGAGAAATTCTCCAAGTAGTTCCTCTTCTGTATGCCATGGCTTAAAGAGTTGCAAAAGAGCTAAATAGTAAAATTCCCTATTGTCAGGAGATTCACAACTCAATTTTGAATGATTAATCAAATGGCCTTTTCTTTGTTTCACCAGACATCCTTCACATCCAATTACAGCATATACACCTTTATGATATCTTCTGTGATATTCCTCTTAAAAGTATAGGTTTGCAGAACTTCATAGAGACAAACGTTCTCAAGATGACTACTTCTATTTGGATAGTATGTATCCAACATGTTTGTCTTCAAAATATCTGTACTGTTTGGTTCTTTCTCTGCCAAATACTCTATTTCTTGTACAGATTTCAAAACTCGGTTTCGTGTTGCAGCAAGACCTAGACTCACCCAAATGATTGTTCTAGATTTGGCATATAGACTTGCTGATGATAACCGATCAGAACATTCATATGCTCCAATTTCTCGATGCGACAACATCTTCAGACTGTAACTGTATAATTTCTTACTTAGACTCTTTTCATGTGAAATTTCCTCCCACATTTCCTTCAGTTCCGTCTTTTCTGATTTTGTGATGTAAAACGTCACATATCGAGCCACAGCAATAGAGTTGTCAGCAACATATTGAATATCCATGTTAGCATTCCACATGGACAAAATGACTGGGTTGTAGTCATTTATGTATTTCGACTCTTCATTTCTTCTTAGGTGGTATTTTTCGGTGATTTTCTTGTCACAGTATGTCGCAGAGAAGACATAAAATTGTTCACTCTTCCTTTAGATGTTTCTGGTCGTGGAAATGCAAAACGAGATTTAGTGTAGAACTTGTCCTTGGATTTGTATTTTCGACGACAGTATTTTCCACAACGATGTATTTGAAAGCGTAACACTTGATGTCTTAAATTGTTTTCTTCTGTACTTTTCAGAACAGCACATGTAGAATACTGTTCAATGAAACTCATCACCTTGTCACCCGAATCTGTTCCAAATTTGGGTGCATCTTTGATCCATAGCAGCATATGTATGTGAGGAGCACCTCTTGCTTGATACTCCTTTCTCCAAAAGAAATCCAAAACCTCTCCAAGCGGAGGATTTTTTTTGTTTGTGATAAAAGACATCATAGCTTCAAACCTAAGATTGAAATACCTGCATATATTTACTGGATCCAAAGAGCACAGTTCTCAAGGTGTCTTGTATTCAATATTGTCAATGTTTTTATTTGCCTCTCATAGAAATTAAAGGAAGTCTTCCCAAGCATACTCAGCACAGCTAAGAGTGAGGAACCATGTAGGAGTTCCTAAGTTTCTTATCATACATTTCAATTCCCCATGACGACGGTACCAATACTCGTTAGTACCACGTTGACATGCCATGAGATTAATTAGCTGAGATTCCAAAACACTGTCTTGCAGTTTGACTTTATCCATAAAGTACCTTGCCGAAACATTTTGCAGATGTACTCCACTTTTCAGTATATGGTTCACTGCATAAGATAGTCCAGACAAGTCACTCTCAAACAGTAGATGAAACAAATATGGAATGCATTGACGAAACCTTGGATCTTCTGCATATAATCTTAAAGTCCGGTATTCAGATGCAGGAATTTGAACAGGTTGGTCGTCATATCGTCCACCTTAACCTGTTGGAAATAACTGTGGATAACAACAAGCTTCCAAACTTTCTTCCCAAACACTAATGGGACTTCCTTTTGCTTCTTTCATTTGAAACAAATCAATATCACTCCCCATTACTTCTTTGGAATGCAATGGATGAACACTATAATGTTCATAAATTTCTTCACTTCTAGAGACATCAACTTTTTTAATTTGCCCAGCAGAGAAATCACTGTCCTCTTCTACAGTTGTTTCCTCTTCTCCAACATATACATTTTTGTAGTAGTGATTATTTTTTACCAAATAAAATGTTGCTTTTTTGACTTTCCTAACATCCACTAATTCTTGCCAGATTTTTTTACTCTTTGTTGGAACATCATAACAAGAATAACCAGAGATTCCTCTTCTACTTTTTCTACACCAATTGTATCAATATTTTCCTTAAAACCTTGAGGCAAATAAACAACTCTTCCCTTTAATCCTCTCTGTAAATCTGAAGGAGGCAATATCCCTGTCTTAGGCTCCATACGAACAGTAGCCTGAAAAGGATGCACCCATTGAATCAGAATAGACTCATAGGTATTTAAAGCCATCAATTCAGAAGGAATGTCTACCAACTCCAGATTATTATGAACAGCTCTAGCAGGCATTCTGTTTTCATTTAATTTATTATAACAATATTTACAAATACGTTGATCAGAACCCAAATCAAAACAATATTCTACCAACAAATAAGTTGCAAAATCCTTCCACTCATCATTATTTTCCATTTCACTTTTTACATATAAATAAACTAATCTAGTCTGATTCTTATAATGAGTTTGTCGACAACACACACAAGAAAAATTAGAACTTTCACTTGAATTGACCTTAAACTTTGTAATTTCATGTTCAAATTTTTCTGTACTTGAAATTTGTACATTCTCTTCCACATTACCTTCTATTACTGTATCAGTTTCTGCACTGTCCTCTTTTTCACCAAAGTAACAAAACTCAATTTCTTGACAAATGTTCATCACATCTAATTCAGTTCCATGCAAAAGAGCACTGTTTAACTGTTTTAGCTTAAGTGCTGGACTTTTTGCATAATACAACCTTCTCACTAATTTCCTCACTTTATTATGATGCACTGCTAACATCCTAAAATGGTGAAAAACACTCTGACATACTTTTCTTGAAAGACAAGCCAGTGAATGCCCATGCAAACCTGTTTTTTCTCTCACTCTACAAGGATGTAACTCTTACAAAATCTTCATCTTTTGTTTTAGACTTTTCTTAGTATATGTCCATAAGAAATTGAGAAACAAATCAATTGAATCCTGTCGCACACTACAAATACTACTACAATTCCAAGTATACACTGGAGCCTTGGGACATCTCCCTAAAACTTCATCAGGTAACACCTCTTCTGCATTTCTAGGCACAATTTTTTCTTTTTCAACCGGACACCCGTCCTTCACCTCATATGCTCGACCACTGGTGTCAACTGTATGCACCAAATCATTATCCTGAAAGTAACTCTCTTCATTAAAAAATGGCTCACAACTTGAACTATGCTTCCATTCTACAGAAAAAACATCACAAAAATTAGTCGGAATAATTAATCTTTTCCACTTACATTTTGATTTGAAAACATTGATTACCTTATCTAGTGTACGAATTCTATTGATTACTAAACCATATAATTTATTTTTCACTTTAAATGCCTGATCCACAATCTTCACTATGCTTTCTTTTCTAGTAAAAAGCACTCTTCTTTTGATACATCTTTACATTTTTTATTGAATTTGAAACTATTCTGTTATAAAACATTCGTCTACGAATGTCAATAAATTGATTTCTCCTTCTATTGCTATAGAGAATATCATCTCCTTCTACAGGTCTAAACATTTTTGAGGGGCACAGTTTTTTCTTTGTATTTAGAGATGTTTTTTTTTCTTTGAAAGACTACCTTTTTTTTTACATTTCATTAATTTCCTTAAAAACTCATTTGTATGCTTACCAGGAGCATTCTTTTTTTCCACTGAAGATTGTGTTTTGGATGAATTTTCTAATTCAGTTTTCTTGGACCATAAATCATGTTTATAAACTTTTTGTCGTCTTTCCTTTGTCAGCATATTCTTTTATCTTTCTATAGTTGATTACAATCTGTGGTAAAGAAAAAATAACATATTATAGACCTCTACAAACATACTACATAGCAATTACAATAAGTAAACAATATAAACACTAGTTTACAACATAAGTAAGTTTATCCCACATCAACTGTGTCACAGCAACAGTGCAGTACAGTTTCATTATTAATCTCACTCTCTGTCTCCGCCATCTCACTCTGTGCCTGTGTCTCATGTCTCTATTTGCCTGTGTCTCATCTCACTCTGTGCCTGTGTCTCATCTCACTCTGTGCCTGTGTCTCATCTCAGTCTCTGCCTGCCCCATCTCTCTCTTTGTGTGTGTCATTTCTCTCTTTGCATGTCTCATCTCACTCTATGCCTGTGCCTCATCTCACTCTGTGCCTGTGTCTCATCTCACTCTGAGCCTGTATCTCATCTAACTCTGTGCCTGTGTATCATCTCACTCTGTGCCTGCCCCATCTCTCTCTTTGTGTGTGTCATTTGTCTGTTTGTGTGTGTCTCATCTCACTCTGGTAAATGTTTCATGGTAAAAAGTATGGCTTAAACATTTTTGACAAGGATCACACTGAGTGTCTGTATGAAATAAGAATTATATTTTCAAATTTTTCAATAATGTCACCTGTGTCTGCTCACAGTTTACAACTCTAAGCTTAAAGGATACTCTGTGCCTGTGTCTCACCTCACTCTGAGCCTGTGTGTCATCTCACTCTGTGCCTGCCCCATCTCTCTCTCTTTGTATGTGTCATTTATCTGTTTGCTTGTGTCTCAGCTCACTCTGTGCCTACCCCATCTCCAGGGTGTGCAAAAAACAGACCACATATATATAAGCAAGACATAACATTCCTTTTTCATTTCAACAGCACACCCTGGATCTTTATTGCACAGCTTAGAGCCTATTTGTGAAGCAAGAGGCCTAACAGACATGCTGCCTAAGATTCTGTACTAGTACATATCCTAAAGCCTAACTGACTTCAAGAATACATGTATTCCCATATTTTTAAACACATCAACTAAGCAAATTATTCATCCAGATTCATTTAAAATCAAGATTGACTCACAGTGTGATCTTAGGCACATGACCAGGATGTTACATGTAATCTACCATGTCTGTCTCTGCATGCAATATGTGTGTCTCTGCTCATACTATTTCACTGTCTCTACTGGCAAAAAAAAGACCACATATATATAAGCAAGACATAACATTCCTTTTTAATTTCAACAGCACACCCTGGATCTTTATTGCACAGCTTAGAGCCTATTTGTGAAGTAAGAGGCGTAACAGACATGCTGCCTAAGATTGTATGTATTGTATTGTATGGCATACTTGTATAGCGCAAAACTGTCACCCATAGGGTATCCTGGCGCTTGACTTGATCAGCCATACACAACTTTATGCTACTTTAGATTTTACGACAACCTGGGAAAAAGGTGTGTTTTTAATCCTTTTTTAAAGGAGGAGAGATCCTCCTTACTTCTTAATGGCAAGGGTAAGGCATTCCAAAGCTTAGCTGCTGTGAACCTGAAGGAACGTCCACCCATCCGCTTCCTCATGATTTTAGGAATGACTACCAAGCAGGCGGAAGAGGAGCGGAGGGATCTGGTGGGAATATACCCAGAGAACATCGTCTGCAGCGAAGATGGCCCCTGACCATGAAGAGCCCTAAAAACAAGGCATAGTGCTTTAAAATCAATACGCCGGGCAATTGGCAGCCAGTGGAGATCCATGAGCGCCAAGGAAGATGAATCAAGACGCCGTCTGGAAATGGCCAGCTTAGCAGCCATGTTCTGCACCCGCTGCAGTTTACCCACTAGAGTGGCTGGCGCGCCCAGAAGTAGCGCGTTGCAGTAATCGAGCCTGCTTAAGATAATACTACGTACTACCTCTGGGCGGGCATGCCCCGGGAGAAAAGAAAGAATCTTCCGCAAAGTTCGAAGCAGCAGCATGCACGTTGCCACGGTTTTATTGACAACCGCGTCTAGCTGTAGATTGAGTTCGAACAGCACCCCCAGGTTCCGGGTGGACACTGCCACTACCCCCGTGCTCTGGAAAGAGGAAGGCCAAAAGTCTGGTGGCAAAGGCCGAGGGACGTGATGAGAAGAGCAGTGTAGTACCACGGTCTTTGAGCTGTTGAATTGAAGTGAGTTCAGACTCAGCCATTCTGCAGTAGCTGACATACAGCAGTGGTAAGTCTCCTGTGACACAGCATCCTTACCCTCAAACGAGAAGATAAGTTGCGTATCATCAGCATAATTGATGACCGCAATGCCATAGGACTTGATTAGGCTGATCAGGGGACGGAGGTAAAGGTTGAATAGAATAGGGCTAATGGCCGACCCTTGAGGCACGCCCTGCCCTACCCTCCTGAAGTCCGAACGGTAGGGTGGCAAGGCTACCACCTGGTGTCTATTACCAAGGTAAGAGACCACCCAGTTAAGGGCCAGGCCAGAAACCCCGATCTCCTCTAGTCTCCTGATCAGAATGGCGTGGCTGACCGTATCGAACGCAGCCGACATGTCGAGCAGCACTAAAAAGGCTGCTCGACCAAGGTCGACACGTGAACGAAGGTCATCCAAGGCGGTCACCAATGCAGACTCAGTACCATGGGCTGGCCTGAAGCCAAACTGGGCCGTATCCAGGCAGATGTTAGTCTCCAGAAAACTGGACAGATGTTTTGACGCCAGTTTCTCCAGGATCTTGATTGGGAGAGGGAGCAATGAGATAGGTCGATAATTCACTGGGCAGGTGAGGTCCAGTGTGTCCTTTTTCAGAAGTGGCGATACCACGGCCAACTTCCAACATTCCGGAACCTGAGCAGTGCTAAAGGACTGACAGCAGATGGCGTGAAGAGGGGGGTAAAGCTCCTCATGAAACAATTTCCAATATTTGTGTGGCAAAGGGTCGAGAGGAGAACCCGAAGAAATCCCATCCGCCACAGAGCAGAAATCCTCAAAGGAGGGAAGAGGAAAGCTGTTCAGCTGAACCCGCCTATCATCCGGCTCTGAGATGTCAGGAATGGTCCCCCCTGCAGGGAGAGGCTTAGCTTGGAGTGCTGAGGTGGCCAGGGTCCCGAGATTACTCAAAATGAGGGAGATCTTATCCTCAAAGGCCTTTGCCAATGAATCGCAAAGCAGTTGGTTTCTCTACTAGTACATATCCTAAAGCCTAACTGACTTCAAGAATACATGTATTCCCATATTTTTAAACACATCAACTAAGCAAATTATTCATCCAGATTCATTTAACATCAAGCTTGACTCACAGAGTGATCTTAGGCACATGACCAGGATGTTACATGTAATCTACCATGTCTGTCTCTGCATGCAATATGTGTGTCTCTGCTCATACTATTTCTCTGTCTCTACTGGCAAAAAACAGACCACATATATATAAGCAAGACATAGCATTCCTTTTACATTTCAACGGCACACCCTGGATCTTTATTGCACAGCTTAGAGCCTATTTGTGAACTAAGAGGCCTGACAGACATGCTGCCTAAGATTCCCTACTAGTACATATCCTAAAGCCTAACTAACTTCAAGAATATATGTATTCCCATATTTTTAAACACATGAACTAAGTAAATTATTCATCCAGATTCATTTAAAATCAAGCTTGACTCACAGTGTGATCTTAGGCACATGACCAGGATGTTACATATAATCTACCATGTCTGTCACTGCCTCCAATATGTGTGTCTGTGGTCATACAATCTTACCATCTCTCACCATCTTACATTTTACCAAAAAACAGGTAGCATAGTAAATTGTTTTACACACAGAGCACAGCCCATTGAAATGATCACTATATTACAAGAAAGAAACCTGACTCATTTTCAAAATACATTTCCAATATGCTCAATTCATTTTTTTTGCCAGCATTACAAAAAAAATGACAAACAATGCAAGAATAAAGAAGCCCAATATGCTTCTTAATCCCCCCGTAGTGCATACAGCACTCTATCTATATTAAATGAATCATTACTCACCTTTAAAAATGCTTTTGAAGATTTAGAACAGTGTCAGTCCCAAACACCAGATGTTCTTAAGCAGAATCTCTAAAATGCACTTCAAACACTGCAACCACAAATGGCCCTGATTCCCTGTAATTCACATATCCCTGGACTTAACCAATCAAAATTATTCCCACACTATTTCAAAACCAAACTAACATTTTAATTGGTTCTACATTTCAACACTTTCAAACTCACATAATATTCACCCATCCCCCCAGTGCTCATTCAGCCTGTTACCATGGTAACTCCCACCTAACTCAGCACACAGGTGAAAAGTTCATCATAGTATGTTGCAAATTAACTTAGCAAGGGTGTTTGACCTCTCAATGAACTAGCTAATCATGTGCAATGTTTCTTTCAATGACTTTTTCTCAACCATTAGAATTACTTCTTTCAAAAACCACAAGCATGCACCCTAATTTTCAGTGGAGAAATTTAAGAAACAACGAATCACTTCTTCTTTTTCAAGTGCACTGAATCTCAACCACTTTTTTTTCTAAACTCCTACTTTCAAACTGCCATTTCATTTCCACAACTCATCTGAATACAAGCACATCTACCTTCAAAATGCCAAAAGTCTGGATTGTGGGTCATAGCTTTGTTCACTGGAGTGAAAGATATGCAGCAAACAGAGGTATTTACAACCTTGATTTACCAAATGTGGATATTATGTGGATCGGCCAGAGAGGATTGAGATGTCACCAATTGATACCATTGGTAAAATCCTTTATGCATCTCCCACACCCTGACCTCATAATTGTGCACTGTGGTGGCAATGACCTGGGCACTTTGACTGGGGTAGGTCTGGAAATGCTTTTAAAGGACATCTTTGAGCAATTGATGTCACTTTTTCCAAAAACTGCCTTGGTATATTCTAATATATGCCAAAGGCAAAAATGAAACTGGTCCAACCAATTTTGTCCACAGATTGAGAAAGCAAGGAAACATGTGAATACATATGTTTCTGCTTTCCTCAGAGACTATGGTATGGGTTCCATATACCACAACAACTTGCGTTACAACATGCAAGGCATCTATGGAGAGATGGTGTACATTTTACAGATGAGGGGAATAGAGTCTTCCTCTTGAATTTGAAACTCTGCATCGGTACCTAATTGTAGGTACAAAAAACACCCACATAACACAACAGCTCTTTTCAGAGCTACCTTACCTCTAAGCACTATAAATTATTTTTTTACTCTAATTTTTTTCACTGTTTTTCCCCGTGGTACGCTCAGGGTATGCTTACCGGGAAGCGTACACGGGAACGCACCCAGCGCTTACCCCGCGAAATTAAAAAAATATATATATATAGTTTAATTGCCCTTCAGTGTCCTTCTAGGGCCCCCCTCAGAAATCCTAGGGGGTCAGGGGGTGTCTACTCTGCCCCCTTTTAATCATTTCCCCCTTTTTTTAACACCTCTTATGTCTCGATTCTACTGAGACACAAGATGGCGGACTCTCCGGACTGTTTAGAATGTTGACTGACACCCGAGAGCCAATCAGCTTCACGCTCGCGCACTTCCGTGGCGCGCCCGGTGCGCTCCCCGGTACGTGTACCGATAAGCGCTGGAAGCGCGCATATAGATATATCTTTTTTTTAAGTTAATTTTCGTGAAAACCACTAGAGCAATTTTCACCAACTATAGAAAAGGCACTTCTGCGTACAGTTTGGTGTAATTCCATTCAGCGGTTCGGGCTGTAGCTTGTCTATTCGTCCTATGGAAATTAACATGGGGAAAACACGTTTTGCGACCCCCCTTTTTTCTCCGCCCCCGCATGACGAATCCCCCCAAAACTTCCAGGGAAGAAGCGAAGCGGAGCTGGCCTAAATTTTGGAAAATTACACGCAAATTCCTCCACCGGCGCCAAAGTTATTCCCGACAGAATGTTGTGGATTTCCTATTGTAGCTAGGTCCTAACTATAACTACCTACTGGCGACCGCCAGTAGGTAATATACATATATATATATATATATATATTACCTACTGGCGGTCGCCAGTAGGTATATATAGTTAGGATTTTTTCTCTATGGGATTTTTGAAAATTCTATGTCTAATAACTTTGGCGTTTGTGGACGGAATTGGCTGAAATTTTCAGGAAAATGGCACATTTTGTTTCTGAGCAGCCCCTGAAAATTGGGGGGGGTTTCGTCCAGGGGGGGTCGAGAAAAAAGGGGGGTCCCAAAACGTGTTTTTAACATTGAGTTTTCCATAGGGCGGTTGGCCTCACTTTTAGCCCGAACGGCTGAATGGATTTGCACGAAACTTGGCAAAATTGTAGGGACTGGTAGCCCGATGTGCCTTTTGTAGGTCTCAATATATGTGCTCCAGTGGATTTTGAGAAATTAACGTTTAAAAAAAGATATATATCTGTAACAGCGGACCGGGCAGCGTCCCAGGACGCGTACTTTTCGCGCAACGGAGCTTTGTGAAGCGAAGCTGATTGGTTCTCCGGCGTCTGTCAACATTCCAAACAGTCCGTAGCGGCCGCCATCTTGTCTCTCGGTAGGATCGAGAGACAAGAGGAGGTCAAAACAAAGGGGGAAATAACTATAAGGGGGCATAGTAGATCCTCGCTGACCCCCTAGGTTTGATGTGGAGGTTTTAAAAGGGCCCCGCGGGGCAAAAAAAAATAATAAAAATAATAATTGAACGGCTGAATGGATTTGCACGAAACTTGGCAAAATATTAGGGACTGGTAGCCCGATGTGCCTTTGCTAGGTCTCAATATATGTGCTCCAGTGGATTTTGAGAAATTAACGTTCAAAAAAAGATATATATCTGTAACAGCGCTCCGCTTCGCGTAACGGAGGTTTGCGAAGCTGATTGGTCATTCTGTCACTGGGCTATAGTTGGGCTACATCTGGCTGATATTTGGGCTACATTTGTTTTTTTGTGTGTCTGGCGGCCATCTTTGGGCTACATTGGGCTACATTGGGCTTCATTGGGCTACATTCGGCTAATTAGCAAATAGCTCATCGCAAACTAGGAATGGTAAAGAATCGCTATTTATTCCTTAAAGTTCGCTATTTAGGAAATGCAAATAACTTTGATGATACATATGGCGGTTCATCTCTAACAAGATAAGAAGCATAGGGATAGATTTATGATGACTGGCGCATCACCAGGGATGTGTTAGTCATTCTGTGCCGCTGTTCCGTCACCTATGGTGTGCTGCATTTACAATGCGGCGCATCACGGGGCAAAAACAGCACAGATGCGTGATGTATCTGTGCCGTAAAGGTGGCGCATTGCTGGAGTTGTATCGCAAGTGTGATGAAGGTCCAGCAAGGGTCGGGGGTGCCCCTGTCGCAGGGTTTCTGTTCTCACACAGAACTGTGGACAGAGGATTGGAACCTCGGCGAATTAGGGTGTCCCAAAACTCACGTTAGTAATCAAAAACTATTTAGCAAGCTAGGTACAGTGTCACATTGGATATAACAAACTCTCAATGTTTAGACAATCCAGAATATGAACTTATAGTACCTCAGGATACGTGGAACTCATGAACAGTCGGTCGTTATATATTTCTTAGAAACCAGAACATGGAGTTAAGAAGAACACATGTGTATTTGAAATGTTTATTTACTAATGCCGTCTTCTCAGGCGTAGTACCTTAGATAATAAAAGTACACATATTATCAGTAGCAAAATTACCAGCATAGTTACTAGTACATAAAAAGTGAATGGTGATAGTATGTTAACATGCTGTAAATGAATAAGAGTTAGCAACACTTATAAGCAGCCGCGGGCCGTGGAGGGAGTTACGGTGAGGCAGGGAGGCGGGGAGGGGGAGAAGCAGGGTGGAGAATACAAGTACACATATTATCAGTAGCAAAATTACCAGCATAGTTACTAGTACATAAAAAGCGAATGGTGACAGTATGTTAACATGCTGTAAATGAATAAGAGTTAGCAACACTTATAAGCAGCCGCGGGCCGTGGAGGGAGTTACGGTGGGGCAGGGAGGCGGGGAGGGGGAGGGGCAAGGTAGAGAGGGCTCCACCCTGCTTCTCCCCCTCCCCGCCTCCCTGCCTCACCGTAACTCCCTCCACGGCCCGCGGCTGCTTATATCTCACCCTCCCTAATACACATATTATATTATTTGCTAAGAAGGTCTCTTTGTGTTGGTTTAGGGCGTGCCCATACTTTAGTGTCTTAGATTTGAAGGAATCACATCAGCATACACCAGCTCTCTCTTCATGTGAACCGCATCAACTGTTGTGTATGTGTGTTCGGCAAAGCAATATAAAACCCGCCTCATGCCCAGAATTGGCAGAAGTTGCACTTATGTTATGAGTATGAAGTCGTGGAGATCAGACCTCATAACAATTCTGTACCGTGTTGTTCTTGAAACTTTAGCACTCGCTGTACAGATATAGTTTAACAAGTAAAGCAGATAGTAGACCAATAACATATTATTCTCATGTAAACCACGATGAACTACTAGGTGGAAAGCTAAAGCAACAACTAAATGTCGTGTGCAGAAGTTGCAAAAAAGGAAAAATGGCGTTTAAACCGGTAATGAGCCCATGCTAACTTAACACGGTGTAAAGATATCCAGGACCTAGATGACACCTCCTCATGATCCGGAAACGAACTGAATAAGATAATAGAAGTGCCATCTCATGAGAGCAGATTGCAAGTTTATATGTGGACGGTCCGCAAGGTAAAGCATTAAAAACTAGGAAAATTCAATGCTAAAGAAAAATAAAACAGCCAAGTACTTTATCGAGTCTTAAGCCAATAGGCAAGGTAAATAATAAAAACTTGACAATTAAGTCAATGAATTGTCAATGAAATGCTAGTACTCAGCATATGAAACATGAAAAAGGTCTATGACATAACTGTGTATGCAAAATAAGCTGCAACAGCCTCCAACAGGAAGTCACCGTCTTCATCCGAAAACAGTTCAGCCATCCAATTTAAAAGCGGAAAAGAACATACGTGCTCTCCCAGCACCGGATCCTCTATCACCATCAGAGGACAGCTCGGTGGGTTTTCAAGAAAGCTGTGTTCCAAGAAAGACTGTGCTGCCGCCAGTAAATTCCAGGGACCAAGTAGTCCATGCATCAATGCCACAGCCATAATCCTTTCGCCAGGACAAATCAACTCGTGAGTAATGATAGGAGTCATCAGCTGATTAAAGTCGACGTCAGGAGAAACCGGTCTGCAGAGACACAAATCAATGGCCCAATCGAAATCACAGGTCAGGCAGTGAAATACAGGCTGGACACAGGTGAAGTAGGAGAACCGAAAAGATAATCCATATGCCGTGCTTAATATCGCCAACGGCATTGTGCCATAATATTCTAGCATGCGATTGCGGAACAGTGTCAGCAGCTGCAGGGTCGGAGGTTGCATAGGAGGGACATCCATATTTAAAAATGTAAAAAAGCACAAGAGCGTCCGCTGGTAATGCAAGTAAAAATGCAATCCACGAACCAGAGTGGAGAAAATGGAATGAAAGGGAGCAGGGATGACTCCAAAGATTTTCTCAAATGAAGTCACGAGACCACTGGTAACAACTTTAAAAAAGTGTGCCAGGGATTTTGTGGAGGATGCGTTAAAGATAGTCGGAAACATGTTGCTGAAATTGAAAGGCAAACCTGTGTACGGGTGTTCGCTATGTGAAGTACGAAAGTTTCACGGGCCGAACTCAAGGCCACCTCTCTCTGAGACAAAAGAGCTCTTATTCTTGTCATGCCGTTGAAACGTGTCCCAAGGTTGGTATTTGTGGCCAGATTGAAAACTCCCTATGTTCATGTGTGGGAGGAAATAGAACATTTCTGCAGCAAATAACCCGTTCACTTACTGTTACGATAAAAGGAATACTTTTAATTAACTCAGAACAATCTTCATTATTGAGCATCAAATAACTACCATTTTCCAACAACTTGAACGTGGGGATGATAGCAGGAACTGGCGTGCCTTGCATCACGCAAGCCATATTTGGTCGGTGTTTGTTGCATGAATCGTGTAACTGTATGTGCCTACACATTAGTGAATGATCTGGCGTCTCAGTGCATTCCTCTCCATTCAGATAAACTTCTTGATCATCTTTGAAACATCTGTATGTGTATGGAAGCGACCAGACCTCATGAACAAAAGCACTACCTAAAGGTTCATAAAGACCTATTGGTATATATTTCATACAATTTGAAAACTTATATAAAGCAAAAGGCAGCGTTATTAAACCGTCGATAAGGCATGTTGCCAAAAAACCCGCAATCCTCTGCTGATGATGTCACTGAGCATGTCATGAATGATGTAATATGTGACATCATCAGTAGTGGATTATGGGTAATAGTATCTCTAGTTTACTCCCCTATAGCTGTCTTTCTTTTAACATAAGTGTGTGTTTCCTTCCCTTATACTTACTGTTTTTGGTTCGCTTCCAGTTCGCGTACCAGCGAGCGAACTAGGAAGCGAACTAAGAGAAATAGAGGTTGGCACAGTTCCAAATATTGTACCAATTTTTTAATAACGGGGAGGTAGTTCTGAAAAGAACTTTTTTTTTTATTTTTCTGAACATTTTTTTACTGTAAGGTTCCCGATTCGCGAAGCGGGAACGAAGAAAAAAAAATATTTAAAAAAATAATTATTCATAAACATATAAAATATATTTTTGGATTTAAAGAAGAATAAATTTTACAGCTACAGATATTAGCTGTTAAAAAACCAATGAAATTCACTGAAAAAACCATAGGTTATAGACCATATATAGTTAGGAATTAGCATTTACAAAACCTTGAAAATTCACTGAAAAAACCATAGGTTATAGACCATATATAGTTAGGAATTAGCATTTACTAAACCTTATTTTACTCACACAAAACCATTGAAATTCCATATATAGTTAGTTGCACTAACTATATATCGCGCACCCGCAATCCACTGCTGATGATGTCACATATTACATCATTCATGACATGGTCAGTGACATCACTGATGACATCACTGATGACATCTCAAATGACATCACTGATGACATCACTGATGACATCTCATTTGACATCAATGACCACATCACTGATGATATCATTCATGTGACAATACAATGCATCTCCTCACATTTTAATATAACCTCTGTTTAACCAGTGTTAAAAAGAGAGTATAATTTTTGAAACCATTGACACACCAATACTAGTTACTACATACGCACTCACTGATTGCTACGTCTACACACACCTTCACTCATTCACCCATACAATCATTCATACATACAATCACTCATCTTTACAACACTATCATATGCACTCATACACCTATACAGACACTCACAGTCTGCCACGCATCCATGGAGTTACTCACACACCTAGTCAGTCCTGTAAAGAATCAATGACACTTCCATTTTCTTGTCTATACAGTTAAACATAGAGCACCTTACATTTTCAAACATATACTAACACATACTTACCTTCTTATACAATCATTGATACAAGTACAGATTGATCTGCACAGAGTCACACACCTCCCAGCTAGCCACACACACACTCAGTCTCCCATACAAATACTTGGGCAATCAATCAATAATCCATATAGTTACTCATATAGCTACTGATCAACACATGCAGCAGTTTACAGAACAACAGACATAATGATGCACAAATTAAGACAGTTTAGTCACTAACCCATGCAGTCAGTGAGACACATTTAATCACTCACTCATACAGTCAGTCATGCACCTACTAAATCCTTCGTCCAGACACTTACACATCCACTCATTCTTCAATATGTAAGACATATTTAAACTTTATAGAAACAAAAAATCACTGGATGTTGTTATCAGTGATGTCATCAGTGATGTCATTTGAGATGTCATCAGTGATGTCATCAGTGATGTCACTGACCATGTCATGAATGATGTAATATGTGACATCATCAGCAGTGGATTGCGGGTGCGCGATATATAGTTAGTGCAACTAACTATATATGGAATTTCAATGGTTTTGTGTGAGTAAAATAAGGTTTAGTAAATGCTAATTCCTAACTATATATGGTCTATAACCTATGGTTTTTTCAGTGAATTTTCAAGGTTTTGTAAATGCTAATTCCTAACTATATATGGTCTATAACCTATGGTTTTTTCAGTGAATATATATATATATATATATATATATATATATATATATATATGTATATATATTCACAGAAAAAACCATAGGTTATAGACCATATATAGTTAGGAGTTCGCATTTACAAAACCTTGAAAATTCACTGAAAAAACCATAGGTTATAGACCATATATAGTTAGGAATTAGCATTTAAGAAACCTTTTTTTTACTCACACAAAACCATTGAAATTCCATATATAGTTAGTTGTACTAACTATATATCGCGCACCCGCAATCCACTGCTGATCATGTCACATATTACATCATTCATGACATGGTCAGTGACATCACTGATGACATCACTGATGACATCTCAAATGACATCACTGATGACATCACTGATGACATCTCAAATGACATCACTGATGACATCACTGATGACATCTCAAATGACATCATTGATGATATCACTGATGACATCACTGATGACTTCATTGATGACATCTCAAATGACATCACCGATGACATCACTGATGACATCACTGATCACATCTCAAAAGACATCACTGATGACATCACTGATGACATTATTCATGTGATAATACGATGAATCTCTTCAGACTCTAATAAAAACTTAGATACACTCAGTGTAAACAGACACTCTCAGACTGTCACTCATCCATGGAGTTACTCACACACCTAGTCAGTCATGCAAAGAATCAATCACACCTCCATTTCCTCAACTATACAGTTATACACACCTTACTTATTCAAACATATACTAACACATATTTACTCTCTTATACAATCCCTGATACAAGTTCACAATGATCCATACAGCCACTCACACATTCACTGGCTCTTATGCATAGTTATTTATATATGTCAACTCTCACATGTACTGTGTTTTACATATGTACTTACTTTGACATGTAGCACTTAGATATCCATTCACTCACCAATACACTCATGCACACAGTCAACCGCCCATACAGCTGTTTCCACATGCACTTTTGAACCCATACATCTAGTGAATCAACTGCTCACACATCTATGCACAGAGTTATACACCTCCCAGCCACCCACACACACACTCAGTCTCCCATACAAATACTTAGGCAATCAACCAATAACCCATATAGTTACTCATATAGCTACTGATCAACACATGCAGCAGTTTACTGAACAACAGACATAATGATGCACAAATTAAGACAGTTTAGTCACTAACCCATGCACTCAGTGAGACACATTTAATCAGTCACTCATACAGTCAGTCATGCACCTAATAAATCCTTCATCCAGACACTTATAAATCCACTCATTCTTCAATATGTAAGACATATTTTAACTTTACAGAAACATACAGTCACTGGATGTTGTCATCAGTGATGTCATCAGTGATGTCATTTGAGATGTCATCAGTGATGTCATCAGTGATGTCATTAGTGATGTCACTGACCATGTCATGAATGATGTAATATGTGACATGATCAGCAGTGGATTGCGGGTGCGCGATATATAGTTAGTACAACTAACTATATATGGAATTTCAATGGTTTTGTGTGAGTAAAAAAAAGGTTTCTTAAATGCTAATTCCTAACTATATATGGTCTATAACCTATGGTTTTTTCAGTGAATTTTCAAGGTTTCGTAAATGCTAATTCCTAACTATATATGGTCTATAACCTATGTTTTTTTCTGTGAATTTCAATGGTTTAAATCAAAAAATATATTTTATATGTTTATTAATAAAAAAAAAAAATTATTATTATGTTTTGGTTCGCTCCCGGTCCGCGAACCGGGTAGCTTCCCGTTAGCTCAATTTGGTGCCGCGACTCGGTACGCGAACCGGTAAACGTTCCATTTGCGCAACTGCCGCGTTAGAAATCAACATCGTGACGCGTCGCGGAAGCGCGACGTATCGCGTTGCCGCGTAATGCGTCTTATGACGCGCCGCGTTAGCGCACCCGGAAGTGCTCCGGAGCGCGAACGGAGGCGCGAAGCGCAGCTCCCCGGAAGCGATCCGGGGCGCGGCCCGCAGCGCGTAACGTAAGCGTAACAGGTCATGTGACTTATTAATAAAACTTTTTATTGGTTCATTTCACTTTTGGTTTCCTAATGGTGTAAGGCTAGGTCATGTGACCTAAAAATAACACTTTTCATTGGTTTAGAACTATTTTTTTTCCAAAATGATGAAAGCCCCCACCTTTTTTCTCACTCTGACTTTCAACTTTGTGAAAGGAAGACCTATTTTGCTTACTAGAAAATGGCTTCAGTAGTAGCTGCAGCTGGTGCACCCCCACCACCACCACCACCTCCTAGGAAGAGAGGACCCCCTCCACAGTTCCTTCCCAACACAGAGGAGGAAGAGGACGAAGAAGAGGAAGAGGAAGTACAGCCAAGACAGTTTTTACGTGAGGAGCCCCGGATATCTCACCACAAAAATAGTTTTATTTGGCAGTTTTTTTCTTTTCCTCAAGGGCAAAAAAAAGTGAATGCTCGCTATGTGACATGCCTCATATTCAAAGAAGATTTATCTAGAGGCACAAATAAAAAGTATAGTTTCGGCAACTATACTATGCACCGTCATATGCAGAGGTGGCATCCACTGAATTACAGCGTGGCAGAGATGCGTGACCTCCAAGACAACCCACCAACTCCTGTGGCCAGTACATCGGCACAGGTAACTCTGTCGGGGCCAGAGGCACGGGAAACAGTGCCAAACATTCAACAGAATTTTGTGCACATGAAGATAGTGTGTCTTTATTGTGGTAACCTACTCTCATGTGCAAATATGAGTATTAATTTGATAAACAGAGCATTTGAAAACTACAAGTGCTCAAAACGTCCCAAAAAATAAAAAATTTTTTGCTCATGTTGAGCCCTTTCTAATGCCTGTTTTTTGTTGTTTCCCTCCAAAAAAACCATAAAATTGTTCAAAAAATACAAAAAAAAACAAAAAATGTTCAGAAAAATAAAAAAAAAATATAAAACAACAAAAACATTAAAAAAAAGTTCTTTTCAGAACTACCTCCCCTTTATAAAAAAAATGCTAGAATGTTTAGCACTCTGGCAACCTCTATTTCTTTTGGTTCGCTTCCCGTTTCGCTCCCCGGTACGCGAACCGGGAGCGAACCCAAAACATTTTTAAAAAAAAAGAAGAGTAAGTATAAGGGAAGTAAACAGAGAGTAATGTTAAAAGAAAGACAGCTATAGGGACTAAACCAGAGATACTGTTTAATAGATCTATTTACCGAAGAAAAGATGGAAGAGGGTATAATTGTGAAAAACAAAATAGATAAGGAAGTGAAAGAAAAAAAGGAGAGTAGAAGAATAACAAAGAAGAGTTTCTTAGAGAATGTGAGTGAATGTTCAAAATAAGATTAAAACATGTGGAATAACACAGAGAAAAAACAGAAAGCAGAAAAGAAGAAGTAACAGAAAAGGAATAATTGAAACAGCAAAGAAATGTAAATAACATAGGGGCATATTATCAACATAGGCGATAAAAGTTTCACAGCTTTTATCGGCAGAAATGTGTCGCTAAAGCCGCTTTTGCGGCAGAAAACTGCCGCTAAAGCCGCTTTTGCAGCAGTTTTCTGCCGATAAAAGCAGCGATAATTTTATTGGCTGTGTTCATAATATGCCCCTTAGTGTGCTTCAACTACACAGAGAAAGCATAATGAACAAGTAGTGAAAGAGTGATCAGTCAGAGACACTAAGAGTAATAGAGACGGAGTGAGTGAACAAGAGTGAGGAACTATGAGAAGAGAGGGACTGAGAAAAGGAGTGGAAGGAGTAGAGTAAGTAAGTAATAGAGAAAGGAATGAGGGAAGTAGCAAAGGCAGGAAAGTGAGGGTTAAAGAAATGAAGCAGTGGAACTAATAGTAGTTAAATGTGATAGAAATGTAACGAAAAGAGTACAAAACATTTACCTTATAATTGTCGTTAACTTAGTCACTTGTTATTTTTATACTTTCAATCTGTGAAAGAGAGAACAAACATTTGAAAAATATTAAAACATGTATTTAAAAATTAGAAAAGACAAGGGAAAAGATTGAAGGACAAACAGTTTTTCAACAACTTTGACACTTACAGAAGCCTCTGCTTCTCCAGGCCCCCTACACAGTCCTAAAAATATACATTTTAAACTAACAGTATTTTGATGCAGATGAAGTGAGGCCTATCTTGGAACATGGTGCATCTTTTGCACTGCTGTTGTCTCACAAAAGTGATGCAATGGCAGCGCAAAAGAGGTGCACAATCATCATAAAACTGTTCCTAACATTTTAAATGATTGTTTCAGGATGGCAATAAGGTGTGTCCTATCCAGACGTTTGTTTCAGGTGAGGCCTACTCAGGGTTGCAGATGAAATGTAGGCTTGTTGAAGAGTACAGAGGAGATAATACATGTGCAGGCCTACCAATAAAGTGAGTCATGTCCACTGCACTCTTGAACAAAGTTCAGACCTCCTCTGTTTCCCTGGACAGGCCTAAACTTCATCTGCACAATGTGATTCGTAATGTTAGGAAACACAGGTAATGTATTTGAAAAACGTGCAATTTCTTTTGCTCATTTCACAATCACATCACTTGTGTTTCCTTTGGTTAGGTATCTCATTGTGCAGATGTAGTCCAGCATATGAAAGAGTACGCAGAAGTGCAGCACTGCATGCAACAACTTTGACACTTACTGAAACCTCAGCTTCTGCATGCCCCCTACACAGTCCTAATTATATACATTTTAAACTGACGGTATCTTGCTGGAAATGAACTGAGGCCTATCTTGCAACATGGTGCATCTTTTACACTGCTGCTGCGTCACAAAAGTGACGGAACAGCGGCGCAAAAGAGGCACACAGCCTTCATAAAACTGCCCTTAACATTTTAAATGATTGTTTCTAGATGCTGATAAGGTGTAGCCTATCCACAGATTTCTTTCAGGTGAGTCCTACTCAGTTTTGCAGATGAAATTTAGGCTTCTTGAAAAGTTCAGAGGAGATAATACATGTGCAGGCCTACCAACGAAGTGACTCATGTGCACTGCACTCTTCAACAAATGTCAGACCTCCTCTATCTCCTGGAACAGGCCTAAACCTTATCTACACAATGTGATGTGTAATGTTAGGAAACACAGGTAATGTAATTGAAAAACGTGCAATTTTTTTTGCTCATTCCACAATCACATCACCTGTGCTTCCTTTGCTGAGGTATCTCATTGTGGAAATGTAGTCTATCATATGAAAGACTACGTAGAATGTGAGCACTGTATGCAACAACTTTGACACTTACAGAAGCCTCAGCTTCTTCATGTCTACTACACATTTCTAAATGTATATCATAAATACAAAAAGTACAGAATTAATTATACATGTTAAATGGTTTATTTTTGCTGTTCTCAGAATTTATCAAATTTCACTAAAAACAGTGACTTGAAGGTATTCATCATATAACAGCGGGGGAAAAAACCCACAATCAAAATGATTGTGTTTAAAAAACCCATACAACATGACAAATCAGAAATCAGCACTCCTTAAAATTAACTTACTTTCCATGACGTCGAATGATGTCCTATGAACAGCTTACACTCTGTTGTGCTGTTATTATTTTCAGCCCGCCACTTTCTGAAAGAAAACCTCCATCGTTTTGAAAAATATGTTACATACAATAAATGACTTCTCGCTCTCTACCACACGTTTCCACAAGGCCAAATCGTGTAAGAGCCATTTATAACTCTTGGAATTCTTCTAAGCAAATCCCCTCATTTTGTATTTCCGCAACTTTGAGAAAGAAAACGTTCAAGATCACTTTCACAATCCTGGACTAGTAATATCTTACCCTTCTTGCTCACTCATGTTCTACATTTCCTATGACACTGATACTGCTTACTATGAAGCAGACTTACACTACCTCTATGACTACTACAATTATTTAATTCTCTATATCTCTTTTAATCACAAAGCAATTTAAAACAGTACATAAAATTATATCAACCCCTAGAATCATTATAGGCCAATTAACTACCCTAAATTCTCTTTTCTGAAAACAGAAAGTAAAAATATTTTTAAGTAAAAAGGCCACATTGTATCGTAGTCAAATGGGAATTATTTCCGAAACAGCAGCTTTTTTTACATTTTCAATAAGCTGTGTAATAAGCGGATCTTGTCAAAGGACCATCATGTCATATAATAGCTGCAGTTAAAAAATTTCTTTCTAAAATCAATGACTGTGTAGCCACAACATTTGTAATTAAAGTTGAAGACTTACTTTTATCAGGTTTATATAGTTGAAATTTTAAAATGACATGTTAACCAAAAGTTTGGTCAAATAATCTAGACAGCATTGCAGACTTACATTACCTCTACTCCATGTTTTTATTGGCTGCTTGAATTAGCTTATAAAAAGAAACAGTTTTTCTGAACTCATTCAAAGTGCAGTAATTTTTCCATGACGTCAAGTGTTATGGTAAGAACACCGTTTGCTTTGGGAAATACGCTGTTGTCCTTTAACTAATCCGTGCCCACCACTTTCTGTAAGAAAACCTTCTTTTTTTCCATTAACTTTTTAAAACTCAAAAATAACTTTTGACTCTGTACTACACTTATCCTCAAGGCCAAATTGTGTAGGAGCCATTACAACCTCTTGAAATTCCTCAGAGCAAATCCTGAGATTCCTTCCCTAAAATTTTGGTTTTAAAAACACCAGGTAAGAATTTTTAAGGTCAAAAGGCAATTTTTTTTTTTAAAGTTAAAACAGAATCATTGCAGAATGACCTGCCATTTCTAGACTTTAAATAAGCTGTGTAATGTCATGATGTTATTGAAGGACCGTCATGATATATAATTACTGCAGTTACAAAAGTCCTTCCTGATATTGACAACTGTGAAGCCACAAAATTTTTAATGAAAGTTGTCAATTTGTCGTGTATTTCTATAGGTTCTGATTCGATCCCCCTATTCCTGACCCTATTCTGGTTAAACTTACTAGCTAGTTAACTAACAGTCAGCCCATGAGGCAAGAAATCCCCCATGATGCAGATACCGTTATCTGACGCAGTCACACTACGGCACAGGAACGTGTTATCTGATTAGGTCATAACGCTTGAGATCTAATTAGACAAGCGATATTCCTCCAGCCCCTGATAAGGCATACGACGTTCTCATAACAAATCAAACCTATGACAACCTGGATAATCCGTGCGGCCATTGTTTTGATTTCACAGAGAACTTTAGTAAAGAATGTGCTAACGAGCAAGTCGTATGACATCTTTATTGACGTACCTATGTCCATCCTTACGTCAATCTCGGCACCTTTAAGGTATAAATATTGCCGACCTTGCCCTATGCAAACACACGCGTGGTGACAAGACGGAGCAGCCATACTTGCCGAAGCCGAGAGCAGAAGCAGACCCCGCAGGCAGCAGCCCCGCCTTCCTGATGCGCTGAGAGACGCGCTGCTATCTCAAGCCGAGAGACCCAGCACCGGCGCTTCTGGGCAGCCCTCGCAGGCAGCCTGGAATATCGAGAGCAGAGAAAGAGATACCATTCCTCATTCATCCTAAATTCCAGGTACAGAACTGAATAACCCCTCCTAGAGAATTCTTTAGTTATTCACTTGGCAAAAACAAACTTAAACTAAACTGTAACTTTCTATTCCCGCCCACGCATTAGACTTAGGTCAGGTACACGGGGTAGGCGTATTTAGAAACACCAGTTGAGTACGTTTAGTCAAATGTATATGTGTATGTAAATATATTTTAATCATTTTAAACATCATATGGCTCAGAAACCATATCAATGTTTTTACAGTATTATTTTATACTATTGCTTCTAATGTATGCACTTTACTTAACTATAAGTATTGCAATAATATCGATCCATTTCTCTTGTACGAGAAAAGAGACTGATCAATAAATAACATCTTTTATTGAACACGCCCGTCTCTTCCTTTTCTCTACATTCTGATGAGACTAAGAATGCACGTACTGACTGAGTAAAATAATTGCCTTGTGCTCACACGACTCTCGAGATTGACTCTTGATTAGGGGAGAGCAAAGTTGTCATGTTCTATGGTTGTCAGAAACTAAATCCCTTCTTGTCTAATCAGGGGAGTTCATCCTTCCTTGAACATTCGAGAAAGTTTCTAGCGAACTCTGAGCTTAGCTGGCAAACCCAAAAATTAAGTCTAGTATCGACAGTAGTAGACCTAGTTAACGTCTGGCCTAGGCCTTTACTGCTGTAGGTACTATTCCAATGCGCAGAGCCTATTGGGAAAATAGGAGCTACACTACATGGCGCCCAACGCGTTTGGAAAGGGCGATAAAACTAACGTAAGACATTTAGAGTAACTCAGTCGTGCTTTCTCACTCAGACCCCTTTTCCCAAATACTCCAAAGACGTCTGGAGTGGGTGAAAGGTTATAATATCCTCCAAAACCTCGCAGGAGGGAACTCCTATGTATGGTTCTTGGTCTAGTCAACGTTGAAGGATAAAACAGTTCCAAAATATTGTGCACCTAATCTCTGTTTCCATAAAGAAACCTGATCTGCAAATAACAATAATACCATCCTGTCAGTAAAATGGGAGACAGTGATGGAGAAAGAGAGGCAATTAGATTAGCTACTGAAATAGCAGATGCTGATGCTACCATGCAAGCAGCAGACGCGGATATAATACTCATTCCGGTCATTAAAAGGAGATCTATAACCTTAAAACTTATAGAAAATGGACTGACACCTAGAGGTGGCACAGTCATATTCGTAATTGAGGCACATGAATATCGGCAGACAGAGGTATACTATACATGGATACATTTTCCAGCAGCAAATGCTGTAACAAAGTACTTCCACTATTACAAAGTAGAGGAACCTCCTGAAACGTACACTCCTTTCGAGGAGGTGGAAGTACCACTCAAATTCCAAGAGCATTTGCTCTTATTTGATGGCGCCCTAATACATAACAATCACATTACAAGGCTCGGTCCTTTAGGTAGACCAGGAGCAACGTGGCCGGTCTTAGCCGGATACACACCACATCCAGACATCGACGAGATGACTGCACCAGAGCTATTAATACAGCTAAAACAATTACTAAAAATTCATAGACAATTAGTCCAGTATGTAATGCGGACTTCAACAATTCAGCCAGCGATTAAAATTCCACAGCTGACCCCTCACCAGGGGAACACAAATAAAATCACACCACAGAACATCCAATCCTGCCTAGGTAAAGTTCCAGCTAAACGGGAACAGATACCATTCTGGTTGGCACAGAAAATCACCCAAATAGAGGCGGTGTTTCCTGACACCACCCCATTAGAAAAGCACAGGATTCTGACTATATGTCTCCCAATGGGAATCGCACCACACATTGAGGACTGTGACACTTGGGGTACGGTCTTTGCTTCAATCTACACAAAAACGCACGGTGTTCCATCCATTTCGGTAATACCAGATGTGCTAAAACAAATTCAAGATGAATACGGTCCAGAACCTGCTTTAACTCTTGGTATGAAATTACTGAAAGACTTCAAGCAGGTCTCGGCTATATTACTAGCCAACATAAAGGGTGAAGCAGCAAACGTGGCGATCCGCCAGAGGTTAAAAGAGACAGATATAGCAGACCAACCAGCTGAAATTGCCAGAATCATAGAAAAATCCTATGAAGAACTAGGCAGAGATAGTCTAGGTGGAATACCAGTAAAACCGCAACTGACTACAAGTCCAGAAAAAATATTTTTTAATAATAATTCACCAAAAAAGAACTGGGATAGAAATAAACAATCCAATCCTAAAGAAAAGAAATTCCAGTCCAGAGGAAGGTCTCCTAGGCGAAGAGAGAAATCTCCAAACCCGAGACAAAGGTCACCTCAGAGTGAACCCTCTGGGAATAGATATAACCTTAGAAATAGGGATAATATTAAAAAACCTGATAGATATCAAGACATTGATACACGTCCGTCTCAATCTTTTCAGAATTCCTCGCAGAAATCGGAAAGAAGAGGACGATCAGAAGAGCACGCCAAGTCCAAAGACAAGGAACCTGCTCAACTGAAAAAGAAATCACAATTTCCAAAAAAGAAGGTAGCCAGTATCAAGGTAGTTAACAATGCCGAGAATACTGAGGACACAACTGAAAAACGGAGAATGGGCTCAGACAATGCTAGACAGCGCAGCAGAGGTGAGCATAGCTCGCAAAGTCCTTATGAATCATCTGGAGACAGTGGACACGAATGAATACCTTCAAGTGGAAACTGCAGATACCAGAGTTAGCAAGCCCCACAAAATATACGAGATAACATTACGTATAGAGGGAGATAAGACTAGGAAAATAAGGGGACTATTTTGGGATAACCTATCCAAGGGCTATGACATCCTTCTAGCTGAAAAAGACTGGCCACCAGAGTTTGTCAGGGAGTGCCCTCATGGCGAAGAAGTAATTATGCCTGCCTTCTCGAATCAAATCCCGATTCATAAAAAATATACACTTGCTAGAAAGTGGGCAGTGGCCTTAGCACCTGCTTTATATAAAAATCACGTAGGATGGGATGAGGATTCTCCTCCTCACAAAGTCCAGTTAAAATCACAACCTACTGCACAAAGGCAGTACCCAATTAAGCAAGAAGCTAAAAAACAAGTAAATGAAATACTAGATCAGCTAGAATACCAGGGGGTGATTGAAACTTGCACCTCACAAATGAACAATCCTTTGTTTCCGGTCTCCAAACCAGACAATTCGTACCGTCTAGTTTTGGATTACCGACACCTTAACACATGTTGCAAAACTCACACAGTGCTGCACTAATGAATAACATAGTGCGCAAAAAATACAAAACAACCTTGGACATCTCCAACGGATTCTTTTGTCAAAACATAGCACCAGAGAGCAGATATTTAACTGCATTTTCAGTAAATGGCACTCAAAAACAATTCTGTCGGTTAGCCCAGGGGTACAAGAACAGCCCGGGGGTATTCTCAGCGAGAGTAACAGAATTACTACAACTATATGATGATGAAGCATTATCTTATGTCGATGACATTTACTTAACAGATGATGACTTGGAAACTCACTTGAAAAGAGTGAACACCATAATACTTGGTTTCGCTGCAGAGGGTTACAAATTCAACTTCAAAAAGTCCAGAATTGCCCATCTGACGGTCCTATTCTTAGGATATGAGTTATCAAGTGAAGGCAAAAGCCTGGCAGACAATTTCCTAGAGAAATGTGCCGTAATCCAAGCTCCTAAAACACTAAAAAACCTACAGTCAATTCTAGGCTTCCTAAATTTCGGAAGAACTTACATTGCAAATTACGCAGAAAGGGTCAAACCCCTTTACGATCTAATTAAACCAGACTTTAAAAGATCCAGTTGGACTCAAGCACACACAGAAATTTTGAGATCCTTACAAACAGACATGCTAATTAAAACAAAATTAGAAACCCGTGATAATACACGCAACCTTGTGATCCGAGTCATCCCAGGGAGATGCGGATTCACATACCTAACCTCTAATGAGGGAGATAAGGTACCAATTGCATTCAAATCACATTTGTACACAAAAGCTGAACAGAGATTCAACAACAAAGGAAAAATTGTTCAAGTAGTTCAAACCGCAATAGCTAGAGAAAAAGACATAGCTGACGGTAGACATATCACAGTCAGAACAGCAGAATCAGCCTTTGAGGCATTAACAACACCGTGTAATTTACCAACAACAACATTGGATCCAGAATGGTTACAATGGGTAAATTCAATCACAACGGACAAAGTATATTACTTCTTTGATCCAGAACTAGAAGAATTAAAAAATCTAAAATATGAAAAAACGTATCCTCTGCCAATCGACATTCTGCCTCTACGACATTACGCCTGTGTAATCTATACAGACGGACATGCTCAACCCTCCGTTTGGGGAGAACATGCATACAATCCCACATGTGAGATTACAAAAGAAGTGTGGCACGGAGGTAAACTAAGACCTCTATTAACAAAATCACACTCAGTAGAAACTAATTCAGAACTACAAACTGAAATATTAGCTTTGAAAATGGCGCTAGATAATGCGGATCGCGAATTCCCGACACTTATAGTGTCAGATTCATATTTCTGCGTCAAAGCATATAACAAGGATTTGCAGACCTGGATTCAGAACGATTACAAAGATGACACGGATGCACCAATAAAGCAGAGACTGCTCTGGGAACAGGTAGCTCTTTTGAAAAAAGAACTACCAAAGACTCACGTGACACACTCACTGAGTCACCAGCGTGATGGCGTTCACGTTGTAGGGAATTCATTGGCTGAAACAGCCGCAGCGGCAGCCAGTAAACCGGCTCCCGTAGATCGAAAAAAGCGTACATTAAAATACATTGACGGCGAAACAGTGCTGGCAGCAAAAACGTCATCAAAAGGCGACTGCTCGGCGTTACCGATCAACTATCCACTCAATTACACATACATCATAGATGCAAACTCCATTCCTTTTGCTCGAATCCCTGGAGTGGGGGATAGAGTGATTCCAAACATGGACAGGAGAAACTTGTTAATCGCAGACGCACACATGGGCGAGGGTCTCAGACACCTTAAATTAAAAGATTCTCTGGAAGAATTACAATCACGGTACTGGTGGCCAGGCATGAGCCTGCACTACACCATGTTTGTAAAAAACTGCCCAAACTGCAACAGAGATCGCAGTGGGGAGAGAAGCAGTTTAATACCTCGTCGTATCAAGGCAGATAACATCACCACTAAAAAGAATGGCTTGCGATTAACATATACAGGCTAGTTCCCACTTATAATGTAGATCCACAGCACTCGGCTGACGTCCGGACGGTTATACAAGATTTGCGAGTCTAAATGGCATATACGCTAAGAGCATGCTACGTTCGACCATTTTTTTTTCTTTTTCTCAGGCAATCCAGCCTGGGGGGGGGAAAGAATGGCCAAATGAGCACAGCCCAGCGGGAATCTTCTCACTTCCTTCCTGAGGGTATGGGATGGTGTAAAGAAAAAACCAAGACAGAAAGCAATCTATAATAGAAAGGATATTAGGTTCGGGAGCTGGGTGGGTCAAACATCTAATAAGTGTCCAACGTAGTCTAAATAACTTGCCAAGAAATTCTCTGAAGGGATTCAGTCCGTACGAATTATTATTCGGAACTAGGATGTTGATCTCTGACCTTGATAGTCAGACTTCAGTGGTAACAGAAAAAAGCTTTGATGTCAAAGACCGTTTGGCTATTTTGCAGGACTTAAACAAAACAAGAAAAGACCTGAGCAACATACAGTTGAAAGAACAGCCAACGACCACTGAAGAATCACCACCTGTCCCAGCAAGACCTGTCTGGATTCCAAAAGTCGGGGATCTAGTCAGGGAGAAGATCGCGGTAAAGAAGGAATTTGGGCCTTCTTACAGAAAAGCAGTTCCTGTATTGTCTGTCAACGGGACAAGATCAGTTGTACTACCGCCACTTGCTGGAAAAAAGGAGAACCGAGTTGTATCCATCGACCTGGTAAAACCACAACATGTGGCCGATAACCAACAGTAGGCCAAGTGGACTCCCAATAAGTAGCAGAACACCAAGGTTTGCTACCAGTACAGAGGTCCTATCAAAGAGGCTCATCACATTCGAAACGCCTACAGAAGAACAACAAGGACTATGCAACAATGCAATAGAACTTAGACCTCTGAAAACCCAAATAAAGACATTTAGCAGAGACACACCAATCTATACAGAAGTACCAAATGAAAATGCGAGAAACAAAAATCCTGAACCAATTGGAACAATTGACAGAACTGCATCCGGTTACTTCATCAACTTCGATGATTCCTCTGAAGGCTTCAGCGAACAAAAGACACAGCCAACATCAAAATCCTTTAAAGACAAAGCGAAGGAACTTTTGAAACAACTGAAAGAAACATATCTAGTTTCTCCATGGATTGAATTTTGGGTGGGTTTTGGTGCATTTATCCTCATACTTTGGCTCATCATGGTATTTACCTTGGGACGCTTCATTGAGGGAAAATATGCTAAAATGGACACAGCAAGTCAGAACATCAACTTGGTCCTCAAACCACACACATCTTCACACGTCGAGAAAAGAGAACTTTCTTCAGAACTTTCTTCAGCCAACTTCACAGCAATTCCAATATCTGGTGGGGTAGCCTGGGACAACACTGACTATGAAATTTATGGTCCGGTCGAGATCCTGAAATATCCACACCAAATCAAGATCTCCTTGAGTGACTTTGCAAAACCAAACTCATTTGCTGATGATTGGGACTTTGAAAGTATAAACAATATGATGTCTGACTTAGTAATGTCTGCTAAATTTACAAAACATGATTATTTGCAGGGTTCTACAAATTATGACAGCATGTACTGCTATAACCATTATGGTAACCATTTCTTGCATAAATCTGCACAACCTAGAAATGTTTTAAATTTTAATCAATGGGAACATTGTGCTACACCTCCAAAAGGGAGCTCTAGAACGTGTATGGCAAATATTCATATTTTTCAGGTTTTAACATAACTAATGCTGAAACATTTTATTACAAATTGTCAAACAAGACAGGGATGAAAACCATGATAACCAACACAAAATTGATATATTCAGATTCTTTCTTTGAAAAAATGAATACTTTTGGATTTGATTATTGGGACAAACATGTTGATTTGAAAAGTGTTTGGGGTACAAAAGAATGGCAAGTACAGGGTATAGAAGCTTTGTTTAGAGCCTGCATGATCCCAGAACAAATGATATTTTTAAATGACACCGTTCAACAAACCACCTGTCTTGGCTTAGCCAAAATCAAAGATTTAAATAACCTGTCTATTCCAAAGCCAACAATGTTTAGCAATAACTCTGAAACAGATGAAGAAATAGACATAAACCATATACTTAACCAAAACAGAACACATCCTGATTGGAAACAATGGTTGATCTGGCCCACAGATACAAATAACTGTCAAGATAGATTCCTGAATAAAACACAGGGTTTCAAAATGAACAGGCCAGACCCTAGATATCCCCAAAGACATCACCCAGGGATAATAACAACCTACAGTGTGGGCAAATTATGCCTTCAATGGCTACAAACTTCCACACTGCCTGAAATTAAGCAACACCTAACTTTACTTACTGATGGTGCTGACTTGCGTGATTTCATAATGGGACCACGCAAACAGCGTCAAAAGCGTTTCATAGCAGCCTCTGTATATGCAGCATACAATGAGGCCTGGAAGGTTACTCAAATTGAGACAGCAGAAAGAATACGGGAAATTGACCGTATTAATTTGGAAAAATCACTTTCTGTAGTGGACAATGGGTTAATGACTCTGTCCTCCAGAATTTTTTCATTGGACAGCATTGTGTCTTCAGCAATCGATATATTATCGCAAGACTTACTGTTATTACAACATGGTCAGTCACAATTGCGTTCTATTGTACAGCTTGGCTGGACGTTACAAAATCTGCGTTCAGGCTATGTGCCTTGGCGTTTAATCAACACAACGTCACTATTTCAAATCTTTAACCTTACTGATAGACAAATCGGTATGGCGCAGAAGGGTGCTGATTATACAATCTTGAGCATTGAAAAACTAGAAAGATTACCGTTGACAATGTCAGAACGACCTGTCAGTGAATGGATAATCCACGGAATCATAAATATTCCAATCTCAACCTTCAGGTTTCAATACTGCCAAAAATATATACAGGCTGGCATGTACGAGAAATTGGGAAAGGGGTACCTTAAAACAACTTGGAACCTGCCCTATTCACATGCATGTGTCAGTAACAAAGGACAGAAAGTGTTTCTTAGTGGCAACAATTGTGCTATGTCACTAAGCGGCACGCTTCTGTGTAACGGTATTAGTTTGCACGGAGCCTGTGAAGGGAATTCATACAACCTTTCATGTCACCAGCAAGGCGCACCTGCAACTGAAATAGAACCATTCTTTCAAAGACTCTATAATGGGAGTTACATTCTTATTGTAGACCGCAGATGCTGTAGTCTTATGCCCGGGACTCCTTATCTCGTCACTACAACGGCGAAGGTCAAGTGCTGTGGACGTTCTTTGTTCCCCAGCTCCTTTCCAGACAGGGAGGCGAGGGCATGGCCCAGTTTGAAAATTACTTCTATTCGAATAGACACTTTAAGCAGAATGAAAACAGTGCTTCTTCAGACGCCTACAAGGCTCACGTCATCTAAAGAAACGTATGATCTACAAGTCGCAAGGACGACTGCAGAGATACATACATTATTATCAACTAATTCCCCCGTACATTTCGCAGAAATCCTGAGCGAAATCTTAAATATTTCTGATACCACAGGGGTCTCAAAGGTATTTAAGACAGTATTTTCGATGGCATTAACACCATTCAAAGCCATACTGGGTATTTTTCCAGACTTCGTCCATTCGATTTTTGGCGGACTTCCCCTGATCCTAGGACTAATTGCGGGAATCCTATTCCTAGTCCTTATTTTTCGTTATGGCAACCCATGTCACAGATCAAACTCTCGCGACAATGGAAGATACGATCCTAGCCATTGGATACCGGGACCGGATATCAAAAATCCTGGGACTATCCCGGCTTAGAGACCTAAACATGACTTGGTTTCTATCATTTCGACCAATGTGGCAAAGGTGTGTTTTACCTGTACTAAGGTGTCTGCTATGCGGAGAAGAATGCGTGTTAGACACCTGTCTGACGCTACAATCGGATGCGCCGGTGGATGCAGATACACTGTTGGTTCCTACCAAGGTTCACGCACTGTGCTGCCCTCAAAGGCTGCCAATTCTGATGACGGCATTCCTGGAATCTTCACCACTGCGATTGAAGAGTAGTGAAGTTCAAGATGAAAGCAGCATCGAACAGGTACGACCTTCTGTCAGCAATGCAAATCAGAATGTCAATGGAGACAATCATGCGCATGAATGCATGGTTACCCCTATTTCCGACTTAGTGGAACTTTCCCATGAAGCTGTTGACAGTTTTTTCGAAAGCCTGAATGATATGATGTTCTCTCCGGAACAGAAATAGAGACTTTTGAGTAAACTCGCACACGGCGTTCCCTGAATTCGGCCTTCAACTTTAAAAATAAAGTCACATGAACAATTACAATCCAGTTCACGGACAGCAACCTTTTTCAGCAAGCCCCTAAAATATTTTTCTATATATTTTTTCCCGGGACACTGATTTTCTGCTTAAAGTAAGAGACTATTCCTAAAGAACTAAGATTTCTATTTTAGATACTTTATAGACTTTATAGACTTTAGCTGCCCGCTGGTATGTTATGTGATGAAATGGTTTCGACTTTTTTTCTGTATAGCCATATTAAGAGCCATTTCATGTGTATTTCTCATATACCAACAATCAATAATGCATAACAATGCGTGTTCACTTTTGCATCTAATTCATAGCTTAAGTGCATACAATATATATGACTGCAATTTTTTCAGTATATTTGAAAATTTCGAAATGCATTTATGTATTTTGGGGTGGTAAGGTATACACTATACTCTATAGTATGTTGTACTATGTTATACTATGCATAGATTAGTAGATATGACCATAGTTAGCGTGGAGTGGGTGTCGTGTATTTCTATAGGTTCTGATTCGATCCCCCTATTCCTGACCCTATTCTGGTTAAACTTACTAGCTAGTTAACTAACAGTCAGCCCATGAGGCAAGAAATCCCCCATGATGCAGATACCGTTATCTGACGCAGTCACACTACGGCACAGGAACGTGTTATCTGATTAGGTCATAACGCTTGAGATCTAATTAGACAAGCGATATTCCTCCAGCCCCTGATAAGGCATACGACGTTCTCATAACAAATCAAACCTATGACAACCTGGATAATCCGTGCGGCCATTGTTTTGATTTCACAGAGAACTTTAGTAAAGAATGTGCTAACGAGCAAGTCGTATGACATCTTTATTGACGTACCTATGTCCATCCTTACGTCAATCTCGGCACCTTTAAGGTATAAATATTGCCGACCTTGCCCTATGCAAACACACGCGTGGTGACAAGACGGAGCAGCCATACTTGCCGAAGCCGAGAGCAGAAGCAGACCCCGCAGGCAGCAGCCCCGCCTTCCTGACGCGCTGAGAGACGCGCTGCTATCTCAAGCCGAGAGACCCAGCACCGGCGCTTCTGGGCAGCCCTCGCAGGCAGCCTGGAATATCGAGAGCAGAGAAAGAGATACCATTCCTCATTCATCCTAAATTCCAGGTACAGAACTGAATAACCCCTCCTAGAGAATTCTTTAGTTATTCACTTGGCAAAAACAAACTTAAACTAAACTGTAACTTTCTATTCCCGCCCACGCATTAGACTTAGGTCAGGTACACGGGGTAGGCGTATTTAGAAACACCAGTTGAGTACGTTTAGTCAAATGTATATGTGTATGTAAATATATTTTAATCATTTTAAACATCATATGGCTCAGAAACCATATCAATGTTTTTACAGTATTATTTTATACTATTGCTTCTAATGTATGCACTTTACTTAACTATAAGTATTGCAATAATATCGATCCATTTCTCTTGTACGAGAAAAGAGACTGATCAATAAATAACATCTTTTATTGAACACGCCCGTCTCTTCCTTTTCTCTACATTCTGATGAGACTAAGAATGCACGTACTGACTGAGTAAAATAATTGCCTTGTGCTCACACGACTCTCGAGATTGACTCTTGATTAGGGGAGAGCAAAGTTGTCATGTTCTATGGTTGTCAGAAACTAAATCCCTTCTTGTCTAATCAGGGGAGTTCATCCTTCCTTGAACATTCGAGAAAGTTTCTAGCGAACTCTGAGCTTAGCTGGCAAACCCAAAAATTAAGTCTAGTATCGACAGTAGTAGACCTAGTTAACGTCTGGCCTAGGCCTTTACTGCTGTAGGTACTATTCCAATGCGCAGAGCCTATTGGGAAAATAGGAGCTACACTACAAATTTTGTTCCATCAGGCCTACATCGTTGGAACATTAAAATAACATACTGGCCATATGTTCGTATAAATAATGTTGACAACATTTCAGACTTACATTGGCTACTCTCCATGTTGTGATCAGCTGCTTTTACTAGCTTATTAAAGGACACTGATTTACTGTCTGGCAAAGTTAAATATATAAATTTTCTGAGTCTACACTAGTAGTACTTGATACCCTACAGTTCTCGCAGTCATGTTGCCATTGATAAGAAAGCCCAAACAGGTGATCTACATCTACACCTTCATCATGCAATACATCAAGCATATACATTAAAAACTCCTGACAATCTTGCTGAATATTTTGAGAGAATTGTGTTTGACCTGAACATCTGTCTAACAGATTTCGAATTTCAGACACACTTTCTATTTTTGTTCTATCAGTGTTACATTTCTCTAACACAGAATTCAACAAACTGCAAAATCTCTGATCCGAATTGACCACAATCTCTTGTTTTAAAGTTTCTAGAGAAAACAAAACATTAACCACTACATTAGCATAGCAGTTGACACCAGAACTGTTTTCAAATTGAAAACCAACAACATCTTCAACAAAATCCTTTTCCTTTCTGCTTATAATTTCTGGTTCATCGACTTTTCGTCTTTTTGCTACAACCTCCCTACTATTGGTCACATTTCTTCGTTTCCGGCCTACCACACGTTTCTCAAACAAAGGATATTGAGGCAAATGTGGCGCATACTCTCTTCTTAACCTATTGTATTCCTTAACACAGTCTAGATCCACACAAATGTTTGTGACATCACACTCAATCAAGTACAATCCTGATAAAGTTCTGACTCGTGACAATGCCACATATGCCATACCCTCCTTGAACACAGAACTGCCAATATTCACCAATGCACTGTCTACACTTAAACCTTGCGATTTATGGATTGTCACCGCATATGCCAAGCAAACAGGAAACTGCTTACGGCGAACATATAAGTCTTTCACAAGCAAAAACCTAGCAGAGCAATGACCAATTAGCTGTACTTCCTCAATGCCATCAAATTTAATTTTTAAAAATTCAATTTCATCCCTATTTCTGTATTTCACAAAATCAACAACATTACCCATTGATCCATTTACCAGACCTCTTTCAACATGTAAATTCCTTCTTAAAATTATACGGCAATTTAAGCACACATTCAGAGTCTTTTCAAAACCCGCAGTTTTAGATATACTCTTCTCTAATGAATCCAATTTTGATTTCAAATTCTCAGACAAAATAATTGTTGATCCCATATGCTCTACTCTGTCAATAGCTTCCAGTTTCACAATCTCTTGGTTTTCTACATACAACATTTTGTTGTTGAAGATGGCACATTCTGCAAGAGTTGGCATCAAACATATTCCAGATTTCTTCTCAGTAATTTTCTGAAAAATATTCTCAGGCACAACGTCTTGTTCTGGATACAAATTTGACAGTAATCGTGCATGTAAAGCTTCTTTCCCATGCTCGGTCACTTTTCCAATTCTAACATCTTGTAGAATATTCTTGTATTCTTCATCCTTCGCCTGACACATATTTTCATGCAGTTCAGCATAATTGAAGTTTAACCATATATTAACGTTGCCAATGCTCCCTAGGCACTTCCTGGTATCTTCATGCATGAGCATTTTGAACACAGGTTGTCCTCTCACTGGTGTCAGCTGCAGAAGATCACCGAAAACAATGATGTGTTTGCCACCAAATAACACATCATACTCTGTTTTGAGAACTTCTTGCATTCTCGAATGCACAAAGGCAAGCATGACATTGGAAACCATGCTTACTTCGTCAATGATAAGAAGTTTCATTTTCTTCAAGACTCTTGAAACTTCACAACAAGCATCTCCAGATAACTTGTGGTATTGTAATTTGTTATCATGCTCCACTGGCAGCATCAGTAGACGATGCAAAGTAATACCTTTAATGTTATGTGCTGCCAGTCCAGTTGGAGCGGTGACAACACAAGACAGCGATGACTCAGTCCTTTTCTGCAAATAACATGAAATTGCTTTAATGAGGAAACTTTTTCCAGTTCCCACTTCTCCACTCACGTACAGTCGGACAGGTTTCAACGACGTACATGAGCACTCTTTCTTCTCATGACTTAATCCATGATCAATTTGGTTGGTAACTTCGTCATATATTTTCCTCTGCTCAACGTTGAGTTTTCTTTCCAAGTCTTCTAAGTTAACCGCATCCTACTGAGCATGTGCCATGGCTCTTTCCACTTCAATCATGGCAGTGGCAGCTTCATTTTCGATAACTGGTCCTCCTAGTGGATCCTGACTCAATGAAACAGAACTCTGACTGTCCTGAGAACTGTCTCTAGCAATCTCGGCTGCAATCGTTGCTTCCTGCTCGATTTCCGCATTCAACATTTCTAGATATTTGAGAAAAACAGGACATTCTATGGTCTCCTTGGCGGCATTGAAAGAGTCTTTGTAACAGAGGAAATCTCCAAGCAGTTCCTCTTCTGCACGCCAAGGCTTGAAAAGTTGCAAAAGTGCTAAATAGAAAAGCTCTTTTTTTTCAGGAGATTCGCCACTCAATTTTCGATGGTTTACCAAGTGGCATTTTCTTTGCTTGACGAGACATCCCTCACTTCCAATTACAGCATACACTCCTTTATCAATATCTTCTTTGATGTTCCTCTTGAATATGTAATTTTGTAGAACCTCATACAGACAAACATTCTCGAGGTGTCTGCTTCTAATTGGATAATATGTATCCAACATGTTGGTCTTCAAAATATCAGTACTGTTTGGCTCCTTTTCCGCCAAATACTCAATTTCCCGCACAGGTTTCAGAACTCGATTACGCGTTGCAGCAAGACCAAGACTCGCCCGAACGATACTCCTGGATTTGGCATAGAGACTTGCTGAAGACAACCGGTCAGAACATTCGTAAGCTCCGATTTCTCGATGTGACAACATCTTCAGACTGAAACTGTACAACTTCTTACTGAGGCTCTTTTCATGGGAAATGTCCTCCCACATATCCTTCAATTCTGTCTTTTCTTTTTTGGTGATGTAAGATGTCACATACCGAGCCACAGCCATACCGTTATCAGCCACGAACTGTATATCCATGTTAGCATTCCACATGGACAAAATCACTGGGTTGTAGTCGTTGATATACTTGGACTCTTCGTTCCTTTTCAAATTGTACGTATTTTTGGGTGATTTCTTCATCACATTATGTCGCAGCGAAGACATCAAACTGTTCACTCTTCCTTTAGAAATCACCGGTCGTGGAAAGGCGAAACGACATTTGGTGTAGAACTTGTCCTTGTTTCTGAATTTACGACGACAGTACTTTCCACAAGGATGGCTTTGGAAGCGTAGAACTTGTTCTCTTAGGCTTTTGTCCTCCTTTGCGTTTGGAACAGCACATGTAGAATACTGTTCTATGAAACTCATCACTAAGTCTTCTGGATCTGTTCCAAATTTAGGTGCATCCTTGATCCACAGCAGCATATGTATATGAGGAGCACCTCTTGCTTGGTACTCCTTTCTCCAGAAGAAATCCAACACCTCTCCAAGAGGTGGATTTTTCTTGTTCATGATGAAAGACATCATAGCTTGAAATCTATGATTGAAGTACCTGCATACATTCACTGGATCCAAAGAGCACAGTTCTCCGGGTGTCTTGAATTCGATATTTTCAATGTTTCCATTTGCCTCTCGTAGAAATTCAAGCAAGTCTTCCCAGCCATACTCAGCACAGCTGAGAGTGAGGAACCAT
This sequence comes from Lissotriton helveticus, assembly GCF_964261635.1. Classification (NCBI taxonomy): domain Eukaryota; kingdom Metazoa; phylum Chordata; class Amphibia; order Caudata; family Salamandridae; genus Lissotriton; species Lissotriton helveticus. The sequence goes on from NC_136067.1 coordinate 571,545,583, forward strand.
GTGGGAGTTCCTAAGTTCCTCAGCATACATTTTAAATCACCATGACGACGGTACCAGTACTCATTAGTACCACGCTGACACGCCATGAGATTAATCAGGTGAGAATCCAAAATACTGTCTTGCACATTGACTTTATCCATAAAGTCACTTGCCGAGATGTTTTGCATCTGTATACCACTTTTCAAGATGTGGTTCACTGCATATGACAGTCCAGACAGATCGCTTTCAAACAGGAGATGAAACAAATAGGGAATGCATTGTCGAAACCTAGGATCTTCTGCATACAATCGTAAAGTCCGGTATTCAGAAGCAGGAATTTGATGAGGTCGCTCATCATATCTTCCTCCTTGACCTGTTGGAAATAGCTGTGGGAAACACCGAGCTTCCAAACTTTCCTCCCAAACACTAATGGGACTCCCTTTGGCTTGTTTCATTTGAAACAACTCAATAGCATTCCCCATGACTTCCTTGGAATGCAAAGGATGAACACTATAATGTTCATATATTTCTTCACTTTTAGAGGGTTCTACTTTCTCAATTTGACCAACACACAAATCGCTATCCTCTTCTTCACTTACTTCCTCTTCTGCAACATATACATTCTTATAGTACTTATTGCTTTTTTTTCAAATACAATGTTGCCTTTTTGACTTTCCTAACATCCACTAAATTTTGCCATATTTTCTTACTCTTTGTCGGAACCCCATTAACTAAGATAACCAGAGATCCTCTTCCACTTTTTCTACTCCAATTGTATTAATGTTTTTCTTCAAATCTAGAGGCAAATAAACAACTCTTCCCTTTAATCCTCTCTGTAAATCTGATGGAGGCAATTTCCCTGTCTTTGGCTCCATTCTTACAATAGCCTGAAAGGGATGGATACTTTGAATCAAAATAGATTCATAAGTATTTAAATCCTTCAATTCAGAAGGAATCTCAACCAATTCCAGATTATTATGAACCGCTCTAGCAGGCATCCGGTTTTGATTTAATTTGTTACAACAATAAGTACACACACGTTGATCCAATCCCAAATCAAAACAATTTTCTACCATCAAGTATGTTGCGAAATCCTTCCATTCACTATTATTTTGCCTTTCACTTTTCGCATATAAATCCACTAACTTAGTCTGAATCTTATAATAAGTGCGTCGACAACACACACAAGTGAAATTAGGCCTCTCACTTGATTTCACCTGAAACGTGGCAATTTCCTTCTGAAAATTATCTGTACTGGAAACCTGTACACTATCTTCCACATTACCCTCTTCTTCTGGGTTAATTTCAACATTCTCCTCTTTACTTCCAAAGTAACAAAACTCAATTTCTTCACAAATATTCTTCACATCTATTTCAGAACCATGCAAAAGAGCAGTGCATAATTGTTTAAGCATAATTGCTGGACTCTTAGCATAATACAACATTCTAACTAATTTCCTCACTTTATTATGATGCACTGCTAGTATCCTGAAATGATGAAAAACACTCTGGCATACTCTCCTGGAAAGACAAGCCAGTGAATGACCATGCAAACCTGTCACTTCTCTCACTCTGCAAGGATCTAATTCTTGCAACATTATCATTTTCTGCTTCAAACTTTTCTTATTAAATGTCCGTACAAAATCACAAAGCAAATTGATGGAATCCTGTCGCACACTGCAAATACTACTACACTTCCAGGTGTACACAGGTCCCTTGGACGTCTTCCTCAAACCTCATTACCTAACACCTCTTCTGCCTCTGTTGTCACAAGTTTTTCTTTTTCAACTGGACAACCATCTTTCACCTCATAAGCTCGACCACTGGTGTCAACTGCATGCACCAAATCATTATCCTGGAAATAACTCTCCTCATTAAAAAATGCCTCACAACTTGAACTATGCATCCATTCTCCTGAAAAAACTTCACAAAAATTACTACGATTAACTGTTCTCTTCCATCTACTATTTCTTTTCAAATCATAAATTGCCTTGTTTAGCTTCCTAATTCTATTGATTATCAAAATAAATAACTTTCGCTTAATTTCAAATGCCTGATCAATAACTTTCTCAACTTTTTTTTTTCTCTTATAAAAAACCCCTTTCTGTTGACCTTTCTTAATATTTTTTAACAAATTGCCAATTATCCTGTTGCGGAACATTCGTGTACGAATGTCCCTAAACTGTTGTTTCCTTCTACTATCATGCACAGAGTTATCTCTTGCTCTAGCAGTAACATTTTTGATTGGCCTTTCCTTTCCGTTTAAATTGCTTCTCTTTTTCTGGACTAAAACATTTTCTGTAGTACTACTTTTTTTTCTACAAATGTTTCTTATAAATGATTTCGTTGTCTTACCCGGAGCTTTCTTGGTGACTTGACGAGTTTTTATTGTAGAGGACTGCTGCAACAAGTTTTTAAGCTGCTGTCTTTGACGTTTTGTAGCCTTTCGCATTCTACCCTTAGACGGCATTCTCTAATTTCGAAATGATCTCCAGTTGAATCTGTGGTAAAATATAATAAAAAATGTTATTAACCACTATTACCAAACAGTAAATCAATAACAGTCGTCAGAAATTTAAGACACTACTTTTCATTTTTACATAGAATAATTTTTAGTGCATTGGCAAATTTAGTAGTTACAAATAGTAGCAAAGAAATGGAATGCTTCTACATTTTACCTGTGCTGTTTTATATGTGAATCTGAACTAATTTTATGAGCATATTTGAGTATTTTATTAAAGACACTACACAGAAGCATTTGAAGTTGTGTTTAATTTTAAATGAAACGGTTTACATGTTTACTTTTCATATCCAGTAACTTTTAAAAATAAATGTTTATAGTTCCATAGGCTCAAGCAGGTCAGCTTCCCAGCCTATGTCATACAATTCTGACAAATCGGCATCCTCATCATGTTCTTCATCATCCTCAGGATTTAAAACATCCAAGGGATCTACTTCCACTGATGTTTCAATCACAATTTCAATGATAATATCGAGATCAACGGATTGCTCATTATCACTCATGGTTGATGTTGTCGTTATCTTTAAAGAAAGAGAACAACAATGAGATGTTGCAGAGTAAGAGACAAATCTCAGAGACTATAATAGTAAAATTCTTTTACAAGAGTAACATTTTGCAGCTATTATTTAGCCATGTCCAGCGATGCTGAGGAGGTGAGGCCTATGTCCAAGTTTTCAGTGAACAGGACTCATCTCTTCTTAACCTTGGATAAGCCTCACCGACTCTGTGTCCCCTGCTCATACCTAAATGTAAAGGGGCAGATTTATGTTAACTGGCGCATCCCCACGGATGCACCAGTTAATGTGCACCGCTGCTCTGCCACCCATGGTGTGCCGCATTTACAATGTGGAGCACCATTGAGTAAAAACAGCACAGATGTGTCACGCATCTGTGCCGCAAAAGCAGCACATTGCAGGAATCACGTCGTAAGCGCGACATGTCTACTGCAATGCACAGGAGCAAGCCACATATTGCATGGTGCATCACTCCTTATGCCTGTTTCAAACAGGCGTAAGGATTTGATTCAGCAATGCTATAAAGCTGACTCAGTGAAATCTTCTAAATTTCACTGTGTTAGTTTTACAGGGCTTTCATGCAAATGAGTGCCCACCCTGCAACAAAACGCCTATATGAAACCTGACGCAGGTTTCATGTGGCACAGGACTTTACAGCATGACACATCTGCCTAGATACATCAAGTTGTAAATATGTCGCAATATAGCGCATCTTTTGCGCCGCCGCTACGTCACAAAAGTGACGCACAGCGGCGCAAAAGAGGCACACACCTATCATAAATCTGTCCCTAACATTTTAAATGATTGATTCAGGATGACGATAAGGTGTGCCCTATCCAGAGGTTTGTTTGAGGTGAGGCCTACTCAGGGTTGCAGATGAAATTTACGCTTGTTGAAGAGTACAGAGGAGATAATACATGTTCAGGCCTACCAATGAAGTGAGTCATGTCCACTTCACTCTTGAACAAAGGCCAGACCTCTTCTGTGTCCGTGGACAGGCCTAAACCTCATCTGCACAATGTAATTCGTAAAGTTAGGAAACACAGGTGATGTAATTGAAAAATGTGGAATTTCTTTTCCTCATTTCACAATCACATCACCTGTCTTTCCTTTGCTTAGGTATCTCATAGTGCAGATGGAGTCTAGCATATCAAAGAGTACACAGAAGTTGAGCACTGTATACAACAATTTTCACATTTACAGAAGATTCAGCTTCTTATCTTGTTGGAGATGAAGTGAGGCCTGTCTTGCAACATGGTGCATCTTTTGCATCACTGCTGCATCAGTTTCATGTGGCACGGGACTTTACAGCATGACACATCTGCCTAGATGCATCAAGTTGTAAATATATTGCCACATAGCAAATCTTTTGCACCGCCGCTGCGTCACAAAAGTGACGCACAGTGGCGCAAAAGAGGCACACACCTATCATAAATCTGTCCCTAACATTTTAAATGATTGATTCAGGATGACGATAAGGTGTGCCCTATCCAGAGGTTTGTTTGAGGTGAGGCCTACTCAGGGTTGCAGATGAAATTTACGCTTGTTGAAGAGTACAGAGGAGATAATACATGTGCAGGCCTACCAATGAAGTGAGTCATGTCCACTTCACTCTTGAACAAAGGCCAGACCTCTTCTGTGTCCGTGGACAGGCCTAAACCTCATCTGCACAATGTCATTCGTAAAGTTGGGAAACACAGGTGATGTAATTGAAAAATGTGGAATTTCTTTTCCTCATTTCAGAATCACATAACCTGTTTTTCCTCAGCTTAGTTATCTCATTGAGCAGATTTAGTCTAGCATATCAGAGTACGCAGAGGATGAGGACTGTATCCAACAGAGCAATGTACATTACTCACCTCCTTTGACACTTACAGAAGCCTCAGTTTAATATTTCTCAGTTCAATATTTATTTACAGAAGCACACAAAATATGACCTTCTCATAAATGTGAAAAGCGTTTAAAAAAAAAAAAGATTTTCTGGTCATAATTTGAAAACACAACACAGGTCCTATGTAGAAGCACATCCTATCAGTACTTAAATTAGCCAAGCACACATGGGGGCGTATTTACAGGAACCTTACACCACAGGGAAAGGTCTTAAAATAAAATGGGAAAAATAACATCAGAGAGATTCAAAGGCCTTATAAATATGCCCCAAGAAACCTATGAAATTCTAGCACTACATATCAAGAAACCTAATTGATTTCAAAAATCGTTTTTAAACACATCATCTAAATCAATTATATACCTACATTCAAGGGGAAATGACTTAAAATGCTCTAAGACACATGAAAGCGTTTTTTTAAGTCCCTTGCACCATTTTTGGGTCATTTTTAACATGGCTATGTGACTCAAAGAATCAAAATCTAAATTTGCCAAGCACAGATATGGGGGGGAATTTACAAGGACCTTGCACCACAGGGAAAGGTCTAAAATTAAAATGGGAAAAATAACATCAGAGAGACTCAAAGGCCTTATAAATATGCCCCAAGCAACCTATGAAACTCTAGCACTACATATCAAGAAACCTAATTGATTTCAAAAATCGTTTTTAAACACATCATCTAAATCAATTATATACCTACATTCAAGGAGAAATGACTTAAAATGCCCTAAGACACATGAAAGCGTTTTTTTAAGGCCCTTGCACCATTTTTGGGTCACTTTTAACATGGCTATGTGACTCAAAGAATCAAAATCTAAATTTGCCAAGCACACATGGGGGCGTATTTACAAGGACCTTGCACCACAAGGAAATGTCTTAAAATAAAATGGGGAAAATTACATCAAATGAACTCAAAAGCCTTGTAAAAAATAACATCAGAGAGACTCAAAGGCCTTATAAATATGCCCCAAGCAACCTATGAAACTCTAGCACTACATATCAAGAAACCTAATTGATTTCAAAAATCGTTTTTAAACACATCATCTAAATCAATTATATACCTACATTCAAGGGGAAATGACTTAAAATGCCCTAAGACACATAAAAGCGTTTTTTAAGGCCCTTGCACCATTTTTGGGTCACTTTTAACATGGCTATGTGACTCAAAGAATCAAAATCTAAATTTGCCAAGCACACATGGGGGCGTATTTACAAGGACCTTGCACCACAAGGAAATGTCTTAAAATAAAATGGGAAAAATTACATCAAATGAACTCAAAAGCCTTGTAAAAAATAACATCAGAGAGACTCAACGGCCTTATAAATATGCCCCAAGCAACCTATAAAACTCTAGCACTACATATCAAGAAACCTAATTGATTTCAAAAATCGTTTTTAAACACATCATCTAAATCAATTATATACCTACATTCAAGGGGAAATGACTTAAAATGCCATAAGACACATGAAAGCGTTTTTTTAAGGCCCTTGCACCATTTTTGGGTCACTTTTAACATGGCTATGTGACTCAAAGAATCAAAATCTAAATTTGCCAAGCACACATGGGGGCGTATTTACAAGGACCTTGCACCACAAGGAAATGTCTTAAAATAAAATGGGAAAAATTACATCAAATGAACTCAAAAGCCTTGTAAAAAATAACATCAGAGAGACTCAAAGGCCTTATAAATATGCCCCAAGCAACCTATAAAACTCTAGCACTACATATCAAGAAACCTAATTAAATTTCAAAAATCGTTTTTAAACACATCATCTAAATCAATTATATACCTACATTCAAGGGGAAATGACTGAAAATGCCTTAAGACACATGAAAGCGTTTTTTTTAAGGCCCTTGCACCTTTTTTGGGTCACTTTTAACATGGCTATGTGACTCAAAGAATCAAAATCTAAATTTGCCAAGCACACATGGGGGCGTATTTACAAGGACCTTGCACCACAAGGAAATGTCTTAAAATAAAATGGGAAAAATTACATCAAATGAACTCAAAAGCCTTGTAAAAAATAACATCAGAGAGACTCAAAGGCCTTATAAATATGCCCCAAGCAACCTATAAAACTCTAGCACTACATATCAAGAAACCTAATTGATTTCAAAAATCGTTTTTAAACACATCATCTAAATCAATTATATACCTACATTCAAGGGGAAATGACTTAAAATGCCTTAAGACACATGAAAGCGTTTTTTTAAGGCCCTTGCACCTTTTTTGGGTCACTTTTAACATGGCTATGTGACTCAAAGAATCAAAATCTAAATTTGCCAAGCACACATGGGGTCGTATTTACACGGACCTTGCACCACAAGGAAATGTCTTAAAATAAAATGGGAAAAATTACATCAAATGAACTCAAAAACCTTGTAAATATGCCCCAATTAACCTATGAAACTCTACCAGTACATATCAAGAAACCTAATTGATTTCAAAAAACGTTTTTAAACACATATTGTAAAGCAATTATATTCCTACATTCATGGAGAAGTGAGTTAAAATGCCCTAAAACACATGAAAGCATTTTTGTAAGACCCTTGCACTATTTTTGCGCCACTTTTAACATGGCTATGTAACTCAAACAAACAAAATCTATTTCTAAAACACTTGACACAAAGCAACATTTTAAATACACAACTTTCTTCATAATTTTCTCCTTAAAGCATACTATTCTCTATTTAAATTAAATGAATCTTTTCTCACCTTAGCAAATACTTTATGAGTTTCAAAACAGTCTCAGACACACACCAATTTGTCTTTAGCAGAGCAAAAGGTATGCACTCCAGAGTCTGCAAGCAACAATGCCACAGAAATGCTGTAATTCATCACACATATCTCTCATGTCACCCAATCAAAACTCTTCCCTCCCTTTTTTCAAATCAACACCCTTACCCCCTCTGCCCTTTCTGCCTTTTCTGCATAGCAACCACCTCCTGAAAGACCGCTCATGTTTGCAAGTTCACACAACATGTTTCAATTGAACTCTGAACTCTTAGTACACCTGCGTATCCAGTGCAATCTTTCATAAAATGATTTTTTTTTCACCATTCAAATTACATCTTTCAAAGAACTCATCCATGCACCCTAACTTTCTGTTTTCAGCAATCAAAATCCACCAATCACTGCTACTGATTAATTACCACAGAAACTCCACAGTTTTTTTCATTATACACTCTTATTTTTTCAACTGCCATTTCATTGCCACACTTCATCTGACTGCAGCAGAACCTTCTCTCACCATGTTTTCTTTCTGGATTGTTGGACATAGTTATATCCACTGGGCTCAAAGGTTTGCTGATAACAGAAATTTACCTAACCTCAATTTACAAAATGTGGAAATTAAGTGGATTAGCCACAGAGGATTAAAATGTCACCAATTGATACCATTGGTGAAAACCTTTATGCATTTGCCAAAACCTGACCTGTTAATTGTGCACTGTGGAGGAAATGACTTGGGCACTTTGACTGGGGTAGGTCTGGAAATGCTTTTAAAGGACACCTTCGACGAATTGATGGCACTTTTTCCTCAAACTGCCTTGGTATATTCAAATATATGCCAAAGACAGAAATGGAGGTGGTCGAACCAATTTTGTCCACAAATTGAGAAATCGAGGAAGAATGTAAATAAGTCTGTTTCAGCTTACATGAGAGACCATGGAATGGGCTCCATGTACAACAATAACTTGCGTTACTACATGCAAGATATCTACAGAGTAGATGGAGTTCACTTCTCAGATGAGGGGAACAGAATTTTCATCCTGAATTTAAGACTGTGCATTGGTACCTACTTGTAGGTACCTAAATCAGCCACAGGACCCAAAAGCTCTTTACAGAGCTACCCTACATCTGATCACTCACAATTATTATTTTACTCTAACTTTTTTCACTAATTTTCACCAAAGTACGCTCCCCGGAGCACTACCCGGTACGCGCACCGGACGCTAACCAAGCGAAAATTTGAAAAAAATGTTTTTTTTTCTCGCACATATGGTCCTCCTCAGCTACCCTCAGAAAACCTAGGCGGTCAGGATACGTCTACCGTGCCCCCTTCTACCCATTCTCAACATTATTTGCCCTCCATCTTGTATCTCAATTCTACCGAAACACAAAATGGAGGACTCCCGTAACGCTGCCGGTTCGCGTACCGGGGCGCGCACCGGGAAGCGCTCGCTCAAAAAAAGGTGGGAAAGTAATATACAGAAAAACCACTGGAGAGACTTTCACCAAATATAGATTAGCTCATACTACATACCAATCCCTACCATTTTCACAAATTTGATTGAAATTCCATTTAGCCATTTAGCCTGTAGACCTCTCTAAATACCCTGAGGTAAATTACTTCACAAAACACATCTGAAGTGTTGGAATTGACAACCAATTAAAATGTTACTTTCATTTTCTACTTTTTTTACCTGACATTTGATTGGTTATGTACCTGAATATATATAAAGAAAGAGAGAGAAACACAGCCATTTTGACTACTACTTCCTGAACTACATTGCAAAATCATTTTCACTCACAACTTAAACTTGTTTTTAAAAGGTAAGATGTTATTTTATAAATTTGAAAACATTTTCAGATAGTTATATACTATCCCTCTGTAAGAGTTAGACATTGAGAAAGGCATGTTTATTATAATTATGGATTGATTTAGGTTTCTGTGGTATAATTATGAATTTACTTAGGCTTTTTCACAGGCACTTTTTAATAGTACTACTTCACGCCTCAAAAGTACCTGTCTGAACTTAAACCCAACAGTGCCCTATCTCTACTGATATATTTATTTTTTATGCACATTTCAGCACAAAAATGGAAGGAGAACAGAACGTTTCCTTTGAAATCGTCCTAGAGATTAACAATGAGGAAATCATTGAACCCATTCACTTGGAATTCATGGATGAATCACGGGACCATGAACTTCTACAATGTGTAGAATCTGTGGATTTCTTACTTCATTATCAGGACGGTCAAATGTGGGAAGTTATGTTTACTCAACAAGAGGACATATCGGACAGTCAAATGTTAGACGTTCTATTAAATTTTGAAAAAGAATCAGAAAAATAAAATTATATTCAATATTAAAAAATTATTTGAGTCTTTAATCATTTTTATATGTAATTCATAAACTAGTACCAAATTGATTATAATGTAAAGTCAGACTTATAGTATACTGTGCACAATCCCAAAAATAAATTTATATTTAATAATCATAAATACTGCTACTTAAATAAAAAAAATAAAAAAAAACAACAAAAAGAACAATCAATAAACCTACAATATTTCAAAATATCATAGTCTATCATTCTATTTTCCTTATAGTACGCTCCCCAGACCGCTTCCCGGTGCGCGTACCGGGCGCTCCCCACGCAAAAAAAACAATTTTTTTTTTTTTTTTTTTTTTGCCCCGCGGGGCCCTTTTAAAGCCTCCACATCAAACCTAGGGGGTCAGGGAGGATCTACTATGCCCCCTTATGGTCATTTCCCCCTTTGTTTTGCCCTCCTCTTGTCTCTCGATCCTACCGAGAGACAAGATGGCAGCCACTCCGGACTGTTTAGAATGTTGACAGACAGACTCCAGAGAGCCAATCAGCTTCGCTTCGCGAAGTTCCGTTACGCGTCAGGTACGCGAACCAGGGCGCTGCCCGGAGCGCGCTTACAGATATATATATTTTTTTTTAAGGTTAATTTATCAAAATCCACTGGAGCACATATATTGAGACCTAGCAAAGGCACATCGGGCTACCAGTCCCTACAATTTTGCCAAGTTTCGTGCAAATCCATTCAGCCGTTCGGCCTAAAAGTGAGGCCAACCGCCCTATGGAAATTAACATGGGAAAAACGCGTTTTGGGACCCCCCTTTTTTCTCGGCCCCCCCTTGACAAACCCCCCCCAAATTTTCAGTGGCTGCTCAGAAACAAAATGTTCCATTTTCCTGAAAATTGCAGCCAATTCCGTCCACAAACGCCAAAGTTATTAGACATAGAATTTTCAAAAATCCCATAGAGAAAAAATCCTAACTATATATACCTACCAATATATATATTCACTGAAAAAACCATAGGTTATAGACCATATATAGTTAGGAATTAGCATTTAAAAAACCTTATTTTACTCACACAAAACCATTGAAATTCCATATATAGTTAGTTGCACTAACTATATATCGCGCACCCGCAATCCACTGCTGATGATGTCACATATTACATCATTCATGACATGGTCAGTGACATCACTGATGACATCACTGATGACATCTCAAATGACATCACTGATGACATCATCCAGTGACTGTGTGTTTCTGTAAAGTTTAAATATGTTTTACATATTGAAGAATGAGTAGATGTAGAAGTGTCTGGATGAAGGATTTAGTAGGTGCGGGACTGACTGTATGAGTGAGTGATTAAATGTGTCTCACTGAGTGCATGGGTTAGTGACTAAACTGTCTTAATTTGTGCATCATTATGTCTGTTGTTCTGTAAACTGCTGCATGTGTTGGTCAGTAGCTATATGAGTAACTATATGGGTTATTGATTGATTGCCCAAGTATACAGACTGAGTGTGTGTGTGGCTGGCTGGGAGGTGTGTGACTCTGTGCAGATCAATGTGTACTTGTATCAATGATTGTATAAGAGAGTAAGTATGTGTTAGTATATGTTTCAAAATGTAAGGTGCTCTATGTTTAACTGTATAGATTAGAAAATGGAAGTGTGATTGATTATTTACAGGACTGACTAGGTGTGTGAGTAACTCCATGGATGAGTGACAGAGTGTGAGAGTCTGTATAGGTGTATGAGTGCATATGATAGTGTTGTAAAGATGAGTGATTGTATGTATGAATGATTGTATGGGTAAATGAGTGAATGTGTGTGTAAACATAGGAATCACTGAGTGCGTATGTAGTAACTAGTATTGGTGTGTCAATGGTTTCAAAAATTATACTCTGTATTTAACACTGGGTGTAACAGAGGTTATATTAAAGTGTGAGGAGATGCATTGTATTGTCACATGAATGATATCATCAGTGATGTGGTCATTGATGTCAAATGAGATGTCATCAGTGATGTCATCAGTGATGTCATTTGAGATGTCATCAGTGATGTCATTTGAGATGTTATCAGTGATGTCATTTCAGATGTCATCAGTGATGTCATCAGTGATGTCATTTGAGATGTCATCAGTGATGTCATCAGTGATGTCACTGACCATGTCATGAATGATGTAATATGTGACATCATCAGCAGTGGATTGCGGGTGCGCGATATATAGTTAGTGCAACTAACTATATATGGAATTTCAATGGTTTTGTGTGAGTAAAATAAGGTTTTTTAAATGCTAATTCCTAACTATATATGGTCTATAACCTATGGTTTTTTCAGTGAATTTTCAAGGTTTTGTAAATGCTAATTCCTAACTATATATGATCTATAACCTATGGTTTTTTCAGTGAATTTCAATGGTTTTTTAATAGCAAATATCATAAGCTGTCGAATGTCAAGTACGTGGTTAGTGAAAACATTTTCGTGTTTATGCACACTGATCTGCTTTGAATGGTGCCCCAACCCCTCATTTCTATTAGGAGTACTCTCTCTTTGCACATAGTGAAGGGTAGTTAACGCAGGCCTTTGCCCCCGTTGGAATACGTCGTGCCTGCTTCTCTCTCCATTTGATTGATTGTTATCCAAGTATTTACTGTTTTAGAATTGGTTCTCTTTGGTTCATTCTCTATTTACAAACAAACACAGAGTCGCAATACTCTGTTTAGTCTTTGCAGATAACGAAAAATCGTGTAAAAAAAAAAAGAAAAGGAATCGAGCAAAATCAGTAGGCCACTAACGGGATCTCTTTTTGACCTCGCTAAAATAGAAACATTAGGAACAACCCCTCATGACAAATACAAAACTAGTGAAATGAACTGAACTCCACACAATGATGGCTGCAAAACAGCTCGGCTCCGCCACCCACCCCGCCCAAAATAACGATAAAGAGCGGCTGCCATGATTGGTTGCGGAATGGCCACGACGGAGCTACGAAATGGTACTGCTCTCATGCTAACCCCAGCTTCAGTCTGAAACATCCAGAAACACTGTAGACTACCAATTCGATCAGTTCCGGTAGCGCCCCAATGTAACCCGGTAGAGAAGAACTAGCCCTCCCCTCTTTGACTGATGGTTCTTGTTGCCTGTCCCTTCTGTTGTCATTTAACAGAACTATTTAGCCTGCTGAAAGGGGTTGTGTTCCGACCGCTGGTTGGTGGAGACATTTTGACTATATTCTGGACCTGCGTTGTCGCGTAATGCGTCATATGACGCGCCGCGTTAGCGCATCCGGAAGTCATCCGGGGCGCGCAGCGCGTAACGTAAGCATAACAAGTCATGTGACTTGTTAATAAAACTTTTCATTGGTTCATTTTACTTTTCTTATTCTAATGATGAAAGGCTTGGTCATATGACCTAAAAATTACGCTTTTTATTACTTCCGAACATTATTTTTTCTTAAATATATGTTATAATGTTCCAGGCTAATGTACTTTCCCGGAAAATTTACAACTGTCCTGCAAGTAAAATATATTCTTTTTTCGAAAAAAAGAGCGTTTCTTCGTCCCATGACGGAGCCGTTGAGCAAAAGAGGGTCGACCTGCTGTCTTAGTCGCCGATACGCCTGAATATGAGATTCTTATCGATCACTTTATGTTGCAGGAATAGAAAACACAACAGCCCTTGACCATTTATCTTTACTGCGTTCCTTCGTATTATACCTTTTACCCTTCATGTAATTGGTCTGCTTTATTTCACTTGCCTTTTAATGATTCTAAAACAGTGACTATTATTAAAAACTTTACCAATGTATATACTACTACCATGTTTTCTTTTAAAAACCTTTATTGTGAAAATTTCATTATACAAATACGAGCCTATAACCACGTGGGCCTGCCACGGAGCAAACTGTAATCGTATATGATGAGTAGACATTTACACTGTAGAGGAACGTAACGGGCGGGCCATTAGGTTGCAAGAACTAAGGTGTCTAACAGTTACGGAATCGGTGGACGTACATTTTATAATTAAAATACGACAGGGCCAGTTACAATAAAATTATCTAGATATACATTTGCGGGCAAGTACCATGGGTGACGTTAATTCGAACTTTCAATAGTACAGTAATCAATAACACATCAGAACTTAATATCAATAGGGATGTCGAAATATTCAATCAATTCTCGTCCCCGCCCGCCATGTGCTTCAAAACTGCATTCGTATCTCGTGATTTCAAGGTTCTGCAACCAGTACACAACAAGGAGTTACGAGTCCCATTTATTCCGGCGCCATTTTGGGCGAGGACGGGCAGGTCCAGGATATAGTCAAAATGTCTCTACCAACCATCGACTGTGATGATGTTCATATGCTGTATTTATTAGAGTAACACTCATCTGTCCACATGAAATTAATTTGCCACAATCTAAACATGTCATTTTAATCTTTCCAAAGTTCTTCTAAATATTTGGGACCGTTTCCCTTGCCTCTGATGCTGTCAGTGCCACTTCTTTGATGAATGTACTAGCAGGTCAGGGGTTCTCCTCCAAATCTCTCTTTTATGCAGCACTATAATTAATTGGTGCCACCTCTCCATATGACGATGCATGGTATAGTTACCATAACTATATTTTTTTTCGGTTCCTCTGGAGAGTTCATCGTGGCAGATGAAGCGTGTAACGTACCGGGCATTTACCTTTTTTTGCATGTACAGGAAAGGAAAAAAAAATCGAGCGTCCGAGTTCTAAGGTGTCCCAGGGCCATTTTAGTGGACCAGGCCCAAATCCAAAGAACAGGCCGCCATTTTGAGAGTCCTGTTGCAGCCGCCTGTCGCTGTAGCATCAAGAGCAGCCGAAACTCAGCTGAATGGCAACTGAAACAGTAAAGGGGCGCCCCACTACAGCAGACGAGCCTCCACCTAGGAAGGCCCGTTCACGCCGCCTCCCCCCCCCCCCTTCGGGCACCCCACGCCGTTATTCGGAGCAGTATTGTAGGATGGCCACACCAGTGCGGCAACTTGCTAGACATCACCTCGGTGGTAACCGAATCTCAACGCCTTGTGGTGTCTTCTATTCAGAAAACATTGTTATGCTGCCTTCGACCTATTCGCCGCAAGTGCGCACACAACTCAACTGCATAGCTTGCTAGACACCACCTCGATGCCATCCGGATCTTGGAATCTCAGCGCCTTTTGGTGTCTTCTCTTCAGAAAATATTGTTGCGCTGCCTTTGGCCCCATTCGCACATCGGTTCGCTACTGACGCCATCTCACAGGCTAATGGGGCGCCCCACGCAGACTTTCAGCATTGTAGGATGACCACACCAGTACAGCAACTTGCTAGACATCACCTCGGTGCCATCCGGATCTCGGCGCCCCACTGCAGATGAAGTGCCTCTCAACTATGAAACCACCACGGTGACATCCGGATCTTGGCGCGTTGTGCTGCCTTCGGCCTATTCGCACATCGGTCCGCTACTGACGCCATCTCACAGGCTAATGGGGCGCCCCACGCCGAGTTTCAGCATTGTAGGATGACCACACCAGTACAGCAACTTGCTAGACATCACCTCGGTGCCATCCGGATCTCGGCGCCCCACTGCAGATGAAGTGCCTCTCAACTATGAAACCACCACGGTGACATCCGGATCTTGGCGCGTTGTGCTGCCTTCGGCCTATTCGCACATCGGTCCGCTACTGACGCCATCTCACAGACTAATGGGGCGCCCCACGCCGAGTTTCAGCATTGTAGGATGACCACACCAGTGCACCTTACTAGACACCACCTCGGTGCCATCCGGATCTTGGCATCTCAGCGCCTTGTGGTGTCTTCTATTCAGAAAATATTCTTGCGCTACCTTTGCCCCATTCACACATCGGTCCGCTACTGACGCCATCTCACAGGCTAATATGGCGCCCCACGCCGAGTTTCAGCATTGTAGGATGACCACACCAGTACAGCAACTTGCTAGACATCACCTCGGTGCCATCCGGATCTTGGCATCTCAACGCCTAGTGGTATCTTCCATACAGAAAATATTGTTGCGCTGCCTTTGGCCCCATTCACACATCGGTCCGCAACTTAGACATCACCTCGGTGCCATCCGGATCTTGGCATCTCAGCGCCTTGTGGTGTCAGTCAGAAAATATTGTTGCGCTGCCTTTGGCCCCATTCGCACATCAGTCCGCTACTGACACCATCTCACAGGCCAACAGGGCGCCCCACGCCGACTTTTACCATTGTAGGATGGCCACACCAGTGCCACAACTTGCTAGACACCACCTCGGTGCCATCCGGATCTTGGCATCTCAGCGCCTTGTGGTGTCTTCTATTCCGAAAATATTGTTGCGCTGCCTTTGGCCCCATTCGCACATCGGTCCGCTACTGCCGCCATCTCACAGGCCAACGGGGCGCCCCACGCCGACTTTCAACATTGTAGGATGGCCACACCAGTGCGGCAACTTACTAGACACCACCTCGGTGCCATCCGGATCTTGGCGCGTTGTGCTGCCTTCGGCCTATTCGCACATTGGTCCGCTACTGACGCAAACTCACAGGCCAACGGGGCGCCCCACGCCGACTTTCAGCCTTGTAGGATGGCCACACCAGTGCTGCAACTTGCTGGACACCACCTCGGTGCCATCCGGATCTTGGCGCGTTGTATTGCCTTCGGCCTATTCGCACATCGGTCCGCTACTGACGCCGCCTCACGTGCCAACGTATTTTCTCCGCATTTTATACCCTATGCCGCATAACAGGTCATGTGACTTGTTTATAAAACTTTTCATTGGTTCATTTTACTTTTGGTTTCCTAATGATGGAAGGCTTGATCATATGACCTAAAAACAACACTTTTCATTGGATGAAAACTTTTTTTTTTTCCCAAACAATGAAAGCCCCACCTTGTTTCTGGATGTTTCAGACTGAAGCTGGCGTCAGCATGAGAGCACCACCATCTCGTAGCTCCGTCGTGGTCATTCCGCGAGCAATCATGGCAACCGCTCCCCACCAGAAGCCTACAGGAGTCGGGGGCCCCCAAAACTTTTGATGAATCCTCAAGGCGGAGGGGACGCTTTCGAGAATGGGGTCCAAGACCTAGCAGACAAGCGTCCGATTTCCAAGGTGTCCCAGGGCCATTTCAGTGGACCAGGCCCAAAAAGGAAAGAGCCTGCCGCCATTTTGAGAGTCCTGTGACAGCCGCCTATCGCTGCACCGCAAGAGTGGGCGCAACTCAGCTGAATTGCGGCTTTTGACACAGTGGACCAAAAACGGACGGAATGGCAACTGAAACGGTAAAGGGGCGCCCCACTACAACAGATGACACTCCACCTGGAGAGGCCCGTTCACGCCGCCTCCCCCGGGGCGCCCCACGCCGTTATTCGGAGCAGCATTGTAGGATACCAAAACCAGTGCGGCAACTTACTGGACATCACCTTGGTGCCATCGTTCTGCTGCCTTGGAACTATTCGCACAACAGTTTGCTACTGATGACCCACCCCCCGCGACGCCCCACGCCGGAAATCTGGACGTTGTGCTGCGTTGGGACTATTCGCACAGCCGACCGCTACTTCGTTGTTTTTCCCTAAAAATGTTTATATGTTATTACTATTTTTGTTTTCTTGTATATATTTATAAGTTATTAAAGTTTTATAATCTTACTACTTTGTCGGAGTGCTATATATTTTTAATGTGACACATAATTGTAAAAACTTTGATGTACAAAGAGTCATCCCTGGAATCTTCCGCTTCAGGCTCGGTCCCCTCCCCAATCACAATACAGGATGGTTTTCAGATAATAGGAACGCGTCTGCTGTGACGGATCTCATCGAGTGTGGGCCTTGATCTACTATAACTCCTTTGAAGAGGGGTGATTCTTTACAGCTGGGGCCATAAACTACATCTGCAGGGCTAGCTGATACCCTAGGACCAGCCTGGACAATCGGACACAGAGGAAAAGGAGTGTCAGAGGGTGCGGTAGTGAATAGGGCGAAAGGGAGGTGTCGGGCGGGCACAGGGTGTGATTCTCAGGGAAGAGCAGCGCAGATGGGGGGAGGTTTATTACCCATGCATAAGACAGAGAGCGGGGGTGACCACTGCCTGGGGGAGATGCTTGCGAGGGTGGGGAGCCATGCTAAGGATCGACAGCGTGCACAGAGTGGGTCTGGTCAAGGCATCTAAAATGGCTGCCGTGCACGACAAAAGTGTGGCATTTGAAAAAAGACAAGATGGCGCAGACAATGTTTTTCAACACTTCCTGATTTCCTTCGAATCGAACGTTAACAGACGTTGGGGCATATTACCAAAGTTAAGCGATATTTATCCCTAACGATGCTTAGCAACGATTTTTTTACCGCTAAGCATCGTCAGAAATTATCGCAGATAAACCTTGCTATTATCAAGGTTTATCGCAAATACGATAATAAACGACCGCAATGCATTAATATCGCTGAAAACTCAGCGATATTCATGCATTACCGAGCTAATGCTCTTAGCCATGTTATCCACCTCCCATTGGATAACATGGCTAAGAACTGCTCAGGGCAGGTGCTAGCTTTTGGAGATATTCGCGCTTATCGCGAATATTTCCAAAAGTTGATAATAGGAGATAGCGATGTTAGCGACTGTTTCCAGTCGCTAACATCTTGGCATGCCCACTTTGCATGTCATTAGTGATAAATATCACTCACATGCAAAGTGGGGCCCAAGATGGTCGCTATCTCCTACTAGCCGTCGCTAACTGGTGTTAGCAACAGCTAGGTAATACAGATATAATTTTATCTCCGCGAAGCGGAGCGCTGTTACAGATATATATCTTGTTTTTGAACGTTAATTTCTCAAAATCCACTGAAGCACATATATTGAGACCTAGCAAAGGCACATCGAGCTACCAGTCCCTACAATTTTGCCAAGTTTTGTGCAAATCCATTCAGCCGTTCGATTATTATTATTATTATTTTTTTGCCCCGCGGGGCCCTTTTAAAACCTCCACATCAAACCTAAGAGGTCAAGGAGGATCTACTATGCCCCCTTATGGTCATTTGCCCCTTCGCTTTGGCCTCCTCTTGTCTCTCGATCCTACCGAGAGACAAGATGGCGGCCGCTACGGACTGTTTGCAATGTTTACAGACGCCGGAGAACCAATCAGCTTCGCAAACCTCCGTTACGCGAAGCGGAGCGCTGTTACAGATATATATCTTTTTTTGAACGTTAATTTCTCAAAATCCACTGGAGCACATATATTGAGACCTAGCAAAGGCACATCGGGCTACCAGTCCCTACAATTTTGCCAAGTTTCGTGCAAATCCATTCAGCCGTTCGGGCTAAAAGTGAGGCCAACCGCCCTATGGAAAACTCAATGTTAAAAACACGTTTTGGGACCCCCCTTTTTTCTCGGCCCCCCCTTGACGAACCCCCCCCAAATTTTCAAGGGCTGCTCAGAAACAAAATGTGCCATTTTCCTGAAAATTTCAGCCAATTCCGTCCACAAACGCCAAAGTTATTAGACATAGAATTTTCAAAAATCCCATAGAGAAAAAATCCTAACTATATATACCTACTGGCGACCGCCAGTAGGTTATATATATATACATATATACATATATATATATATATATTGCGCTCATCAGATCCCGGCAAAAAATTCCCAGGAAGGATAACAGCACTCGGGAGGTTCCTTCACACGGAGTATATTTATTTACTTGTTTAGCTACACCACAGACGCGTTTCGGCAATCTGCCTTCATCAATGTGTTAATGCACACACCCAACCGAATACATTTATATTCCATCAAGCATTCACATTGTATGACGTGTACACCCCACCAAGAGCATAGACAGAGGACTACAAACTTCCCCTCTAATCCAGACTCCATCTTGTAGTGGTCAAAATCGACCCCATACAACATTCACAGTGGTTACAATAAAACACTATCAAACCTGTGGATAGGTGAGTGCACTTTAGAGGAGAAGTAAATACATCAAATGCTATAAATGCATTTTGCGAAATTAAGCCGTAGATCGGCAATTGTCCTCCGAAATTATTCTAACTCATGAGGGGTAAATTCAACTCATACATATACAGGAATGCATTAAAGAAATACATAGGAAAAAGGATCTATGTTCTTGTGTGTAGACAAGGGTAAAGTTAGCAAAAAGGAAGGGAGTATTCGAAGCGACATCACTAGATACACCAAAAATGCACAATATTATTACAGATCAAAGAGCCCTTTGAACCTACAGATTGACATACCAATTACATTAAACCAGATTCATCATTCTTGTTCCCAGATTCAGTGTTGCCACAATTCTAAGGTCTAATCAGTCAATTATCTGTGGTGCATGTAATATATACAGTGTTGTGCAGATCATACAGTTGGTCCAATCTATATACAATTCTATATACAACAGATTTACATTAGTCCTATATGGAGAGATCAGTAATACCCATATCATTATCATTTACCGAGGTGCACTATCATCTCTTCTCCGCTATTCATACCCTTAGGCCATTTCGTGGAGAGATCTATTATATAGCGTGATTCAAGCCTGCGTAGTCCTCGCAGGCTATCTCCTCCCCTTACATTGTATTTGATAGTGTCAAGGCCAAAATATTGTAGCTTGCTGCGGTCTCTATTATGCTTTTCAGCAAAATGCCGAGCTACTGGGTAAGAGGGGTCAGCTTTATCGATTGCCCTTAGGTGTTCCAGAATCCTTAGTTTTAACATATTCACAGTGCTCCCTATGTAGCGGAGGCCACACGGGCAGGTTAAACAATATACTGCCAAAGGTGTGCTGCAAGTAATAAACTGTTTGATCCACAGCTTCTTGACAGTGTCGGGCACCTCAATAAAGAGCACCCTCTTGCTTCCTGCGCAGGCCTTGCATTTGCCGCAGGGATAGCACCCACTCATGGTTCTCAGGCTATTGCTCTTCGGGAGGGGTTTCTCTAGATGGCTAGTCACCAAATGGTCACCAAGGGATCTGGCTTTGCTAAAGGTGATGAGCGGATGGATGGGTAAGTCATCCTTAAGTGTAGTATCGGTTTTGAGAATGTGCCAGTTCCTGCGAAGCATGGCCCTCAGATCCTCAGCTCCAGCGGAAAAAGGGGTTATTAATCTGAATTTTCCACTGTCTATAGTTGATTTCTTAGGATCCTTACTTATGGTGGATCTGGGTGTCAGTAGGGAATCTCTCGGGATAGCCCTCACTCTTTTTAAGGTGTTATTAAGCAAGACTTCTCCGTACCCTCTGGCGACAAACCTACTGATACATTTGTTGGCCTCTATTTCGAAATCTTCCGCTCTTGAGCAATTTCTCCGGATACGGAGTAGCTCCCCATAAGGAATGCTCCTAATGAGTTGTGGAGGATGACTGCTGCTGGCGAAAAGTGTTGAATTGCCAGCCGTGGTTTTTCTGTGAAGGGCTGTATGGATGTGGCAGTTTTCTAAGAACACTTTCAGGTCGAGATATTCCGCTGCCACCGGACTCACTGTTCCTAAAAAGTGTAGATTGTAGTCATTCTCATTCAAAAGTTTGATATAGGCTTGTGCTGTATCAGACGTGCCACGCCACACGATGAACAGGTCATCGATGTACCTGAACCAACCTATTGCGCTACCCTCTATACCGTCCACCATGCAGCTCTTGGGTACTTGCTCCTCCCACCAGCCAACTAATAAATTCGCGTAGCTGGGAGCGAAGCAAGTACCCATCGCCGTCCCAGACACCTGCCTGTACAATTGATCCTCAAATAGAAAAATATTATTGCATAAGCAGAACTCAATAAATTCGAGAATCATAGTGTTATGTTGGGTAAATCTCAATTGGCGAGAGTTCAAAAAATGCTGTACTGCTTCCAAGCCATGTTGGTGCTCAATTACCGTGTACAGACTGGTGATGTCTAGCACAATCAGTTGACATTCATCGTCCCATTTTACATTCCGGATTTTGTCCAGAAAGTCTTTGGTATCCCGCACGTAGGAGGATAAAGTTAATACCAAAGGGAATAGAAACTTGTCGATGAATCGTGACATATTTTCTGTGAGGCTGCCAATAGATGATACGATGGGGCGGCCAGGTGGACGCTTATTGTCTTTATGTAATTTGGGTAGATGATAGAATGTTGGTGTAAGTGGATGGCTGTTTCGGAGAAAGAGAAATTCATCTTTACTAAACATGTTACGTTCATGCCATTTCCCTATTAGTTTATCATAGCTCCGAATACTTTCCTGATATATTAAATTGGTACATTTCATATAGAAGCAGGTGTTGGAAAGCTGGCGTAGCGCTTCATCTTTGTAGTAATTTCTTGTTAACAGCACCACGTTTCCCCCTTTATCCGATGGTTTGATTATAATGTTCTTATCCTCCATCAAGTTATTTAGGGCCAATTTCTGTTGCTCGGAGATGTTGTGTTTCATGGAATGGTTAACCTTTCTGTATTGCATTAGTTCTTGTGTCATGGCCTCGGAAAAGGCGTCAATTGCATCCCACGGCATCTGGGGGATGAATGTAGAAGGAGGTTTGTACCCGCTCTCTTCACGATCCTGCTCAATTCCAAGTACCTGTGCCCTCGATGCTCTACTACTGGTTACTGGAATACTATGTGTAGGTCTTTCTTCGCCTAGTTCCTCAAGTGTCTCAATGGCTTCCATATCATTGCCCGTGAGGGCATCCGTGGCTGTGAGTCTTGTGCCCATAGTTCCAGTTGTTTTCAGATGGGGTCGTAACTTGAAATGTTTATGTAGTTTGAGCTTGCGTGTAAACCGGAAAAGATCGATCCGAGTTTGGGTATATTCTAGGGGGGCATTGGGGCAAAAAGTGAGGCCGAGGCTGAGTAGATTCTCTTCGCAGTCTGTTAAAACTCTGTCCGTCAGGTTGACCACCGTTAAATTATGGCTGTTGTTAGTGTCCTGATCGGGGTTTACTTTTTGTTGCTGCGGGTTCGATTGCCCCAGTTGTTGGGCTTCGCTCTGCCTCTGCCCCTTCCGCCTCCGCTTGCCCCCGCCTGATCTCCTTGTGCGCCTTGTTTTCTTGTGTGTTGTTGATCCGTCTCTGGCGGTTTTGTCTTGCCGCCTCGTAGCCAAGCCCGTTTTATGACGTCGAATTCTTGGTGAAAAGGGGTTTTGTCGCTGCCATGGGGAGTACTCATATTTGTTCTTTGTCGCGACAAGGTCGATGCTCTTGCGTTTTGGTGCTCATCGCCAGATTCGTTCTCCGTTGCGTCAGACTCTGACGTTACCGTTTCCACTGTCGGTGCACTGCCAGACTGGAGTGCTGCGCGTGAGGCATCATATTTTTTGGCATATGTTAGTATGCGACCTTGCATGTAGTCCGCCTCATCTCTTTCGTATTTCTTTTGCTTTCTTGTGCGAATTTTTTGTTCATACTTGGTAAGACGCGATTTCATCTGCGCTCTTAGTTGTAGCACAAGCTCTTTATCCGTTTCCTTATCCAGCGCATCTTCCAGACTCTTGATTTCCTCCAGCGCCTTGTCTCGGTCACTCCAAGCATATTTAATTAATATCTTGAGTGTTCCTTCCATATATGCGGTTGTATGCGACTCCCAATCTGCTAGCAGCTGCGGGTCAGGGTTCTCATAAGAAGGTACAGTATGGACTCTGAGACCGCGAGGCACCCTTTTAACTTCCACGTAACTCGTAAGGCTGGTGGCCTCCCACCACTTACGCGTCTCGCGCTCATGCAATCTTTCAAGTTTCACCATCATTTCAATTATTTTTATTTTGTGTGGATCAGCTGATGGCGCTTTGTCAACACCCTCCTCCCGTCTCTCACGATGTTTGAACATGTCCTGCGCCGCGTTGCGGCGTTCTGTTTCTGAGAACATCGTACTCGGTTGGGAAGTGCCCGTTTGAGAGGTGAAATCCGGGCACACTAATTCAAATTGGTGTAGCTAGCAATAACTCCGTGGACAGTACACACTCCCTGACGCCCTGTCCCAATGACCGCTATACTCGTTAGTTATTAGACGAGGAAACGCAGACACATGGATCTTCGGACGAATCTGCTTACCCGCCGCGTTGTTCGGAATGTCCTCCGAGCGGAGACCAGGGTGAGCCGGCGTCCTCCAGGCGTCCTCTCGTACTGGACACGGTGGGTGTGTTTCGTCCTCCTATAGATCCTGCTGCTAGCGCTGAGACGGTGCACAGGAGACTCCAACGTCCAAACGCTCCTTTCCCTCGAATCCCATGCACTCGTAGGCGGGTGCTGTCAGCGGCTCGAAGGAAGCCGCGGAACACTGCGCTCATCAGATCCCGGCAAAAAATCCCCAGGAAGGATAACAGCACTCGGGAGGTTCCTTCACACGGAGTATATTTATTTACTTGTTTAGCTACACCACAGACGCGTTTCGGCAATCTGCCTTCATCAATGTGTTAATGCACACACCCAACCGAATACATTTATATTCCATCAAGCATTCACATTGTATGACGTGTACACCCCACCAAGAGCATAGACAGAGGACTACAAACTTCCCCTCTAATCCAGACTCCATCTTGTAGTGGTCAAAATCGACCCCATACAACATTCACAGTGGTTACAATAAAACACTATCAAACCTGTGGATAGGTGAGTGCACTTTAGAGGAGAAGTAAATACATCAAATGCTATAAATGCATTTTGCGAAATATATATATATATATTCACTGAAAAAACCATAGGTTATACACCATATATAGTTAGGAATTAGCATTTAAAAAACCTTATTTTACTCACACAAAACCATTGAAATTCCATATATAGTTAGTTGCACTAACTATATATCGCGCACCCGCAATCCACTGCTGATCATGTCACATATTACATCATTCATGACATGGTCAGTGACATCACTGATGACATCACTGATGACATCTCAAATGACATCACTGATGACAACATGCAGTGACTGTATTTTTCTGTAAAGTTAAAATATGTCTTGAGTGGATGTATAAGTGTCTGGATGAAGGATTTAGTAGGTGCATGACTGACTGTATGAGTGAGTGATTAAATGTGTCTCACTGAATGCATGGGTTAGTGACTAAACTGTCTTAATTTGTGCATCATTATGTCTGTTGTTCTGTAAACTGCTGCATGTGTTGATCATTAGCTATACGAGAGGCTATATGTGTTATTAATTGGTTGCCCAAGTATTTCTATGGGAGATTGAGTTTGTGTGGGGGTGGCTGGAAGGTGTGTGACTCTATGCATAGATGTGTGAGCAGTTTATTCACTAGGTGTATGAGTTCAAGAGTGCATGTGGAAACAGCTACATGGGCAGTTGACTGTGTGCATGAGTGTATTGATGAGTGAATGGATATCTCAATGCTACATGTCATAGTAAGTACATATGTAAAACACAGTACATGTGAGAGTTGGCATATATAAATAACTGTGCATGAGAGCCACTGAATGAGTGAGTGGTTGTATCGATCATTGTGAACTTGTATCAGGGATTGTATAAGAGAGTAAATATGTGTTAGTATATGTTTCAATAAGTAAGGTGTGTTTAACTGTATAGTTGAAGAAATGGAGGTGAGATTGTTTCTTTGCATGACTGACTGGGTGTGTGAGTAACTCCATGGATGAGTGGCAGTGTGTGAGTGTCTGTTTACACTGAGTGTATCTAAGGTTATATTAGAGTCTGAAGAGGTTTATCGTATTAGCACAAGAATGATGTCAAATGAGATGTCATCAGTGATGTCATCAGTGATGTCATTTGAGATGTCATCAGTGATGTCATCAGTGATGTCACTGACCATGTCATGAATGATGTAATATGTGACATGATCAGCAGTGGATTGCGGGTGCGCGATATATAGTTAGTGCAACTAACTATATATGGAATTTCAATGGTTTTGTGTGAGTAAAATAAGGTTTTTTAAATGCTAATTCCTAACTATATATGGTGTATAACCTATGGTTTTTTCAGTGAATTTTCAAGGTTTTGTAAATGCTAATTCCTAACTATATATAGTCTATAACCTATGGTTTTTTCAGTGAATTTCAATGGTTTTTTAATAGCAAATATCATAAGCTGTCGAATGTCAAGTACGTGGTAAGTAAAAACATTTTCGTGTTTATGCACACTGATCTGCTTTGAATACTGCCCCCCACCCCTCATTTCTATTAGGAGTACTCTCTCTTTGCAGATAGTGAAGGGTAGTTAACGCAGCCCTTTGCCCCCTTTGTAATACGTCGTGCCTGCTTCTCTCTCCATTTGATTGATTGTTCTCTTTGGTTCATTCTCTATTTACAAACAAGCACAGAGTCGCAATACTCTGTTTAGTCTTTGCAGATAGCGAAAAATCGTGTAAAAAAACAAAAGGAATCGAGCAAAATCAGTAGGCCACTAATGGGATCTCTTTTTGACCTCGCTAAAATAGAAACATTAGGAACAACCTGTTGAAAATAGCAATGCGTATGTACATAAGCGGCGTTCATTTGTGTTCACAGTACCCCTTGTTGATTGTTTCAATCGAGCATTGAATTGTTCGAAGTTAATTCTCTTAAGGATCTTCTCTACCTGCAAACGAGGAAGAATAGGAATATTCTCTCTCCCTTTGCAGATAGTGAAGGGTAGGTAACGCAAGCCTTTAACACGTCGTACCTATTTCATTCCTCATTGATTGATTGATTGTCCGAACATTGACTGTTTGGGAATTAGTTATTTTTGGAGGTATTCCCTGTTTGCATATAAACGTAGGAAAATCTTTGCAAGTAGTGAAAGGGTACGTAATGCGGACCTTTCTCCCCCGTTGTAATCTGTCATGCCTATCTACTCCCCACTGATTGATGCACCTTTTTCACCCGGACCATTTACTAGAGATACGTCATCTGGCCCGACCAGAGAGCACCCCTAGTGAAAAGGACATATGCAATAATAACGAAGTGATCACTGTATCCTGTTAACAGAAACTTTACCATGAAACAACCTGGAAAGAAAAAAATAGGAAAACGAAAATCAGTAGGCCACTGATGAACATGAACTTTTATTAAACAACAAACAAAGAAACGATAACATAACGTAATGATAAAACCTATTAATGTCCTAGAAACAAGAAAACGTTAAACTATGCCAGTGGTGAGAGACCAGAAAAACAGTCCGAGAAACCAAATCCGAGAAACCAAATCACCCCTCGCTGTCCCAACTCATGCACTCTGAAAGTTCAAAGTTTTGAGGAGTGCTTGTAACATTGTCTGAAGCCTATTTGCAATTGCTTCATCTTCACTATTCTTAAAGTAAGTGGGGGCTGTTGTGATGCGGTGCCACCCTGAACCGCTTGACGGAGGCCCCCGAGGGACGGTGTCATGTCGCGGACTCGGAGGGGGCGCTTGGCTCCGGCCCCCTCCCCAAGTCGTGTTGCCCTGGTGTGGCCTGAGATCGCCCCCGACATAGGTGGCCGGCTCCCGGGGTCAAGCGGAACTTTTTTCCTTTTGGTGACTCTTCCATTCTTCACCTTGTCCCACAATCCGTTTCACCTAAAGACACGCTGTAGTGGGGCACCCCTTTTCCGTTTCATTTGCCATTCAGCCCGCTTTTGCTACACTGTGCCTCTTCCGCTATTCAGCTGTTTACCGCCCGCTCTTTCGACTACAGCGTCTCGCTCACCATGTACTTGAGTTGCTCCCGCTCTTGCGGCGCAGCGATAGGCGGCTGCCACAGGACTCTCAAAATGGCGGCCATCTCTTCAGATTTGGGCGTGGTCCACTAAAATGGGCCTGCGACACCTTGGAACTCGGACGCTTGTCTGCTAGAGCTTGGGCTCCATTCTCGAAAGCGTCCCCTCATCCTTGAAGATTCTACAAAAGTCTTGGGGGGCCCCCGACTCCCGCAGGCTTCTGGTGGGGAGCGCCTAGCATGATTGCTCGTGGAATGGCCACGACGGAGC
The DNA here is from genome assembly GCF_964261635.1 of Lissotriton helveticus. Taxonomy (NCBI): domain Eukaryota; kingdom Metazoa; phylum Chordata; class Amphibia; order Caudata; family Salamandridae; genus Lissotriton; species Lissotriton helveticus. The sequence goes on from NC_136067.1 coordinate 571,573,419, forward strand.
TACGAAATGGTGGTGCTCTCATGCTAACGCCAGCTTCAGTCTGAAACATCCAGAAACACTGTAGACTACCAATTCGATCAGTTCCGGTAGCGCTCCAACGTGACCCGGTAGAGAAGAACTTGCCCTCCCCTCTTTGACTGATGGTTCTTGTTGCCTGTCCCTTCTGTTGTCATTTAACAGAACTATTTAGCCTGCTGAAAGGGGTTGTGTGCCGTCCGCTGGTTGGTGGAGACATTTTCACTATATTCTGGACCTGCGTTGTCGCGTAATGCGTCATATGACGCGCCGCGTTAGAAAGTTTAATAAATTATTAAACACAATAAACAATCCTTAAAAAATAAAAGTCTATCATTCATTTTTCATTGCAGTACGCTGCCCAGAAAGCTTCCCGGTTCCCGGACCGGGCGCTACCCACGCAAAAAAACAAAAAAAAAATTATTTTTTTTTGCCCCGCGGGGCCGTTTTAAAGCCTCCACATTAAACCTAGGGGGTCAGGGAGGATCTACTATGCCCCCTTATGGTTATTTGCCCCTTTGTTTTGGCCTCCTCTTGTCTCTCGATCCTACCGAGAGACAAGATGGCGGCAGCTACGGACTTTTTGGAATGTTGACAGACGCCAGAGAACCAATCAGCTTCGCTTCACAAAGCTCCGTTGCGCGAAAGGTACGCGTCCTGGAGCGCTGCCCGGTCCGCTGCTACAGATATATATCTTTTTTTAAACGTTAATTTCTCAAAATCCACTGGAGCACATATATTGAGACCTACAAAAGGCACATCGGGCTACCAGTCCCTACAATTTTGCCAAGTTTCGTGCAAATCTATTCAGCCGTTCGGGCTAAAAGTGAGGCTAACCGCCCTATGGAAAAATCAATGTTAAAAACACGTTTTGGGACCCCCCTTTTTTCTCGGCCCCCCCTTGACGAAACCCCCCCAAATTTTCAGGGGCTGCTCAGAAACAAAATGTGCCATTTTCCTGAAAATTTCAGCCAATTCCGTCCACAAACGCCAAAGTTATTAGACATAGAATTTTCAAAAAACCCATAGGGAAAAAATCCTAACTATATATACCTACTGGCGACCGCCAGTAGGTAATATATATATATATATATATATATATATATATATATATATATATATATATATATATATATATATATATATATATATATATATTACCTGGGCGGTCGCCAGTAGGTAGTTATAGTTAGGATTGTTTTCCATAAGAAATCCGCAACATTCTATTGGGAATAACGTTGGCGCCGGTGGACGAATGTTCGCGGATTTCTCAAAGAAGATGGCCCGCTCTGCTCTGCTCCTTCCCTGAAAGTTTGGGGGGGATTCGTCAAGCGGGGGCCGAGATATTTGGGGGTCCCAAAACGTGTTTTCCCCATGTTAATTTCCATAGGGCGGTTGGACTCACTTTTAGCCCGAACGACTGAATGGATTTCCACCAAACTTTGCAAAATTGTAGGGACTGGTAGCCCGATGTGCCTTTCTATGTCTCAAGATATGTGCTCCAGTGGATTTTGAGTAATTTAGGTTCAAAAAAATATATATATCTAGAAGCGCGCCCCGGTGCGCGTACCGGGGCGCGCTTATAGATATATATATTTTTTTGTACAAGCGCGCTACGCGAGTTCGCGAGCGGAAAGCTGATTGGCTCTCGGGTTTCTGTCAACATTCCAAACAGTCCGGAGCGCCCTCCATCTTGTGTCTTGGTAGGATCGAGACACAAGAGGTGGCAAAAACAAAGGGGGAAATGACTAAAAGGGGGTAGGGTAGACCCCCCCTGACCCCCTATTTTTGATGTGGGGGCCATAAAAGGGCCCCGCGGGGGGAGCGCCCGGTACGCGTACCGGGGAGCGTACCGGGGAGCGTACCATGGGGAAAACCCAGTGAAACAGTAAAATAATAATTTAAAGTGATTAGAGGTAGGGTAGCTCTGAATAGAGTTGTTGTGTTGTGTGGGTGATTTAAGTACTAACATGTAGGTACCAATGCAGAGTCTTAAATTCAATGTACACCTTCTTTTCTGTAGATATCTTGCATGTTGTTACAGACGTTATTGTGGTATATGGAATCCATATCATAGTCTGTCAGTAAAGCAGAAACAGATCCTTTAAGCACTCCCTGAGAAAGCCTAGGGGATCATGGGTAGTCTACCCTGCTCCCTTATGATGTTTTAAAATTGCACAGTATACTGTAAGTCTCACTGTATATTATAATCATTTTGGTACTACTTCATGAATTACATATAAAAATGAATAATGTCTCAAACAATTTTTAATTATTAAATAAAAAATTATTGTTTCGAATTTTCATAGTTTAATAAAACTTCCAGCATCAGATGATCTGGAATCTCCTCAAAATTGCATGATTCAATATGCCTCAACACCTCTGCTCCCCAGGACAGGCCTGACCTTATCTGCACTCCTGGTCAGGTCTCACCTCATCTGCATCCTGTTACCATCTATTATACCCAATAGATTGAGGCCTGTCCAGGGGGCACAGAGGAGGTGAGGCTTGTCTAGGGGTCAGAGGAGGTGAGTCCTGTCCACAGCACTCTTGGACACAGGCCTCACCTCCTCTGCACCCGTGGACAGGCCTCACCTCATCTGCACAATCTGCTTACTAATCTGAGGAAACACAGGTGACATGATTGTGAATTGTGCTAATATATTTTTTAATCATGCAGATACTATCTAATCCTTGTCAATAATGTAAAACCAATTCATGTGCCCGAAATCTTTTTTTAAATAACATTTACAAAACAGAGCACAGGTCATATGTATAAGCATTTCTTTACACTACTGAAACCTCACTCATTTACAAAATACAATTCCTTTATGTACCAACATTTCTTTACCAAGCATTATCTAGAATGTATTAGTCTCTATTATATCTCTTCCTGACTTATTCCTTTTTACATCCTGACTCTGTGTTACACTCTCTTACACTCTCTCTTTGACTTACTTTCTCTTACACCCTGTCTCTAATGTATTCCCTTCCTCTCTTTTTTACAGCAATTTGTAAGTCATACTCTCTCTTACATCCTGTTCCTGATTTACTCCATCTTACAACCTTTCTCTTTCAAACATTCTCTCCCTGACTTACTTCCTATTACACCTTTTGTCTGTTTTACACCCTCTCTCCCTCTTTCTGACTTTTTTATTCTCTTACCTCTCTTCCTGTTACACCCTCTGTCTGACTTACTCCTTGTTACATCCTCTCTCTGATTTACTTCCTCTTACACCCTCTCTCAAACTTACTCTCTCTCTCCCTTTTACAGCCTCTCTCTGTTTTAGTCTCTATTACATCCTTACAGAAGCTCTCCCTGGTGAGGGGAACTGGGGCTGCGAGCTGCTGAAGAGCTAGGACTAATCACGATCTGATGCGCATTGATTTTAGCCTTTTGTGATAGATATTTGGAGCGTTTTAATCGTTTTAGAAAACCGCCGTTTTTTAACTTGGGGGGCTGTTACATTAAGGGGAATTGAGAAGACAGGCACTCTGACACCTCTTACACCCTCTCTTCCTCTTCATTCAGCCCAGCCGCTTTTAATCAACATCACTCGGCGGTGGGCGCCATCTTGAGTGAGGAAGGTGAGGTCAGCGCTCAAGTCGGGCCGGCCTCCCGCCCTCCCACTGTATTTAGGTGTGCCCTTCTCAGCGCTCCCTGCCTTACAGAAGCTCTCCCTGGTGAGGGGAACTGGGGCTGCGAGCTGCTGAAGAGCTAGGACTAATCACGATCTGATGCGCATTGATTTTAGCCTTTTGTGATAGATATTTGGAGCGTTTTAATCGTTTTAGAAAACCGCCGTTTTTTAACTTGGGGGGCTGTTACATTAAGGGGAATTGAGAAGACAGGCACTCTGACACCTCTTACACCCTCTCTTCCTCTTCATTCAGCCCAGCCGCTTTTAATCAACATCACTCGGCGGTGGGCGCCATCTTGAGTGAGGAAGGTGAGGTCAGCGCTCAAGTCGGGCCGGCCTCCCACCCTCCCTCCTTCCTATATTATGTGTCATCCTCCCATACGGCGCAGCGGGCTGGCGCAGCGGGCGCGCCGATTGCGCGCCAAAGCCGCGCCTAAGCCAAGCCCGTCTGCGCCCGTCCGCGCCAGGATCGCGCCGGGCGCGGGCCACGCTACCCTAAACCTCCCTTCCCTCAGGTATGACTCTAACGCTCTGCTTTCCATGCGCCCGAAATTAGCCAGCCTCACTTGCAAAGTTCACCCCCCCAAAGACCTGTTTTCGGGCCCTATTTCCTGCCGCTCATGCGGGTGGTCATCCCTGGGACCCACACGCCCCACTCCCCCCATTCTTTCCCCTCCCCGTCACAAGTCTGTCTCCTTTAATTGCGGTCTCATTAATGCCAGATCTTTAGCTTGTCATGGACAAGACATCCATGACCTTATTCTGTCTTACGATCTTGATGCCCTATTCATCACAGAATCCTGGCTACACGATGCTTCTAACCCCGACCTGGCAACTGCCCTCCCTCCTGATTTTACCATCCTCAGGCGGGATAGGCCCAGCGGTCGAGGAGGCGGGTTGGCCATCATTATTAAGAAACCTTTTAGGTGCCACACATTCGAACTAGCCTCCCTTAAGGACTGTGAGAGTATCGGCTTTGTGATTCACATCAACCCCTCCTCCTCCCTATCAGGAGGACTTGTTTATCGTCCCCCTGGGAATGCCACATCATTCTTGGACTCCCTTGATGAGACTTTGGGATCACTCATGACCCACTATCCCACCTTCACCCTTCTCGGGGATTTCAATCTTCATTTGGAATCCCGCACAGAACCTCCCACCCTCAACTTTTTACATTCACTTGAGATTTTCGGCCTTTCCCAATTGGTCTCCTCTCCTACCCACCAGGCCGGACATACACTAGACGGCATCTGCACAAACCTGGCATCCCTAGATGTCTCTTCCCCATTACCGCAAATATGGACAGACCACTATTTCATTTCCTTCGCCATCAAGGCCAAACTCTTTTGGCTTCGCATATCACACACTGTCCCACCCCCTTTCCCATCAACTGGAAGAAAGTAGCCGAGCGCATTAAGCTGAACCCACAGCCCTCTGTCCCCCCCGCTGCTATCGAGGGAGAGGCATCACAAGACTCTATAAACTTTCATTTGTGGATGGATGGAGTGGTTTCCGCCAACTCCAACCCCACCAACCACAAATTTGGTCAAGGCAAAAGGAAGCCTAATGCTCCCTGGTACACCCAGGCCCTCAGTGATTGTCACCTAAAGTGTAGGGTCCTGGAAAGAGAGTGGAGGAAGACTTATGATCCCTCATCCAGATCCATATACATTCTCCAGAGGAAACAATACCTCTCTAACATAAAAAAAGCAAAAAAGGCTTTCTTCACCTCAGCCATAGATGCAGCCAAACAAAAACAACAAATCATCTTCGACATAGTAAAGTCCTTTACCCACCCAAAGGCACTGGCACTTGAAATTCCCCCATCCCAAACCCTCTGTGACCAAATAGCAGATTTTTTCATTGACAAAATTAAGAACATCCACCAGGATTTCCCCCCTCCACCCTCCCCTATACAAGACACCGTCACAGCTATTCCCTCTTTGAATAACTTTGCTACAGTCTCCCTGGCACAAACACAAAAGGCCATTTTGAGCTGTAGATCAGGGGCCCCCACGGATTCCTGTCCCCCGATTATCTTACAGCACCTCATCGAGGTTGTTAGCCCATCAATCAATGCCATTATTAATGAATCTCTTAATTCTGGCACTGTCCCTGCTGAATGGAAGAAGGCCACAGTCAAGCCCCTCATGAAGAAACCAAATAAATCCCCAACGGACTTATCCAACATGCGCCCAATCTCCCTTCTCCCTGCACTTGGCAAAATTACCGAGCAGTTAGTTCACGAAGAACTAAAAATCTTTGTGGAAAGCAAACGCATTCTGCATCCACAGCAATCCGGCTTCCGCCCGGGCCACTCCACAGAAACTGCACTCATCGAATTGTCGGATACCATCAAGTTCTTGCAGGATGAGGGCAGACAAGCTGTTCTCATCCTGCTCGACTTAACCGCGGCCTTCGACACCATCTCTCATGCCATTCTCATTAATAGAATGCGTGAGATCGGTGTCGCGGGTTCCGCTCTGGCCTGGATTATTTCATTTCTATCCAATCGATCACAAACTGTCTCCTTAGGCCCTTTTCTTTCTGGCGAAAGACTCACCACCTCAGGTGTGCCCCAAGGATCAATACTGAGCCCCCTCTTCTTTAATATATATATGTCTCCCCTCCTTACGCTGATTGAATCCCATGGGATCCTCGTGACTTCCTATGCTGACGACACTCAGCTTGTCGTCACTATCGACAAAAGACACCCTGACGCTGCCCTTAGATTTCAAAATTGCCTCTCCCAAGTTTTTTCCTGGCTCAACCTTAATCATCTTAAATGTAACAGTGCCAAAACTGAAATAATACCCCTAGGCAAAGGCACCCTCTTTTCCCCTAAAGATTGGTGGCCCCCTAACTCCGAAGCACCCCCGAGTGCGGTCACCTCAGCCCGCAATCTTGGAGTCCAATTCGACTCGTCCCTTAGCTTCGACGAGCATGTGCGCATTACCGCGGGGCGCTGTTTTGGCCTGATCAGGCAGTTAAGGAAATTCTTTGACTTTCTGCCCATCTCTGCCAGGAAATCAGTCGCGGTGGCTCTTATTCTCTCCCGGCTGGATTAGAAATTGCAAAGTGTGCAACACGCAGCGGCCAGGCTTGTTCTGAAACTCCCTCGCAGGTCTTCGGCCTCTGCAGCTCTCAACACCCTCCATTGGCTGCCCCTCCACAAGAGAATTCTCTTTAAGCTCCTTGTCACGGTGTTCGAATCTACTAGGAACACCGGTCCATCTTATCTGACCAAGCGCTTTCTGCGCTACATTCCAACTCGTTGTCTGAGGTCCCCAGGAGCTAACTTAATTTCTGTACCCAAAATTAAACTAAAAACTAAAGGCGGGAAAACTTTTGTTTTTCTGGCTGCCAAGGCATGGAATTGTCTCCCCCCCTACCTCAGGCATGCCCCTTCAGAAAGCGTTTTCAGGAATCTCCTGAAGACCTGGTTCTTCTCTCAGTCTGACTCATCGGTCCTCGCAGCTATCTGATCCCTGCTCTCCTTTGCTGGTTCTCTGTGTGCTCAGCGCCAAGATGCTCCTTCCGGAGCGATAGTCGCGCTATACAAATTCTAATAAATATCAAATAAATATCCTCTCCCCTTCTAACAGCCTCTCCCTGTCTTACATCCTCTTACACCCTTTCCCTGTCTTCCACCCTGTTACACCCTTTTTCTGACTTACTCCCTTTCTTTGACTGACTCCCTCTCCCTATTACATCCTTTCTCTGTCTTACAACATATTATACACTCTCTCTGTCTTACTGCTTCTCTATGTTTTACTCCCTCTACCTGTTTCTTTGTCTGACTCTCTCTGTCTCTTTGTGTTAGTTCCTCTAGCTCTTTTTCTCTGTCTTACTCCTAGTTACATAGTTGCTGTGGTATAAACTTAGATATGTTGTAAACTAGTGTTTATATCGTTTACTTATTGTCATTGCTTTCTTGTTTGGTAATAGTGGTCTAAAATGTGTTATTTTTTTCTTTAACACAGATTGAAATCAAGATTTCAATAGTAAGGAAATATGCCCTCAAGGCAGAGGAGAAGAAAAGATGCCAAGCGGAAAAAATCAAAAACAGCAACGGAATTAAAGCACTCGTCTACAACAAATACTTCAAAAAACAGGAAAAAAGCTCCTGGTAAGACAACTAAGTCTTTCTTTCGGAACATATGTAGAAAAAAAAAAATGTTGATGAGAATGTGAATATACAGAAGGAGAGAGCACATTTGAAAAGGAAGGAGAGGCCCCCCAAAAATGTTACTACTGGATCAGGAGAGAATAATATGTATAGGAATAGAAGGCAAAACCAATTTAGGGACATTCGTAAACGAATGTTTCGCAATAGGGTGGTTTTAAATTTGTTAAAAAATATTAAAAAAGGTAAACAGAGAGCTGCTTTTTATAAGAAAAAGAAAAATGTAGGGAAGATTGTTGATCAGGCTTTTGAACTTAAGAAACAATTATTTATTTTAGTAATCAATAGAACTAGGACACTTAACAAGACAATTGATGTTTTCAAATCAAACAGTAGATGAAAAAGAGTAATTAACCAAACTAATTTTTGTAAAGTTTTTTCTGGAGAATGGATGCATAGTTCAAGTTATGAGCCATTTTTTAATGAGGAGAGTTACTTCCAGGAGAATGATTTGGTGCATGCAGTTGACACCAGTGGTCGAGCATATGAGGTGAAAGACGGTTGTCCGATTGAAAAAGAGAAACTTGTGTCTAGAGATGCAGAAGAGGTGTTAACTGATGAAGTTTTAGGGAGACGTACTAAGGGCCCTGTGTACACTTGGAAGTGTAGTAGTATTTGTCGTGTGCGACAGGATTCAATCAATTTGCTTCGTACAACTCACCCACACTCCCTCAGTTACCTTTCTTTGCTGCTTCACTCAGACCCTTTCAGTCACTCCTTCCTTTACTATCTCTGTCCTTTCTCTCTGTCACTCCCCATGTCTTACCCTAATTCACTTTTATCCACCCTCTTTCACCCCTCTTTATTTACACTCACTGCTCTTTTCTCACCCTCCCTCACCGTTGTTCCTTTACTGCGGTTCCGTCACTACCCCTCATTCCCCATCCTTTACTGTCCTTCCTTTTACTTTTAACACCCACTCACATTCTCCCAGTACCTCTGCTTTAGTCTTCTTCCTCTCTCGTCCCTTCTTTCGCTCCCTCATTCATTTCCTTTTCTCACTTACACCCTATTACACCTTCTCTCTGTCTTACTATCTAATAAACAGTCCCTCTGTGTTGCTCCCTCTACCTCTCTTTCTCTTAACATCACTCTCTCTGTGTCCTTCCCTCATGCGTACCCTGGAGAAAAAAGAATGACAGAGGTTTTTAAAAATGTAGCATTTTTTTATAAATTAGAGCTAGTTCTAAAAAGAACTGTTTTTTTTATTCTTTTTATTGTTTTATATTTTTTTATTGTTTTTTTAACATTTCTTACTTTTTTGGACTTTTATGAAGAATGTTATATCTTTTTGTATTTTTTATGGGGACTAACAAAAAACAGGGAATTGTAAACGGCTCAACTGGAGCAAAAAAAAACAGGAAAAAATTAAGGCTTCTTTGGGCACTTGTGGTTGTCACCAGCAAGGTTGATGAGATTAATACTTTGCTCAGCATAAGTTATTGTTTTTCCACAATATATACAAACGATTTTGTATGCACCAAACTTGGTTTGTATGTTTGGGACCATCTCCCTTGCCTCTGGACCCGATGGAGTGGGTTCTTGGCTTGTTGAGGGTCTGGAAGACGATTGTGGAAGGTTTCTGCACAGTTCTCTCACCTCTGCTGCAGAATAGTTATTGGGGTGCAATCGTTGCATGTGCCGAATCATTGTGTGATTCCCAAATGAATATTTTTTGGCAGGGTTCCCCCTGGATAGTACAGTGCCACAGATGAGACAGGTCACCTTTGCAGCGTTTACCTTCTTTGCACCCCTTGGGAATTTAAAAAACTCCCATATAAAGTGTTCCTTTGGTTTATATGGGGGATTGTCTTCAGGCAGGAACTGCCTTCTCTCATCCTCTTCCTCCTCCTCCTCCTCTTCTTGTTCACCACCAATGTGATGTTGTGGTGGTCCTTGTGCTGGTGCTGGTGGTGGTGGTGGTGCCGATGCTCCAGCTGCTGCTGCTACTGTAGCCATTTCTCTATCAATAGAAGCAGGTCTTCCTCACTCAAAGAACAAAGTGAGAATGAGGAAAAAAGGTGGGGGGTTTCATCATTTGGAAAACAAAACTGTTCGGAACCAATGAAAAGTATTATTTTCAGGTCACATGACCCGGGCTTTCATCATTTTGAAACCAAAACTGTTCTGAACCAATGAAAAGTGTTATTTTCAGGTCACATGACCCGACGCGCTTACGCTACGGACCCGTCCGGGTGAGAGACACTCTATTGCCAACTAGCAATGCAGCAGTTCAATGGAAAAAACGGCTCAGGACGGTATTGTGAATTGCCATGAGGAATTGAAAACGAGGACGGCGTCCCGAGGCCCATCTGAGGGCTTTGAATGTGCAGTAACATTGGTGCATCATTCTGACTACAAAGCCCACAATGCACAGATGAGCAACCCATCCAGGGCGTGCATGTGGTTATAAAGGGGCGTGGCCAGAACGCGCAACCATTCAACTCGGCAAGCCTCTGAAGAAGTGAATTCGAAATGCGTCAGGCACAAGACTTGAGCTGCGGAAAAGAATCGGAGCGCCTGAGCCGTTTTTTCCATTGAACTGCTGCATTGCTAGTTGGCAATAGAGTGCCTCTCACCCAGACGGGTCCTTGGAGCACGATGTTTTTGGCGGCTACCCTGCTGCCGAGAGAGCACCACCCCATAACATGAGATCGCATCGTCATGGATATACCAGGACGGTATTGTGAATTGCCATGAGGAATTGAAAACGAGGACGGCGTCCCGAGGCCCATCTGAGGGCTTTGAATGTGCAGTAACATTGGCGCATCATTCTGACTACAAAGCCCACAATGCACAGATGAGCAACCCATCCAGGGCGTGCATGTGGTTATAAAGGGGCGTGGCCAGAACGCGCAACCATTCAAGTCGGCAAGCCTCTGATGAAGTGAATTCGAAACGCATCAGGCTCAAGAATTGAGCTGCGGAAAAGAATCGGAGCGCCTGAGCCGTTTTTTCCATTGAACTGCTGCATTGCTAGTTGGCAATAGAGTGCCTCTCACCCGGATTGGTCCTTGGAGCACGATGTTTTTGGCGGCTACCCTGCTGCCGAGAGAGCACCACCCCATAACAGGAGATCGCATAGTCATGGATATACCAGGACGGTATTGTGAATTGCCATGAGGAATTGAAAACAAGGACGGCTTCCCGAGGCCCATCTGAGGGCTTTGAATGTGCAGTAACATTGGCGCATCATTCTGATTACAAAGCCCACAATGCACAGATGAGCAAGCCATCCAGTTTTAGGGGTGTTGTATTTAGTTGGACATTTCACTTGTACAAAACCATTGAAATTACCCCGTTATAGTTAGTTGTACTAACTATAACTCGCGCGTGCCCGCAATCCACTGCTGATGATGTCACATATTACATCATTCATGACATGGTCAGTGACATCACTGATGACATCACTGATGACATCACTGATGACATCACTGGTGACATCATCCATGTGATAATACGATGCACCTCCTCACACTCTAATCTAACCTTTGATACACCTTTGATACACCCAGTGTTGAATACAAACTACCATTCTTGAAATTATTGACACACCAATACCCGTAACTACATACGCACTCAAAGGTTTTTTAAATGCTAATTCCTAACTATAACGATTGTGAAACCTATGTTTTTTTTGTTAATATATATATATATATATAGGCCAAGGTGTATTGAAGAATGAGTGAGTGTATAACTGTCTGAATTTATGATTTAGTAGGTGTGTGACTGACTGTATATGTGAGTGATTAAACATGTTGTACTGAATGCATGGGTTAGTGACTAAACTGTGTGAATATCCGTTTCAGTGTGTCTGTTTGTGTGTGAGCAGTTGCATGGGTTGGTGAGTAGCTACATGAGTGTCTATATTGGTTATTGATTGCTTGTCTGAGTATCTGTATGGGAGCCTGAGTGTCTGTGTGGGTGGGTGGGGTGGGTGTGACTGAGTATGTGTATGGCTGTGTTGGTGAATGAATGAATGTCTCAGTGGTACATGTGTGTGTGAGTAACTACATATGTGAAAGGCAGTATATGTGAGTGCTGGAGTACATAAAGGACTATATGTGAGAGTGAGTGATTGTGAGAGTGGATGTGTGGATGAGTGTGTGCTTGTGTCAGTGACTGTATAATAGAGTAAGTATGTGTTAGCATCTGTGTGAATAAGTGAGGTAGTGTGTGTGTATAACTGTATAGGTGAGTAAATAGGAGTGCGATTAATTCTTTGCATGACTAACTACCTGTGTAAGTAACTATGGGTGAGTGGCGGTGTGTGAGTGTCTGTATAGGTGTATGAGTTCATAGGATAGTGGCTGTATTGATGAGTGACTGCATGTATGAGTGACTGTATGGGTGTGTGAGTGGATGTGTGTGTAGACCTAGGAATCAATGAGTGCTTATGTAGTATTGGTGTGTCTATGGTTTCTAGAATGGGAGTCTGCATTTTAGAGTGGGTGTATCAAAGGGTATATTAGGCTGTGAGGAGGTGCATCAGAGGAACACGTTGGGGATGTCATCAGTGATGTCATTTGAGATGTCATCCGTGATGTCATCAGTGATGTCACTGACCATGTCTTGAGTGATGTAATATGTGATGTCATCAGCAGGGCATTGGGGGCGCGAGTTATACTTAGCTCAACTAACTATAACAGCCACATTTCCCTGGTTTTGTATGAGTGAAATATCCACCTAACTATAACATCCCTCAAACCTGTGTTTTTTCAGTGAATATATATATATATATATTCACTGAAAAAACCATAGGTTAGAGACCATATATAGTTAGCTGGACATTTTATTGACATAAAACCAATGAAATTCCTTGAATTTTCAAGGTTTTGTAAATGCAAATTCCTAACTATATATGGTCTATAACCTATGGTTTTTTCTGTGAATTTCATTGGTTTTTTAAAAGCTAATATCTATATCTGTAAAATATATTCTTTATTACGTGACGTATCACGTAGCCACGTGAGACGCCTCATGACGCGTCGCATAACCGTGACGTATCGGCTCTGCAGCGCAAACAAAACCCGTAACGTAAGCGCGCCGGAGCACGCTTACAGATATATATATTTTTTTTAACCTTAATTAGACAAAATCCACACGTGCACATATCTTGAGGCCTTGCAAAGGCACATCAAACAAACAGTCCCTACAATTTTTCAAAGTTTGCTGGAAATCTATTCCCTTAATTTTTTTTTTACTGTTTCTCTTGTTACGCTTACCGGGACGCTACCCGGTACGCGAACCGGACGCTCCAAAAACACAAGATTTTTTTTTTTTTGCCCCGCGGGGCACTTTAATATCCCCCTCATCAATCTTAGGGGATCAGGAGGGGTCTACCTTGCCCCCTTTCCTTCATTCCCCCCTTCGTTTTTCACCACATCTTGTCTCTCGATCCTACCGAGAGACAAGATGGCGGCCGCTCCGGACTGTTTAGAATGTTGACAGACACCGGAGAGCCAATCAGCTTCGCGAAGTTCCGTTACGCGTCAGGTACGCGAACCGGGGCGCTGCCCGGAGCGCGCTTACAGATATATATATTTTTTTTAACCTTAATTTCTCAAAATCCACTGGAACACATATATTGAGACCTAGCAAAGGCACATCGGGCTACCAGTCCCTAACCTTAATTAGACAAAATCCACACGTGCACATATCTTGAGGCCTTGCAAAGGCACATCAAACAAACAGTCCCTACAATTTTTCAAAGTTTTCTTGATAATCTATTCCATTATTTTTTTTTTTACTGTTTCTCTTGTTACGCTTACCGGGACGCTACCCGGTACGTGAACCAGACGCTCCAAAAACACAAGATGGCGGACTCCCATTACGCTGCCAGTTAGCTGCCCGGTTCGCGTACCGGGACGCGCCTCTATGGCGAAAAATCGCAAAAAAAATGTTTTGCCCCGCGGGGCACTTTAATATCCCCCTCATCAATCCTAGGGGGTCAGGAGGGGTCTACCTTGCCCCCTTTCCTTCATTTCCCCCTTCGGTTTTCACCGCATCTTGTCTCTCGATCCTACCGAGAGACAAGATGGCGGCCGCTCCGGACTGTTTAGAATGTTGACAGACACCGGAGAGCCAATCAGCTACGCTTCGCGAAGTTCCGTTACGCGTCAGGTACGCGAACCGGGTCGCTGCCCGGAGCGCGCTTACAGATATATATATTTTTTTGAACGTTAATTTCTCAAAATCCACTGGAACACATATATTGAGACCTAGCAAAGGCACATCGGGCTACCAGTCCCTAACCTTAATTAGACAAAATCCACACGTGCACATATCTTGAGGCCTTGCAAAGGCACATCAAACAAACAGTCCCTACAATTTTTCAAAGTTTTCTTGATAATCTATTCCATTAATTTTTTTTTTTTACTGTTTCTCTTGTTACGCTTACCGGGACGCTACCCGGTACGCGAACCAGACGCTCCAAAAACACAAGATGGCGGACTCCCGTTACGCTGCCAGTTAGCTGCCCGGTTAGCATACCGGGACGCGCCTCTATGGCAAAAAATCGCAAAAAAAAAATGTTGCCCCACGGGGCACTTTAATATCCCCCTCATCAATCCTAGGGGGTCAGGAGGGGTCTACCTTGCCCCCTTTCCTTCATTTCCCCCTTTGTTTTTCACCGCATCTTGTCTCTCGATCCTACCGAGAGACAAGATGGCGGCCGCTCCGGACTGTTTAGAATGTTGACAGACACCAGAGAGCCAATCAGCTTCGCTTCGCGAAGTTCCGTTACGCGTCAGGTACGCGAACCGGGGCGCTGCCCGGAGCGCGCTTACAGATATATATATTTTTTTGAACGTTAATTTCTCAAAATCCACTGGAACACATATATTGAGACCTAGCAAAGGCACATCGGGCTACCAGTCCCTACAATTTTGCCAAGTTTCGTGGAAATCCATTCAGCCGTTCGAGCTAAAAGTGAGGCCAACCGCCCTATGGAAAATTGCATGGGAAAAACGCGTTTTGGGACCCCCCTTTTTTCTCGGCCCCCCCTTGACGAAACCCCCCCAAATTGTCAATGTGCCATTTTCCTGAACATTTCAGCCAATTCCGTCCTCAAACGCCAAAGTTATTCGACATAGAATTTTCAAAAATCCCATAGAGAAAAAATCCTAACTATATATACCTACTGGCTATCGCCAGTAGGTAATATATATATTGACTGAAAAAACCATAGGTTTGACACCAGTTATAGTTAGCTGGAAATTTTACTGACATAAAACCATTGAAATTCCCACGTTATAGTTAGTTGGACTTACTATAACTTGCGCGCATATGTAATATGTGACGTCATCAGCAGTGCATTACAGGCGCGCCAGTTTTAGTGAGTCCAACTAACTATAACGTGGGAATTTCAATGGTTTTATGTCAGTAAAATTTCCAGCTAACTATAACTGGTGTCAAACCTATGGTTTTTTCAGTGAATTTGATAGGTTTTTTAAATGCTAATTCCTAACTATAACTGGTGTGAAACCTATGGTTTTTTCAGTGAATTTCATAGGTTTTTTAAATGCTAATTCCTAACTATATAAGACCTGAAAGCCCACCAGGAATCTCCAGTATGCGTCAGGGGACTGCATTGCAGAGAGGTGTAATTAAGCCATGTCCCTTTTTACACCTCTCTGCAACGCAGCCCCCGTGCATGTTTGAAGAGGGGGAACTAATTCCCCTTGCATACTGGGGGCCCCTGGGGGCCTACTAGCCCACCTGGAACCTCCAGTATGCGCCAGGGGGCTGCATTGCAGAGGTTTAATGAGGCTATGCCCCTTGTTACACCTCTCTGCAACGCAGCCCCCTGCCGCGTTTGCAGAGGGGGAACTAATTCCCCTTGCATACTGGGCGTCCCTGGGGGCCAACTAGCCCACCAGGAGCCTCCAGTATGCGCCAGGGGGCTGCATTGCAGAGAGGTGTAATGAGGCCACACCCTTTTTTACACCTCTCTGCAACGCAGCCCCCGTGCATGTTTGAAGAGGGGGAACTAATTCCCCTTGCATACTAGGGGTCCCTGGGGGCCAACTAGCCCACCTGGAACCTCCAGTATGCGCCAGGGGGCTGCATTGCACAGAGGTGTAATGAGGCTATGCCCCTTTTTACACCTCTCTGCCACGCAGGCCACTGGCGCGTTTGCAGAGGGGGGACTAATTCCCCTTGCATACTGGGGGTCCCTGGGTCATATCTGCCCAAACACTGATATTCCGAACGATTGAAAATGACTTTTCTTGAGAAACATTTGGATTTGGATTATCATGTCCTATACTTTGGAATTTTTGAAAGACTGACTTTGAGGATGCTATAAATTACTCAAGTCTGACCGAATTGTGTGGCTAAAATTGATACCTAGTCACTTTGAATAAGAATGTACTTACGTCTCGTCTAACATTTGGAAGAAATATCTAGTTATATGACAACAGGATACCGACATAACTTGAAGGAAATAAGAACGTGAAGAAGAAGTTCTGTTGTACAGAACGAAACGTTTCGGCTGGCTGTGGTACATACACTCAAAGAAAATAAAAGCATCTGAATATACACCAAGATTCAGCCCTTCGATAAGGACTCTAAGTGATATGATTTGATTGGACTTATTGTGCAAGTGGTGCTGTGCCAAACTTTGGAATATTCTCCACTACTCTCTACTACTTACTCTCTCCTACTCCACTACTCTCAAATACTCACTCTCTACTACTCATTCTCTACTACTCTACTACTCTCTACTACTCTCTCTCTACTACTCACTCCCAACTACTCACGAACTACTACTCTCTACTACTCACTCTCTACTACTCACTCTGTACTACTCACTCTTTACTACTCACTCTCTACTACTCTCTACTACTCACTCTCTACTTCTCACTCTCTACTACTCTCTACTACACACTCTCAACTACTCTCTCTCTACTACTCACTCTCTACTACTCACTCTACTACTCACTCTCTACTACTCTCTACTACTCACTCTCTACTACTCTCTCTCTCTACTAGTCTCTACTACTCACTCTACTACTCACTCTCTACTACTCTCTACTATTCTCTCTCTCACTCTCTACTACTCTCTACTACTCACACTCTACTACTCACTCCCTACTACTCTCTACTACTCACTCTTTACTACTCTCTACTACTCACTCTCTACTGCTCTCTACTACTCACTCTACTACTTACTCTCTACTACTCTCTACTACTCACTCTCTACTACTCACTCTCTACTACTCTCTACTACATACTCTACTATTCACTCTACTACTCTCTACTACTCACTCTCTGCTACTCTCTCTACTGCTCTCTACTGCTCTCTGCTACTCACTCTCTACTCTCTATTACTCACTCTCTACCTCTCTACCTCTCTCTACTTCTCTCTCTACTAGTCTCTACCTCTCTACCTCTACACCTCTACCTCTCTCTACACGCACACATATACACATATATATATGCATATATATGCATATGCATTTATATATATGTATGTGTATGTATATACATACATATATAAACATATATAATCTGTATATCTATATAAATACATTTATAAATGCATGCATATATATACATATATGCATACAGATGCATGTTATTTACATGAAAGTTTAAAAAACAATAATAAAAGCAAAGCTAAAAAGCCACCTCATTACAAACAGAATGGCTTTAACTTAAACGAGGGCAAGATCTATTGCATTTTCAATGCTTGTTTACTTTGGTTCCATCAAGAAGGCATTCAGATGTGTCACACATTTGCCATAAATTCTGAATGTTAGCACTCTAGTTGCTCATTAGATCACTGTAGTAAAGCTACTGCTCACCAGGGAAGTCTGCTGCTGGTATTCAAAGTGCATGTTTCAGTCTGCATGTCAGAATTTCTTTAATGAAATTGAAGAGGATTTGAGAAGTCACTCAAAATGTGCCCTAATTTTTACTTCTGCAGCACTAATCATACTTTCTATGGCAAAATATACCCCCTCATTTTGTTCCTTTTTAAATTACATGTTTTAAGAGTTACCACTTTATTCCAATCAAGATGGCTTCAGGTGTGCCATACCTTTGTAATAAGTAGGACTGTTAGCGCTCTAGTTGTTCTTTAGAACACTCTGGGACATTCTGTCATTGGGCTATACTTGAGCTACATCTGGGTGATATTTGGGCTACATTTGGGCTCTTTTGTCTCTGGTGGCCATCTTGGGAGACTGCATGTCAGAATTCTTTAATGAAATAGAAGAGGATTTGAGAAGTCACTCAAAATGTGCCCTAATTTTTCTTTTTGCAGCACTAATAATACTTTCTATGGCATAATATACCCCTCATTTTGTTCCTTTTTAAATTAAATGTTTTAAGAGTTACCACTTTATTCCCATCACGATGGCTTCCGGTGTGCTATACCTTTGTAATAAGTAGGACTGTTAGCGCTCTAGTTGTTCCTTAGAACACTCTAGGAGGCTGCAGTAGAACACAAAGGAATCAACTGACAGTCTATGTCCTTGTTGGATGTACATGTTTTACTGAGAATGTCAGACTTCATTCTCACATGACTGAGAAAGATAATGTAAATTTACAGAAAATATGCTTTCAGTTTAGTTTATAGATCCCCTTCCAAACCACTGTGGGAAAATCATGAGATATTAGTTTTCTTTCAAACATGATTCATGATATCACAGCAGAAGGCTTTTTGACATGGTAAAATCACCTTAGAACACACCACAATTCCTGAAATGAGTATGATACCATCAACAAATGATTTATAATGTAACTAAAGTCCTAAAACCCTCTATTAACTACAATGCTTTTTAATGAGGTGCTATCATGTATATTGGTCCCAAGATGGCTGCCAACACTTCTTGGATCAAGTGCTGACAGCCAATCAGATCAGATGTGTGGTTAGGCTCCGCCCAGATATATATATTTTTTTAACCTAAATTACTCAAAATCCACAGGAGCACATATCTTGAGACATAGCAAAAGCACAGTCCCTACAATTTTGCCAAGTTTTGTGGAAATCCATTCAGCCGTTCGGGCTAAAAGTGAGTCCAACTGCCCTATGGAAATTAACATGGGGAAAACACGTTTTGGGACCCCCATTTTGTTTTGGCCCCCGCTTGACGAATCCCCCCCAAACTTTCAGGGAAGGAGCAGAGCGGAGTGGGCCATCTTCTTTGAGAAATTTGCGAAGATTCGTCCACCGGCGCCAAAGTTATTCCCAATAGAATGTTGCGGATTTCCTATGGAAATCAATCCTAACTATAACTACCTACTGGCGACCGCCAGTAGGTTATATATATATATATATATATATATGACGAAATTCCTCTAACAAAAGAAGACAGAGGCCGGAGGGGAGTTTGGATGGAACAGCTAGCTTTATTCAGGATGATGCCAGCAGCGGCGAATGCATTTCGGTCAACAGACCTTCCTCAGCGCCCAAAACCGTGTCCTTTCTCAATGTTGCCCACACTGCGTGTAATACTTGACTGCACTCCTTGCTCCTCCCCCTAATGCTGTAAGCACACCTGCGCAGCTCCAATTCAGTCCGTGGAACTGCAATTCCCAGCATGCACAGTCTCGGCAAAAATCTGGTTGGTGGCGTGAGGGGCAACTTAGACAATGGGTCCGTGCATGTCACAGGTGAGTTGGAAGGGACTGTTCACACCACCCCCAATATTGCAGTCATTCCTCTTTGTCCCCTCACTGCTGCCACAGCCATTTCCACAATGCTGAAAATTACGAAAGAGCTGCCAAATGCGAGGCTTGCTGCTCATGGAGATAAAATACCTCCTTCCTCGTGCATCAGCATCACGTTCCTGGCGGTCTCCGACTCCTGTTGATCCCTCAACTGCAGTGAACGCTGGAACAGCGGAATGCCAGTAATAGAGTCGGGTCTCTTCTCGTGGCAGGGCCTTCTGGATTGCGCCTCTGGCCGGCGCAAAATATATGACGAAATTCCTCTAACAAAAGAAGACAGAGGCCGGAGGGGAGTTTGGATGGAACAGCTAGCTTTATTCAGGATGATGCCAGCAGCGGCGAATGCATTTCGGTCAACAGACCTTCCTCAGTGCCCAAAACCGTGTCCTTTCTCAATGTTGCCCACACTGCGTGTAATACTTGACTGCACTCCTTGCTCCTCCCCCTAATGCTGTAAGCACACCTGCGCAGCTCCAATTCAGTCCGTGGAACTGCAATTCCCAGCATGCACAGTCTCGGCAAAAATCTGGTTGGTGGCGTGAGGGGCAACTTAGACAATGGGTCCGTGCATGTCACAGGTGAGTTGGAAGGGACTGTTCACACCACCCCCAATATTGCAGTCATTCCTCTTTGTCCCCTCACTGCTGCCACAGCCATTTCCACAATGCTGAAAATTACGAAAGAGCTGCCAAATGCGAGGCTTGCTGCTCATGGAGATAAAATACCTCCTTCCTCGTGCATCAGCATCACGTTCCTGGCGGTCTCCGACTCCTGTTGATCCCTCAACTGCAGTGAACGCTGGAACAGCGGAATGCCAGTAATAGAGTCGGGTCTCTTCTCGTGGCTGGGCCTTCTGGATTGCGCCTCTGGCCGGCGCAAAATATATGACGAAATTCCTCTAACAAAAGAAGACAGAGGCCGGAGGGGAGTTTGGATGGAACAGCTAGCTTTATTCAGGATGATGCCAGCAGCGGCGAATGCATTTCGGTCAACAGACCTTCCTCAGTGCCCAAAACCGTGTCCTTTCTCAATGTTGCCCACACTGCGTGAAATACTTGACTGCACTCCTTGCTCCTCCCCCTAATGCTGTAAGCACACCTGCGCAGCTCCAATTCAGTCCGTGGAACTGCAATTCCCAGCATGCACAGTCTCGGCAAAAATCTGGTTGGTGGCATGAGGGGGAACTTAGACAATAGGTCCGTGCATGTCACAGGTGAGTTGGAAGGGACTGTTCACACCACCCCCAATATTGCAGTCATTCCTCTTTGTCCCCTCACTGCTGCCACAGCCATTTCCACAATGCTGAAAATTACGAAAGAGCTGCCAAATGCGAGGCTTGCTGCTCATGGAGATAAAATCCCTCCTTCCTCATGCATCAGCATCACGTTCCTGGCGGTCTCCGACTCCTGTTGATCCCTCAACTGCAGTGAACGCTGGAACAGCGGAACGCCAGTAATAGAGTCGGGTCTCTTCTCGTGGCAGGGCCTTCTGGATTGCGCCTCTGGCCGGCGCAAAATATATGATGAAATTCCTCTAACAAAAGAAGACAGAGGCTGGAGGGGAGTTTGGATGGAACAGCTAGCTTTATTCAGGATGATGCCAGCAGCGGCGAATGCATTTCGGTCAACAGACCTTCCTCAGCGCCCAAAACCGTGTCCTTTCTCAATGTTGCCCACACTGCGTGAAATACTTGACTGCACTCCTTGCTCCTCCCCCTAATGCTGTAAGCACACCTGCGCAGCTCCAATTCAGTCCGTGGAACTGCAATTCCCAGCATGCACAGTCTCGGCAAAAATCTGGTTGGTGGCGTGAGGGGGAACTTAGACAATGGGTCCGTGCATGTCACAGGTGAGTTGGAAGGGACTGTTCACACCACCATATATATATATATATATATATATATATATATATATTCACTGAAAAAAACATAGGTTTCACACCAGTTATAGTTAGCTGGAAATTTTACTCGCATAAAACCATTGAAATTCCCACGTTATAGTTAGTTGGACTCACTATAACTTGCGCGTGCAATGCACTGCTGATGACGTCACATATTACATCACTCATGACATGGTCAGTGACATCACTCATGACATCACTGATGACACCATCCAGTGAATGTGTGTCTTTCTGAAAAATAAATATGTGTTATATATGTATATGTAAAAGTTGATGGAAGAATAAATGTTTAAAAAAGTGTTTACATGGATTTTTTTTTTTAAATTGATTGGTTAACTGGCTTATTAAGTGTATCTTAGTGAATACATATATTAGTGAGTAATGTTTAGATATTTAAATATATTTATTAGTGTTTCACTTTGTGTATAAGTGGCTGCATGGGTTGGTGAGTAGCTACATGTGTATGTATATGGGTTATTAGATGTTTTTCTTAGTATCAGTATGAGTGTTTGTATGGTTTGGTGGGGGTATTACTGAGCACATAGATGTATGAATGACTGACTCTCTCTTTGTATGTGTTTTGAAGACAGCATATGTGCAGGACTGTATGGGTGGATGAGTGTGTATATGTGTGTGTTAGTGAGTGAATGACTGTCTCACTAGTGTCTTTATCAGTAACTACATATGTTTTAATGTAGTATATGTGAATATTGATGTATATAAGTGAGTATATGTGAGAGTAAGAGATTGTAAGAGTTCCTGTTTAAATAAGTATGTGTTTCTATAAGTGATTGTTTAAGAGAGTAAGTATGTGTAAGTTTCATTAGAAGTAAGGTGGTAGTGTGTGTATAGCTGTATATGCAAATAAATGGATGCTCAATAGTTTACTTGCATGTGTGAGTATGTGTGAGAGTAACTTTTGGATGACTGTCGGTGTGTAACAGGATGTATAGGTGTATCACTACATATGATGAGTGAGTATATGTATGAGTGACTATATAGAACTGTTGGTGAATGAGTGCATGTGTATAAATGGTGGAATTATTGAATTGGTTGTTGTAACTGGTATGGGTATCTCCATTTTTTCGAAAATTTTAGTTTCTATTTTTGAATATGTGTTTCAAGGGTTACATTACAGTGAAAGGAGGTCTGTTACTCTGTCACAAGGATGGTGTCATCAGTGATGTCATGAGTGATGTCACTGACCATGTCATGAGTGATGTAATATGTGACGTCTTCAGCAGTGCATTGCACGCGCAAGTTATAGTGAGTCCAACTAACTATAACGTGGGAATTTCAATGGTTTTATGCGAGTAAAATTTCCAGCTAACTATACCTGGTGTGAAACCTATGTTTTTTTCAGTGAATTTAATAGGTTTTTTAAATGCTAATTCCTAACTATAACTGGTGTAAAACCTATGGTTTTTTCAGTGAATGTCATAGGTTTTTTAAATGCTAATTCCTAACTATAACTGGTGTGAAACCTATGGTTTTTCCAGTGAATTTCATAGGTTTTGTAAATGCTAATCCCTAACTATATATAGGGTCTCAAACCTATGTTTTTTTCAGTGAATTTGAAAAGTTTTTTAATAGCAAATCTTTATTGGTATGAAATATAATATTTTTTATAATGAATTTTATATTGTATATTTCTATAATACTATTTTTTTAATGTATATTTTTTCCTTTTTTTTTTTCCTTGGTGCGCTCCCGGTGCGCGTACCGGTGAGCGCACGGGTAAGTGCTGTGTCACGGCGAGCCCCGGTGCGCGTACCGGTGAGCGTCCTGTTAGCGCTATTGCCGCGAACGAAAACATCATCGTGGCGTATCGCGTAGTCGCGTGATGCTTCTTATGATGCACGGCGTAAGCGTACCGGGAAGCGCCCGAGCGCATACGATCGCGCAACGTAAGCACCCCCGGGCGCGCCCCAGGGCGTGTAGCGTAAGCGCGTCGGGTCATGTGACCTGAAAATAACACTTTTTATTGGTTCAGAACACTTTTGGTTTCCAAATGATGAAAGCCCGGGTCATGTGACCTGAAAATATCACTTTTCATTGGTTCAGAACAGTTTTGTTTTCCAAATGATGAAAGCCCCCACCTTTTTTCCTCATTCTCACTTTGTTCTTTGAGTGAGGAAGACCTGTTACCATTCATTGAGAAATGGCTAGAGTAACAGCAGCAGGAGCATCTGCACCACCACCACCACCACCAAAAGGACCACCACAACACCACATTGGTGGTGAAGAAGAAGAGGAGGAGGAAGAGGAGGAGGAGGAGAGAAGGCACTTCCTGCCTGAAGACAATCCCCCTTATAAACCAAGAGAGCACATTGTGTGTGAGTTTTTTAAATTCCCAAGAGGCCAAAAGAAAGTCAATGCGGCAAAAGTGATTTGTCTGATCTGTGGCACTGAACTTTCCAGGGGGAACCCTACAAAAAAGTAATCTTTTGGTAATTACACCATGATTCGCCACATGCAACGCAGGCATCCCAACAGATATTCTGCGGCAGAGGTGAGAGAACTGTCCAGAAACCTTCCCCAATCTTCTTCCAGAACCTCAACAAGCAAACAACCTACTCCATCGGGTCCAGAGGCAAGGGAGACAGTCCCATACATCATAACCCAGTTTGGAGATTTTAAAATTGTTTGTATCTATTGTGGGACTACAATTTCGTATGGCGAGAAAAGTATAAACCTAATCAACCGTGCAGGAGAGAACCACATCTGCCGAAAGAAGCCTTAATTTTTTCCTGTTTTTTTTGCTCCAGTTGAGCCGTTTACAATTCCCTGTTTTTTGTTTGTCCCCATAAACAATACAAAAAAATATAAAATTGTTCAT
Organism: Lissotriton helveticus; assembly: GCF_964261635.1. Taxonomy (NCBI): domain Eukaryota; kingdom Metazoa; phylum Chordata; class Amphibia; order Caudata; family Salamandridae; genus Lissotriton; species Lissotriton helveticus. Next base: position 571,597,678 of record NC_136067.1, read on the forward strand.
AAAAGCCAAAAAAAGTAAAAAATGTTCAAAAAAACAATAAAAAAAATATAAAACAGCAAAAAGAATAAAAAAACCAGTTCTTTTTAGAACTACCTCCAATTTATAAAAAAATGCTACATTTTTATAAAACTCTGTCATGCTTTTTTCTCCAGGGGGGCACGCACCCAAAAAAAAGAAAAAAAAATAATAAAGGAGTGAGCATGAGGGAAGTGGACAGAGAGAGTGATGTTAAGAGAAAGAGAGCTAGAGGGAGCAACACAGAGGGACTGTGTATTAGATAGTAAGACAGAGAGAAGGTGTAATAGGGTGTAAGTGAGAAAAGGAACATGAATAAGGGAGCGAAAGAAGGGAAGAGAGAGGAAGAAGACTAAAGCAGAGGTACTGGGAGAATGTGAGTGGGTGTTGAAAGTAAGGGGAGGACAGTAAAGGATGGGGAATGAGGGGTAGTGACGGAACCGGAGTAAAGGAACAGCGGTGAGGGAGGGTGAGAAAAGGGCAGTGAGTGTAAGTAAAGAGGGGTGAAAGAGGGTGGATAAAAGTGAATAAGGGTAAGACATGGGGAGTGACAGAGAGAAAGGACAGAGATAGTAAAGGAAGGAGTGACTGAAAGGGTCTGAGTGAAGCAGCAAAGAAAGGTAAGTGAGGGAGTGTGGGTGAGTTGTACGAAGCAAATTGATTGAATCCTGTTGCACACGACAAATACTACTACACTTCCAAGTGTACACAGGACCCTTAGTACGTCTCCCTAAAACTTCATCAGCTAACACCTCCTCTGCATCTCTAGACACAAGTTTCTCTTTTTCAATCGGACAACCGTCTTTCACCTCATATGCTCGACCACTGGTGTCAACTGCATGCACCAAAACATTCTCCTGGAAGTAACTCTCATTAAAAAATGGCTCACAACTTGAACTATGCATCCATTCTCCAGAAAAAACTTTACAAAAATGAGTCCGATTAATTATTCGTTTGCATCTACTGTTTGATTTGAAAACATCAATTGCCTTGTTAAGTATCCTAATTCTATTGATTACTAAAATAAATAATTTTTTCTTAACTTCAAAAGCCTGATCAACAATCTTCTCTACACTTTTCTTTTTCTTGTAAAAAGCAGCTCTCTGTTTACCTTTCTTAATATTTTTTAACAAATTTAAAACTACCCTATTGCGAAACATTCGTCTACGAATGTCCCTAAATTGGTTTTGCCTTCTATTCCTATACATACTGTTCTCTCCTGCTCCAGTATTAACATTTTTGGGGGGCCTCTCCTTCTTTTTCAAATTTGCTCTCTCCTTCTGTATATTCACATTTCCATTAACATTTTTATTTGATCTACATATGTTCTGAAAAAAAGACTTAGTTGTCTTACCAGGAGCTTTTATGTTTTTTTTAAAAGTATTTGTTATAGGGGTGTGCTTTAATTCCGTTGCTGTTTTTGATTTTTTCCGCTTGGCATCTTTCCTTCTCCTCTGCCTTGAGGGCATATCTCCTTACTATTGAAATCTTGATTTCAATCTGTGGTAAACAAAAAAAATAACACATTATAGACCACTATTATCAAACAACAAAGCAATGACAATAAGCAAACAATATAAACACTAGTTTACAACATATCTAAGTTTATACCACAGCAACTATGTAACTAGCAGTAAGACAGAGAAAAAGAGCTAGAGGGAGTAACACAAAGACACAGAGAGAGTCAGACAAAGAAACAGGTTGAGGGAGTAAAACATAGAGAAGGAGTAAGACAGAGAGAGTGTATAATATGTTGTAAGACTGAGAAAGGATGTAATAGGGAGAGGGAGTAAGTCAAAGAAAGGGAGAAAGGGAGTAAGTCAGAAAAAGGGTGTAACAGGGTGGAAGACAGGGAAAGGGTGTAAGAGGATGTAAGACAGAGAGAGGGTGTTAGAAGGGGAGAGGATGTAAAAGAAACTAAAACAGAGAGAGGCTGTAAAAGGGAGAGAGAGAGAGTAAGTTTGAGAGAGGGTGTAAGAGGAAGTAAATTAGAGAGAGGATGTAACAAGGAGTAAGTCAAACAGAGGGTGTAATAGGAAGAGAGGAAGAGAATAAAAAAGTCAGAAAGAAGGAGAGAGGGTGTAAAACAGACAAAAGGTGTAATAGGGAGTAAGTCTGGGAGAGAATGTTACAAAGAGAAAGGTTGTAAGACGGAATAAATCAGTAAGAAGATGTAAGAGAAAGTATGACTTACAAATTGCTGTAAAAAAGAAAGAGAGGGAATAAATTAGAGACAGGGTGTAAGAGAAAGTAAGTCAAAGAGAGAGTGTAACACAGAGTCAGGATGTAAAAAGGAATAAGTCAGAGAGAGGGTGTTAGAAGGGGACAGGTGGAAAAATAGAGTAAGTCAGGAAGAGAAAATAATAGAGACTAATACATTGTTGATAATGCTTGGTAAAGAAATGTTGGTGCATAAAGGAATTGTATTTTCTAAATGAGTGTGGTTTCAGTAGTGTAATGAAATGCTTATACATATGACCTGTGCTCTGTTTTGTAAATGGTATTTAAAAGAAAATTTGTTTACATGAATTGGTTTTACATTATTGACAAGGATTAGATAGTATCCGCATGATTAAAAAAATATATTAGTACATTTCACAATCATGTCACCTGTGTTTCCTCAGATTAGTAAACAGATTGTACAGATGAGGTGAGGCCTGCCCAGGGGTGCAGAGGAGGTAAGTCCTGTGTCCAAGAGTGCTGTGGACAGGACTCACCTCCTCTGACCCCTAGACAAGCCTCACCTCCTCCGTGCCCCCTGGACAGGCCTCAATCTATTGGGTATACTAGATGCTAACAGGATGCAGATGAGGTGAGACCTGACCAGGAGTACAGATGAGGTCAGGCCTGTCCTGGGGAGCAGAGGTGTTGAGGCCTGTGTCTAAGAGGGCAGTGAAATGGACTTCATGAAGCCTCTCCCCCACTGCACTCTTAGACACATGCCTCACCTCATTTGCACCCCTGGACAGGCCTCTCTCCCACTACACTCTTGAACACAGGCCTCATCTCCTCTGCACCCGTGGACAAGCTTCACCTTATCTGCAACCCTGAACAGGCCTCACCTCATCTGCACCCCTGGACAGGCCTCACCTCATCTACACCCCTGGACAGGCCTCACCTCATCTGCACCCTGTTACCATCTATTATACCCAATAGATTGAGGCCTGTCCAGGGGGCACGGAGGAGGTGAGGTTTGTCCAAGGGTCAGAGGAGGTGAGTCCTCTCCACTGCACTCTTGGATACAGGCCTCACCTCCTCTGCACCCCTGGACATGCCTCATCTCATCTGCACAATCTACTTCCTAATCTGAGGAAACACAGGTGACATGATTGTGAAAGGTTCAAATATATCTATTTAATCTTGCAGACACTATTTATTCCTTCTCAAAAATGTAAAAGCTATTCATTTGCCCCAAAATCGTTTTTCCAATAACATTTAAGAAACAGAGCGCTCGTCCTATGTACAAGCATTCAATTTCACTACTGAAACCTCACTATTTCACAAAATACAAATCCTCTATCTTGCAAATGTTCATACCAAGCATTATCAAAAAACATGACACAAACCAACAAGAAAAAAGCTCAATGTGCTTCCTAATCTGAGATAACACAGGTGACATCATTGTGAAAGGTTCAAATATATTTCTTTAATCATATAGACACTATTTATTCCTTCTCAAAAATGTAAACTCTATTTATGTTCCCCCAAATCGTTTTTCACGTCACATTTAAGAAACACAGCACAGGTCCTATGTACAAGCATTCCATGTCACTACTGAAACTTCACAATTTTACAAAATACATTTCCTCTATGCAGCAAAAACTTTTTACCAAGCATTATCAAAAAACATGACACAAAGCAACATTAAAAAACCACATTTTGCTTCCAAATCTTCTCCATAGAGTATACAAGTCTCTATCTATATATATCATTACTCACCTTTACAAATGCTTTGGGAGATTGAGAACAGTGTCAGACACACACACCAATATTTCTTTAGCAGAGCAAAAGGTATGTACTCCAGACACTGCAACCATGAATGGCACAGAAAACCTCTAGTTCTACACACATATCCCTCATGCTAACCAATTAAAACTCTTCCCTCTCTATTTTCAAACCAACACCCTTCACCCCCTCAGCCCTTTCTACCTGTTACCATAGCAACTCCCTCCTCACTTTGCTCTCAGGGTTAAAAGTTTATTCTACAATGTTGCAAATGAACTCGGCAAGGATGTTTGACCTCTCAATACATCAGCTTATCCGGTGCAATGTTTCTTTAAATGACTTTTTCTTAACCATTCAAATTACTTCTTTCACAGAACAGAACCATGCACCCTAACTTTCAGTTTTCAACTATCTGAATCCACCAATCATTGCTTGTGATTCAAGAGCACTGAAACTCCTCATTTTTGTTTTTGCAAACTCCTACTGTTCCAACTGCCATTTCATTCCTACACTTCGTCTGACTGCACCAGAACCTCCTCTCACCATGTATTCTGTCTGGATTATTGGACATAGCTACATCCACTGGGCTCAAAGGTATGCAGCTATCAGAAATTTTCCCAACCTTGATTTACCAAATGTGGACATCAAGTGGATTGGCCAAAGAGGATTGAGATGTCATCAATTGATACCATTGGTGAAAACCTTTTACCATCTGCCACACCCTGACCTCATAATTTTGCACTGTGGTGGAAATGACCTAGGCACTTTGACTGGGGTAGGTCTGGAAATGCTTTTAAAGGACACCTTTGGGCAATTGATGACACTTTTTCCACAAACTTCCTTGGTATATTCCAATATATGCCAATGACAGAAATGGAAGTGGTCCAACCAATTTTGTCCACAATTTGAGAAAGCACGGAAACATGTGAATAAATCTGTTTCTGCTTACATGAGAGACTATGGAATGGGTTCAACATATAACAATAACTTGCGTTACAACATGCAAGATATCTACAGAGGAGATGGTGTGCACTTCTCAGATGAGGGGAATAGAATATTCCTCCTAAATTTAAGACTGTGCATTGGAACCTACTTGTAGGTACCTAAATCAGCCACAGAACCCAAAAGCTCTTTTCAGGGCTACCCTACCTCTGATCACTCAAAATGATTACTTTACTCTAACTTTTTTCGCTGTTTTTCACCAAAGTACGCTCCCCGGTATGCTTCCCGGTGCGCGTACCGGGAGCTCACCCCGCGAAAATTAAAAAAATATATATTTTTTTGGGCCTATATGGGCCTCCTAAGCCCCCCTCAGAAAACCTAGGGGGTCAGGGAGTGTCTACCGTGCCCCCTTTTACCCATTCCCAACGTTGTTTATCCTCCATCTTGTGTCTTAATTCTTCCGAAACACAAGATGGAGGACTCCCGTTGCGCTGCCGGTGCGCGTACCGGGGTGGGCACCGGTAAGCGCTCCCCAAAAATTTTTGAAAGGTAATTTACATAAAAACCACTGGAGAGACTTTCACCAAATATAGAATAGGCCCTACTACATACCAGTCCCTACCATTTTCTCAAATTTGGTGGAATTCCGTTGAGCCATTTGGGCTGTAGCCCTGTCTAAATATCCTGAGGTAAATTACATGACAAAGACACATATAAAGTGTTAGAATTTACAACCAATTAAAATGTTACTTTCATTTTCTACTTTTATTTCCTGACATTTCATTGGTTATGTACATGAATATAAATGAAAAATGAGAGGGAAACACGGCCATTTTGACTAGAACTACCTGAGGTACATCTTTAAAGGATATTCTCATAAAACTTCAACAGCTTTCTGTAAGGTAAGTTGTTAATTTGTAAGGGGCACTTTAAGTTAATTTGTAAAAACGTTTTCTGATAGTTATTTACTGTCCCTCTGTTATAATTATAGATTGAGATAGGCTTCTCTGTTATAGTTATGGATTGAGTTAGGCTTCTCTGCTATAATTATGAATTTACTTAGGCTTCATCACATGCACTTTTTTATATTTCTACTTCCTGCCTGATACCATACACTGCCCAAAGATAACTTCACTGTTAAAAACTCAGAAGTACCTGTCTGAACTTAAACCCAACAGTGCCCTAACTCTACTGATATAGTTATTTTTTATGCAATTTACAGCAAGAAAATGGAAGGAAAACAAGACCCAATTAATATTTCTTTCGAAATTGTGGTTGAGAAAAATCCTGAGGAAGATATTGATGACTTGGAATTTATGGATCAGTCTCTGGACGAAGAATTTATTAACTGTGTTGAAAGCATAGAATCATGGAATCAAAATGAGGAGATTCCAGATGATCTAATGTTGGAAGTTCTTTTAAATTTTGAAAAATCAGAACAATACATTTATATTTAATAATTAAAAATTGTTCGAGACATGATTCATTTTTATATGTAATTCATGAAATAGTACCAAAATGATTATAATATAACATGAGACTCATAGTATACTGTGCAACTTTTATGTGCTTTCCTGACAGACTATTGTATGGATTCCATATACCACAATAACTTCTGTAACAACATGCAAATTATCTACAGAGGAGATGGTGTACATTGAATTTAAGACTCTGCATTGGTACCTACATGTTGGTACTTAATTCACCCACACAACACAACAACTCTATTCAGAGCTACCCTACCTCTAAGCACTTTAAATTATTATTTTACTGTTTCACTGGGTTTTCCCCATAGTACGCTCCCCGGTACGCTCCCCGGTGCGCGTACCGGGCGCTCCCCCCGCAAAAATCGATTTTTTTGCCCTGCGGGGCCTTTTTATGGCCCCCACATCAAACCTAGGGGGTCAGGGGGAGTCTACCCTGCCCCCTTTTGGTCATTTCCCCCTTTGTTTTTGCCACCTCTTGTGTCTCGATCCTACCGAGACACAAGATGGCGGCCGCTCCGGACTGTTTGGAATGTTGACAGACACCCGAGAGCCAATCAGCTTTCCACTCGCGAACTCGCGTAGCGCGCTGGTATGCGCCCCGGTGCGCGTACCGGGGCGCGCTTATAGATATATATATATTATTTTGAACCTAAATTACTCAAAATCCACTGGAGCACATATCTTGAGACCTAGCAAAGGGTTACCAGTCCCTACAATTTTGCCAAGTTTGGTGGAAATCCATTCAGCTGTTCGGGCTAAAAGTGAGTCCAACCGCTCTATGGAAATTAACATGGGGAAAACACGTTTTGGGACCCCCCTTTTATCTCGGCCCCCACTTGACGAATCCCCCCCCAAACTTTCAGGGAAGGAGCGGAGCGGAGCTGGCCATTTTCTCGGAGAAATTCAGCCAATTCCAACCTTCAACGCCAAAGTTATTCCCATAGAATGTTGCGGATTTCGTATGGAAACTAGGTCCTAACTATAACTACCTACTGGCGACCGCAAAAGAAATGAATTATTCACCAAGAACTGTCACAACGCGTTTTGGCTGTCTTAGCAGCCTTGATCACATAGGTACCGGTGGACTAACAATCAAATTTTCTTTTGTATCACAAGTGTAATTGCATGTGTTTACTGCTAGCAAGGGTTCTGTTTTACAAGAGGCAATATCTTAATGCCAGGTTACCTGTGGTGATACATGTCACCTAAGGTGGTTTGTTGTTAGTGGTACCTTTTTCAATAATTTTATAAAGTATTTTGAACTGGTTTTTCAGTTCTGTTTTGCCATTATGTATACAGTGTATAAATGGCTGTGTGCATGTGTTACACATGTTTGGTTTTGAAAAAAAAAGAGGAAGGAAACAGAAAGGCTTTAGTGTGAGATGTGGTTGCTTCTCTCTCCTCGTTTCCCAATGTACCTCGAGATGTCCATGACCTGAGGTCATTTTCAGACTGCGGACCATGGCTCTGAAGGCCATGTGGGGACAAACTTATGTAGGTCTTTGCGGTCCAGTGGAGGACATAGTGGCTATCAACAGTCAAAATCAGAAAGTGTTGGCAGCCATCTTGTGCCTCAGTAGAACCGAGGAACAAAAACCCCAAAACAAACACCACAAAACAAGAAAAGGGGGCAGAGTAGACACACCCTGACCCCCTAGGCCTGCTCAGGGGGTCCCACAATATGTTAATTTGCCCCCGGGGGGCCAAATCCTAGGGCATTGTTGAAAAAATAGTATAGGGGTCCCAATCCCCCCACACTGCCCCGGGGGCCACCACCCCGGGGCTATAATTTAATATATGCGGTGGGCTCATGGGCCCCCCGCAGCCCCTGGGACCGCCATCCCCCAGGGCTTCTTCAAAATGGGTGGGGAGCTCTCAGGCCTCCCCAGCCCTGGGGACCGCCACCCGTGGGGCAAGAATTTAATGTATGCGGGGGCTCACAGGGCCACCCGCAGCCCCGGGGACCACCAGCCCTCGGGTCTTCAGAACAAATGGGTGCGGGGCTCTCAGGCCCCCCAGCCCCGGGGACTGCCATCCCCGGGGCTTAAGGAAATTGGATGGGGGGATCTGAGGCACCCCAGCCCCGGGGACTGCCACCTCCAGGGCTTCTAACAATGTGGGAGGGGGGCTGCACGGCCCCCCTCCTGGAGCCTTCGATGATCCTGGGGACCGCCACCCCCTAGGGCTGGCTCCTGCAGTGTCCCCGGGTGCCCACCCCTGGGACACTGCTGTCTGCAATGGCAGGGCGGGAGCCTCCCGGCTCCCACCCTGCCATTGCAAACTGTTTTGCTTCATTGAAGCGAGAGCAGGGAAACCTGCTTTCGCTTCAATGAAGGAAAGCAAATTGCTTTTCCATATGGGAGCAGCATGTTAGCTGCTCCCCATATGGAAAAGCAATGCCGGCTCCTGCAGGAGGCGGGGAGTCGGTGGGACCATGGGGGGATTGGGGACCCCCCTTTGTTCCCCAACGGTGAGGGTCAGCCCCGTGGGATGGGGTCCCTGGGGCTACCAGTGACTCAGGCGGGGGGCCACGTGGCCCCCTCCCTATTAAAAAAAATATAATAAAAAAAGACCGGCACGAGGAGATGGGGTCACCGGGGCCTTGAAGTAGCCTGAGGAGGGGGGCTATGCAGCCCTCCTTCATAAAAAAAAGACTTGGCGATGCCCCGGGGTATGGAATTGGCCACTGGAGGGGGGGCCACGCGGCCCCTTCCCATAAAAATTTGCAATATTGTGTATTTGGGGGTCAGGCCCTTGGGGATTGGGTCCCCAGGGCCCAAAAAAAGTGAAAGGAAGGGGGGGCACACAGCCATCCTTTCAATTATTATTTTTTTTTATTAAAAGACGCAACCGTCCCTAGGCCCTGTCCACTCCTTGCACCACTCTGCAAATGCGCCCCCTTGCACAATTGCAGAGGGGGAATAAACTCCCCTTGAATACTGGGGGTCCCTGGGGGCCAACTAGCCCACCAGGAACCTCCAGTATGCGCCAGGGGGCTGTGTTGCAGAGAGGTGTTCAGAGGCCACGGGCGCGTTTCCACAGTGGTGTAGGTAGGGGGTGGGGCCTGAGGTGATATGTGTGCAAACATGCCCTGTGGCTTGTTTTAAGTTGGGAAATGAATTCCTCTTCAATCCAGAGGTCCCCTAGGAGTCAACTAGCCCACCTGGTACCTCCAGTAAGGACCACCGAGCTGTATTGCAGAGTGTTGTAAAAAGGGCGTGGCCTCTCAATACCCCTCTGCAACGCAGCTCCCTGGCGCATACTGGAGGTCCATGCTGCGCTAGTTGACCCACAGGGGACCACAGCGTAGAAGAGGAATTAATTCCCAACTTAAAACACGCCACAGGGCGTGTTTGCACACGTCACCGCAGGCCCGCCCCCTTCCTTCACTATTGTACAGATATTCCTCTAACATCAGCCGAAATACGAATTCCAATTTACTCACCTGTTATCAGGAGAGAAGCCAGTGCTGCATCTTTTGGATGGTGCAGTGAGCTAAAAAACGGTGATGGATCAAGCCCTGATCTTTTGACTGGGTAGGAGTGTTCTGCTTAATTCAGATACTCTGTCTATCACCACCCCCTTTATGAGTCATCTTTTAGCCCAGCACTAACCCTGAAAAGTAATTCTAAGCGTACTTACCAGTAACTTGTATTTCCCTCCATAGGAATCCATTGTGTGGTTTTCAGCAGAAAAGTTTCAAAGTGTTGATTTTTGAAACGTACAAATATTCCTCTAAAATCAGCTGAACTACGAATTCCAATTTATTCACCTGTTATCAGGAGAGAAGCCAGTGCTGCATCTTTTTGCCCTATTTCAAGGAACAAAGGTCCTAAGCAAATAATAATGTACACAAAATAATTAGAATATAACCAATGATGGGTTACTCTAGCCATCCAGTGTCCAGCCGGACAATGGAGTTTTATTTTTACTATGGAGAAAATAAAGCCAGAAATACTTAGAACAGCATAAATAGTGAGGCAAAAGCCTGTACCTTTAAAGAACCGGGAAGTGTGGGGAAATGGGGTAACAATACAGACGATCGAACCAAAACAGAAATACAGGCAAAGACTTTGAGCTTTGGCCACCTGCATTCAGTTTTAAATAGCAGCAAGTTTTGACCAAAAATAGATACCACAACAGTTAAGAACAATGGACATTTGTGGTTCTATTTAGAAATGTCGACGTTTCGATCCCTTGCTCATGATAAACTGGGATCATCATCAGAACTAGAAAATAACATTTGCCTGGCTCAGAACATGTTTGTGCCTGTCAGGATAAAAACAAGGAGAAAAAAGGGAAGAAATATGGCCAATAAGAAACAATGAAAAACATTTGACAAAAAAGTTACAGTAAGGCAGCGAATTTAAGGCATAAACACATCTAATTCTCTTTCAGACATTCGTGGGCAAGCAAGGATGAATGGTGTGTGGAGTCCGGGATTGGAACACACAGTACTGATTGTGACTAATAACGGCGTGGAGCCAGATGTGCCGCAGAAGGTGTGGTGTGAATCGATTTGAGGCGTCAAGCGTCTAAGTCCCGTTGGCTTAGGTCGCAAAGGGATCTTAAGTAAGGATGACTAGGCATGAGTGGTGATGACTAATTGAAAGTGTTGGGCTCTGCGAAAGAGGATTGTGGTAAACAGGCACATGGGTGAGAGTTACCGAGGGTGATAGTCTATGTGCCTAATAGGCGTTTTTCAGACCGCAGCAATGTGAATGCCTTTTTGGGCGTACGATGGTGCAGCAGTGAATGTGGCGAGACGTAACCATAACGCGCTTACCAGTCGGCAGAAGTATCAAAAATTGAGTTTGTGACTTCGGAATAAGATCGCCACAGCTGAAAAGGGAAATTAAATTAAAATTTAAAGAATCATCCAGGGCGTGGCTGTGAAAGAAAGTGATCCGCATTGAACCGGCGCATGGGAGTGCATACCTCTGTAAGTAGCGATAACAACATGAATGGTTGTCCTGGAGGTAATGGAGGGGGAGGGCGACAGCCGCTCTCCTCAGTACACTCCTGTATCCAAGGTTGGGGATTGTTTGAGTGCCGTTCCGGATTAGGTATAGGGCTTGCTCCTGAAAGTGAAGTAAGTGAGCGGATAAGTCTCTTAAAATAATAAGAGGAAACTGACAAGATAGGGGCCGTGCACGGGCTGGGCTTAGGGCTTACCTTAGGGTTGCGTGATGGCTGGAATCAGGAGACAGCAGCGATGTGCCATGAGGTTCCTGGCGTGATAGCAGGTACTCAAGAGTGTTCAAGGAGCACTGATTCAAGTAGGGCTGAAAAGGGCGCCATTTTGGATGAGTCACATGGTCGGGAGAAAGAGAGTAAGAACTATCGTGCACTCGATGTGTACTGGGGCAGCCATATTGGAATGGTGTGAATAAGTGAGGGGTCGTGGAGCAGGGGTGATACTAGTGAAGTGCCTGGCGCATGATTTTAACTCTCATTAATGTGTATCACATTTGGACAGTGTACCTTGATCGTTACATTTAGAGAAGCAATTGCGGAAGCAATAGATATGGTAACAGTCTGGGTGACAAATAACAGAAACCAATGTACATAAATTTACAAAATTAAAAGACATAAATGTAATGGTGATCTGAACTATTGAACACCTTTTGCTTGGCGATTTTGCCAGAAACTGATTAAAAAGTCAGGAGTAAGAGTCTTAATGTTTTGAAATACTTATAGCAACGTCAACCAATCTTCGTTTCGGTTCAAGCCTTTCCTGATTGAGTCAAAAAGGATTATGGATTTTAGTTCCTCACGGTTCAGTAGTTGCGCCATATTGCCTCCTCTTTGTGGCAATTTGAGTACTTTCAAGACAGTCCACCGGATATCGTCTTCATTGTGGTTGGCATCCATGAAGTACTTGACCAGTGGAGCGTTGGCCGTTTTGCACCTGATTCGACTTCTGTGTTGCCCAATTCTGGTTTTCACCTTCTGCGTGGTTTGACGAATAGAAACTTTCAGACAGGGACAATGAATTAAGTAGATCACATTGCAGGTGTTACAATTAGTGAATGTACGGCAGTTAACAGTGATGGTATTGAAAGTGACACTTTTTCCTTCAATGGTGAATGGACAAACATTACAACAGCCGCATTTTACAGGTCCCACCATAGGTGCTAAACCCCAGACAGAGTCGAGTATGGTATTGGGTTCAGTATTGGGTAGGGCTGCTCTAACCAGATGGTCTTTCAAATTCCTGCTCTTACTTAATGCGAACACGGGTTTTTCAATATGTGAGGTTTTGTTAGCATGTTTATAAATGTTTTTTAGGAATGAAAGTATCTGTAGCAGTATGCTTGAGAGAGTGAATGCCAATAGGATATTATGAATTGTTAGGGGTTTACCTGCTTTATTTGTACTTTATGGAATTTATAATTTGTTGAGATTGTGTGTTACTTGTGAACTCTTCTTGTGTCACAAAAGTAATTTATATTTATATTTATGTATGAACAGTCAAAGTGATAAACAAAAAACGAAAAAGAAAAATAATAAAATAATGTTTTGAAAAAATTACAGGTTTCAGTTGTTTATAGAGCATCCTTCTCTATAATGTTTATGATAAATTCTGGTGACAAAGGAATATAGGTCTTGTCAGAGGTTCCCCCTTTTTGTCATTGTTTCTTATAGGCCATATTTCTTCCCTTTTTTATCCTTGTTTTTATCCTGACAGGCACAAACATGTTCTGAACCAGGCAAATGTTATTTTCTAGTCCTGATGATGATCCCAGTTTACCATGAGCAAGGGATCGAAACGTCGACATTTCTAAATAGAACCACAAATGTCCATTGTGCTTAACTGTTGTGGTATCTATTTTTGGTCACAACTTGCTGTTATTTAAAACTGAATGCAGGTGGCCAAAGGTCAAAGTCTTTGCCTGTATTTCTTTTTTGGTTCAATTCTTTGTATTGTTACCCCATTCCCACACACTTCCCGGTTCTTTGAAGGTACAGGCTTGTGCCTCACTATTTATGCTGTTCTAAGTATTTCTGACTTTATTTTCTCCATTGTAAAAATAAAACTCCATTGTCCGGCTGGACACTGGATGGCTAGAGTAACCCATCGTTGGTTATATTCTAATTATTTTGTGTACATTAATATTTGCTTAGGACCTTTGTTCCTTGAAATAGAATCGGGTCCCCCTTGTCTGTTTGAAAATAATGCATCTTTTAGCCCAGCACTGACCCTGAAACGTAATTCTGAGTGTACTTACCAGTAACTTGTATTTCCTTCCATAGGAATCCATTGTGTGGTTTTCAGAAGAAAAGTTTTTAAGTGTTTATTTTTGAAATGTACAGATATTCCTCTAAAATCAGCCGAACTACGAATTCCGATTTACTCACCTGGTATCAGGAGTGACCTCAGCGATGCTTCTTTGAGCACAGTAGCGATCCTGAAAAGTAATTCTAACCGTACTTACCAGTAACTTGTATTTCCTTCCATAGGAATCCATTATGTGGTTTTCACCAGAAAAGTTTCTAAGTGTCTATTTTCACAAACTAAAAATATTCCTTAAAAATTGCCTGTATGACTTAAACGCATTCCTTCGAATGTTTACAGGAGATGCACTCGTGCTGGATGCAGGATCCACCACTGAGTAAGAAAAAGTAATGTTAACACTACTTACCTGATATGTGAATTTCCTCCCATAGAATAACATTGGTGATTGTATGTGAAAAAGTTTTTAAGTGTCAACATTCAAAATACAATATTATTCCTTAAAAATCACTACTGTAACCAAAATGTTTTTATTCAACTGTTTACAGGAGGTATCCCAGGACTGAATCTAGGATCTAGTCTTGTAGTTAGAAAAGTAATCCAAAAAGTAACTAATTGCATTTAACTAGAAATTCACATTGAGCTCAATGTTGCATTGTGTCTGAAATTGTGTTGCGCATTAAAACAACTGTAACTACTGTACTTACAAGTCTATTGCCTATTTGCTAAGTATTTAAACTAAAGTAATTCATTCTGAGAAAGTATATTTTGTAATGTAATGTATACTGTAATTATAATGTAATTTAAAAAATAAAATATCTAAACATAAATAGTTTAAAAAAATGTAGTAAATCAGTATCAACAAAAATAAATATAAGAATTAATACATTTAAAAATTGTCATTTAAAAAACCTTTGAAATTCACTGAAAAAACCATAGGTTTCAGACATGTTATAGTTAGGAATTAGCATTTAAAAACCTTAGAAATTCACTGAGAAAACAATAGGTTTTAGGGGTGTTATAGTTAGCTGGACATTTCACTCGTACAAAACCATTGAAATTCCCCAGTTATAGTTAGTTGTTCTAACTATAAATCGCGCGCCCGCAATCCACTGCTGATGATGTCATATATTACATCATTCATGACACGGTCAGTGACAAAACTGATGACATCACTGATGACATCTCCAATGACATCTCCAATTACATCACTGTTGACATCATCCACGTGACAATCTGATACATCGTATCAGACACTAGTATAACCTTTCAACATTCATTATAAAATATGGGGTACCATATTTGAAACCATTGACACACCAATACAAGTTTCTAAAACCCACATAGTGATTCCTACATCTACACACACATCCAAATACTTACCTAACATTTCACTCATACATGCTACCAAAGATCAATAGAACACTACTAAATATACTTATACACCTACATTAACATTACACACCAGCACACATCCTATTCACTTATGCAGTCATTCCACTCACTTATGCAAACAGTTGATCATACTTATATTTACTAAGCTACACACTTACTCAAACACCACTTTATTTACTGATATAGATAGTAACTCATACTTGTGTTATAAAATCACTATTACAAGTATACAGTTATCCATACGTCACTCATATAATCACTGAGTCTTATGTATAGTTATTTATATACAACTGTCACATACACTGTTTTTTATATTTCTAGTTTCGTGGACATGTATCATTGAGTAATATATTTACTCATCATGACACCCATAAAGTGCGTGCCTGGAGAGGTACTGTGACCCGAGAATACTTTGGCAGCCTGCTCAGCAACCCCATAGATTTGAATTGCCTAATCTCTACTGATGACGGATAGCAATCCAGAAACACGTGTCTAGAGATGGCCAGCACTAATCTGCACCTACCTGGTGAAACACTCAAGAGACTTTGCAAGTACACACACTTGGCAAACTGCATTTACCATGACATTTGTTTCCCACACCCATAAAGATATTCACTCACCCAAACAACTGTTTCCACATACCGTATTAACCTCATATACCTACTAAATCAACTATTTACACATCTTTGGACAGTCACACACCTCCCACCCAATCATACACACATTCATTCACTATCCCATACAAATACTCAATTAACTAATTAATAACTAATATAGTCTTTCACATAGCTAGTAACGAACTTATGCAGTAGTTTACACAACAAGAGATAGAGTGATACAGGTATTCGCATATATTTAGACACTTTAAATTCGTCACTTAGACAGTCAATCACATTGCTACTAAATCTTCCATTCAGACACCTATACATGACCTCACTCTTCAAGGCAGATTGCTATATATATATATATATATCTAATACTTATTTAAATATCAAACCAAACCACATTCACTGGATCAAGTCATCAGTGATATCACCAGTGATGTCATTTGAGATGTCATCAGTGATGTCATCAGTGATGTCACTGACCATGTCATGAATGATGTAATATGTGACATCATCAGCAGTGGATTGCGGGCGCACGAGTTATAGTTAGTACAACTAACTATAACGGGGGAATTTCAATGGTTTTGTACAAGTGAAATGTCCAACTAAATACAACACCCCTAAAACCTATGGTTTTTCAGTGAATATATATATATATATATATATATATATATATATATATATATATATATATATATATATATATATATATATATATATATATATATATGTGTATTCATTGAAAAAACCATAGGTTTTAGGGGTATTATATTTAGTTGGATATTTCACTCATACTCATAGATATACTATTGATACGTGTAGTGAACTGCACAGTGGACACAACCATATTATCTCCGACACTGGGGAATATCTCGGTCATGTAGCTGTGTTGTCCCCCCCCTTGAAGCAGAAGCGGAGTGGGCTGGTCCAACGTACGCAACTCCAGCGTAATTAGCCTACGCCTTGGGCATGGTTTACTTCTTCAATCTACTTGGAGCCAAGGGGGAAGAAAGGAAGAGTCCGCCCCCCACTCAAAACCATTATAAACAACGCGGGGGCCCACCTTGAAGACACTAGTTTCCTTTTAGATGTGACACATTAGGGTATTCAATATTCTTTCATTCCTTTCTTAATATTTAATGTATTCATATAGGTCACAGTGTCACATTTATAAACAAATAACCAACATGTCCACTACCATCTATAATCCCCACCTTTCATGCATTGAAACATGCGAGGAAAGAGAGAGAGCACCTCACGGAAGAACCGCCACAAGGGGTTACTGGCTGGAAATTACCAGTTTACCCACTTATCATCATTGGTAACTCTCTCTCAATCGTAAAAAAGAGAGAAAAGGAGAAAGAAAAAGGAGGTGAAACCAACAACTGGTTTCCTTTATAAAGAGAAACAAATAGTAACTCCCACTCGTGCACAAGTCAACCAAACACCCCTTGTGAGAAATATTAAGTGTAATTCTCAACATTAATATTGAGAAGCTTGCTAGCCACTCCAACTTTATTCTGGGCTGCAAACCTTCCAAACTAAAATTGGTTCCTGTTATACCAAACCTAATGCTGAATTGCCAACATGTTTCATGCTAACTTGTATGGCAACTTCATCAGGGCTTACAGGGGTTCATCCTTTCACTCATTCACTGTGTTTTTCAATTCAACACCTGTAGTGGTAGACAATGACACATGAATAACATTAAAATTAGCCAGCTGTACAAAGCGGGCATGGTGATAACAAAAAGCTCTAGTGGCACTTGGATCATTTAGAACATAATTACCTGGAGGTTGCGAAGTTACAACATACCCACACACCTCCTTTCAGGGTCATCCGTGTCAGCTGATCATGTGTCCCTGCGGACCCCACCATACTTCTGGGATTCTATAAGCGTATATAAAAAATATATATAAAACGTGTATTGAAACCAAGTATTTGTATTACACCCTCGGAATCATGCGTTTTTCTAAAAACATCAACTGGGATCCTCTACTCCGATTTCTTAGTTAGTTTACCCAGTTCTCTTCATCAATTATCAACACACCCATCATAATCATAGCGCCACACATGGAACCATACTGAACGACGTGCAAATATCACCGTTACCGCCCGATATTGTGACCCTTACCGCTGCCGCGTCCCACCACGTTTAGGAGCTCCAACTCCAAACGTCGCGTTCTACTTAGATTTAAACACCTCCTTTCATGCCGCCCTCCAATCGCGTCCCACACTCCTCAGGACTCAGGGGTAGGAGTTTTTTTTTTGTGTAATCGCAGCGGCCATCTTGGCATGTAGTCTTGCCTAGTTACGTTGAATGCCTCTATTATATGGTAGTTGGTCTATTTACTCGCAGAATGTCCCACCCTTTAGAAAAGGCACCTATTGCTGCCTAATTGGTGTACACGTAGAGCTCGGTGCCACTCGAGGACCTTCACAATACAATCACGTTCTACCCTGCACAAAACTCGGTGGGTAGTGTGTAATCACCACAGTCATTTTGGCATATGGTCTTGCCTCTTTCCGTGTAATATTTGATGTTGTGTTGTGTTGGGTCTATTTACTCACAAAGGGGCCCATATTTTTAAAGAAACAATGCGGGCACCTGTTTCTGTATCATTTGTATTCACACAGGAGGGCGTGTCTTCCATCTTACCTCTGCCAGTAACAAAAACTTTGATTATATAACATTCTCTTGCTCATTCTACAAATACGAACGTACAAAGTGGATCATTACAATACTGCAAAGAAAGTGTACAGTCAATTTATAAGTGTGTGCTTTTCTTTTTCTAGCAAATTTATAGAGCGCGAAGTCGACCCAAAACTATATCAGCAATTTACATGAGCACCGTATTCACAGTACATTTTCAGGCATGCGTAGATTACGTAATTTCTCTATAATAACAGGATGTGGACGCGCCTCAAACACTAATTTCCAGCACCAAATTCAACAGCATACCTGAATGACCACATACGTATATATATTAACTGCCCTTCAGGTGCCAAAAACTGCAACCTAAAGCTTTCACAGCCCTGTATTACTACAACTACAACACTCCACTGAATGTACAACAAACATTCATATTTGCAGAAATGCATCATGTCTACCATCTTTTATGTGTGCAACTATGGATGAATATAAGGTCAGTGATACCCTGTACCTTACCTGTTGCCATGTTGCGGGACTTTACAGACATAATGACACATTTGCGGTTAAGACCCGGGTGAGGGCAGCACTACAACACGGGCACCTGAATCAGTTGATTTCATATATAGATCATGACGGACCCACGCCCACAGCTCCGGAGTCATCGTTTACAACCTCGCGCAGCACTGGCATATGTCAGTCCAGCCCACTCCGCTTACCCTACCAGGAAAATACAACAAGGCTACATGACCCAGATTTCCATTGTAGTGATTTCTTGCTACAAGGTCTAGTTGTCAGAACGGCACACATGCACTCCCTCAATGCTGATATACACACACACCACACCCATCCAGCACATGCGTCACTACACATGTGACCCTACCAATAAAAAAGATGGGGCGCATGTGCTCTACGCCATTTTCGACTTGCTTCCAACGCAAGCGCTGTGATGGCCCGTCCTAGTGGTGCGAATGCCTCATGTAGGCCTGAACCACCGAACAGGAGGGCCCACTACCACGTGCGTGGCGTCTTCGGTCACTGAGTTAGTGGTACCGCAAGGACAGAGTGGGTGAGTCACCTGCGATGAAGATAGGTGCACGAGTATGTCCTTTGCCATAGTGATATCAAGACTAAGCACCAAATCTGAGACTTCATAATGGCAGAGTGGGACTGCATGATGTAGAACGTACCGTGTCGATGAAAAGGTGAACATTGTGGCCTGGGTGCGCAGTGGACAGAGTAGATGGGGTGCAGCAGACTGGATACAAAGGGCGACGCAGCGATTTAGGCTTACGCAGTCCTATATACCGTATCTTATTACATTTATATATTTTTATATATTTTTTCCTATAGCAGGAAAGTTTTTATAGTCTGTCAAAAGTCAGTCACTCATGATGATTAAAACCACGTGTATCAATGCGTACCACATGTTTTCATAACCGGATGGAAAACATTACTACTCTACTAATTCTTCATAAATCGAAGCCCATTAAACAAGTTAAAACTGTACAAATAGTTGTATTTGTAATACAGGAGGGAGGTGTGTAAAAGGGCGATGTTATTCTAATCCACATTAAGATAGTGACAATTACCAATCATAACATCTTTCTTTTACTATCTTTAAGATATAGAGCTTCAGGGTGCACTATGTCCCAGCAAGTGGTGGAAGACACACCGGTGACAGAAAGGTGAGCTGTGAATATTCTGTTCAGTCACACTCTCACTTCCTCTCTCCTTTGATAAACAAATGATGCACAATATTATCTTCCATTTTATCTAACAGGTTGTGTTTCACAAATTGGCGTCCCCCTCCCCAACACCTCTAAAGCTCAGCGTTTGAAGATTCTGCGATGATGCGTGGCCATCCTAACAACGCCTGAGAAGGTTGCTTCGACAAGTGGTGGACCCTCTTTGAATCACACCAATGGCACAAGGTGAGCAAAGAAGCTTGTTTCTGAAGCAACGAGAAGTCACCTGTGGGCAGAGAGAGTGGGTAGTGTGCAAAGGTCCGCTATGGTAGTATGGGAGAGTGCACTGCCCTTTTTAACCTCATCAAAGCTCATGACAAGTTGAGCTCGTCATAAGGCACGGCGCTCCGGTGCTCATGACGAGCTCAGCTCATCATGAGCCGTGGAACGCTCACACACGGGGATAATTCCCCTGCTGTGCTGACTTTTCCACGGGAACGGGTGTGGTCATGACGAGCTCAGCTTGTCATGAGCACACGAGCGCCGTGCCTCATGACGAGCTGAGCTCGTCATGAGCATGGGGGCGCTGTGCGCACTCCCCCGCCCCCCAGCACAGCAGGGAAATTACCCCCGCACGGAAGGGGTTAAAATTGAACAAGGTGTAAGGCAGGGATGTGTGTTGGCACCACTCCTGTTTTCTCTATATACCAATGCCTTAGAGCAGGAGTTGGTGCCACATACTAGGGACCCGCCTTATGTAAATTCTCTCCCTATCGCATCCCTTCTTCACGCCGATGATGCTCTCCTTATGGCCCGTAGTCAAATTGGATTACAGAGGGCACTTTCCTTTTATTCCATTTTTATGGACAGGCCTGAGACTAAATGGCAAGAAAAGTTTTATAATGTCCTGTGGAACAACTAAAAATACCCTAAGAAAATTCGAGGTGGGGGAAGTTAAAACCACTAATTCATTTAATTATTTGGGCGTACTTTTTGATAGGACAGGTTCTTGGGCACCAGCGGTTAAGACGAGGAACCTTCTATACATGAAGTCTATAGCGGCCCTTTTTAACTTTTCTAAAAAGCTGGGGAAAAGGCCCTTGGAAATCATGCTAAGGATCTACCGCGCAAAACGTGTGAGTATAGCCCTTTATGGAGTTTTAGGGATACCAAGATTGTACCCCAATCCAGCGTACTGAAAATGCTTTTCTGAGGTCCCTACTGAGCGTCCCAATTAGCGCATCTGTTTTTAACTGCCATTCTGAGCAGGGAGTTATATACATCTCTGACTTGATTAGAGCTCAGCCTGTCATCTTATGGCATAGAATTTGGACCACGGAGAGTGCTACATTAAATAGGGAGATAATGAGGGATGCCATGAAGCTAGATGACACTCGTAAAATTCCATGGCTAAAATACGTGGAAGATTTTATGCATGATATCGGCCACCCCGAATATTTTTCCGTGCCCGACAGCCTAAATGTCATCAAACGTAAAGAGTTTAAAGGGATCATTATGGCCCATCTAGAAGACAACAGGCTAGCTTTTGCCTTGAATAAACCAACAGTGATTAACCATCAGCAGATTATAACCACGGGTAGCATTCAACCATACTTGCTAAGTGTACCGAGCAGATACGAAAGACATCTCCTGACCAGATTCAGATTCGGAACTCTTCACCATCTGATTTCATCCCCAAATATCAATGATTGGTCAAGAAATGTATGTCATAGCCCGTGTGGCAACGTATCGCAACAAAGTACGATTTACGTGGTTTTATTTCATAAATGTTATCTTACGGAGAGGCAAAGGTGGTTAAAAACTTTATTAAAAAAGGGAGGATGGAGACAATGTTGGCCTGCCTTCATTCACCTACAGATGTTGGATAGCTTCTACTGTATTGGCTCTATGGCAGGGTTTTTAAAGAATGTAATAAGAATCAAGAAAGTCAACAACCTGTGAACTTCTGGGAGTACTTGCTTGATAACTCTTTTAAAGGACGATTTATATGTCTGAAAGTAATGTTTGAAATTATTATTGTAATCTAGCCGATTGGTGTATATAGATGTTATTAGAACGTGTCACCAGAAGATGAATTTGTTTTTATATGCATGTACGCTTTTATGATTTTACTACTTGAAATCGAATAGAGCTAGTTTTGATTAAATAATTGATTGGGTGGGTAGTGTGCAGCAGCTTGACTGCGTAGAAATGTACAATTACCTTCGGACAGTGAGAATGGATAAGTTGGAACAGTCTGGGTGCGCAAGAAAAGGCACTCACCTTCGAACTCTGGGAATCAATAGGGTGCAACAGGCTGAGTACGCAGTAATAGGAACTCACCGCTATACAGTGGGAGTGCATGGGGTATAGTACTCTGAGAGAAAAAGAGCGCACAGACACCACCTTGCAGTGGAACTTGATGTAATACAGTACCCTGAGTGTCCAAAGGCATGAAGCAGAAATATACTTGTGCAGTTGTATGTACTCTGCTATTACTAACTCTATACTATATTTTAGATCACTAAACTTGAGGGTGCACTATGAACTGGCACATGCTTGGACACACAATATAGGCAAAAATGTAAGCTACGAAGATTTTCTCCAGTATTAACACTACCTCTCCTGCTCCATCTATTACTTTCTCTCTCTCACACTTTCAATTTCGTTTTTTCTTTCTCTCTCTCTCTCCCTCTTTCTCACATTGTTTCTCCTTCTCTTTTCAAGTTATGGACGCTGCTGTCCACTCTGCAGATAAATGAATAAAGACTGAATTTAATACTGTCTGCAGTGTAGAAAAAAAGCAGAACTCAAGTTGTGAGCTCTGCTGAACACAGTGTTTACAAAAAGTAAGCAGAGCGGCCTAGATACATAATGCCTCCAATTAAATACGTTGCAAATAAACAATATTGTCCTGTATAATGACGTGAACTCTCACCTAATTCTGTCTCATCTCTGAATCATTTTAAAGACCTGCTGGACCATACTGTAGATCTGATGCAGTAGGCACTTCCCTACAGACACCTCTTCGACGCGTGCCTATGAGAGGGGTGGGATGTATCAGGAACACTGCACACATGCAAATAACCAATATTGCCAAGTGTTATGTTAATTTGTGACCTTTGATCTCATTCAGTCACATCGATCTAATTTTAAACATTTATTTTCATTTTTGTTTTGCAGGTTACCTACCCTCCTACCATTGGAGTCCATCTCACATTTTGTTTATTATATTGTTATGTGAAAGTTAGTATTCTAGTTATTTATTTATTATATTGGTATGTTAAAGTTACAATTCTAGTTATTTATTTTTGTTGTAATAAAAGTTAATTTTAAAAAAGTGTATACGTCTTCTTTTTCTGACAACGTTTCACTATTATTTAGTGTGATAATCATATGCTTAGAGAACATTAAAAGTACAAATGATGTTTAAAACTAAAAGTATAATACTGAGGCTAAATCTTAACCAGCTTTTTGCCAGAGTTCGTAGCTGCGATTAACGGTTCCTATGAAAAAATGTTAAACTCGAGCACAGTTACTGTTTGAATTAGCAACATTCTGTGGTGAACTTATGACCTGTGTGCTCACATAAGTGTTCCATGAATTGTTACTATGGTAACAGGCAGTAAGCAGTTTGGGGGTAGGGTTGAAAGATACTGGCTGTACAGAAACTGTTATATTTACCCAGGAGCCTCTACATGACAGAGGGGAAAGCAAACTGAGATAACAGAACACTGTGGAGCAGATTTACAAGCCCCTTGCGCACTTTCGTGTCACTTTTCCCATGTTAAAAGTGATGCAATAGTGGCGCAAGGGACTTGTAAATCTGTCCCTGTGTACATTACGAGCAAAAGAAGTACACAACTCTTCGAATTATTTATCGATCACAATTAGACAGTGTTGCTTCACGATTTACAGTGTGCACTTCACTAAATACTTTGTTCCTATTTAAATAGGAGACAGGTTTGTCGACATTACAAAACTTATGGGCATATTTACAAGGACGGCGTTAAAATGATCTCCGCTTTAACGGCAGCAAACTACAGATAAAATGGCGATAATGGACTTCAAAATCCTTTGTTGTCTTACTGAAAGATTTTTTCAACACCGCTGTTTGCTATGGCAGGGTGAGAGCCAAGGCTGCCACCCTGCCATAGCAAACTTGGTTTGCATTTTGAAAGAAAGAACACGAAAACCTACTCTCTCTTTATCGGGATCTCTTCCATGTTATATTGGGTATACACCCGTTACAACGGATCTTTTACTCCGCAGACCCATTACAACGCGACCATTACTCCGCATACCATTACAACGCATTGCGCTGGGGGGCGCTCTAGGATAGGGGATAAGTATAATTTACTATCCAACACCTTCCCTAGGGTCCACGGGGACTGGAGTTAGAATAGTAAATTATACTTACCACTATCCAGCGCCCCAAGGCGCTATGCGTTGTAACGGTATGCGGAGTAAAAGTCGCGTTGTAATGGTCTGCGGAGTAAAAGTATGCGTTATAACGTCATACATCCGTTATATTGTCATAGGAACACCTACCTTTCCGCTGGGAACTCCTGCTTTGCCACTCATTGGAGATAAAAGGCGAGCCGTTAGCAAACCGGCTACTAACATGCATTAATGCATCTTAGCGTTGCCTAGTAAATAGGGCAATATAATTTTCACCGCTTTTTTGGGTTTTTTTCAAAATATTTTGGCGAAATGGCACGTGTTAATATGCCCTCAAGTTTGCTATGACACAGCGGGACCTCAACTCCCATCCTGCCATAGCAAACAACAGTGTCCCGGGGGTAGACACAGCTGGAGCCGCTCCTGGGGGGTGGTGTTCTCCGAGGCTTTCGACTGCTTCAGATTGGAGAACACGCGGCGACCCTCCCAAAATATAAAAAGCCCCAGAGGGTTGGTAATCTCCCAGGCTTAGACGGACCTTTGAGCTCCCTCACCCATTTATTTTGTAGCACCGAGGAATGGAGATCCCCAGGCTACAGGGCCCCTCAGAACCTCCATCAAATGTAATATTTTAGACCCCGGGATTTGGCCCTCCCAGGTAGCTATTTTTTAAAGAAGCACAGGAGCACGCCCTTTTCTTTTTTATTTGTATTATGGCGGACCCATGCACCCAGTGCACATTTCTCAGTTTTTTCAACACAAAAAATAGTTTTTGGGCTCTAGGGGTCCTTGTGGGACTCCATAAGCAGGTCTAAAGGTTCAAAATATTTCTTACCTGCCACCTTTATACGTTTTGAACACTTGTCCCACTGAATTCTAGATCCTCGCTTCTACCGAGGCACAAAATGGCTGCCAACACTTCCTGGTTTCTAATGTTGACAACCACTTGACAGTCAATTAGTGCGTGATTGGGACGGTGCGCTTAGAGTGCGCGCAAGATGCGCGGATCCACCGAGGCCAAACTTATATGTACTTTAAATTGTAATTTTCTCAGAAACTACTGAACAGATGTACACCATTTAAGCAAAAGGCACCAGTCTGAACAGAGGACAACCACTTTGCTGAATTTGGTATAATTCCGTTTAGCCGTTCGGGCTGTAGCCGCAATGAACAGTTCCTATGGAAAATTGCATGGGGAAAACAAGTTTTGGGACCCCCCTTTTTTCTCAGCCCTCGCTTCAAATGCAATATTTTAGACCCCGGGATTTGTCCTTTTCAGGTAGCTAATTTTTAACAAGCACAGGAGCCCATGCTTTTATTTTTGTTATGGCTGGATCCATGCACCCAGCGCACATGTCTGTTTTTTTAACAAAAAAAAATGTTTTGGGGCCCTAGGGGTCCTTGTGGGACCCCTAAGCAGGTCTAGAGGTGCCGCTAAAACGCCGATAATGGGCTTGCTAATATGCGTTATAGAATTACAATAGAAGCCCAGGTTAGATGCCCTGCACATCTAACCTGGGCTTCTATTGGAATTCTATAACGCATTTTAGCAAGCCCATTAACATCCGTTATAGCGGCAGTTTGTGCCGCTAAAGCAACGATAATTTAAACGCCGTCCTTGTAAATTTGCCCGTAAGTTTTGGAATGTCGACAATCCCGTCTTCCATTTAAGTAGCCACAAAGTATTTAGTGAAGTGCACACTGTGAAAAATGAAGTAGCAGTGTGTGATTGGAATCAATTAAGAATTGCGCATTGTTGAGTACAGAGTGGGCAAATTGTACATGGGGTTTTGTAACGCCATTGGCTTTTGCTCGCGCCCTCTCTTCAGGTTAATTTGAAGAGTTGTGTACTTCTTTTGCTCCTGATTTACACAGTGTTCTGTCGTCTCTGTTTGCTTTCTCCTCTGTCACGTAGAGTACTTTGGATAAATATGACAGTTTCTGTGCAGCCAACACCTTTGAAGCCTACCCCCAAACTGCTTACTGCTTCTTACCATAGTAACAGTTCATGGAACACTTAATTGAGCACACAGGTCACAAGTTCAGTACACAATGTTGCTAATCCAAACAGCAAGTGTGCTTCACTTTAAAAAAAATTCCATAGGAACAGGTAACAGTAATTGCAGCTACAGCCTCTGGTAAAGAGCTGGTAAAGTTAGCCCCGGTATTACACTTCTAGTTATAAACATCATTCTTTTCTTAGTAAAACTTTGAGCCCCGTCAGTTATTCTTTACAAATTAAGGGGTATAATTTTAACAGCTTCCTTGTAAATATGCCCCCACGTATTGTGTTAAAGTCACATCTGAATTGGGCGCAGAAGGGTACAGAGATGTTTTATAGTCTAGGAGATAGCCCCCTTCCCGAGAATTATTTAATAATGTTTGAGAAGTTCGAGGCAACTTAAGTCTGAGAATTGTTATACTCAGGATCTTCATTTTAATATGCAGGGTGTGCCTCTGCAGTCTCTGATGCCTTGGTGGTGCTAGGCAGCGCCTTATTTGTTTTGTAATCACAAGGACAGTACTTATGGTGTTATAAAGTGATACACTCATAGAACTCTTGTAGTTGTATAATTACTCAGGATTTATGTGCCTAAGAGTTACCTACATTATTTTTTGTAGGTGCACTGTAATGTTAAATAGTTTTTGTTTTAAAATCTTCTCTAAGCAGATGATTATCACACTAAGTAATAGTCAAATGTTGTCAGAAGAAGAAGACGTACACACTCAGTTTTTAAATTTTTTTTATTATCCTTTATTAAAATAGAAATAAATACATAGAAACGTAACTTTAATAGAACAATATTATAAACAAAACGTGAAATGGACTCCAGTGGTAGCAGCGTAGGTAACCTGCAAAACAAAAATGAAATATAAGTATGTGTGCTATGTGGAAGAGGTAAAAAAAGCTCGAATTAAAGGATCATAGTGAAAATGGAAGGGAGTGTAGTGGGTAGAAGTGAGAGGGGGAGAGAGAGTTAAAAGTAGAGAGGCAGTAGGAGATAGCGCATCGGCTTATTGCACTCACTCTTTAGTGTTTACTGTTCGTCATTCGTTTGTCTAGGACGTAGGGATCTGCGAGATAGAGTGTGGTTTAATAAGTCCTTACAATTAAATACATGTAGCCGGAAATCGCCGTGGTTTCATAATATGTTCCTACATTATTACTTACTGGAAAATCGCTTGCATGCACCTGTGCACCCAGAGTGATGCACCCCAGTCCCTACCCTGCAATGTAGTCAATTGTAGATATTGCACACTGAGATTTCACAGCTCACCTGCTACCACTGGTGTGTCCCACGACGTGTTGCTGCAAGCTCCATGTCCGGGATACATTTGTATGGAAGAACAGGCCTCCACAATGTAATGGTGTCTTGATACTGCCATGGAAGGTGTTATAATGCTCAAGGCATCATTGCAAGTGAGAGTTCCCGCTCAGCCCCTCTCAGCCAATTAATTAATCTCTGTAAAGATAGAAGTAATTTAATGGTGGAAACGTTTGCAGGTAAATGAATGTTTATTTTATACTTGGTAGAAAATAGGAGTTGAGTGCATTCTCTGTTTTTGAAGTACGATTAATCGTTAGTGATAATCATGAGGAGTTGGAATGCACGAGAAAAACGCAAGGTTAAATTATAATATATCATGTTTATGATAATATATATACCGATAGAGCGTATGCTAGAAGTTTAATGTTCACGTGTAATTCAGTGGCGGGAGCCTGTGTGCATGTACACTCAGTAAGGAAGTAACTAAAGTGTCCTTAAAGCTAACGTCTCATGTCTGTAGAGAAGCGGTTGTTGCTGGCTGATGTCTATAATACAGTCCAGTAGGTCCTTAAAATTACATCGATGTGATTGAATTGTAGAAAATAGAAACCTTCTCACTGATACTTGGTCCTTTTAAACCAACAAAGAAGAAATTGGCACAGAAGCTGAAATATAAAAGAACATCTTTATTAACCTCAAATGAGTGAGACTACGTCACACAGAAGCTTTAGCAAATGAAAGAGGCAGTCTGAGGAGTGCAGAAAACAGAGGCCTTATATATGCTTAGGGTTACATAGTCATCATAAGACCAAGGGGCAGTCCTGGCACATGTAAGCATGCAAAAATGACTAAGATGGGCATATACGATCTGCTTGCTCAACAAAGTGGGAGGAGAGTTACTTCTCCATACCGCTGCAAAAATAGCCTGACAGTTATACTAGAGAACGAAACAATGAAGGTTTTGGATCCTACGTCTACCCAGCCCGGATCTCAACCATAGGAAAAACAGAAAAAGTTGGCTGGACAGGAAAACTTCTCAAAGAAATTCTACAGTCACGCAGTCACACTGTACCACGTGACCAATGGATTATTATTCCAAACACATTTATTTTGTCGTATTTTAAGGGTTTTTTTACACTCAAAATAGTTATATCCTAGCGGCACCCTTTGAGATTACCACAGGGTGGGAGTGTCGACGCGTTCCTTTCCACGTGAACTTCAATCTAATAGATTGAAGTTCACGTGGAAAGGAAAGATTGATTCTTCCCGAACGACGAAACCCGGTGAAATTGACACCGCTGGCCGCCCTGAATCAGGTTCCGCTTCACTCGCTGTCCGTTTGGTGTTCAGCTATCATTACCCGTGCTGCAAAATGTGAGCGGCCCATCAACCTCGAGTGTGTCCCACAGCGCAGACATCACGTTTTCGGCCAATCAATCAGTGTGAAAATAACAGCCTTGAATATTCTGTGCGATCTACCCACACTACGGCAACCTTTGTGGCCTTGTGCAGATTCATTATCCCCAGTCCCTGTCCTGAAGAGAACCTACAACATCTAGGTTCGAAACGCGTCGACACTCCCACCCTGTGGTAATCTCAAAGGGTGCCGCTAGGATATAACTATTTTGAGTGTTCCGGACCCTAGCAGTGCAACCCCTATGAAAGACTTGACCACAGGCTTTGGTAGACAGGCAGGCATCTATCTCCATCTGAATCCCGCCTGTCCCTTGGTCTCATTACTTTAAGGACTGGTTTTTCCTTTTGCTTTATGTTATATTACTGCACTGTATATAATTGCAATTTATTTGAATTAGTACATGTTTATTTGTTTTGGTTTGTCACTACCTGTGTCGTTTGATTCGACTGTTGTAAATATTGTATATTTGAATTTTTGTAGATACTGTGTACATGAACCCACTATTCTGATGGCCATTTTGTTTGTGCTTATGTTTTGAATTGTAAAAAAACCCTTAAAATACGACAAAATAAATGTGTTTGGAATAATAATCCATTGGTCACGTGGTACACGTGCGTGACTGTAGAATTTCTTTGAGAAGTTTTCCTGTCCAGTTATACTAGAGAAGCAGGTGACTGCATTCTACTAGCTAGGCCCTTCTGGGCATGTGCAAAGGTGGAAGATGCTAAATATATTTTGTTTCTAGGCAGATTACAAGAGCAGTCAACACTGAGGGAGGACAGAGCACATGGCGAGCATGTGACAGCACATGGCAAACAAAATGGCTGCCAGAAATAGCCAGAAATACAAAATGGCTTTCAGCTCATGCTAACAAATCCCTCCAATATTTAACAGAATGAGGAGAGAGATTAGATCATTACAGAAGGCAAGATCGCTTTTTCTCATATGCACACTCAGGGTAGTGCACCCTACCCCTCCCACAGAATCCCCTCAACAGGAATCTGTAAGGCAGCGCTGCTCGTAGGCTTAGGCCTATCTTATGGTATAGATGGTGTTTAAAATGAGACAGAGATGTGACTGAATGAGGTCCAAGATCGCAAGTTAACATAACACTTGGCAATATTGCTTATTCGCACGTGTGCAGTGTGCCTGATGCATCCCACCCCTCTCGTAGGTCCGCGTTGAAGAGATGTCTGTAGGGAAGTGTGTGCTGCCTCAGATCTACAGTATATTCCAGCAGGTCTTTGAAATTATTCAGAAATGAGACAGAATGAGGTGAGAGATCAGGTCATTATGCAGGACAATATTGTTTGTTTGTAGCCTGTTTAATTGGAGGCCTTGCGCACCTAGGCCGCTCTGCTTACCTTTTGCAAACACTACATCTAGCAGAGGTTACAACTTGATTTCTGCTTTGGATCTATACTGCAGACAGTGTTAAATTCAGCCTTGATTTATTTATCTGCAGTGTGGACAGCAGGGTTCATAACTTAAAAAGAGAAAGAGAAACAGTGTGAGAGAGAGGAAGAGAGAGAAAGAAAGACATTGAAATTGTGAGAGAGAGAAAGTAATCGATGGAGCAGGAGAAGTACTGTTGATACTTGAGAAAATCTTTGCAGCTCACCTTTTTGCCATCGGTGTGTGTTCAACCGCGTACCGGGTTGGTGTGGCCCCTCAAGTTTAGTGACCTGAAAGATAGTATACAATTAGTAATTGCAGAGTACATACCACTGCACACGTATATTTCTGTGTTACGCCTTTTCACACCCAGGCTACTGTATTACATCAACTCCCACTGCAAGGAGGTGTCTGTGCCCTCTTTTCCTCGTAGGGTGCTATACTCCATGCACTCCCACTGCATAACAGTGAGTTGTAATTACTGCACACCCAGACAGTTGCAACCTATCCACTCCCACTGCCCGGAGGTAATTGTACATTCCTATGCACTCAAGTTGCTACACAGTATCCACTCTCCCCGCCCCCAGGTGACTTCTCGTTGCTTCGATAACAAGGTTGTATGCTCACCTTGTGCTACCAGCGTGTTTCAAAGAGGGTCCACCATGTGTCGAAGCAACCTTCTTACGCTTTGTTACGATGGCCACGCATCATTGCAGGTTCCTCAAATGTGAGCTTTGGAGGTGTTGGGGGGACGCCAATTTGTGAAACACAACCAGTTAGATAAAAAGAAAGATAAGATTGTGCGTCATTTGTTCATCAAAGGAGAGAGGAAGTGAGAGAGTGACTGAAAAGAATTTTCGCAGCTCACCTTTTTGTCACCAGTGTGTCTTCCACCACGTGCCGGTACTTAGTGCACCCTGAAGCTCCACATCTAAAAAATAGTAAAAGAAAGATGTTATCATTGGTAATTGCTGCTATCTTAATGTGGATTAGAATAACATCGCCCTTTCACACATCTTCCCTCCCCCAATAAAAATACATCCATTTGTACGGTTCCAACTTGTTTAATGGGCTTCGATTTATGAACTATTAGTAGAGTAGTAATGTTTTCCATCCAGTTATAAAAAAACAAGTGGTGTGCAGTCATACACGTTGTTTTAATCATCACGCCCATGTCTGGGCATGATAATTGAAACCTCATGTGCAATTGGAGTCTATTACACGCAGAAAGCACGTAATAGATACCAATATGCTATGGAAGGAGCAATGCGCCTGTCTCTGGCCAATTGCGTGCAGTCTTTTAGAATAAGTCGCACGCAAAGGCCAATGGTTTAGCAGGGAAGGAAACGGACATGCACAAGCGTGTGCGATTAGTAGGTTAGGTTCATATCCGCGTGTTTTCATTTAGAAAATGTCTTGCTCTGTGTGAGCAGTGCTGTGCACTCCAACGAAGGCACAAGCTGTACTGCGCAAAGCCCGGAGGTAATTGAACATTCCTATGTACTCAAGTTGCTACACAGTATCCACTCTTCCCGCCCCCAGGTGACTTCTCGTTGCTTCGATAACAAGGTTGTCTGCTCACCTTGTGCTACCAGCGTGTTTCAAAGAGGGTCCACCATGTGACGAAACAACCTTCTTACACTTTGTTACGATGGCCACGCATCATTGCAGGTTCCTCAAATGTGAGCTTTGGAGGTGTTGGGGTGGACGCCAATTTGTGAAACACAACCAGTTAGATAAAAAGAAAGATAAGATTGTGCGTCATTTGTTCATCAAAGGAGAGAGGAAGTGAGAGAGTGACTGAAAAGAATTTTTGCAGCGCACCTTTTTGTCACCAGTGTGTCTTCCACCACGTGCCGGTACTTAGTGCACCCTGAAGCTCCACATCTAAAAAATAGTAAAAGAAAGATGTTATCATTGGCAATTGCTGCTATCTTAATGTGGATTAGAATAACATCGCCCTTTCACACATCTTCCCTCCCCCATTAAAAATACATCCATTTTACGGTTCCAACTTGTTTAATGGGCTTCGATTTATGAACTATTAGTAGAGTAGTAATGTTTTCCATCCAGTTATAAAAAACAAGTGGTGTGCAGTCATACACGTTGTTTTAATCATCACGCCCGTGTCTGGGCATGATAATTGAAACCTCATGTGCAATTGGAGTCTATTACACGCAGAAAGCACGTAATAGATACCAATATGCTATGGAAGGAGCAATGCGCCTGTCTCTGGCCAATTGCGTGCAGTCTTTTAGAATAAGTCGCACGCAAAGGCCAATGGTTTAGCAGGGAAGGAAACGGACATGCACAAGCGTGTGCGATTAGTAGGTTAGGTTCATATCTGCGTTTTTTCATTTAGAAAATGTCTTGCTCTGTGTGAGCAGTGCTGTGCACTCCAACGAAGGCACGAGCTGTACTGCGCACAGCAACAGAGGCACGAGTGCTAAATGAATTGAGAAAGCAAAAGTTGTCAAAATAAGATGATAAGTTTCATTGTACATAGTGTAAAAAAAAATACTCATCTACTTCGCTACGCATGTGGGGGTGAGACATTTGCCGACTATAAAAACTTTCCTGCTATAGGAAAAAAAATACAAATGCAATAAGATAGGGTATGCAGGACTGCGTACGCCTAAATCGCTGCATCGCTTTTTTATATCCAGTCTGCTATATCGCATCTACTCCCTCTGGTACGCACCCAGGCCTCACTGTTCACCTTTTTGCGGACAGAGCACGTTCTACATCATGCAGTCTCACATTTGTTGCTGAGTCTTGACATCGCCATGGCCAAGGACATACTCATGCACCCATCATCCTCACAGGTTCCTCACACGCACAGTCCTTGTGGTACCACTAGCTCAGTGACCAAAGAGGCCATGCACGTGGTAGTGGGCCACCCTGTTTGGTAGTTCGGGCCTACATGAGGCGTCCGAACCACCATGTCGGGCTATCACAGCGCTTGCGATGGGAGCAACTTTAAAATGGTGCAGAGCATGTGCGCCCGGTCTTTTTTATTGGTAGGGTCATGTGTGTTGTGACGCCTGTGCTGGACGGGTGTGGTGTGGGTGTATACCAGCCATGAAGGAGTGTGTGACTGTGCCGTTCTGACAACTAGACCTGGAACTAAGAAATCACTGCAATGTAAATCTGTGCCATGTAGCGTTGTTGTGTTTTCCTGGAAGAGTAAGCGGAGTGGACTGGCCTTAAGTATGCTAGTGCTGTGCGAGGCTGTGAACAAGGACTCTGTAGCTATGGGCATGGCTCAGTTGTGAGCTATATAAGAAATCAACTGATTTGGCTGTCTGTGTTATAGTGCTGCCCTCACCTGGGTCTTAAACGTAAATGTGTCATTATGTCTGTGAAGTCTCACAACATGGCCAACATAGAAGGTACGGGAAATCACTGATCCTACATTTATCCATAGTTCCACACATAAAAGATGGTGGACATGATGCATTTCTGCAAATATGAATGTTTGTTGTACATTCAGTGGAGTGTTGTAGCTGTAGTAATACAGGGCTATGAAAGCTTTAGGTTGCAGTTTTTGGCACATGAAGGGCAGCTAATATATATATGTATGTGTTAATTCGGGTATACTGTAGAACTTGGTGCTGGAAATCTGTGTTCGAGCTTCAGAGTTGCATCCACATCCTGTTATTGTAGACAAATCACGTAATCTACGCATGCCTGAAAATGTACTGTGAATACTGTGCTCATGTAAATCGCTGACATCGTTTTGGGTCGGCTTCACGCTATCTAAATATGCTACAAAAAAAACTCGAGCAATAGCATACACTTATAAATTTACTATACACTTTGCTTGCAGTATTGTACTGAACCAGTTTCTATGTTCGTATTTGTAGAATGAGCGAGAGAAAGTTATATAACCAAAGTTTTTGTTACTGCCAGATGTAAGATGGTTGCATCAGCACAATATAATGCGGTAAGGCCCAGGTGCAGCATTTTACAAATATAATGAATACACAGGCACAGATAGATAGTTGAAGTGGGTACAGGCATATGCGCTCGACTCCATTTTATTACGTTGCTTTTGGTAACAAGTACAATAGTGATCATCATTGCATACACACATATTCCATTATAAAGAGTTCATGACTTCTGCTGTACAAAGGTAGGAGCACTACATGTGAAATAATACACAGATGATTCTATCATAAAAGGTTCATAGGTTGTAATGCACTGAGGTAGGGGCAGTTACTGTGGAGCCTGCGATGATGCGTGGTTCAGGCAGACCGCACTGGTAACAATGTCTTTTGACTACTGAATTTTGTCTTAAGGCCACGTGGCGATTATTTATGATGTACTGAGTTAGTGGTACGTCTGGTGCTCAGCGTGTGCTCACCCTGCAATGATGCGTGGTCCGAACAGGCTGCACTGGAAGCATTGTCTGTTGCCTACTGGACTGCATCATCTGTAATCATGATTCAAATAAAAGACAAAACATATATGGAATACATTGTTGAAATATGTAAGTTTCAAGGACATTATAGTTCAAATTGTGATCTGTGCTATCCGCAGTGTACACTGCCATTCACAGTTCCTTTGCACTTGCAGGGTGAATTTAGTTATTCAACTTAACCTAGAACTGAGATAAAAGAAGTTTTTGAAGGAAGGCTACTAAAGGGATATTGTGCAGGTTTGAGGGACGTTATACTTTCTTTGGTACTGCACTCGCAAATAATGAATAAATAGTCTATTTAATTGTGAGCTCTGATGACCGCAGTGTAGGCAGGAGGCAGCGGATAGCAAGGGCCCACGCCCACGTGACATCGAGGAGAGATGCACAGTATTGATACTTTAGCGTGTGTGCAGCCAGTGATGATAACACTGAGTTAGTGGCACTTGAAGCAAGGTTCTGTGGAGCCTATGATGATGCGTGGTCCAGGCAGGCCGCACTGATAGCAATGTTTTTTGCCATGTAAATTCTACCTTAAAAAGGCCATGTGAAGATGACTTGTGGTGCAGTGAGTTAGGGGTACCTGAAGAACTCAGCGTGTGCGTACCCTGAGATGATTTGTGGTTCGGGTGGGTCACACTGGTACAATGTCTCTTGCTTACTGGAATGCGTCATGTACAATTGCCATTTCACCTGAATCGTGAGCCTTCATAATGTAGATCGAAGGCAGTAGTCAGTACAGACATTGAGGAATGTTTTTTGTGGCATACTTTAACAAAATCTGAGGACACAGAGTACAATTGTCTCTGCCTTATAGAAAGCAAGGCTTAATTTCATGCTGTCTGTAGTGTAGATCCAAAGCTGAATTCAAGTTGTGAACCCTGCTGTCCGCAGTGTATATTGAAGGCAGTAGTCGGCACAGACATTGAGGAATGCTCTTTGTAAGATCCTTTAACAAAATCTAAACACATATAGTACAATTGTCTCTGCATTAAATAAACCAAGGCTGAATTTCAAGCTGTCCGTAAGTGTTGATCCACAGCTGAATTCCAGTTGTGAACCCTGCTGTCCGCAGTATAGATCGAAGGCAGTAGTCAGCCCAGATATGGACGAATGCTTTTTGTCACTTATTTTAACAAATTCTGAAGACATACAGTTGTCAGAACCCCAAAACAGAGTTGTCAGGTTATTTCCACCTTTAAATGGAAATCTTGCTGGAACTGCAACCTAAATTACCCCATGCGCAATATTTGGAACTCGCGGAGTCACGATCGGAACTCCAAGATGGCCGCCATCGTGGATTGCGGGTCAGCGGTC
Source organism: Lissotriton helveticus (assembly GCF_964261635.1). Taxonomy (NCBI): domain Eukaryota; kingdom Metazoa; phylum Chordata; class Amphibia; order Caudata; family Salamandridae; genus Lissotriton; species Lissotriton helveticus. Next base: position 571,633,861 of record NC_136067.1, read on the forward strand.
TAGCTGTTCAGCAGTTTACAGGTGTGCTGGGTGGAGGTAAAGCACGCGAACACTAACTGCCGCGCACTTCACCTGAGAATTCAACGAAGTTAGACGAGTCTTCCTGGGCCCTTAAAATATTAGTTATTTATCGCGCTATTTTCATTAGCGGTTCTAGAGGGTACATAGAACTCAAGCCAATTATTTTTGCGTGAGAAATTTGAAGAGAAAGGTTTATTACCTCATAGTTAGCGTTGTGTCAATATTCTCCATGAGGCCTCCACCGGTAGCTGGAACCTGGAAGAAGACGGCATCAGCAAAGGAGAGAAGAGAAGAGTCATAGAACTGCCACGACTTGAATCTAAGACAGTTAATGATACCAATGATTACAAGACTTACCAATGAAAAGAGAAGTACTTACCTGAGTATTCACCTGCAATAAATTCCTGGAAAGAGAAGGAAAGAGTTATAAGATAATATATTAGGATATAGCATATAGGTTAGATTGCACATATAGAATAGCATAGAATTCAGTCCTTTGGATTATAAATAGAAGTTAGATTAGGAAGAAATAGATGAACCAATCTTCTTTCATAATATAGGTTTCTCTGAACACAAGGTCTGCGGGACGGACTAGACAAGAGAATCAGAGGAAGAGTTCCAGAGCAGTATCTTCTACCATTTCCTCTTTTTATCCACTCCCCCTTCCCCCCGGAGGGTTCCAGAGAGTCAAGTTTTATAACGGGCTCTAGGGAATCTTTTAGAGGGTGTTGGGAACCATCAACTTTTGCTCCTTCGCACGTTCCAGTGGTAAGAATTTGCTTTAGTCTCTGACAACAGTACAATTGTCTATGCATTAAATAAAACAAGGCTGAATTCCCTACTGTCCGTAGTGTAGATGCAAAGCTGAATTCAAGTTGTGAACCCTGCTGTCCGCAGTGTAGATCGAAGGTAGTAGTCAGCGCAGACATTGAGGAATGCTTTTTGTCAAATCATTTAACAAAATCTTAAGACATATAGTACAATTGTCTCTGCGTTAAATAAAGCAAAGCTTGATTCAATGTTGTCCGTAGTGTAGATCCAAAGCTGAATTCAAGTTGTGAACCCTGCTGTCCGCAGTGTAGATCGAAGGCAGTAGTCGATACAGACATAAGTCTGCAGTGCGGAGTTCGGAATGGGCCTGTATTGAGGAGGCACGTGGTCATGGCGGCAGCCACATGGCAGGGGGAGGACCTTCGATGTGCCAGAGTCTTTTGTCTTTGCACAAGTGAACCACACCCAAGGCATAGCCTAATTATTTATACTTTTAAGCTGGAGTTGTGTATGTTGGACCAGCCCACTCCGCTTCTGCTTCAGGGGGGACAACACAGCTACATGACCAAGATATTCCCCAGTGTCTGAGATAATATGGTTGCGTCCACTGTGCAGTATACTTCATGTATCAATACTCTATCTCCACATGGAAAAGGTTTTTGTTTCTATAGTGAGTTGTGTATAGCATGTCACCGGTACACTTGGGATTCTGTAAATTATTGTTGATGTGCGAATATACTCCCTTATACATAGTTGGTTGCCACATCTCTGAACATTCAGCTATTGTGCGGTTGAGAAGATATGGTATTTTGGGAAGGTTCATTGTCTTGTTTTGCGCTGCCTCTGAGGTAGGAGGGGGGAGGTGTCCGGGGGTGGTTGTGGTGGTGGTGGCGCTGGGTGTTGAGATTTTGTTGGGTGTCGGAGGTGCATGATTAGTACCTCTATCACATATTCGTCTTTAAATATAGGTGTGAGTTGGGTGTAATTCACGCAATAGATAGTCGACCTCCTTACACCAGTTAAATGTTGATATTAATTTGTTACTGGTAAGTGGAGCTATTGCCTGTTTTTTTAGTGGTTTGTGGCGATTTTGTTGGCAGAAGGAATCAATTGAACAGTGGTGATATTTGCAGTTTTTACTAGGATGAGATTGGGATGATAATTAAAAAAGATAGAAAAAACAGATATGCTTAATGAACATAACAATTAGAAATTAGTATTTAAAAAACCTTTGAAATACATTGAAAAACCATAGGTTTCAAGTATGTTGTAGTTAGGAATTATCATTTAAAAAACCTTAGAAATTCACTGAAAAAACCATAGGTTTCAGGGGCGTTATAGTTAGCTGGACATTTCACTCATACAAAACCATTGAAATTCCTCAGTTATGGTTAGTTGTACTAACTCTAACTCTCGCGCCCGCAATCCACTGCTGATTAAGTCACATATTGCATCATTCCTGACATGGTCAGTGACATCACTGATGACATCACTGATGGCATATCAAATTACATTACTGATGACATTACTGATGGCATTATCCACTGAATGTGGTTTGCTTTCACATTTAAATACCTATAATACATATAGCACGGCACCCAAGTGGGAACGCGCTGGGTGCGTGGCTCTCAGCATAGCCCCCTAGTATGAACCTGCTAGGTGTGTGGCTCTCTGTAACCCAAAGGAGTTAGGTCCATCAGGGTATGGGGTAGGCTGGACCCTTTTTAAACACAAAAACCACAGAAATGTGCCTACACCACCCTTACTTTTATACAATCCAACTTGTAAAGGCCAAACACTCACTTTTATAGTTTGACCAGGTATTTTTTATTTTATACCATAATGGTATGAAATAAAAAATACCTGGTCAAACTATAAAAGTGGTTTTGGTGTATGGCTCTCAGCAGGGCACCCAAGTACTTCACAGGTCTTTAAAAGACCATTTACCTGTTAATGAGACTTTGTTGTGTTTTTACCCCTTCTTAGAGCCCCTGCATCTCCACTCTACCTATGACTGGACGAATTAGCCCCCCTTGAAATTTGTATCAGCCTACCCCAAAATTTGGCTCTAGTTGCGCCCCTGACTGGCGTATGCTGGCTCTGCCCACTCCGCTTACGCTTACAGAATTCCGTATATTCTATGAGCCGTATGTCGATGATCCAGCTGTGGGGCTGGGAACATTTTGCAGACCGGATTCTGGGCCTTTTATTACCAGTGCTCCACGGATCCAGCAGCTCACTTTAGGGGATCCAGTGGAAGGGACTCCGTGGATCCAACAGTCAGAATTTCTTGATCCAGAGATCAACGACCTCTAGGAGGGTATCCACTGACTAAGAATGCAGTATACCATAATGAGAATTCCAAGCTCCTGGACTCGGTTTTCCAGGCGTCAATGCAATATTCCTGCTAGCCAGTGGCCCAGATTTTAGTGTGCGGAAACCCAGGTTACTAGAGCAAAGGCTGTGGGAAACCTGTAGCAAAGAAGGCAGCTGCCTCAGGAACCGGGCCGGTGCCTACTCACGCTCCGTGCATAGCGGCGGCTCTCCCGAGGCTTGGTTTGCAATCCTGACACTCCACCGGGGTTGCCACTGGTTGGCAGCCAATTAGAGCCAAGCTCGTGTTCGGGGGTTAGGCTCCGCCAACATAAGTACTTTTCTAATCACTCCGCCAATCTCCAAGCACTTATACATTCACCATACACTCCCCTTGCAGTACTCTAATCATCCAGTCTCTATCCATGTGCTCATAGAATGACCCAGACAAAGTTACATAACCGAGGTCTTCCGAACTGCCAGAGGTAACATGGTTGCGTGCGCAGTCAACAGCACAATGTAATGTGGTAGGGCCCAGGGCCAAACATGCATCCATAATGAGCACACAGACACAGTTAGATAGATAGTGGAACTGGCTACGGGCACATGTGCTCGACCCCTTTTTATTACCAGGGTCACATGTCCAGTAATGCCTGTGCTGGATGCATGTGCGGTGAGTGTTAGCCAGCCCTCAGGGAATGGTTGGTTCTGGCAATAACTACAACAGTGATCATCTGATCACACAGAGATTAAATCATAAATAGTCCATGACTTGATGTGCACTTCGTTAGGGGCACTAACTGTTAAATCACACAGAAAAGATTATATTGTAAATGGTCCATGACTTGTGGTACACTGAGGTAGGGGCACCAGAGATGAGCATGCTCATGTGAAGAAATTGTTGATGTTCCTTCTGGATATTCCTGCTGCCTGAGGTGACATTGTTGGGTCCGGTGTCTACAGCACAAAAGTCAATCATAAAGGGTCCATAAGTTGTGATGCACAGAGTAAGTGGCACCTGAAGAGCTCAGTGTGTGCGCAGCCAGTGATGCTGGCATGTCCTTGCAGGACAGGATTGGATTGGATATGTGTGAGACCTGTTGAGCACAGTGGAGGCCGGAGGCAGTGGTCAGCAAGGGCCCACAACCATGTGGTGTTGACTTGTCGTGCACTGAGTTAGTGGCAACAGTGGTGCTCAGCGCATGCGCAGCCAGTGATGATACGTGGTTCGGGCGGGCCCCACTGGGAACAATGTCTTTGGCTAATTAATTCTGCCTCAATAAGGCCACGTGGCGGTGACTTCTGGTGCACGGAGTTAGTGGTATCAGAAGCATTCCGGCGCAGCCAGCGATGATGCGTTGTGCGGGCCGCACAGGGAGCAATGCCGGTTGCCTACTGGACTGCGTCATCTGCAATCGCGACTCCATCTGAATTGTGAGCCCTTCTGTCCACAGTGTACATCGAAGGCAGTAGTCAGCACAGAAATTGAGGAATGCTTTTTGTCACTTCCTCTTGACAAAATCTGAATACATAGCGTACGATTTACTCTGCAATTAATAAATCAAGACTGAATTTGAATTGTGAGCCCTGCTGATTGCAGTGTAGGCATATGGAACACTTTGGGAGCAATGTCTGTTGCCTACTGGACTGCTTCATCTGCAATTGTTACACCATCTAAATTGTCAGCCCTGCTGACCGCAGTGTAGGCCAGAGGCAGAGGTCAGCAAGGGCCAACAGTGTATGACAGGCCCTCGAGATGATGTACTTCGTGCTCCTGAAGTGCTGGGACCAGCTCCCTGGTCACCTTGTTGCATATTTTGTTGTGCACGTCGCATCTGCTCTGGTGCAAAATGTCTGGGGTGGATTGTCTAGATGTGCTTTTACATGCTCGATGTGCCACAAGAGTATTTTTTGTCACTATCTCTAGACAAAATCCGTGGACAGAGAGTTCAACTGACCTTCCTTGTGTTGACTCTCTTTTCACCATCAGGGATGATGAAACATTTCTACACAATGGATTCTGATCTCATTTTGGGAGGTGGTTCTTCTATCTCTTCTGCATCAGAATTATATTCTTGCTGAGGATTGGAAGAAGCCATTTGCCAATCTTTCCAAAAAAATCCCAAAAATGTACAGACTAGCTGCAAAACACAACAGGTGTCTCTCCTGTGAAGCTGCAGGGAGAATGACTAAAATGGGTGGGTTAATTCAACTGTTAGAATGGGAAACCTTATGAACCAATAAAACGCTCTTGGCCCGATTCACTGAACTAACTTAAGACAAAATCCTAAACTTACTACCATTTTGGTATTCACAGAAGGCACTTACTCATTTTGGTATTCACAGAAGGCACTTACTCATTTTGGTATTCACAGAAGTTAGGAGTCCTAACTTTAGGACTCTTAAATGCCTTCTGTAAATACCGAAAGTCTTAAAGTAAAGTTAGGACTCCTAACTTTAGGACTTCTAAATGCCTTCTGTGAATGCCGAAAGTCTTAAAATTACGATTTTTCTCAATTTAGTAGTAGTAAAGTTAGGACTCCTAACTTTTGGACTCCTAAAAGCCTTCTGTGAATTACGAAAGTCTTAAAATTAGGGTTTTTCTCAGTTTAGTAGTAGTAAAGTTAGGACTCCTTACTTTAGAACTCCTAAATGCCTGCTGTGAATATCGAAAGTCTTAACATTAGGATTTTTCTGGAACAGTAGCAATAAACTCCTGATAAAACAGGGCAGGAGAAGTTCCCAAACTCATTAATAGAGAAAGGACAAACTTCTCACTCCAATGCCCAGCAGGTGTTCTCATAAAAAATTTGGAGGGAAGTGGAAAGCCTATGTGGGCAAAGACAGTTATAGAGAATAGGTTTGAATTTTTTATTTTTTATTTCACTATCTTGGACCATTTGCTGAATAGTGTGTGGAGATCAGTTATTGGGCCAGTTCCAGTATTGTCAATTAGAAGTTGAGTGATCATATAGTTCGGTAGCATGGTGTAAATAATATCCCACCATTTACAGGATTTTCAAACTCCCTCCTTATGATGAGCTCAGAAGGGACTTTGGAATGTATAGTTGATCAGTCAACTAGTGTGATAAGCATTAGGGGTGGGTGTATGGCTTGCATTGCTAGACTCTCTTGAAATCTACCTCCAGGGATAATAGAAACAGCTCTATGGTTCTTTCGACAGGGCTAAATCTGCTGTAGTGTTCTGAAAGAAGGGGCACTGCGCACTCTTTTTGTGAATGCACCTGCCTCTTGCACCGGCCGTGCCTAGAAGGAGTTAGCACTCTGGACATTGTCTGCATTCAGTCACCATTTAAGAGGATGAAGGCCTGGGGGTCAGAGCAGTGCAGGCATAGAGTAACGACCCGACTTACTTTTCTATTAAGATACAAAGTCGTCCGACGGGATTGAGTTGTCAGTTTTAACCACTATATTGTCATACAATATGACCCGACTCACCTCCCTATTAAGATAAACATTGCTCTATCTCGCTGTCAGTAAATAACATCCTGCATTTGTGAACTGGGTAACATTTGATAAAGATGAGTCTTAATCTATGTCACTTGCAGGAGGGCTATACCTAGATCCGGGAGACTCTATTGCAATGTTATAATGTGGGAGAGTCTCCTGAAATACAAACCAGACACAGCTCATGAAACTAATGGTCACCAGCTACATCGTGACAATAAAATAACTTTGAATGTGTTTTTGTAAAGTATGTGACCTTCCCATGTGTTTGTGCTTTTCACTTTTATTAGAGCGATACTCTACCTACCTGAGCCGCAGCCAGGTGAGGCGTAGCATTTTCCTCCTACCTACGAGGTAAGCGGATCAGGACTGACATTGAAGGCCCAAGATGTACTTATTTGACATTGTTTGGGGTAAACTATACCAATAGGTACAAAAACTTGGTTACCCCTATTGACATGTATTTTTATTTGTCTTTTGTGTTGTCTATGTCTTTGTCTGACGGTGTAATTTTCTCTACCTGGATTTCCAGTAGTACCTAGGAGGACTCATATTTACTCAAGGCTGTCCAGGTGACACCTTTAACACGTTAAGTAAATATATTCTATTTTTATTCTTTTTTTAAGCAGTAGTGAGACATGGTCCTGATGAAAGCAGCGGACACCATTATGGGTCCATTGACTGCAGAAACATGTTGACCTTATGATGCATATAGTAGCTATTTGTTAAACCTACTATACTCTCGCACTGGTTTGTAACCTTTGGAAACATGTGAGGTACCTAACAAATCATTTTTCCTCCCGGTTCTCCAATTTTAGAGTTCACATTTAGTCACACACTGGTCACTATTATCATTATTATTTTTCTTTACGCACTGCTTTGTAGTTATCAGTACATGGTCACCTTCCTAAAATATTCTACACACTGGGGCACCCACTTTATACTCTATAAGTGGCTGCAAGAATACTCTCCTTGGTGTGAGGAGGCCCAGATGATGACAAGGGCGGTACCGGACGATAATTGATGGGTACTTTCAAAACATGGAAGTATCTTGCTGCGCTTAAATCACATTTTTTTTCAGTTTCACAACCACATCTAGAATTGAATTACACATCAGACATTGCTTCATGGATCATTTTGTCTAGACCGACAGTTACTCTTTGTTGCTCGGACTGTCTTTCCTCAGGGGACGTATCTGTGTTTGGTCTCTAAATTATTTTCCCCTGGGACCCTTCTCTTGACCAGTTGTCCTTTTTTATGCTTATATGTTTCACCACTCTATAATTGTACACTGCATCGACGGAGGATATTGGTCACCCCTTCTTTGACATATCACAGTAATTTAGTGTCTGGTTATACCGTTGTTCATCTGCTCCATACCTTTTCAGTGTGGCTACCAACTGGGGATTAGCTTTTGATGAAACAGAGATTCAATCTATTCTGTTAGAGAATCCCAACATACTTGACACCATGCCTTTAGCAATCAGCACCAGTGAAGACAGTTGGGCAAAAATATTAGTCCTTAAAAAGAGGCATTCACGTACTTGTATACACAGAATTACTATGGCAGAGTACTAACGAGGTAATTGCGCCCTGACTGGACTAATTGTCACTAATGCACCAAGACTATTCTTAGACGATAAGGAATTCCTAAAAGACTGGTCTCTTATCGCTTGGAGGTGCACTCGAGACTGGCTTGTCCTGATTATCAAGACAGCCAAGAAAGTGGCAGATAAGATCTTAATTGAAATACAAATCTTAGAGGGACAAATTAAAACAACGATTTCTGGCAAGCTTTTCACGAAGAACCAAGATGAAAGCAATAAAAATAATAAGGAATTCAAGGACTCTTTGCTCTTTACCAAACTTGAATAATTCAAAAAGGATTTGGACAGATTTTCCACTGAAAAGATATATCCTTACACGAGTGATACCTATGTTCCTGTTGCATTCAATAGGAATGGGCGAAGAGGTGGCTCAACTTATGGCACATCCAGCTCTGATGATGTTTCCTGCGATTCAGACTCGTCCAACCCCGGGAACCCAGCTAATAAAAACCGCGGTAGAGGCAACCGTCGAGGTTGGAGAGGACAGAATTACCAACAGAATCAATACATGCCATGGTGGCAACCAAACCCTTGGATGCAAGGAGGACCACAATTCCCACAGCAAATGGGGGCGTATGGTCCACCTCCATTCCATCCTGACTTCAATATGCAACCTTTTTTAGGGTTTGGCCGGGGCAGACCGAGGGGGAGAAGACGGACACAACAGGGACAGGTTCATTGGAACCTGCCGCCTCCCTCGATGGATCTGCGGAGCGGGAGAAAGATCCAACAATAACAAGCGGGGTCAAGCACGAGGACAGCCTTGTGATTAATCTTAGTTCAAGACATATCACACAAGATGAAGAGAATGTCCTGAGCAGAGGACTCAGATTTGTGACTACTAACACCGGTGATCCTTTTCTCACACAAATAGAAATGGCCAAATTCTTTAGAAAAATCCGCCTTCATTTCTTTTTTGCTAAATGTAATGAAGAAACGACTGCTATCCCGGACAAGAACACTGGTCTCAAAAGACCGTCTACTTTTAATCCCCCTATGGCAGGGTTGCCGGCCAAGGTTCTAACTTTTGAACAAGCTGTGGAGAGTGATCTGAAGAGATTGTTCCAACAAGAACATCGTCCCTTTGTCAACTTGCCTAAAAAAGAACAGGAAGCACTCAAAAATCTCATGGCTGATGGTTCTTTAACTATCAAACCAGCGGACAAGGGTGGCGCCATTGTCTTGCTGGATACCACCACATATCGAGATGAATGCTTAAGACAACTTCAGGATACTAGATCATATCGCCTTTTGAAAGAAGATCCAACGGAGAGACTCATGAATACTATAGGACACATAGTGGAAGAGGCACTTTCTGAAGGGTGGGTTACTTCCAACGAAGCGCAGTACTTGTATACCACTAATCCCACCATGACCTACTTCTATGTGCTTCCAAAGGTACATAAACAACAAAGACCTCCTCCAGGCCGCTCGATAATCTCAGGAATTGGTTCCCTGATGGAACCTCTGTCCACCTTTGTGGATATTTTTTTGCGACCGATTGTTAGGGAAATACCGACTTTTTTGCAAGATACAAAGGATGTACTTCGCATTTTACCAGACAGAATTCAACGTCATGACTGACCTGTTAGTGTCGTTTGACGTTGAATCTCTATATACGTCCATTCCCCAAGATGACACCTTGGAAGTAATTGAGAACCTGCTTATGGCAAGGGATTTGGAGTCTATCACTCCAGTGCCCTTAATGAATCTGGCGCGCCTAGCAATGAAAGAAAACTTCTTCCGTTTAGAAGAAAGCATATTTTTGCAAACCTCTGGGACCAGCATGGGCAGCGTTTTTGCCCCCAGCCTAGCAAACCTCTATGTTCACAAATGTGAACAAGATCACATCCTTATCCCTACCAATCCATACTTCGCATCTTTGTGAGTATGGAAAAGATACATAAATGATATCCTGGTAGTGCGGCGCGGAACAAATGAAGAACTTTTTGAATTCCAACTATGGTTAAACACTCGGAACAACTTCCTGCGTTTTACTATTGAACATAGCAAACAAAAGTTGGCGTTTTTAGATCTTCTAATAACAGTTACACCAACGGGTTTGAGGTCTGAGCTATATAAAAAACCAATGGCACGCAACTCTCTTTTGCATTTTGATAGCTGCCATCCTAAGGCCCTTAGAAACAATCTGCCTTATGGACAGTTTTTGCGGATCCATCGCAATTGCTCAACCAAAGAGACCTTCTCTAAACATGCCAAGGTATTGGAGCAACATCGTTGCACAAAAAAAATCCCAAATAGCTAGTGCGTCAATCTATGAAAAGAGCGGTTAACAACAACAGAGAGTCTCTACTTGAACCTTCTATTCCCAAAGTAAAAGAAGAAAGAATCACGTGTGTAAATACATTCAGCACTCAATCCAACAGCATACAGAAAATAATTAAGAAACATTGGACTATTCTAAATACAGGTTCAGACAAATTACCCTTACCACTCTTTGCCTTTAAACGAGGGCCTAACTTGAGGGACAAACTGGTGCATACCAGACCTAAGACCAAAATTGCACGTCCAGTTGGAACCCTATGGGACATGCCAGCTGTCAAAGGACATCATCCTTTTGGCAGCTGTGCAGCATGTCCTCAGACGTCCAAATCACTCAGCAAAGATATTGGCAGCGGTAAGCCATGGCAACAGAGACGCTTTACCAACTGTAACAGTCATAGCTTAATCTACATGATCACCTGCCCGTGTGGGCTGAAATATTTGGGGATGACCACTAGGAAAGTAAGAGTAAGAATATCTGAACATAAAGAGCACCATACGGTGTAAAAAACAAACTACTCGCTTAACGAACCACTTCCTAGAGGTTGGCCATGGTCCTACTGAGTTCACCTGGACGGTCATTGAGCAACCCCTGATACCTGACCACATCGTAGATGTAGGTAATATATCTGTTCAGTAAGGAACAAAAATGGGTCTATACACTCAATTCGGACCAGACAGGTTTAAACGAAGACATTCCGTGGATGTCTTTATAATCCTGTCCTAAGTTCCTAATCTGGATACTACGGTTCAACCCTTCAGATTTGCGTGGGTAACAGTGGTGCTTAAGTGAGCGACCAAGCTCTCCTTCAGCAGGATTCAAAAAGGGCATGTCTGACCAATTTGTTATCTGAATTTATTTAATCTTAAGTTTAGAGAATGTCCTATCTGTGCCACACGTTTGAATCATTGAAGCCTTACGCGTGTTTTAATAGGCAGTTCACAACAACAACAAACGCATTCTGCCTTTTCTAATATGGCTCCAAAACAACACAAGCCTTATCAGTCACAGACATTGTTCCCCTTGTATAACAATCACTTCAGGAGAACCGCAATTCCCTTTATGCCCCACTTTAGACATTCACTAAATAGCCTTTTAACAAAGCAGTTGGCAGTATAAAAATGATCATGCGCTACAGTGTTATTAATGTTCCCTGCATGCTCCGCTTTGTGTAGTCATAACCATCGACCCAGTGAGAGGCTAAATAAGTCTGCAAAACTTAAAACGTATTTCTAGTTTTTTGAACATCCAGTTTATTGACCCTGCCATAACAACCCCAGCTCTATCAGAGATAGACATTGTATTTCAGGCACACACAGTCCTCTAATAAAGTGGTCCGTAGTATGACAATGATGATGCGCTTCAGCAGGACTACAGTTCCCTGCATGCCCCGCTCCTGTTGGGTGTAACCACCGACCTAGGGAGAGGCTAATTAGGTCTGTTATCCGTTTTCTTTTTCTCTTTCTATTTCATTGTATTTGCCGTAATTTTTAATTTTTCATCAGGGCGAGGTCAACGATTTCTTGCATGCCTTACCAGTTGGGGGCTTTAGAGATTTTGGCCTCTACTTCAACAATTATTTAAAAAACTTGTTCTAAACTGCGTTCATACAAATAATTTGACCTGTCAGTTAAGATATACAATCGTATATATTTTAAAGGGTTTACATACGTAATTGCTTTTTTCTAAATCTCGCTGTAATTTGCATCTCTCGTGAGCACTACATCTCCCTACATGCTTTGCCAAATCACGTCAAGTTCACCGCCAGGTGCCGTGACGTGCTGACAGCACTGACGTCTTGTTACAAATATGGCGCCTCCAACCGAGCAGGTACGTCCCCAAGTCGGAACAGAGGGACGCTTAGAGTACCAACGGTTAGGTGAGTGTCTGAGATGAATTATGTCAGAATTATGCCGGATTTGAGAATATTGCAAGTATGGCCGTAGATATCAAGCAAAATTTAACTCTTTTCATAAACGACTATGTACAGATCGTGGTTCAGTAAGCACTTGTAAGGACCCGATCTGTCTAGGGATAGAAGTATTGGGAGAGGGATCGGATGGTTTTTGTTTGGGTTCACTAGATAACTTAGCCACTACATCGCAATACAAAAAGACCCAACTTACTTTTCGATTAAGATACGAAGTCGTACGACGGGATTGAGTAGTCAGTTTTAACCACTATATTGTCATACAATATGACCCGACTCACCTCCCTATTAAGATAAACATTGCTCTATCTCGCTATCAGTAAATAACATCCTGCATTTGTGAACTGGGTAACATTTGATGAGTCTTAATCGATGTCACTTGCAGAAGGGCTATACCTAGATCCGGGAGACTCTATTACAATGTTATAATGTGAGAGGGTCTCCTGAAATACAAACCAGACACTGCTCATGAAACTAATAGTCACCAGCTACATCGGTGACAATAAAATAACTTTGAATGATTTTGTAAAGTATGTGACCTTCCCTTGTGTTTGCGGTTTTCATTTTTATTAGAGTGGTGCTCTACCTACCTGAGCCGCAGCCAGGTGAGGCGTGGCATTTTCCTCCTACCTACCAGGTAAGCGGATCAGGGCTGACATTGAAAGCCCAAGATGTACTTATTTGACATCGTTTGGGGTAAACTATACCAATAGGTACAAAAACTTGGTTACCCCTATTGACATTTATTTTTATTTGTATTTTGTGTTGTCCATGTCTGTGTCTGATGGTGTAATTCTCTCTACCTGGATTTCCAGTAGTACCTAGGAGGACTCATATTTACTCAAGGACGTCCAGGTGACACCTTTAACACGTTAAGTAAATATATTCTATTTTTATTATTTTTTTAAGCAGTAGCGAGACATGGTCCTGATGAAAGCAGCGGACACCATTATGGGTCCATTGACTGCAGAAACATGTTGACGGTATGATACATAAAGTAACTATTTGTTAAACCTACTATACTCCCGCACTGGTTTTTAAACTTTGGAAACATGTGAGGAAACATGTGAGGTACCTAATAAATCATTTTTCCTCCCGGTTCTCCAATTTTAGAGTTCACATTTAGTCACACACTATTCACTATTATCATTATTATTTTTCTTTACACACTTCTTTGTAGTTATCAGTACATGGTCACCTTCCTAAAACATTCTACACACTGGGGCACCCACTTTATACTCTATAAGTGGCTGCAAGAATACTCTCCTTGGTGTGAGGAGGCCCAGATGGTGACAAGGGCGGTACCGGACGATAACTGATGGATACTTTCAAAACATGGAAGTATCTTGCTGTGCTTAAATCACATTTTTTTTTAGTTTCACAACCACATCTAGAATTGAGTTACACATCAGACATTGCTTTATCAATCATTTTGTCTAGACCCACAGTTACTCTTTGTTGTTCAGACTTTCTTTCCTTGGGGGGACGTATCTGTGTTTGGTCTTTAAATTATTTTCTCCTGGGACCCTCTTCTTGACCGGTTGTTGTTATGTAAATAATATCCCACCATTTACAGGATTTTCAAACTCCCTCCTTATGATGAGCTCAGAAGGAACTTTGGAATTTATAGTTGATCAGTCAACTAGTGTGATAAGCATTAGGGGTGGGTGTATGGCTTGCATTGCTAGACTCTCTTGAAATCTACCTCCTCCGGCGATAATAGAAACAGCTCTATGGTTCTTTCCACAGGGCTAAATCTGCTGTAGTGTTCTGAAAGAAGGGGCACTGTGCACTCTTTTTGTGAATGTACTTGCCTTTGGCACCGGCCGTGCCTAGAAGGAGTTAGCACTCGGGACATTGTCTGCATTCAGTCACCATTCAAGAGGATGAAGGCCTGGGGGTCGGAGTAATGCAGGCATAGAGTAGGGTTTTTTGCTGAGCATATGCATGGCACCCCTGAGATGAGGCACCAGGTCAGGAGACTGCCAGAGCTGCGTAGGAGTTCAGGCACTGGGCTTTTACACTGAACCGACTTGCCAGGAGGCCAGTTGTTTTTGCATCAAGTACCTTTCCTTTGTAAACTAAGGAGGATATTCACAAGGACTTATCTCTGATTTATCTCTACCTTAACGCATCAAAAGTGAAGATAGATTTAACACCCCATTTACAAGCTGGTGCAAACTGCAGGCATCACCAGTATTCCCGCGATAATTGCCCCAAAATGTACCTCCACGGTGGACATCACTAACTAACCCTAATGAGATGCAGAGTAGGCATTCCCTTACAAAAACACATGAAAAAACAACAACACCACTTTCACAACAAACTGCCAGATCTGCGAAGCGAACCAAAAACAAGCAATAAGCCACGGTAGCATCTGGTAATTAACACCTGTCTTTTGCTGGTGTTAACCAGGACGACTACCTGCAGCATAAAAGGGAGGGCAGACAAGAACCACACCTGAAGACCCACAGATGCCATGGAGACAATGATCAAGCAACACGGACACCCATGAGGGCCACAACACAACCTCAACCACTCCAGGCCCGCCACCACCCCCAGGACCAGTTCCCCCAGAACACCACAGAGGCAGAGTACACAAAGACAGCAGACCCACCTGAAACGCACCTGCTGCCCAGACCCAACACCAGAGGAGGACATTGCCCACTACAGTCCCAAAAGTACAACCATCCCCCGTATCCTGACCCACACCCCCCACCTGCTGACGTTACCAACGCAGCCGACAACCAACATCCCTCCGCAGACAAATCTGCCAGCTGCGCAGCACATGCCGGCCTCTGGTACCATCCAACCCATAACTGCCAGAGTCGAAGAAGTGACACAGCCAGCCCCATCCAAGGTGATCACACCTGTCCTAGATGCCGACAGCAGCCTGGTACCCCAGCAACCCACATCACTCACACTGCGCAGGAGCAGCTGGAGACCAAGGGTGGCCCCTTTGCCATAGCTGGATTCCCTCACATGTCAGGGACAATCAACTGCACACATGTACCTCTCGTGCCCAGTGCCTACACTGCACACAACTACCACAACAGAAAGCACACACATACCATGAATGTGCTGGCAGTAGTGGACCGCCCGGGACTCCTCAAAAATGTTGTTGCCAACTCCCAGGCAGAGTGCATGAAACTCACATCTCCCGACAGTCCATCATCACCCAGCGCTACCAGGATGGCACACATGGAATTCAGTGCCCGTTGGTAAGTCCAAAATAAACACACCACACTCCTCCAGCCCACAGTCCTGCAACTCACGACGCTACCAATGGGCACACAGCACAACTACAGTCAACATGACACACAATATGCCAACCGACTAGACACGACAACACTACTCCATTGGGAATCCAGCCTTGCCATGACCACAACCCAGCCACGGCTTGGAACCACAGACACACAATAGCAGGATGTGAAGAGAGGCATGGAGCAAGCATGTGCGAGAGCGGCAAGTGACTAAGAAATGTGAACCTACCCAATGCCAGTTGTCGCGTGGAGGTGCCGGACAGACCACAGAGTGTAAACCACAGAAATGGCCATGTGGAGATCAACTGCTGGTGCATGGAGTGTAGTGGCCAGTGGATGCTACCATTTCCCCACAGGCTGTGGAGCAGAATGAGGAAATGTCGCACGTTACGTCCACCCCTGAATGCACCTGCATAGTGGGTTGGACCTGCTAATGCCAGGCCTGCATAGGGGTGTGAACAAAAAGCCTGTCGCAATGGTTGTGGATCCATTCAGAATGGACAACGCGTCAGCTAGGGCGGCGCCTCTCAGCCCGCCATGAGCCCTGCGCGGCGGGGCCTGCATCCCTGTGTGCATGCTGCACCCTGGGCCGCTGCCCCAGTGCACCAACGAGGTTCTGCTCACCTGCCTACACCGGCGCGTGTCAAAGAGGGCCGGCCCACCACGTGCCGGTGTAAGCTCCAAGCACCAGTCATGTGACCTCTGCAGCCTCTGCAGACTATCGCTGGTCCCCCGACGCTGGCCAACATTACTCTTTCTCATTAACAAACTCCACCGGCGTTCCCTTCGACCCAGTAGGTCCAACATGTGGAACTGTGTCCCGAGTCCTGAATGGCACTGACCTCAAGTCCGTGGCAGCGGCCACAGCACCAGACTCCCTTCGATCAGTGAGGCATAATTCCATATCGCAGGCCTGTGACACGTGGTGCCACTAACCCTGTTCAACGCAAATCTGGGACACGTGGTGCCACTAACCCTGTTCAACACAAGCCGGAGACACGTGGTGCCACTAAACCTGTTCAACGCAAGCCTGCGACACGTGGTGCCACTAACCCTGTTCAACACAAGCCAGTAACACAAGGTGCCACTAACCATGTTCAACGTAAGTCGGCGACACGTGGTGCCACTAACCCTGTTCAGCGCAAGTCTGCAAGTCAGGGCTCAGGCTGCGGACCAGTAGGTCCCACATCCAGCACATAGTCGTGAACCATGAATGGCAGAGTCCACACAAGTGAACACACAGAGAAGAGGAAGAGGAAGATGTGGCTCAGTTCAGACAAAAGCCGAATCAGAGTCACGTAGGTGATCGAACACTATTAACAACTGACCTGGTGCCATCAACCCTGTTCACCGCAAGTCCGCGTCCCATGGCGGTAGGCCAGTGCAGGGCGCTGTGCATCCAGGACCACTAACTCTGTGTCACTCGGAATCTGTGCCTGCTAATAAATGTGGCAGTGCGCACGTGCCCTTAACTTTTCACACCATCTGAGCAAGTGTGTCCGTGTGGTCATTATGTCAGCATGATGGACACAGGCCCTGCAACATCACAGTGTGCTGTCTTCAGCGGACATTACCGGCATATATCAGGTCAGGGCAGGGGTGTGCTGATTCGGCAGGTGGAGCAGGGCATGGCTTGGACCCGGCCTTGGGCAGGAAGTGCGGTAAATGTGTCTCTGTGTTGGTGTGTAGTCGCCACCAGAGCCACAGTAGTCGATATTGCAATGTAGCATGCACCAGGAGGGGAACCCGCACGTACGGGAACAGGTAGGAGGTAGACACAGTGTTATGTGTATCAGTCTTGTGGATGCATGAGTCAGTTGCCTGGCCTCATTCGCAGCGCGAACACAGCCAGTCATGGGCTGTACACCTGTGTCCGCCCCGTCCGGACCATTGGCCTACGCTCAGGTGGGCGCACACCTTCAAAGGCCAGTGTCACGGTATTCCCAGGGACGCATACAACCCACCACACCCACGCCAGGCCTTTGTAGATCTCCTGTATGCATGTAGAGGGTGAAGTTACTGTAGGGATGAAAGGTCCTTTGTCTGAACTATCAGGCTGTAGCATATCTGCAGCTCCAAGCAGGAACTGGCATGTGGCCAGCACCCCCTGAGGGATACAATAGCATTTGCTTGCAACTTCCACACTTTGCCCTGCCCGACGTGAGACCAACGTGTACACATCCCACACGCAGTAGTCCTAGGTCGTAGTTAGAGTGCGTGAAATGGCCTTCACACATACTCCCATCCCACCACAGGCCTGCACCCACTGCACAGAGACACTGCTCATTGCACCGAGCTGTGCCATTTCATCCACAGGACTAGCGCAGGGCAAGCCAGTGCTGCTTCAAGCAGAGCCACTGACACAATGGCAGACCATCCCGGACACATACTTGACTCCAGTCTTGTGGATCTGTACAGTGTACGTCTGCTGCATGTACTGGGGGCACTGCCATTGGCAGCGTTGTAGATCAGTTACTGGCTGAGCTTCTGCCTTGCGGATGTCACCAGCATTCAGCCTGTGTTGCATTGTCCTTCATGCATATTCGAGTGGTCCATGGATGCCTGCCTCTCCAACGTAACAATAGCTAGCCTGGATTTTGACTTGTGTGTACGCCCCCTGTTGGCCCACGACCAGGAGTGTCACCGTGATGCCCATTTATGGCATGGTAAACAACGCGGTTGTTACTACAACCGCATTATAAATCCGCATACCATTACTTATCGTGGCACTTCTCTTGGCCTTACTGGCACGCACTTGTTGATAAAGCTTCCGCACTTTCACTTGTCTCCAACTTTGTTGTGTCTTGGTTTGTAAGCCAACGTGTGTGTCACGGACTCTCTGGCTCCCTGCCATATCTGCATTGCTACCCCATCAGGACTGCAGGTTTGTACTTGTGCATTATCATGTCCCTGTTTCGTGCTTTGCCAAATGTGTATGGCTGTTTACCGGCCACAGGCGAGTGCACTTGTGTCCTGTGTTAGGTTGTGCACATGTTAGTGTTTGTGCCACATTGTGTTCGATGTTGAGGTGCTCTGCTTCCTATGTGTGTGTGCTGCATTGTGTGTGAGATGCCACTTCAGCTCTGATTTGGCTCACCCTTCCTCCCTTTCAGTCAGTGTGGTTTTCACTTCTGTGCTTGTTCCATGGTATGATATTGCCGGGTTGTGTGACTTGTGCTCTTGTTTGGTATTGTTATTCTTGGGCATGGTTTGTCTGCAGTTGTGCTGTGCTTAATTGTGCATGTGGGCCCTTGTGCCCATCTCCCCCATCCCCCCTTCCCTTCCCTGCTGGTTCCTCTCCCGGTTGCTGTTGTGTCTTTTGTTTTGGGCAGTTTCCGGTCCCTGCGTCCTGCCACCATCTCCAGACTGATGTGGTGGACACCATTTCCTCCATGTCATCCAGCTCCTGGTGTGGCACTGGACTCCCATCTCCAGTGCGCATTGCTTCCTTGTCGTGTTTCTGCTTGTTTGTGCGTTTCACATCATTCCGGATGTTCTGGTTTTCTTCCATTATCCATCTCCGCTCTCAGGCTGCATTCACCTTGTCCAAGATGGCCTGCCATGTACAATGTTTTGGTGCCAATGGGGCTTGTGGGGTTGTATGCTGGCTCGGATTGCCTCCATTGTGCTTGGCCGTTTTCTGTTTGGATTGTCTTTCTTTTTCAGGCATTTGTTGTGCTTATTCCCATCTGCCTTGTGTGTCGCGGGTCTGGTGGTGCTTATCTCTGCTTTCTTCATCGCAAATGGGCTCATCGCACTTTTTTTGTGTTGTGGTTTGTGTTTTTATGTCCGTCAAGGTGGTTGTATCGTGAACATTGGCCGTGTTAGCGGCAGACTATTGCATGGTACCGCCTTGTTGTGAATTCCACGTTGACACAGGGTTATTTTCCCACTATAGGTTGCGATGTGTAAAGTTGCGTTAGCATTTTTTGGTGATGTTTAAAACACGTTCTTGTGAATATACCCCTAAAAGTACTAGCTGAACATTCACTTATTGAATGTTATTCTTGTGTGTTATTGAGTTCTCTGACTTTCAAGCCCACAGAAACTTGCATCATTTGTCATCCTTGTACGCAGTCATGGTCTGTACTAAACACTCAACCATGCCTTTATGTGCTCGTTGGATGAATTGGCAAGTAGTGCATTTATTCCAAGGAAGGAAAGGTTGGTGGTGCACTCAAAATGATTGTGTTGATTGACGAATGGCTTTGTCTTTATGGAGATTGCACTATACAAGAGATGCCCATACTCATGATCAGATACTGCATTTCCAATGAGGCCACATCACACTCATGGGGATTTTGAAATTTCAGTAGAAATTTTGAATATATAAAGTGTACATTCTGTGTGGTCCAGTAGGTCAATACAATGAAATTGAGATACATAGTGACTTTGCTACCAGACAATTTGTTTTGAATGCTTTGAACATTGAGAGCTTTGTTTTCATCCTTCATTTGAAACATGGAGTCCCATCATTGATAGGTGCCTCTGAAAACTGATAATGTTTTGGCAGATAATTATGCAAGAAGTGGGTCACTCATTGTTAAGATATATTTTCAGTGTGATTAGGATGGATCAAATTAACCGCATTGCTAGGTCACTTATGAATAGATTATTGCCTATGCCATAACTGGTCTGGAAGATGATTCTGGTCCGATGTACAATTCCTTGTTCACAAACTAGGATGCTCAAATTGCGCACAGATTGCTTTGCAAAATGGAGTGAACTTTTAATGCAAAATTCCCATTCTTAGATGGTCTCAAAACCACCTGCCTTCTGAATTTTAATTCAGCCAGGTCACTATTTGTAACCCTGTGTAATTGGCTATGAACGTATCATGTCTTCATTTTAATTCCCTAAAAGGAAATATTTTAATCTAAAAGTAGGCTGTGTTCTTTAAAGTTAATGGTGCTGCATACAAAAATTGAGAAGACAGGCAGTTGTTTACAGGACTACTGTCTACTCCAGCCGAGGTGGCCCACGTGATGCTAAAAGGGAAAGCTATCTCTCAGAGACAAGTTAACCTTTGTGAATCAGATACCACTATACCTCAGTTATAGATCTGATCAACAGTTTTTCAGTGGCGTAACTTAAAATGATGGTGCCCCATACTGAATGTGAAGAGCAGAAAAACAACCACAAATGCCAATACTGATGCACAATGTTTAAGCAATTAACCAGGCGCATAAGCTACACGACAATACACATCATTACTAATCAATAGTATTTATTATTGAAATGAAATATAAGATCCACTTTTTATCTTTTCCAACAACCGTATCTTAATGTCTAATAAACACCACAATAAAGCATTCAGAAGAAGAAAACGTTATTCAAGAATAAATATCACAAAATCACACAATGACCGCACCATATCATAGCTTGTCATAACATTTACATTCATACTTCCACTATCATGCCACAATCCTCATTCATCAACATCATTCACCACACAAACATACTTCTTACACCTCCTTGGTATTTCAAGGGATTGTTGTCCTCTATAATCTTGTACCAAGGAAACATCAACCAAACAAAGGAAATTTGTAGTCTGACTTGTTTGTGCAAAAACTCTAATCAAAAAAGGCAACTTGTTCAATTCAGAAACTATTCAGAGATGCACAACCGGACTAATGTATTTTTAAATACACATGTTTGGTAAGCAATAACTGGTCTATGCGTTTCGAACCCCCTGCTTCCTGGGGTTCTCCTCAGTACCAAAAACCACTGTGGAAAAAGAGAGAGAATTCAAATGTAAAACAATGCCTTGCAAACAAATGAGCGTTACACCTAGAGGCCTCAGCCATATTATTCTTACCTAGTTAAATCTGATCTCCCAATGATCAAATGACTTTTCATCAAAGCATGAAATCTACATTGGAACAAAGTCGAAAAAAGAGAGAGACAGTTCACTGTCAGAAAAGAAGTGCAAAAATGTCATCTAGGTTTAGAAACAGTACCGTTTTTCATGGATACTTACAAGGTAAAAAGCTTCTAGTGACGTGGTGCTATATTCAGTGCAGCGTTGGATTTAGCTTGGAGTTCCAATCTGTGCGGCCTGTATCAACAATACAGCAAAACTGAACGTCAGATGTAAAATACCGCAGTGTATATACAAAAACCAGGGGGCATATTTTCAAGGAAGGGCGATACATTATCACCGCTTTTATTGGCAGGAAACTTCCGATAAAGCGGCGATAATGGGCTTGATAATATGCTCTATAGAATTCCTATCGAAGCCCATGTTAGATGTCTTCACATCTAACATGGGCATCGATAGGAATTCATAGAGCATATTATCAATCCCATTATCGCCGCTTCATCTGCAGTTTCCTGCCGATAAAAGCGGCGATAATGTATCGCCCGTCCTTCATAATATGCCCCCAGGCTATTCTATAACCTTCGTAAGAACCTGTGCATACCTTAAAGTGAAGCAAATAAACAAGACGCTATTCCGCGTTTCGTTGGGTTGATGGTGAGAGCAGCTCAGTTTCTTTCTATGTTACAGCGATGTGACAGCGTGTTTAATCGGAGTAACCGGCTCGGTGTTAGCGTTTACTAATGCCCTCTATTTCAAAAAGGGGACAAGACAATAACATGTCTATAAGAATTTTGTCTAAGTGAACACCGCTTGTTGCTGTCGACGACATGCTGGTTCCATACCTACTTTGATCGCACTGATTCTTCATTTTCGCTTATGATGTGAGTGTTTTATGAACGCCCGGTCGGCGTATGTTGCGTTTTTTCAAAACACTTTGGGGCATATTACCAAGCAATAGCGATAATTATCGATATTGCTTGGTTAGAGACAAATATGTATCGCCGACCTGCGGCGATTTTTATCGCAGATAAACCTTGGTATTACCAAGTTTATCGCAAATGCGATAAAAATCGGCCGCAATGCATGAATATCGCTGAAAAGTCATCGATATTCAGGCATTACCGAGCTAATGCTCTTAGCCATGTTATCCACCTCCCATTGGATAAGATGGCTAGGAACTGCTCAGGGCAGGTGTTAGCCTTTGGAGATATTCGCGCTAAGCGCCAATATCTCCAAAAGTTGGTAATAGGAGATAGCGAGGTTAGCGACTGTTTCCAGTCGCTAACATCTTGGCACGCCCATTTTGCATGTCATTAGTGATAAATTTCTCTGACATGCAAAGTGGGGCCCAAGATGGTCGCTATCTCCTACTAGCTGTCTCTAACTGGTGTTAGCGACAGCTAGGTAATAGGGAGATAATTTTATCTCCGCTTTCTTGGCTTTGAAAGCCAAAAAAGCAGATATAAACCCCCTTGATAATATGCCCCTTTATTTCTGGGGATAAATAGACATGTTTTGAAATGTGTCTGGCTTAACAAAAGTGTCGTGCTACTAACAAACGCTTTGCTCTACACATACCTTTACCTTCATATATCGCTCTTCCTTTCCTGCCACCACCTCGAGTACTAGCTCTAAAGTGAGCGATATGGCGGCCATTGCCTAACATTTGCCTAAGCGTTTGAAAGGACTGCTGGGAAATGCCTGCATGGGATTCTGGATGGTGTAGTCCCATTGTGGTTCTTGACAAGATTAAAAAATGACATAGCTTTTGACAATGCCTTGCCAACGTGGATTGAAAAATCTCACCAGAATCTTAGCTCTCTATAGATTGGAAATTTCCGATAATTCATTTAAACCGGAACATGCTGTGTCGAACTTGACAATTAACATTGCTTCACGTTGAGATAATTTAAAATCAAAATTACCACCTCTTTGATCTCTTTCAATGTCAGAAATAATCGTCCAACGTAAATCTCGTTCTGAGTGTGATTTTTTAGCCCAATGATTAACCAATGGAGCAGTTTAGACTTTTCTCCTGATCCAGAATTTGTGTTGTGTAATTCACTGTCGAACCTCGTGATTCGTTTTCCCTATGTACAACATAGGACAGGGACAGAGGACTCCGTAGATTACATTTTCGGTTTTGGAATTTGTGAATGTGTCATGCTTCGCAACATGTACATGTGCCACATTTATGGTGTCCTGACACAGGTGTTGGCCCCATTAATTCTCTAAGTGTAGGTTTCGAGGGTGTCTTTAAGGCTGCCGTGACAATGTAGTTCGACAAACTTTTTCTTTTTTTTTTTTGCAAACAATGAAACATTTGCAAAAGCTGGATTCAAGTTCTGGATTAAGTGCCAATTCTGATTGATGTTTTTTTTTTAAAAGGTTTGAATTTGGACAAAAGGCAGTAACACACACTTGTCTTTGAAGTGGCATTTTTCTTTTCTCTGTAATAGTGTTTCTCTGGGGGTCCACTGGGCTCTCTTCATCGCAGATTTAAACTATTTTCTGGGGTAGCCACGTTCCAATAATCTCTCATCCAAGCTATTGGCATGTTGATTGTATTCATCTTTAAATGAACAATTGCGACAAATTCTCAGAAATTGTCCGCACAGAAGGTTCTCTTTCAGACTTCTGGGGTGATTCCTTGAGAAAAGTAGTGCCTTATTTCTATCAGTAGGTTTTTTATAGAGTGTTGTTGCAAGTGCACCTTCTGATGGATATACTTCAACATCTAGAAAAAGCATTCTGTGCAAAGACTGATTTATGCTGAACTTGATGTCTGGCTTCCTTTGATTGAGCCATTCATAAAACTGTTGTAGTTGGTCAGTACTCACAGACCACACCAGGAAGATGTTGTCTATATAACGCATTCATGATGTTATGAAATGTCTGAAAGGGTTGTTCTTGTACACAAAATCTTCTTCGTACATTGACATATAGAGTACAGCTAATTCTGGGGCAAAAGGGCCCTTAGAGGTTTTGTATATAGTACGATAGGACTGCCAGGCCTTCGTCTTGTGAAATCTGGCTATGTAATGAAGTAACGTCCACAGTGTGTGAGTGTGAAGAGGGGTCTGAGTCTCCCATAGCTCCTAAATATTCACAGGTTTGGGCCCCTCTGAAGAGTTTGGGTGGCCTGGAGGAGAGGGACCCCATGCACTGGAAAGCCTTTGTCATGTCCTTGATATTCACCTACAATTGTGGTAATAAACCACTGAAATAATCATTGAAAATCACAATTAGGAGGTGAGAAGCTTCTTTCATGCCTCCTCATAATTTCGATTCAGAAGGGATTGTAGAACCCTCACTGAAGCGGTTTGGATATCCCATGATACTTTTTCATGGTCTTAATCTATGTGGTTTTGCAAATTGTATGTAAAATATTGTCATACACCAGACCCATACATTCCTTGGCAGAATTCAAGTGCCATCTTAATGACTGTCTGGATTGTTCTATAACTGGGCAGTTGTTGAGAGTGATGCAATAGATTTAAGTAGCAAACATTATGGTCATCCCATATTGGTATATTCTTCTCAATTCATTAGCAGAAAAAGTGAAGAAATAGTTCATCTAGATTCTGTATCCAATATATACCACCAACAAATATATAGACTGTGTAGTGTATATCTTGTACGGTAAAACATATTTATCTATTATGCCCTTATTTCTTGCTGATGCCAAGAACTTGTTTTTCCACAGATGCAACTGCCACTTGTGATGCTTTAACTCTTTTAATAATGACAAATGAAAGTCAGAAATGTTCCGTGCTAGTTCATATTATGAAATATTTTATAAAGGAACTTAGCAATTTAAGATAGTTCATTTTATGAATTGTGTATTTAATTTCCGTTGTATCTATGCTTAGCCGAGCTGCGCTTATGCTCATCATCATATTGTGTGTCCTATTAACTTATAGAATTGATTAATATCTACTCTACACTGAAATCATTTTCTTTAAAGTTTATTACATGAAATTAACGTTGACGTTTGTGTTTAAAACTGTTAGAGAAAAACAATGAAGTAAGTATAAAAGCACATTAAAACATGATTTTGCCAGTAATGTCAGGCACGGAAGTGAACCTTGAAATACGCCAATTCTTGTAAATTATAATCTGGTGAAATGTCTGCTTTCTCTAAGCAGGGCAGTGTTTTACTTTATTGGGTGTTTTGCATGGTTTCTAGCAGTTCTACAAAACCACCGTGGGGTATTTTTACAAGAATTGCGGGTAAGCAGGTTTTGACGTTGCTTAGCGGAAATTTTTTACCGCTGTCTATAGCCGAAATCCATCGCCATGTTTGCGACGTGTTTACAATATGTCGCTACATGGGGAGAGGATCAGCTAGCGGCTGCAAAAGTTGCTGATAACCCTCAGTGATAAAAATCTTGACGCTAGCATGAAAACTGTGACGGTCGGGCAATGAGCAGCCAAACATCACTTTTTTTGCGTCTAGTGGGAAAAAAGTGCACAAAAAACCTCAACACCCCCCAAAAAAGTCCTCAATGCAAAATGGAGCAGCCTGGACCTAGTTCAGCAGTAGACAACAACCCCCCTAACCACCAAGAGAGCCAGGATGACCAGCCAGAGTCCCGTGGGAAGAGGAAAAGGAAAACCAGATTCAGTCATGAGGAAAATGAGATTCTAATTGTGGAGGTGACGGAGCATGAACATCAGTTCTTTGTCAGCTCCAAGGTGTCATTGAGGATCAAAAATGCCATTTGGCAGTCCATTGTTAGCAAGGTGAACACTGAAGCAGAAATCAAGAGGACAGTGACTGATTGTAAAAAGTGTTGGCATCTTGCCAAGTGCAAAACTAAGCAGAAAATGCCCAGCAATCGAAAGGCAGCACTGCAGACCGGAGGTGAGTCCAGCACCACACGAGGAACACAATGCCTTGGAGGAACAGATGTCCGCAGTTATCTGTGAAGAGTCGGTGGTTGGAGTAAAGGGATAGGATAGTGCTGACTGTGACCAGCAACATCAACAACAGGGTAAGTAACAGCCAGGGACATGGTGGGGGGGCAGTAATGTTTTTTCTGTCCATCTACCTATGTCTCAGTGTCCACCCACGCTGTGTGCAGATAATATGCCAGCTACGTATGTACTTGGGGGTACATTCACATGCTCCTTGGGCTGCTGGCATCATTAACAAATACATTGAAAGTCATATAATGGTGGTGTGAGGGACTTGTAATTAAGCACACGTGCAGACATACAGTTTTAAGTGACCAGTCATGAGTCTTCTAACTCTGGGACATATATACAATAAAAGAGATGGAGTTCAGGGTCAGTTTTCTTGGCATATCAACAACTGTCCGGCCAAATTGGAAACAGAAATGTGACCAAAGAGATGGGAGCAATGAGGAAGATCATGCACTTAAATTTTCCTGATGTGTGTTGTCTGTGACCATCACACTGGAGAGTTATCAACACTGCCTAAGCAGTGAAGCCAGTACAACAAATACAGAGGACATTAACAACATTTTAGCCCACTGAATCTGTGTCCTTGATAGTCAGTGAGATGACAGAACATGTCTGAAGGACACAATGGGTCAAATCTCAAAGGCGCCATTGCCACTGGAGCATCACTTTTTCTAATGTCCATGTGTTGATAGGGCCTTGGATCAATAATCAAGTCAGAGTAATGCCACTTGAAGTGGCTTAACATTGTCCTGCTAACGAGGCACACTTTGACCCTCTACTTAGTGTCAATGTGGTTGACAGTGAGTGTTGTGATGGGTGTTCAGCCAAAACACATTGGATCATATGCCCAAGGATAATGTACAAATGTCTCAGAATGAGAAAAAATGCAGTGTAAATAAAAGTTATGTTTATATACATAGTTGTGCAGCATTTTCACGGACACATCCGAACAGCAAAACACCATGACTGTAAGTGTATGTGCAGAAAGGGGCACCTTACAGCACCTGATCCTACATTTATCCTACATAGGCACCCTTGCATTATGCTGCAAGTGTGCCTGCATTTGTGCTATGCATCGATATGTTACACACGTCCATGGAGAAAAACAGTGCAGAGCTATAATGTCTGAACTACCGCACATCCCTGTACTTCCATAGTGAGGGAACGCAGCATTTGCCCTCTTGCCCTAACGCTGGCCTACACCACTTTGCTGTAAAAATGCACAAATGGCTCACATAAATTGAGTTGAAGAAAAGTAGTACACTGTCAAATTCTCATCAAAGTATATACACAAGCCAGTCCAACACAAAGTACAATGTTTTAAAATGTCAAACATTGATCTACTTAACTTTGTTGCGAGAGGCAAATGCAGTTAGTCACCTAGTTCAAAACACAGGCAACTAAGTACCACCCAACATCCTTACAACAGGGAACACATGCGGTGGGAGCTCAATGCCTCCATTACCTACAGTGGTTTTCTATTCAGAGAACATTTGAAGATGGCAACCTTTTGAGCACACTATCCCTAGGCAATGGCCGAACTTACCTTTGTAGCATACATATCATGCATGTCTGTTAATCCCAATCAAACAGCATTATGACAGTAGCCTGTCCCTAGAAGGTGATGTAAATCCATGTTTCGATATCTAAAAACTTATTTGGAAATTAGTCTGATGTTTAAGTTTAAACATCATTGAGAACAAAAATCAATAAACATTAAACCTTTATTAACAAAAAAGAGTACCACAGCTAAACCTACATCTAAAAAATGAACCTAACCTACCCTATTCTAACTTATGCTAATTATAATAAACACTAAACTAAATACCTTACCTGAGCCTATACCCATAACAACATGTATAAAACATCAAAGCCCCTCCCCCTTAAGGCACATCTTGAGATGAGACAAAGACAACGTAACCTAAACATACACTAACTAAACATATTTCCTAAACAAATATATATATATATAAATATATATATATATATATATATATATATATATATATATATATATATATATATATATATATATATATCTCACAACAACTCGTGACTATGTTTTCTACGCTCACATGACAACGCTTAGTTGTTACCCCACATTTATATATATATTTATATATATGTATATATATATATAAATATTACCTACTGGCGGTTGCCTGTGGGTAGTCATTGTTAGGACCTACTTTCTATAGAAAATCCACAACATTCTATTTGGAATAACTTTAGCGCCAGTGGAATAATCTTTGCAAATTTTTCGAAGAAAATGGCCCGCTCCGCTCCTTCTCTGAAAGTTTGGGGGTGATTCGTCAAGTGGGGGCCGAGAAAAAAGGGGGTCCCAAAACATGTTTTCCCCATGCAATTTTCCATAGGGACCTTTAGCCAGGGCTACAGCCCGAACGGCTGAACGGAATTACACCAAATTTGGCAGAGAGGTAGAGTCCGGTTCGCAGATTGTGTGTTTAGTTAAATCCGTTCAGTAGTTCCTGAGAAAATTAAAAGTAAAATCATAGCGATATCTAGAGACGAAGTACCGCGTGCGTACAGAAATCCGTACAATTACGAGGACGAGCTGCATGCTGATTGGCAGTCAACTGGCTGTCAACACTCCAAACCAGGAAGTGTTGGCAGCCATCTTGTTCGTCGCTAGAACCGAGTGACAAGAAAACAGTAAAACAAAGTTGAGTAATAAGGAAAGGGGGCAGGGTAGAAACATCCTGACCCTCTAGGCTTGCTCAGAGGCTTGTACATGGATCTTTAGGCTAAATTTTTTTTAAAATAAAAAATCGCAGGGTACGCGTATTGTACTCATACGCAGTGGAAAAGGGAAAAAACTCGAAGTCCGTTTTATTCTAAATTAGCTCCGGGGGGGCAAATCCCGGGGGCAATTTTTTTCCATAATGGGGGGCTTGTAAGGGTACCCTGAGCTCCGGAGAACGCCACCTCCGGGGTTTTATTTTGAAGTATGAGGGGGCTCATTTCCCTCCTACATGCCCCGGGGACCGCCACCTTCCTGGGACAGTGATATTTAAAATAGGGGGGTCCGTGACGGCACGGACCTCCCAGCCCTGGGGACCACCACCTCTCGGGGCTTTTTAATATTGGGAGGGGGTCGCGCGGCCTCCGTCCTGGAGCTCTTGATGGCTCTGGGGACCACCATCTCTCAGGTCTGGCTCCTGCAGTGTCCCGGGGTGCCTACCCCCGGGAAATTGCTGTTTGCTATGGTAGGGCGGGGGAGTCACGGCTCCCACTTTAGCACAGCAAATCGGTTTCCTATTTGAAAGAGGAGCAAGTTAATCTGCTGTCTCTTTCAAGTAGGAAAGCATATTGCTTTTCGTTAGAGAGAGCAGCATATAAACTGCTCTCTCTGACAAAGCAATGCCAGCTCTCGTATGACGCGGGGAGCCGGCTGGGACCGTGGGGATATTGGTGTTCCCCACACGGCCCCCAATGTTATTTTTTGATTCCCGGGGGATGGGGTCCCTTTGCAGCTCCTTAAACATTCGTACATATCATTTCTGCAAAAACTGTTTTTGTGTTGGGGAACAGAGTATTAGCCTAGTGACTTTGTCATCCATGTATCTTTTTTACTTTTTCTTTATTTGAATTCCGCTTTACAGTATGTTTCTACCTCTCTTCACAATGAGTTCCACAGCGTAGCGTCCGTTGCAGTGTTCTTAGCCTTTTTGTTCTTTTGCTGACTTACCAGATTGTGTTCAAGATTCGGTGTCCTATTTGTATAGCTTTCCTTTGTGTATCTTTTGTGCCGCCTTCTTTTGTGTATCTTCTTTTGTATCTGACTTTGTTTATTCAGTGCTTCATCCAGTGTTCTGAATATAGCAGTACATCTGTAGACATGTAGTTTACTCCTTTCCTTTGCCCCTCCCTCGACACTAATTGACAACATAATGGGGTGAGTCAAACTAAGGCACTGCTGTTGTCACTGTTTTAGGTTTGCAACACAGTAGGTAGGATACGGGTTTAGAAACCCTGTCTCCACCACTGTTGGATCCTTCTGGCCCTTGTTGCCACCTCGTTTGCTATGTCTTAAGTATTTAATCTTTGCAATTGACCGTGGTCCTCCTACAGTGTATTTTCATCATAGTTCAAGCACATACAATCCATCATTTTGCCCATATTGAGTGGTGGTATTGTCAGCACTTATTGCACATTATAGAATACCTTGAGTGTACCCGCCCTCAAAACGTCTCTACTGGCCATTGTACATGGAGACCTTGGACCACCCTTTTCATCCATCCTTGCATCCTGATATGTAACCTCTTACCTGTGTTCTTCATCTCCTACTTTACCATTTTAAATATTCAAATCTTCTTGGAAAGACATTACTAATCCTTATCATCGAAAAAGTAGTACGTTTCTGAAATGATTTTGTATATGAGTTGTGTATGTTATCCTAATACCCAACATTCCAATGACATGCTTGTACTATTATGTAATGTGCTTTAGTTGCAGTGTTCTATGTTGTTTTGGATTTTATGTCCTTACAATCAAAGGTAACATATTCCTGTATATTGTAAATAAAGCACTTAACACAATGCAGTGACACTGTATTTATTTTATTTAATGTTCAAATGTTTTCAAAATAATATACACTCATGTACAAAATATTGTTGCTGCATAAAATGAACTGTTTAGGTTTTTGTACAAGGAGCTACAACATAAGAAATTCAGTATGGAAAATCAACAAAACAATTTGGAAGACGGTTTCAAAATTAGTAATAGTGTCATAGAAGAGTTGAAGATACTTTTTTGTAAGTAGCGATAATGAAGAGGAAGAAATAAATGCTGCATATATCAGTTGTGATTTTCTAGACAAAATCTTGGATGATGATTTTGTGGAAGCATTAGATGATATTGAGTATGATCATATGACTTTTGAAATTGATAATCAGGAAAATGGAATACATGATGAAATTATTTTAGAAGCTCTATTAAATTATGACATGTTACAAGAAAAATGTATTGTCATATAATAATAATGGTTTGAGACACTCTTGTTGCAGAATTGTAGTCATTCAGATAGTACTGAAGTACTCATTATTGAAAGTGGGTGTTAGGGCATGGACTGCTTAAAACCCATAGAGACTATGCATGCACTCTTCCATGCACCGGTAAACTTGTGTTTTATACCTTCAATACCCCAGTGTATATCTTTACACTTCCAGCAAACACTATCACACTTCAGTTTAAATATTATAGTGAGTCACACAGCACAATGTATCACATTTATTTTCTGTTACCATGTGAAACACTAATATTACAGTAAAGAGTTGTTTAGAATAGTTGCAATGTATCCAAAATGTTTTATGAAAGCAGTTGAAACACTGATATTATAGTAAACAAGTTTTAAAAATAGTTTCAAGGTATCACAAAATATTTCATGTGAGCACTACAAACTTCGATATTACAGTAATGAGTTGTGAAAATAGTTGCAGTGCAGCTTAAAATATTGAACGTGAGGAGCAAAAAAACTGTGTTACAACAAACAACAGTAAAGAAGTTGTGAAAAGAGTTTCAATTTGTCACAAAAACTCATATCCCTTTTACTGAGAACATGTTTCTTTTCTATTGACAGATGTTATATCTTACAGATAGAAAATGTCACTTACAGAGTAAGCATTTCTTTTTGGCATGTAGTGTGTAGATTTAGATGCTTTTCATAGTCCTGCTATGTCGTGTTCTGTTTGGCTGAGGTAGTAGCTATAAAAAAAAGGTTATATAAAGGGCATTGACTTTGAATCAAAATATGAAATTCAGGAATACTTGATAATCCCAGTCAACAAAGGCAGGAAGTAGGTGTGTATATGTGTGGATGATGTGCTGATTGAGTGGAAGATGAAAAAGGTGAAAATTAAGAAAGGCAGCAGACGTGCAAACTACGCACTGCCTTGTAAAAGAAGTGGGTGTTTGGTTTTCCAGGCCAATATAGACTGTGAGTGGTATTCCGTAGTGGGATCCTGAGAAACTGGCAGTACATCTAAGGAAGCAAGCAACTGTATAAAGTACATACACTGTGCAGTAGAAAGTACATAAGAAAGGACGTAAGTGTGCAAATTACCCATGGTCATTCACGGGAAGTAGTTACCAAGAAGGCTCAATAAAGGGTCTACATTTTGAATTTAAATTACTCTTAGAATAATTGATAACCCCTGCGAAGAAAGGAAGCAAGTGCGCACATTTTCCACTGCCTTCTGGTGGGGTAGTATCTACATGAAAAAGGTTCGATAAGAAAGGCTGCAGACGCGCAAAGTAACCACTGCCTTATCAGGGAAGTAGATCTTTGGATACTCAGCTTATTATATAGACTGTGCGTTGCAAGAAAGGATGTAATTGTGCAAATTACCCACTGCTATTCACGCAAGTAATTACCAAGAAGGTTGAATAAAGGGTCTGCACTTTGAATTTGTACTACAAGAAGAAGAATTATTAACCCCAGCCAAGAAAGGCAGCAAGTGTGCACATTTTCTACTGCCTTCGGCCGGGGTCTTAGCTACAACAAAAAGGCTCGATAAAGGACCTTGACTTTGAATTAGAATATGAAATTCAAGAACAATTGATAACCCCAGCAAAGAAAGGCAGCAAGTGTGCAAATTTCTCCCTGCCTTTGGCCGGGTTAGTTGTTACAACCAAAAGGCCCTATAAAGGGCCTGCACTTTGAATATGGATATGAAATAGAACAATAGTTGATAACCACAGCCAAAAAAGGCAGAAAGTAGGTGTGTGTATGTGTAGATGATGTGTTAATTGGTTGGAAGATGAATAATCTAAAAAATAAGAAAGGATGTCAGTGTGCAAATTACCCACTGCCTTTAGCCGGGGAAGTAGTTACAACAAAAAGGATTGATAAAGGGCCACAAGTTTGAATCAGAACATGGCATTGAACAATAATTGATAACACCAGCGAAGAAAGTCAGCAAGTGTGCACATTTCACACTACCTTTGGCCGGGGTAGTAGCTACAACAAAAAAGGCTCGATAAAGGGCCATGACTTTGATTCAGAATATGAAATTTAACAATAATTGATAACGCCAGCCAAGAAAGGCAGCAAGTAAGTGTGTCTATGTGTGGATGATGTGTTCATTGAATGTAAGATGAATAAGGTAAAAAGTAAGAAAGGCTGCAGATGTGCAAAGTAACCAGTGCCTTATCAGGGAAGTAGATCTTTGGATACCCAGCTCATTACACAGACTGTGCGTTGCAAGAAAGGATGCAAGTGTAGAAATTATCCACTGCCATTCACGGGAAGTAGTTATCAAGAAGGCTGAATAAAGGTCCTGCATTTCGAATTTGAATTACTTGAAGAATAATTGATAATCCCAGCCAAAAAAGGCAGCAAGTATGCACATTTCTTACTGCCTTCAGCCGGAGTAGTTGTTACAATAAAAAGGCTTGATAAAGGAGCTGCACTTTGAATACGAATATGAAATAGAAGATCAGTTGATAACCATAGCCAAGAAAGGGAGCAAGTAGGTGTGTGTACGTGTAGATGATATGTTGATTGTGTAGAAGATGAATAAGTTAAAAAATAAGAAAGGCTGCAAGTGTGCAAATGACCCACTGCCTTTAGCTAGGGAAGTAGTTACAACAAAAATGCTTGATAAAGGGCATTGACTCTTAATCAGAATATGAAATTGAACAATAATTGATAATCCCTGCCAAGAAAAGGAGCAAGTGCGCAAATTTCCCACTGCATTTGGCCGAGGTAGTAGGTACAACAGAAAGTTTGATAAAGGGCCTTGACTTTGAATCAGAATATGAAATTCAAGAATAATTGATCACGCCAGCCAAGAAAGTCAGCAAGTGCGCAAATTTTCCACTGCCTTCGGCCGGGGTAGTAGCTACAACAAAATGTTCGATAAAGGGCCTTGACTTTGAATCAGAATATGAAATTCAAGAATATTTGATAACCCCAGTCAAGAAAGGTAGCAAGTGTGCACATTTCTTACTGCCTTCGGCCAGGGTAGTTGTTACAACAAAAAGGCTTCATAAAGGGCCTGCACTTTGAATACAAATATGAAATAGAATAGTTGATAACCATAGCCAAGAAAGGAAGCAAGTAGGTGTGTGTACGTGTAGATGATGTGTTGATTGAGTGGTAGATGAATAATGTAAAAAATAAGAAACGCTAAAACTGTGCCAATTACCCACTGCCTTTAGCTGGGGAAGTAGTTACAACAAAAAGGCTTGATAAATGGCCTTTACTTTGAATCAGAATATGAAATCGAACAATAGCTGATAACCTCAGCCAGGAAAGGCAGAAAGTGTGCACATTTCCTACTGCCTTCGGTCGGGGTAGTTTTTACAACAAAAAAGCTCGATAAATGTCTAATGACTAATGTGGAGGATAGCGATGCTCCTGTTTCCAGTTTTGTATGAGGTCAATAGACTATTTAACGTAAAACAAAAGTTCATCGCAATAAATGTATAGAAAATTAAGTTTACCAAAATCAATATCCATATGTGAGTATGGACTGTTTGCAGAAGATGCTGTTGCAGCAGTTGATGTGCTTGGTGCAGCAGCAGCAACTGGGTTGTCCTGCAATGTCTGTGTTGCAGCTCAAGCAAAGTTGTTGGGGTGCAAGTTGTTTACGTGTTGCACTATATTTGCTATGCCAAAGGAGTATTTTTTGAATTTATCACCCCTTGAAAGAGTTGTTCGAAAAATTTTACAGGTTACTAATGGTTGGTGTGTTTCAGTTAGTATGTGTCTGGACTTCGCTGGAATCTTCCAGGGACACATTAGGGCTTCCGTAATATGGAAACACTTTGTACTTAGTGATATCTAATTCTATTTTATGTAGAACGGTTAAATTCTACATCCGCCTCTAGGACTAGTGGGAGGGTAGCATTTGAAAGTGTTTGACAGGTTACACTACATGTTTCCATGCAACCAAAGAAAACTTAGCATGGTTAGTTCTTATGATTATCCGGACACAACACTAGATCGCAGGAGTATTGAAAACATCTAATTAGACATCTCGCATGCGATCATATGTATAGTTTAAGACATACATTTTGTACATTTGTAACCAGTAAAAGGTAACTAGGATGTTACATTTTGTTTGATACATTTCAGGTAGACTCATCTGCTGCATTCGAAACATTGGGCCTGTTGGGAAGATAGTGAAAAGGAACTTGTTTTTAACATTGTATTATTTAAAGGTCAATAGTTTTTTTAAATGAAAACTTTATATGTATTTACATAGTAAACATAGTAACCTTTCAAAACTCAGTGGGAATGAGCCTATAATTATGAAGGGTGCATAGCCAGTTAATCTACATGGCGGACGTAACTCTGAAAAGACCCTTGCAAATGGCTCAGTTATCTGAGATATACTATCATAGACTCTGCATCAGACGAATGTGAACTGGAGACTTCATGCCTCCAAAACAGCCCAAAGACTTATATCACTTAATTTTGATCTTCAGCATCTACAATCATTGAGGGTACTTACCAATAAGTTTTGCATATAAATTGAAGTATCTTGGTTGCAGACACCACAATACTTTTCAACAGACTCTAAATGTAAAAAAGGATGTACATTAGCACTTCATAACAGCAATGCTAACAATTCAAAACTTATTTTGCAATATATCATTCATGATTCTAGGTATTTTCAGATGCAGGAATAGAGATAGTCATAACTGTTGCAAACATATTCAAATGGGTTGACTATGAATATTATTGAAAATTCACAAATAAAATGCCAATATCTTACTGTACTATGTTCAAAATTAATGATATGCCTTTATCTATAAAAGACTTTCTATAAAAAAAGAAAATACAGAATAATGCAATGTTCAGGACAACACTACAGTGTGACAACTTATTTATCATTGAAATGTTAAAGTCAAACCTGATGACTTCATTAGGTCCATTGCAATTTTCAGTAGATAATTCCGAAGAAATATTACATTAGTAAAAATCTCGGCAGCTTGCAGCTGAGTTAAGTAGCATTCTTCAAACTGAAAACATAATAAGCAATGTATATGTTGAACAAAAGTCCAGCCTGAATCTTAATGTACATAAAAACAATTAATCAGAAAAGGTTTGAGGTTGAAAAGCAATCATAGGTGTCAGTGCTCTAGATACATTACAAAATCATTTAGAAAAATTAGCATGTATAATATTCAACCAGTCATTTTCGAACAAGAACTTTCAAAATAGATTGATAAATCCACTTACCAAAAGTATCCAATGACAATCAGTATTTGCACCAGTAACACTGAAAAGTCACATAACAGATATGAATATTTACCTGAAAAGTCTTCGCCTCGGTCCACCACAGCTGGTGCCGATTGTGTGGAGGCCTGTGGGTGTAGCACTCCCTTCAGAGGCGGGACCGGTGCCTTCTTAGGCACACCATCTCGCCACGCGCAGCGGACGCACCTGATCTAATAGGCGCTGTAACAGCGAGTGTGTGCCTTACTTACCTCAATTTTAAAATTGTGTTTTCTGCTCGATAAAGCTTTGTGTATTTTGTAACTGTGTTGCCCTGAGAAGTGCACTGTACTTTTAAATCGCTCTTCGCCTCGGTCCACCACGGCTGGTGCCGGTTGTGTGGAGGGCGTTTTCGACCTTTCTGCCCGACCCCTGTGGGCGTAGCACTCCCTTCAGAGGCGGAACCGGTGCCTTCTTAGGCACACCATCTCCCCACGTGCAGCGGACTCGTGCGGCGGAACGGCGGCGGGTCGCCGAAGGCTGGCAAAAGGCGAGCACGTCTGTGCTCCGTCCGTGGTGGTCCGTTGCCAGTGGCCAGAACCCCTGGTCTGATAGTCATCGTGAATGGCCCCATATGCCCGTGAGGAGCTGCTTACGCTTCAACATCAGTCGGCATGTGCAGCTCATCACTGGCACCCAGGTTCACAATATATGTGATGTGACCACTGTGGCTTTGAGGCCTCGGAGGCTGTTTTCACCCTTCCGGCTACGGCCTCAGTGGAAAAAAAGACAGCGAACTTACATATATTGAGCCTTAACTGCCGGTCCTTAGCGAAACATCACGAGGATGTTTTTGAGCTCCTCACTGACCGCTCTCCCGATCTGTTAGCTCTAACGGAAACGTGGTTAACTAGTGACTCACTGGCTATTCCGGCTTTGGCTTTCCCCTCTGGTTACTCTATTTTAACTAAAAACAGACCCAAAGAGAGGGGAGGGGGACTGGCGGTGATTTTTAAAACCATTTATTCCTGCACTCTTTCCCCCTCAAACATAACCAACTGTGAAAGCACTTTGTTTAAGTTAAGGGTCTCTGACATCTTCACCCTGACCAGGCTTTTGATATACCGCCCTCCTGGCCCAGCGAGTGCTTTCCAGGAGTCACTGGTTTCAACTGCTTCTGCACTCTTCCTCAGTGTACTCGGAGACCTCAACCTCCATCTTGAGTCTCGTGGGTCCCCGGCTACACTGAAGTTTCTTGGCGATCTAGAAGCCTGCCAGCTATGTCAGCTGGTTGAAGGGCCCTCACATCTGGCAGGTCATCTGCTAGACCCGGTGTTCTCAAATATCTAGGGAACGACTGTTTCTCTCCCCTGTCCGCTTAGTTGGACAGATCATTTTTTGGTACAAATTGATATTAAGATCCCAGGCAGCCCTAGGGTGAAGCCATCGCCTCCTCTCTAGAGGCGCCCTTGGCATAAACTTGATGGTGCCTTGTTCGAGGCCAGGCTAAAAAATTCTCGCCCAGATTGGTCTGGTAATGTGGAGGAGGCTGACTTAGCCTATAGAGAGTGGATAAATAAGTCTCTGGATCATTTTATCCCTAAGAAAATATCAAGGCCCAAATGTGAACAGTCCCATCTTTGGTATTGTGAGGCACTCACAGCCAAAAAAAACAATGTAAAGTACTTGAGCGCATTTGGAGGCGGTCCTATGACCCCTGTGCTAAGATTAACCTTAGAACCGCCACTAAAGCCTACCATAGACTGATAAAAAAGAACAAAGCTAGCTACTACACTTAGCTGATCAACTCCAGCACTAATCGCGCTAAAACTATCTTTGCGCTAGTGAAGGAGATGACTAAGTCACCTGAGGGGAACAATAATACAATAGTGTCTGACTTACATTGTGAAGAACTAGCCTGTTTCTTTGGTAATAAAGTTCAAGGGATCTATAATTCATTCAACTCTGGTGGCTCTTTGATGAGTCCTAGATCTAACATAGACCCTTTGGACCTCCCATATTCGCTCCTTACCCTTCCATCCATCTCACAAACAGACATGGAAATCCTGGCTTTAAAAATCAAGTCTGGGTCCCCGGAAGACCCGGTTAAACCAGAGCTATTTAAACTTTTCCAGGACTCCATCATGACTGAAGGACGGGAGCAGATTAATAGATCTCTCCAGTCAGCCACTATCCCCAAAACTTGGAATCATGCCAAAGTTGTCCCCTTGTTAAAGAAATCCACCCTGGACCCTTCTAAGTCAGAAAGTTTCCGACCTATCTCCCTGCTTCCGTACTTGGCTAAAGTGGCGGAGGCACATGTGAATTCCATCTTGCTAGGTTTTCTGGAGACTAATGGGATTTTGGAAGAATCTCAGAACGGATTCCGTGCTAAACATAGCACCGAATCGGCCCTATTGGCCGTCACGGAACAGCTAAGGGAGACACAGGACATGGGTAACACCGCGGCCGTGGTTCTGCTGGACTTAAGTGCGGCGTTCAACATGGTCTCCCATGGGATCCTTCTTAGGAGACTGTGGGAGATCAGTGTCGGGGACAGAGCCCTGGATTGGTTCGTGTCATTTCATTCAGACCGTTCCTTACAGGTTCATGCCCCGCAGTACTCATCCAGCAGTTTCCCCTTAGGTTGCGGTGTCCCCCAGGGCTCCGCTCTCAGCCCCACGTTGTTTAACATGTACGTCCGCGCCTTGGCCATGTTGCCCAGGGAATGCAACATCAAATTAATTTCCTATGCGGACGATACGCAACAAATTTTTACTTTCTCTAACGACACCGTGGGTGATCGAGCCAAATTCCAGGAAGACATCTTGGCCATTTCTAGCTGGCTTACAGAGAACTGCCTCCAGCTGAACTTATCTAAAACAGAGGTTCTCCTTATTGGTAGTGACACTCAGAAGTGGGATGAGCAGTGGTGGCCCTCCACACTGGGCCCGCCTCCTACTCCTAAGAAAGAAGTAAAAAATCTAGGTGTGATTATAGACAATTCACTTACCCTTGAATCCCACGCCAAAAGAGTGGCTGGCACTTGTTATGGCCGCCTCCGGTCTCTTAAACCCATTATTGAGTTCTTTGAACCTCCCATGCGTCAGACAATCGTCCAAGCTATGGCTTTATCCCATCTGGACTATTGCAATGCTCTCATGCTTGGTTCCAATTTGACAGTCACTAACAGACTGCAAAGGGCTCAGAATGCTGCTGCCCGCACTCTGTTCGGACTGCCAAAACGTTGCCATACTTCCCAGGTTCTGCGTAGGTTGCACTGGCTGCCTGTTAAACAACGCATACAATTCAAAACCCTCTGTCTCACTCATAAAATGCTCTATCGCCTTGGCCCCCAAATCCTACTGGGCCTCTGTTCTTTCTATGTCCCGTCACGGGCCCTCCGCTCTGCAGACCTCTCTCTGGCATGTACCATCAAGATTCGGAGGTGCAGAGCTGGGGGCCGGTCATTCAGGTATCTTGCCCCAAAACTCTGGAATTCCATTCCCTTCAGCATACGCACTATCTCTAACCATCTTCTCTTTTGAAAACACATTAAAACCTGGTTGTTTTCTTCTGCTTAGGATTTCCTGGTGATCTGGCACTTACACCTCCATTTTGGCCGCACTATAATTAGGTATGTCCGTAGGCGCTGGGTCGCCCTGTTGCTGGGCTAGCCATGCGCGATATAAATAAACATAACATAACATAACATAAGAGCGATATTTGTCGAGGAAGATACAAGAAGACACTGTTGTTGATATTACTAAATAGTAAGGTTAAAATTAACGGATTTCAGTACACAGATTGATTTGAAATTATTACTTAAAGGTAGGTAACTGTATTAGGAATGGAAATATACATACATTTGGTCTTCTGAAACATATTTGAGAGGAAGATATGGAGTACCTTTAAAAATATTTGAAAGCACATGAACTTGTAAAGAAGAAGGAATATGTACATCATACGTTATTAGCCATAATATACACAATTTACATGTAGCAGAAACTAACATCAACAGGTATCCAAAAAAAGTAATATTTCTTAAAGAAGAAATTAGTTTAACAACCTACCACAAACCTTTCTTAAACACAAAAAGTTCATCAGAAATACCGTTCTTACATTAATGTAGTTTGTAAAATATGTTGTGTGCAGAAAGATATTATCACGTACTGTTCTTCAATGTATTAACTTTTCACCTATATAGGAGAGAATTACACCAGTCAATAGAACATCATTATTGTAGACATTCAAATTATGTGCAAATACTGAAAAAATTATACTACCGTCAACAGAGAATTTTTTACATAGTCTACGCAATCCAGGGTTGTGGAATTTACTGAAAACCATCAGGATACACATTATGGCCTATGTAATGCGGAAGCTCTTGGTACTTAGTGGCATTCATTTCTATGGAAAATGAAGATAAACGGGATAAAACGTTAGAAGAAAAGCATTATAGATGTAAAGAACAAATTTTATATGCTCACATTCAAGTATAAAGACATAAATTACTGTAAAGATGTGTAAATATATAATTAGTTAAACAACTGTCACCCCGTCTTCACGGGTCAATAAGCCCACAAAGTTTAAGTGAGGGATACAGAGTACAGTCTATACAAAGGGACGGGTAAGGCCTGCCAAATGGATGCAGTTTGAAAACATGGCAGTTTTAGAAAGGGCGCTCAGGCACTGTAGTGCCAAGCCTCACTTTTTTTTATTTAAGGTTACTTGTGTGGGTGTGGCACAATTACTGTTGCAGGCCCACTAGTAGCATTTACATGAGCAGCCCTGGTATATATAGTATCCTTTACGATCAAGAGTAACATAAATATGACACAGACACGCATAATTTATTAAAAAAAGGTATAGGAGGGCCCCATGACCCAGAAGGAATTAAATAATAGGATCATGGAATTACGATGAATAAAAATAGAGGCCTGGGAAGGCCACGTGAGGTAGCAATAAATATTAAAAGTCACGGGAGGATTAGGAAGGAGCAAATACGATGAAGTACAAAGCACGTGGCGTACATAAATAAAGCAAAACAGAGCTGGGAGGGGCACGTTACACAGTAAAAAACATAATACTAATATGAATGCACAAATTGGACCAATACAGGCTAAAGCACGGGGCACAGTTCAAACACGACACAGAAATTCGTGCACGCACAATTTATTTAAAAAAGGCCTAGGAGGGCCCCATGACGCAGAAGGAAATATTCCGATCAACCATATGCGATCAATAAGAATAGAGGCCTGGGAAGGCCACGTGAGGTAGAAAAAACATTAAAAGTCACTGGAGGATTAGGAGGGAGCAAATACGATGAAGTACAAAGCACGAGGAGCACAAAAATAAAGCAAAACAGAGCTGGGAGGGGCACATGACGAAGTAAAAAAATAATACTATTATGAACGCACAATTTATGAGAATACAGGCTAAAGCTCGTGATACAGTTAAAAAATACGACACAGAAATTCATGTACGCACAATTTATTTAAAAAAGGCCTAGGAGGGCCCCGTGATGCAGAAGAAAAGATTATGATCAACCATATATGATCAATAGGAATGGAGGCCTGGGAAGGCCAGGTGAGGTAGCAATAAACATTAAAAGTCACGGTAGGATTAGGAGGGAGCAAATACGATGAAGTACAAACCACGTGGCGCACAAAAATAAAGCAAAACAGAGCTGGGATGGGCACGTGACACAGTAAAACACATTATACTAACATGAATGCACAAATTGTAACAATATAGGCTAAAGCTTGGGGCACAGTTCAAACACGACACAGAAATTCGTGCATGCACAATTTATTTAAAAAAGGCCTAGGAGGGCCCCGTGACGCAGAAGGAAATATTTTGATCAATCATATATGATCAATAAGAATGGAGGCCTGGGAAGGCCACGTGAGGTAGCAATAAACATTAAAAGTCACGGGAAGATTAGGCGGGAGCAAATACGATGAAGTACAAAGCACGTGGCGCACAAAAATAAAGCAAAACAGAGCTGGGAGGGGCACTTGACGCAGTACAAAAATAATACTAATATGAATTCACAAATTGTAATAGTACAGGCTAAAACAGTTCAAACATGACATAGAAATTCATGCACGCACAATTTATTTATAAAAGGCCTAGGAGGGCCCCGTGACGAAGAAGGAAATATTATGATCACCCATATATGATCAATAAGAATAGAAGCCTGGGAAGGCCACGTGAGATAGGAATAAACATTATAAGTCACGGGAGGATTAGGAGGGAGCAAATACGATGAAGTACAATGCATGTGGCGCACAAAAATAAAGCAAAACAGAGCTGGGAGGGGCACGTGACACAATAAAAAAATAATACAAAAAAAAGTGCATATTGGACCAATACAGGGTAAAGCACGGGGAACAGTTCAAACACGATAGAGAAATTCGTGCACGCACAATTTATTTAAAAAAGGCCTAGGAGGGCCCCGTGCCGTAGAAGGAAATATTACGATTAAGCATATACGATCAATAAGAATACAGGACTGGAAAGGCCACGTGAGGCAGTAATAAATATTAAAAGTCACAGGAGGATTAGGAGGGAGCAAATACAATGAAGCACAAAGCAAGTGGCGAACAAAAATAAAGCATAACAGAGCTGGGAGGGGCACGTGACGCAGTAAAAAAATAATACTATTATGAACACACAATTTATAACAATACAGGCTAAAGCACGTAACGGTTCGAAAATACGACAGAGAAATTCATGCACGCACAATTTATTTAAAAAAAGCCTAGGAGGGCCCCATGACGCAGAAGGAAATATTCCGATCCACCATATACTATCAATAAGAATAGAGGCCTGGGACGGCCATGTGAGGTAGCAATAAACATTACAAGTCACGGGAGGATTAGGAGGAAGCAAATAAGATGAAGTACAAAGCACGTGGCACACAAAAATAAAGCAAAACAGAGCTGGGAGGGGCACGTGATACAGTAAAAAATAATACTATTATGAAGGCACAATTTGTAACAATACAGGCTAAAGCACGTAACAGTTGAAAAATACAACACAGAAACTCACGCACGCACAATTTATTTAAAAAAGGCCTAGGAGGCCCCCGTGATGCAGAAGGAAATATTCTGATCCACCATATACTATCAATAAGAATAGAGGCCTGGGAAGGCCACGTGAGGTAGCAATAAACATTGAAAGTCATGGGAGGATTAGAAGGGAGAAAATACAATGAAGCCCAAGTATGTGTCGCACAAAAATAAAGCAAATCAGAGCTGGGAGGGCCACGTGACACAGTAAAAAAATAAAATACTATGATGCAGGTACAATTTACAGCAGAGGCTGATGTTGTGACGGCTTCTCCTACCTTTGCTTCTGTCGTCTCTTGTCTTGTCTTCAAAGGCTGGGGCTTTGGATGGGCCTGGATGGGTGGGTGCGGACGACGCCGGCACTGCGCCTATGGTGGCCTGGCTGGACGGCAGCAGCAGTGACACCACGTCGAGTGTCACGAGTCCTCCTCCGCTCAAGCAAACAGTTCGTAGTAAAATCGACGACGATGAGAGTCTGTCTGTCACTGCAGCACAGGCAGGCAAAAGAGAGCGTGCTCACGTCAGTGCCCGCATTATATGGGAACCGCGGGGGCTGACCAAACTAAGTCCAGGGCCGTCATTGGTAGCGTTTTTGCGGTCTAGAAGAATGACAACCCCTGGTGACCTCCCATTGGCTAATGTATTGGCTTCCAGGCTTAGTAATAGCAAGAAAGCTACGTGGTGACATCTGGAAAGTGTGGGCGGGTGTGCACCACGCATGTGAAAGTGTGAGTGTGCACCAACAAT
Source organism: Lissotriton helveticus (assembly GCF_964261635.1). NCBI lineage: Eukaryota > Metazoa > Chordata > Amphibia > Caudata > Salamandridae > Lissotriton > Lissotriton helveticus. Next base: position 571,678,277 of record NC_136067.1, read on the forward strand.
TAACAACAAAGAGAGACGGGGGCGGGGTTTTCATGTGTGCAGAGGCAGGCCCAGAATCGGATCTCCAATGAGTGACCACTTGTAACCATTCTCGTAGCGCGCCCTGTGCTCTGATTTGACAGTGAGAGTGATCGCATCATAGTTTGTACTGCTAATCATTCTCAGCGCGTACCCGCGCATACGCTACGAATACGCTTCGACGTCACGCGTCGCATCAAAGCTTCCGTGGGACGTCATGTACAGCGCCCCGTAAGTGAAAGGCGCAAATGTTTTTAATTGTTTAAAAACATATATTTATGTATTTAATGAACATACTGACATAATACATTTTCTAGAGTAGTTATGAAAATAGGTTTTTAAACTTTGAATAATCCTATATTACTTTTAAAAGAAATTACACAAATCGTGGTGGAACGTTATGTGTACTCGCATCATAAGAGCACCGTAAGCTCAGCGTAAGTGTACGGAAAGTCATGTGACTTTAAAAGAAGAGATTTGATTGGTTCATAATAGTTCCTATTCCAACTGTTGAAAGTTCCGTCCCATTTTAATCATTCTACTTTGACTTTCTAAGAAGAAGCATCTTTTCTGAGAATCCTGTCATATAGAAGGAAGATTACCATAATAACTGCAATGGACTCATCTTCCAGCCATTCTTCAGAGGAATATTTCCTTCCTGAAGAACTTTCAAAGAAGAGGAAAGAAGCTCTAATTTCGCAGTTTTTTACTTTTCCAGAAGGGCAAAAAAAGGTTAATGCTCCAAAAGTAACCTCTAAAATTTGCCAAACAACTCTATCTAAAAAATACTCCTTTGGCACAGCAAATATGGTGCGACGCGTGAAGAACTTGCACCCCAACATCTTTGCTCGAGCTGCAAGACGGAGGTTGCAGGACAACCCACCTGCTACTGCACCAAGCACATCAACTGCTGCAGCAGCATTTTCAGCAAGCAGTCCACACCCACAAATTGATTGTGACTTTGGTGAAGTTAAAATTGTATGCATTTATTGCAATAAACCTTTGTGTTATGGGAAACAGTCTTTCAACCTGATAAGACGCAGGATGCGGGAGCATTGGTGTCCTCGACATTAGTTCTTTTTTTTTTTCATTCTTTTGTTCCTGTTGGACACTTTTTGGGTTCCAGTTCCATTTTTTTGTTTTAAAAAAAAAATTGTTGACAAAACACAAAAAAAACAGAAAACTAAAAACACAAAAAAAACAGTTATTTTTAGAACTACCTTCACTGGTCAAAGAAAGAACTATATTTCTATGTTAGTGTATAAAGGTTTCTCAGAATGAATGTGTAGTTCATAAATGAATGAATGAATACATTACTAGTGTATGGAGAATGTGAAAGTGCAGAACTATAAGGATGTGCTACAGCATACATCTATAAGCAGTTTACCTATAGTATACTGTAGTACCTCCGAAGCACTTGAATGTAACTTATGCACATAAATATGTTACAAGTCTACGCTTCAATTTGCACTGCTGTTGAAACTGCCTGGGTGAATTTCCATGTGTTACGGGTGGATTTACAACCCCCTTGTGCCTCTTTTAACACAGTTGTTACGTCAATTTTGTGATGCACTGGTGGTGCAAAAGATGTGCCATGGTGTGTAGTATTTACAATGTGACACATCTGGAAGGTGCATCACACTATAAAGCCCTGTGCCAGAAGGAGGTGATATCACAGTACACAATAACTGGCATATCTCTGGGGATGTACCACTTATTGTAGATCTGCTGATTAGTGTTTTAATGTAGTGAATGGATTCTTTTGAACAGAGTATAGATAAGCACATAGTGCTGTATGGTCACTATAATACTGAAACAGCAGTGTGATAGTGTTTACTGGAAGTGTAAGGATACAGATTGGGGAATTGAAGGTATAAAAGACAAGTTCCCAGTACATAGAACATTACATGCAGAGTCTATAGGGGTTTTTTCAGGAACTACTGAATGGATTTACACCATTTAACAAAAAGCACAATCTGTAAACTGAATGCTACCTCTCTGCCAAATTTGGTGAAATTCTGTTACCATATGCGTACGGTACGATTACCAAAAAGAAAACAATGAAAAAGGAATTATATAGAATTACATTTTAATATTTTGGGAAAAAATAATTAATAAAAATATATTTTTCAATTTAGTTTTGTTATTATTTTACATTAGGAATATGAAATATATTAAAAAAATTAAATAAATAAAAATATTTATATTTATATTAAAAAATGTAAGAAATTAATATAAAAAGAAATAAGTGTCAAGCATGCCTCATCTGTGCTGCATATTCTTCTCATCCTCAGCATCTCCCCATAGGGGATGCTGCGGATCAGGTAGCCTGGGTGATGGCTGGACGCATGGAGAACCGTGTTGCACGCGGTCTCCTTGCGATACAATCTGGTTTGGAGTTCCCCTCCTATCACCTGGACTTCAACATCTAAAAAGTTGACTTTGTTGTCACTGATCATACCGGTAAAGCTTAGATTCAAGTCATTTGTATTTAGGTCTCAGATAAACTGTTCAGCTTCTGTAATTGACCCCCTCCAAACTATGAAGAGGTCATCTATGACTCTAAATAGTGATACAACATTATTAGCCATCACCTCTGCATGTGTGATTCTCAGGACCTGCTCCTCCCACAGCCCCATTTGCAAGCACGCATAGCTGGGGGAGAAGCAGGCCCCCATAGCAACTCCTCTCAGTTGCTGAAACACCTGATTTTGGAACCAAAAATAATTGTTTTTGAGACAAAACTCTAACATTTCCATAATTATCTTGTTATGTTCTAGCAAGCATACCGGTCTCTTATTAAAAAAATGTGCAACTGCTTTCAAACCATCTTTATGGTTGATACTCGTGTATAGAGCAGTCACATCAAGTGTGATCAGTAAATAATCATTATGCCACACAATTGTTTTGATGTTATCCAAGAAGTCCGTAGTGTCTTTTATGTAAGATGGCAAGGTTTTAACGTACTCCTGAAGGAAGTGGTCAATATAGCGGGATGCATTTTCGAAGGTCCCTCCCCTGGCCGATATTATGGGCCTGCCCGGTGGCTTGGTCCGATCTTTGTGGACTTTTGGAATTATATAAAAAACCGGGATTACTGGATGATTTGTCTTTAAAAATTTCAATTCATCACCACTTAGAAGCCCTTATCCTCTCCAGGAATACAGTTTGGTATTAAACTTATCCCAAGCAGATCTCGTGGTCTGCCAATCACTCCTTATGTAACATTGTCTATCGTTGAGCTGCTTCAGCGCCTCCTCCATATACATATGCATTGGCCAGAGGACGACATTGCCCCCCTTGTCAGATTGCCTGATGACTACATTGTTTTTATCCTGAAGTTTCTTCATCAGGCTGCCAAATGCAATATTGTACTTCGATTTTCTGTTGTCCATACTTATCGATTTACTGTGAAGTTTCTTAATTTCTGCTGTTACTAGATCACTGAATGCATCGATGTTATCATATGCCATTACTGGGTTAAATGTCGATTTTGATTTAAATGCGGTGTCTCCTGGAGCATTAGTTCGTATAGAAACATCCTCCTCCAGAGTCCCCTCTATGTCCCCTTCCCTTAAGAGATCCTGTAGATCACATTGTAGTTCATATTCCCCTACCGACATTGCCCTTGATTCCACTCCCTCTGTAATGGCAATATGCGGGGGTTTGCGTGTTTTATGTTTGTTGACCAGATACAATTTTCTCAGTTTAAGCTTCCTTGTAAATTTAAACAAATCCATTCTGGTCCGCGCATAATTAAAGGTACTCGGTGGACAAAATGACAACCCCAGTGATAGCGTTCTTAATTCCCCCGGGCTCAAAAGTAATCAGTAAGCTTTACGATTGTCATGTTATCACTTACTAGCGATCTCATCGGCGGTTCCATCTTTTGTAGGTTTTTCTTTTTGTCGCTGGATTGGCTGTTTTGTCTTGCTGTCCTGCATTTTCTCTGTTGCTTGCGCCTGATGTTGCGCCTTTGGTTGTCCGGGAGTTTGAGGCGTGGGATCTCAACGATTGCTTGCGGTCGTGTCTCAGGCATTCCACTTCCTGAGCCAACGACCGTTTTGTAAACCCCAACTAAAAACACAAAAAAACTGTTATTTTTAGAACTACCTTCACTGGTCAAAGAAAGAACTATATTTCTATGTTAGTGTATAAAGGTTTCTCAGAATGAATGTGTAGTTCATAAATGAATGAATGAATACATTACTATTGTATGGAGAATGTGAAAGTGCAGAACTATAAGGATGTGCCACAGCATACATCTATAAGCAGTTTACCTATAGTATACTGTAGTACCTCTGAAGCACTTGAATGTAACTTATGCACATAAATATGTTACAAGTCTACGCTTCAATTTGCACTGCTGTTGAAACTGCCTGGGTGAATTTCCATGTGTTACGGGTGGATTTACAACCCCCTTGTGCCTCTTTTAACACAGTTGTTACGTCAATTTTGTGATGCACTGGTGGTGCAAAAGATGTGCCATGGTGTGTAGTATTTACAATGTGACACATCTGGAAGGTGCATCACACTATAAAGCCCTGTGCCAGAAGGAGGTGATATCAGGGTACACAATAACTGGCATATCTCTGGGGATGTACCACTTATTGTAGATCTGCTGATTAGTGTTTTAATGTAGTGAATGGATTCATTTGAACAGAGTATAGATAAGCACATAGTGCTGTATGGTCACTACAATACTGAAACAGCAGTGTGATAGTGTTTACTGGAAGTGTAAGGATACAGATTGGGGAATTGAAGGTATAAAAGACAAGTTCCCAGTGCATAGAACATTACATGCAGAGTCTATAGGGGTTTTCTCAGGAACTACTGAATGGATTTACACCATTTAACAAAAAGCACAATCTGCAAACTGAATGCTACCTCTCTGCCAAATTTGGTGAAATTATGTTACCATATGCGTACGGTACGATTACCAAAAAAAAAAACAATGAAAAAGGAATTATATAGAATTACATTTTAATATTTTGGGGAAAAAGAATTAATAAAAATATATTTTTCAATTTAGTTTTGTTATTAGGAATATGAAATATATTTAAAAAATGAAATAAATATAAATATTTATATTTATATTAAAAAATGTAAGAAATTAGTATAAAAAGAAATAAATATAATAATTAATACATTTAATAATTATCATTTAAAAAACCTTTAAAATTCACTGAAAAAACCATAGGTTTCACACACATTATAGTTAGGAATTAGCATTTAAAAAACCTTGCAAATTCACTGAAAAAACATAGGTTACACACACGTTATAGTTAGGAATTAGCATTTAAAAAACCTTGCAAATTCATTGAAAAAAACCATAGGTTTCACACATGTTATAGTTAGCTGGACATTTCACTCATACAAAACCTTTGAAATTCCCGTGTTATAGTTAGTTCAGCTAACTATAACTCGTGTGCCCGCAATGCACTGCTGATGACGTCACATATTACATCACTCATGACATGGTCAGTGACATCACTCATGATATCACTGATGAAATCTCAAATGACATCACTGATGACATCATCCTTGTGAAAGAGTGACAGACCTCCTCTCACCCTAATATAACCTTTGATACACACATTCAAAAATAGAAAATAAAATGTTCAAAGATACCAATACCAGTTACAACAACCTATTCAGTAATTCCAACATCTACATACACATCCACTTATTCACCAACAGTTCTATACAGTCACTCATACATGTTCTCACTCATCATATGTACTCATACACCTATACATCCTGTTACACACCAACACTCATACATAGAGTTACTCATACACAAACTCACACATGCAAATAAACGATCAAACATCCATTTACTTGCATAGACAGCTATACACACACCACTACACTTACTTCTACAGAAACGTACACATACTTACTCTCTTAAACAATCACTTATAGAAACAAATACTAATTTAAACAGGAACTCTTCCAATCTCTCAATCTCATATATACCTACTTATATATATCAATACTCACATATACTAGTTTAAAACATATGTACTTACTCATAAAGACACTATTGAGACAGTCATTCACTCACTAACACACCCATATACACATTCATCCACCCATACAGTCCTGCACACATGCTGTGTTCAAAACACATACAAACAGTGAGTCACTCATTCATGCATCTTTGCACTAGGTAATACCCCTCACCAAACCATACAGACACTCATTCTGATGCTGAAAAAAACAACTAATAACCCAGATAGACACTCATGTAGCTACTCACCAACCCATGCAGCCACTTATACACAAAGTGAGACACTGATACAGATATGTGTATATTTAAACATTACTCGTAAATACATGTATTCACTAAGATACACTTTGTAAGTCAGGTATGTAATCAATTTTACAAAAAAAACATCCATTTAGGCACTCATTTACCCATTTATTCTTCCATCGACCTTTAGATATACATATATAAAAAATATTTATTTTTCAGAAAGATACACATTCACTGGATGATGTCATCAGTGATGTCATTTGAGATGTCATCAGTGATGTCATGAGTGATGTCACTAACCATGTCATGAGTGATGTAATCTGTGACGTCATCAGCAGTGCATTGCGGGCGCGCGAGTTATAGTTAGCTGAACTAACTATAACGGGGGAATTCCAAAGCTTTTGTATGAGTGAAATGTCCAGCTAACTATAACATGTGTGAAACCTATGTTTTTTTCAATGAATTTGCAAGGTTATTTAAATGCTAATTCCTAACTATAACGTGTGTGAAACCTATGGTTTTTTTCAGTGAATTTGCAAGGTTTTTTAAATGATAATTCCTAACTATAACATGTGTGAAACCTATGGTTTTTTCAGTGAAAAAAAATAATTATATATATATATATATATATATATATATATATATATATATATATATATATATATATATATATATATATATATATATATATATTGTTTTTTATTAAACAAGTACAAAAATAGTGACCCCCCAACCAAAGGAAAAGGAAACTTAACCCAAAACTCTATGTAAAACTCAAAAGCTAATGTAAAACCTTACCTAAACCTAATACTAAACTAAACCTACTCTAAACCTACACTTAACACTACACAAATGTAAACAAGATGAAAGTAAAAAACAAGGATTAGAGGGGCTGTACAGGGGGTATTGTCCAAGAAGGTGTGGATCAAAAACGGAGCCCCAGGGCATCCTTTATGTCCTGTAGGTGAGTCAACACCTCTGCAATGTCTCGCTCTACTGATGTCACCTGAACATTTAAATCAACAGTAACCTGCGGTCCTCCTGGGTGTACGGGCTAGTCGGTCTAGGTGGGGCAAGTAGTGCTGCTGCAGCCGGTTGAGCTGCTGTGGTTGGCGGGGTAGGTTGAGATGGGACAAGTTTGGGGGGCAGGTGGACTAGGTGCTGGATGTTGTGGAGCTTCAGATGGCACTGATTCTGTGCCTCCACATTGTACGCCAGAAGTGCTTGGCATATTTTCACTGTCACTCTGGTGCCCTGAAGTGGCAGGCAGCACACCAGTTTGTCTAATGGCTTTTTGTGCACCCTCTGGAATGGCCTTCCACCGCCCTGCCATCCTCTCCTCATTATACCTCCTCTCCATAGCCCTATACCTCTTTGCAACTCTGCGGATGTGTCTGTTACAGTCCTTCAACAGCTTAAACACCCTGGCTGCCTCAAGTGACCTGCTGTCTGTAACGAAAGACACACATGACAAGATGTAAGAACCAGGACAAAGAACAAAATCCAGCATGTATCGCTTGCACACAAGTGTACAAAAACATGAACCTTAGACTCTTATCAACTGTTTGCTACCTGTAACATGATCTGGCAAGCTACATCTGAAAGAAAACTCTTATCACAACCTGACATTGATACCGACATGGTCATGGATGGTATGGGACATAGCAATGACAGAGTCCAGGAGCAACAGTGGAAAGTTATCTGAGGTGAATGATGACACTGACATAAACTCAGAGTGTGTCTACCAGGGCAATTTACCCAAGGAGACTGAGTTTCAGGTCCATTGCAGACCCAGGACATGACATTTACCCAAAGACATAGGATGCAATGTTTGAAATAGTGGCAGACCACTAAGCACCAAAGTGTCACTCTTATACAATAGTCACCAAAATCAGGCATAAAAAAACTCACTATGTAGTTGGATGGGTCTCCACAGCTACATTACCAGGACTCATGCTGTCTTCTTAAACCATCTAAGTTATGGTATGTCACAACTCTGCTATTTGAAACACAACATGTCGTATATTTAGCACATTGGAAGTAAGACAGCCAAGGAATATTGGTTGAAAGTGTTGTTGGGCACATCACAATGTATCAAGCTTGTATTTACCTATTCCATCCTGTTGTAGGTCTTGGTTAGCCCCTCATGAGTCAATGCAAAGCATTGAAATGATTCTTACATCAAGCTGCAGTTCCACTAGTCGTTACTAGATGTCCCTCACGAGTCAAATGCAAAACCATTGAAGCCCTTTCATCAAACATTTGCATTTGACTCCTGAGGGACATCTAGTAACCACCAGTTGAACTGCAGCTATTTGTAGAATTATTTTGATATTGGATACTATATTATATTCACTGCCCACTGCTAACCTTATCCCATAATGCTTTGCAGGGCCTTTGGTTGGGAATGTTTTTTTACCAATAACTGTGCTTGGGGTGGTCCTAAGAGGATGGGACCACCACCAAATCGTTCAATAAGATGCGCTGTTTTGCTTTCAAGGCATCTGTTTGGTACTCCCCCTAGGTTAGGGAGGATCCCAAAGTCATCACCTCTCTCACTGCTTGCTAATTTTTCAGTTTCCGTTTTGTGAAAGTATCATATGCACTTTAGCATGTAAAGATAGAGATACTTATTTTATCAAAACTGGCACTGTGAAAGTTGCCATTTGCAATTATTTTGAACGTTTTTCACAGTGCAGACAAGTACACCGTGTCGTCAGCTACACAGACTACGTGTACTATGTTAAGTTCAAAGTATACTACGTGAAACGACGCGTAGTGCTGCTACGCAAACTACCCCAAGGCCTAGTCATTACAATCAATCTTTATTTGGAAAGCAACATACATGGGCTAAGGCACTCACCAGTGGCGTATGGTTCCCTGAAGGCACCAATGTCAGCCTGAGTGAATAATGGTCGTCCAGCTGTGACACAAGAAAAAGAGTATATATCAGTCATGAGGTGTCACATGTGTCATGCTGGCTATTGAAGTCATCTACATACAGATTTGAAAGTATTACATTCATGTCTCCGGTCATTTGGCCTACATGAAGGGATATGAATTGACTGTCTGACACACAACACATGACCGATGCAGGCTTGTGGAGTACGAGATGATCTTGCAACAATACATGATTATATTCTGACTACAAATTTAGGGAAATATTCACAAGGCCCTATTGCCTCCCGAATGTCCCTTTTCTTGATGTTGTGGCAATAGGGGCTTAGCCTTATTGAAAAGGATGTGTGGCCCCTTCCTGCACATAAACAAACAACATAAAATAATCATGTTGTGCTAATTCTATGTAGGCTGCATTAAGCAGAACTCATAGAGGTGTTTTGATGTCATTTCTGATTGATTATGTGCAGGAAGGAACACATTCCTGCACATGAACAATAATTCCCTTCAATGCAGGCACACCTGCACAATGGTGCTTGAGTTCCTGCATTGGAGCTAAGCAGGTTCTTTTTTAACAAAGTCTATGGCATCATCCTGTTGCATATATTACATTGTGTCACTGACTACAGTTGTTACCATGGAACATACAGTGGGATATCAAATAACTTTTCTCATGTACTTACCACCTTGCCTGCCAACAATGATGCCCGGGTCATCCAAAAGGTCTCCCTCAAGGCCAACACAATCCCGCCATCTCTGTTTCCATTGGTGGACAGTCCTGTCCACTCTGAAGATCCACAGTATGTGGTGGTGAAAGAGCTCCCACCTCAACTTTTGTACCTTGATGTTGTACCCCTGCAGTACACGTCCCCCACTCTCCACCATCTTTGGCAAGAAAAATCTTACCAGCCAGAAGAAAGACCGAAATGCCTCCTCTGATAACCTGACATCCCTACCCTCCATTGTCAACACAGGTACCTTGCTAGTGTTTTCCATAGCGTGAAGGGAAAAATGTATGCTTATGTGAAAAGCATCAAAACAATTACTGCTAAGTGCTAGGTAATCAGCAAATGTACCATATTGAAGGATATTGCATGGCTCACAACACCATATGGCTATGACATGTGATCTGTGTTGTGTAGGTGAATTTATTTAATCCGATATGTTTAGATAGCAGAAATTCTGAACTATCACCATGCACTCCTACCTCAAATGTATGCATATCCATATGCATCCTAATGTTTGTTAGTTAATGCATGCTTCAGTGGTAGTCATACTGATTACCATAGGTTGTAAGTGTGGCTATATATGAGGTTGTTACATAACACATTGTAGTAAGGTGCGTATCACTGTAATGGCCTTGAGACACACACTAACTTGTACAACAAGCATTTACTACTTGAATTGAAGATTAATCACTATGATGTATATAATAAAAATGTTGTCTACAGAATCTCATTGTAGCATTTGCTTAGGTGGAGGCAACGGTGTGCAAGTTTACACTGGTTTATGCAAAGGCACTCACCGTGGCTTAATGCCACATGGTCCATGGTATCCATGCAATACCAGTGAAATACAGTAACTGATTGTGACATAGGTGTGAATTACGACAGTTCAGCAGACCTTTCTGAAATTTGAGGCTCAGCCAGCATGATACCTCTGGGGCTGGGTGGACTTTAAATACTCTGCCAATTCAACAATTTAAAGCCGAGAAAAGTTTCCATTTAAGGTTTCTGTGTGATCTACATCGGTTTCTGTGTGTGCTGCGTTCTAAATCACACATGGATCTGGACAATCTAGTTTCCTCATAATATTTTGCTGGAAGGGGTCCCTCAATGTAAACATTAACTTTAAAGGCAGACCATGCACCCTTAGTAGGTGGCACACAGGTGCCGTAACATGGGCAGCCTTGATGATAACACACCACCACAAGGGCATATACATACCACCCCATATATGTCTGGTACACATGCCCCTTCTCTGTTTGTTAAGACAAGGTAAAGTAATATGTGAATGAATTCTGAAAAACACCTGACTCGAACTTTCCACAGATCTTGCCCCTAATAAAGTTTAATCTTGCAATGATGTGTCAATGTATGCAGCAACATGTATTCACCATTTTCTTAGCATACTGAAAGGTGAATGCTATGTACTTTGTATTGTATCACCATTCTCAAGTCTACTTTTCTGAGCCAATACATATTTGAGTACAGTCTCAGATGACTACATCTGCTTTAGAATCATCACGCAAAGTATGTTGCAGCGCAAAAAGCGACTGCAACACACTTTGCACCCCCCTCTCATGCTAAGTGGAGCATGTGCCTAATGTTGATTTGAACATTATGTCACGTTAGTTTTCCTAACATCACTTTTCAGTGGAAAATGTTGGGCAGTTTTGTTTAGACACACGTTATACATGACCCTTTACATGTGATAGGATTTGGATGTTTCCAGCATCCTCTACCTATTTTTCGATTATGTCACACTATTAATCTGCGGTGATGCACAAGTAGATGGAGGGATGGGATGATGAAATACACATGTTGAATTTTTTTGTGTGTTCATGAGTATTCTGTATACTCCTGGAGAGATACAACCGTATGTGACATGACCATTTCATATTTGATGTATGGTTATATTTGTGTTCAACTGTGCTTCCAAAACCAGAGATTTTTGGCATGTGTAGTTGTGAGAAATACCTAGATTAGATTACACGCACTATGTGATCTGCATTTGAAATGGTGTAGTGGCATTCCAGAGGGAGGTGATGCCACTTCATTGTGCTACCATTTTTTCGTGGTACGTCTTACACAAATACATTTGCCTTTGATGCTGTGATTTGTTGTATGTTACTTGCACATTTTGGACTTCCTTTCTGGTATCCCTGACGCACTTCACTCATGTGTCTGTCTGTTTTTGTTTTTAGGTTTTAAAACACAGTAAGTTTGATGGGATGAGGATAGTGGCACTTCACAACATAAATTGCCATGCCACACTCATGTTGGTGGACATGGGACATCCACATATTCTTGTTATTGCAATGCCATCTTAATGTCCTACATACATGTTGGTGAATGATGATGCTTTCACAGCTGTCCCATGGCTATCATATGTGTCAGTGTTTGCGCTGATAAAAATATAGCATAGTTAGATCAGTTGAGTGTTGAAAGATGAGTCATACACAGTGTTTGTGATGCAAGACATTTTCTAATTTGTCATTACAGTAACACGTGTCACCTAGGGAGGCAGTGTCACTTGCTAGTGCTGACTATATGTGTATGATTGGTTCAAAACGCATTCCCTGCACTGTATTGATTTAACCATTATTCTGGCTTTTAATTCTTCAGCCTCCCCACCCTGAAGTTGATCCAGTTTATCATTGCCATGTATCTTTGTGACACTTGTCAGAAAACATTTTTTAAGTGGCACATATTACATAGAGAGATTGTTTGTCAAAACCTGTGAAAATATTTTAGCTGTGTGGCCCCAGCTACACTGATGCAGAATGCACACATTGTATTGACTACTACACTCTTGTGAGAAGATGGCCCTGATTGTGCTTAGGGCACCACACAACAAACACATTGTATTTCACAATTATGGCCAATATGCATTCTGTTGTTCTCATACCAAAGACATTTTCACATTCCCAGTCACAATTTAGTTGGTGTCATATAGCATTTATTATATATAAGACAATACTAGCAATAAAATACAGAAATGTGCAATATGATAATAGAAATGGTATTGGAAGTAATGCATAAAGTTAAATATATATGAATTCATAAGGATGAAGATTGTATCTTATTTTAATACAAGTAATACAATAATACGATGAAAGGAGGATAAAATAATCCTGTTGTGAATAAAACAATAAGCTATTTGATTGAAAAGCTCTAATGACTTATGGTGAGATAAAAAGTGAAAGAAAGACAGGAAATGTGGGTAGAAAGATTATGAAGAATAATAAAGGAGAGGTATCAATGCAGTAGAATATAAAAGAATAGAACTCACAGTATAGAAAATTATACAGGGAAATTAACCAAAGATAAAAAGGAAGAAATTGGAGGAAATAAGATGAGAGCTGATTTAGAACAGGTTTTCAGTTTTGGTATGTAATTGCATGATAGTAAAGGTGAGAAAAGAAGAAAATTCGAAGCGAGTGTAAAATAGAAAGAGAGAACAAGTTATGATACAGTGGAATCCACTATAGAGTGACCGGAATAGTCAATCACAGATGGATTATTCAATTGTCAAAAGGGGGCCCAAATTTGATTAAATGATTGTGTCTGATCTTGCAAAGTGTAGATAACTCTTTCAAGAGGCAGTTTGAACCATAGCCACCAGCCAAGATTCCGTAGAGGGTGGCGTCGAAGATTTCCATTGCCGTAGTATGCATATTTTAGCTGTGGTTAGGGCGATATATAAAAGACGGCATTGTGGTTTGGAAAGGTCTGGTAAAGTTTGTAAATCATGCAGGAGAATAATGGCTGTTGTTCATGGTAAATCCAAAGGCAGAGTGTGTTGTAAAACCTGACCTATGTAGGACCAATAGGATTGGATGATAGGGCAAGAACAGAGGATGTGGACTATGTCACAACCAGAAATATAACCAGAGAATGTGCGCGCTGTAAGCTTGAAACAAATGTTTCTTCACAAAGTTTCGTTAGTTGATTTTCAAGTTTTATTAAATGTTTAAATGTTCATTATTCAAAATGCTATGTTTCCATAAGTCCATTCCTCACAATGAGGGCATTGAAGCGTTAGAATGGTGCCTTCTGAACAGTGATCTCGAGGAGTCACAAAAAATCTTCATCATGGAATTAATGCAATTCGCATTGTATTACAGCTACTTTGAATGGCAGGGCCAATTTTTTAACCAATGCAATGGAACCTCTATGGGCTTTGGGGGGGCGCCCTCATATGCCAACATCTTTATGCACAAATTTGAAACTGATCACATCTTGCATGAACAGCGTTGGACCAAGGGTCTTATTGTGTTCAAACGTTACATTGATGACATTTTTTTAATTTGGCTTGGACCCAAACATCAACTTGAAGAAAACATACAAACACTCAATACCATGAATGATCGCATCACATTTACCTACAAAATCGATCCAGCAACCATTCCTTTTCTAGATGTACAAGTCACATTGAGCGATCACAACATCACCACCAAAGTCTACATGAAAAAGACTGATAAAAATGCCAGCTTGTTATTTCAGAGCTTCCACCCAGAATCGCTCAAAAAGCATTTACCCACATCTCAGTATATGAGATTGAAAAGAATCACCACACATGATCACGATCTACAAGATTCCCTTGAACAACAAACGCTCAAATACCAACAAAGAGCCTACCCTCAAGACATCTTGGATACATCTCTTAAAAAAAATTTGGAATTACCAAGAGCAAACTATTGCAAGAGATACGTAAACCCACAGAGAGCAAAACTGTATGCGTTTTAAAGTATTCTACAGAATCGATGAGAATTAAACGCATCATCAATAAACATTGGTCATTGATAATGATGGAGCCAGACCTTAAGGATTTGTATAGCGAAAAAGTAACGTTCGCATTCCAAAGATCCAAAAATTTAAAAGAACTCTTGAACACCACTGAGAAATCCAAAGCAACATGGAAAGGAATGCAAAGATGCCTGAATTGCATTCATTGCAATAACGTTATAACAGGTCCTATATTCACTCATCCCACTCAAGGTCATCAAATTGCGCTAAGACACTCTAGCACTTGTGATACTACTAACTGTATATATGCCATCAAATGCCCATGTGGCAAAACATATGTGGGCCAAACCGAGCGTAAAATCAAAGTTCGGATCACCGAACACAAAAGTAATATCCGCTTGTGTAACATGAAATCCACAATAGCTTGCCACTGGAAAGAGGCGGGTCATCAAATTTCTCAACTGAGATTCACGGTTTTGGAGACAGCTCCACAACGTAGGGACATGGACCCATTGAAACAGCGATTGAGAATGGAGTATTTCTGGATCAAAAAATTAAATTCTATGCAACCGATCGGGATGAATGATCGGATTGAACATTCTTGTTTTTTGTAATTAACGTTTTCATCCACAGCATTGACTGAAAAGCAGGACTGTGCCCCGAATAACTATGTATTCTCCGATTCATATTGACTCTTATTGAATTATGTTTTTGACTTTACAATGTCACTCATATATGTAGTCACCACACCTTGAATAACTTTTCACACCTAGCAGTGAATACGTTTAAGTGTAGAGTCATTTGGGATATGTTGTTTTGTTTACATTCTATAGTACTATGGTGACGCTCATATCACATGGTACACACCATGTTCTATCCGTGTACTGCATTGGTCACACAGATAGGTCACATGACCGAACTAAATTGATATCAACCAATACGGAGTCTTGTTAGGTAAAACCTTCATTTTTTTGAAACGCGGGAGACGCGGCGTTGTCCGGTTCCATGTAAGTTATTTTTAAGCAGCGCTTTTTGATGTGTACTCACTGGCGCATATACATGATATTGATGTTAAAGTAGAATTTCAGCAGGCGATATGTCACTGAGTTTGGGTCACCCGTATAGTCCTTTTTGAATGTTCGATATTACGCACTGATTTCCTAGTACGAAGACACTCAATCCAGCGTGGTTTAAATGTATACGTTTTGTGTTTATCGAGTCTGCATCTTGGAAAGTATGCTGATATGATTTCACAATGCCGAGTGACTGATTTGGTCCTGTTTTGACTTTCATTTCAGACCCCTGACGAAGGGTCCCCTTGTTCGTTGACCCGAAATGCATTGGGTATAAAGACTTCATATGGACAACTTATGGAAAATGTTATCATAAGGATCCGATGTATGGTTTTAAGACTTATGGAAACATAGCATTTTGAATAATGAACATTTAAACATTTAATAAAACTTGAAAATCAACTAACGAAACTTTGTGAAGAAACATTAGTTTCAAGCTTACAGCGCGCACATTCTCTGGTTAGATTTCGCTAACCATGACATTGTTTTGAATTATAAGGCACGGTGAGACTACGTGTGACGAATGCTAGCGCCAACTCGAACCGAGTAAAAGCCTAAACACTATTGTACTTTGAACCTGAGTGCTCTGGGAGCATATCATTACTTACAACCAGAAATATCACATCTCCAACAATTAGTATGAGGAAGAAGTCCAGCTTTATGCAGTTTTGAGGGAGACCAATGCCAGTCATGTAAAATCTTGAACAAGCAAAATTTCTGTTGTGCTTCTCTGACTCATCTGGTTAAAGTTTCCAAAAGAGTAAGCCAGTCTTCATCGTTATATGTAAGTGAAAGGCGCGTTTGCCATTTGAGACAAAGAGCACATGATAAGCGTTAGGAGAATAAATGAGATGTGAATATTTTGTATAAACCAGAAATACCTTCTTTATGAGTCCCCCAAGTATATAGATAGGATATGATTGGTGAAGTTTGGAGAGTGACACTATTGTTTTGAGCACTTACGTTTTCATGATTGTTCACCTTCTGAAGTCACAAACCAAGCATACAAGATATTGGTGGAGTGATTGTTTATCATACTGATCCAGCGGCCTATAGAAAATATATCATAAACAACGCTACCCAATTTCATAACCTATAAACAAAATTCTATACTAAATATGGACCCATTTATAATCCTGATATATTTTGGGCCTACTGAATCAGGTGGTCAGATTAAATCTATATACACATTATCTACAAACTATATACATTTTTTTTATACATCTGCGGAAAGAATATTGTCATTAGAATAAAACTTGACCATTTAAACGACCACCATAGGCGACGTGATCTAGCTAATAGTAACCTACACTTCTGAATAACCAAGACCAGCTTGTTTGTCAAAAGTAAGATTTTATTTACTAAATTATGGTATATAAGTTGATAGTTTTATAAATGAATTTTATTTGCAATAAAGCAAGCATGATTGTAAAGAAATATGAGAAAATACAATATAAGCAAGTAAATCAAATTTAAAGTGAATATATAAAGTTTTAGCATTTCTAAAACCTAATTCCCTAACTGAGCTAAATAGATAGAATTAAAAGTAAAGTTCTTTGAGGATTCTTACGTGCTCCACGCAAAGTCCAACAGCACATCACCCTCATCGGAAAGTCAGAAAGCAGCAGCCAGCCCATCCCCAAGGGCTTGACTTTTTATACCTTTCTACGCTAACTAAACTAGCAAAGGAAAGTTTTCAGAAATCTTCGACGTCCCATTGGCTAAGAGTGACAAGTGACATGTCACCCACTTTTCAAAACTTCCATTAAATCACATTTCTTAGAGACCATTGTCCCTTCCGAGTGCAACCAGGAGCTTCCTGAGTTTGCAACAAATGTATTAAGTCATTCTCGCAGCGTCCATTGACTTTCAATTGACTTCCGCGGATGCCAAGTTAAGGACTGACAAAATGTTCTTTTTCGACCTTGGCCATGTCCGACAGAATGATGACAGCACATTAGTTTTTGCTTTGTGAACGCAGCTTTTGACGAATAATTTATTTCAGAATGGGCGTCTCGTGACTTTTGCAGAATTACAAGTCAGCTCTTTTCTGCGACTCAAGTGACTAGGCCTAAAAGCAGGCAACTTATGATTTCTAGTATAAAACAAACACAAGAAAAGTATTAATGTAAGAAATAATGTAGATTCTGTATCCACCCCAGGATTTACTAATTAATTAACCCACCCGATTAATCAAAATGTTACCTAGCCATTACAAACAAATAAAGCAGCGTTTATATCTACCAGTCTCCGTTATTCCATGAGACTCATATGCACCTAGAATAGTAGAAATGACATCACACAGACAAGGAAAAGCAAAACAAGCACATGCTTCTTTTAAGTTTGCAGCAGTTAGTAATGACAAAAACGAAAACAATAAATTATTTTATTATTTTGCACGAACAAAAAGATGCAACAATTATGCACGTTTATGAGCACACATGTTAGTCCCCCCATGTGTAAAGTTTAATCTAAGTTGTATTAGCACGACATATCACAAATCATTAATATTATTATTCATGTTATGGAAATATGACTTCACGAGATTAAACAAAATTTTGTTTTCTATCTCGCTCCATCAACTCCCTCATCTGGTGATTAACAAATCACCACACCAGCACTCAAAATTTTGATAATTTAAATTTCTAAGAAATCGATTCAAATTCATTTGTATCAGTAAACCTAAAAGTCTGTTTCTGCATAATCTTTGGAATTAGCATAACGCTCTCTATGTAACTCCTGTAATTCGATCTCTCTTTCTTCTTCTTTTCTGAGTTTATAGATTCTTTTCTTTTCTTTCAACTGTTTCTTTCTTTTATGTAACAAACAACCTATTTTGGTCAAAATAAAAATGAATACTATTATAATCAAAGGTGCCAGAATCTTGCCAAGAATTGAACTTCCGATATTATGAAACCAGTTTTTAATTGCTTGAAACCTTTTTGAAAGTTTCCCTGTAAAATCATCTTCTTCTAAAGGAATTATCTCTGAATGCATTTGTGTAATATTCTTAATATACATTTCAATATTCTTACTTTCATCAGGTATATATGTACAACAATGTTGTACATGTAAAATGCCACAGACTCCTCCCTCTTTTGCTAGGAGTATGTCTAAAGCAAGGCGGTCTTGAATTACCATGGATCTAATTGCAATAACTTCAACATTTACTAATTGAAATCCATCAGCTGTGTCAGTTGATAATCTATCAACTATAGTGGACAATTTTCTGATTCTCCCTGCATTTAGGGTTATACCAACAAAAGGTATTACAGCTTGAAAAATATCTCCCAGAACTTCAGTAAAAGTTTCTCTTTTAACTCTATTTACATAATTATGAATTTTAAACAATCCTTCTGAATCTCTGTCAACATGAAACACTTTAGGAAAAACAATTCCCACATAACAAGTTCCATACCAGTGGTCTGGAAGGTTGTAGTAGGCTTTGTCACCACAAACAAAATAAATCCCAGGAAAGATAGGATCCTTTCCACCTTTAAATCCCCAACCTCCCAGAATCTGATAAGTATCTTCACAGTTACTTGCACCTACAAAATAATTATCAAAAAGTGTGTTATCTCTTCTAATGCAAAGCTTTCCACTAACTGGTTTGTCTATGTGAATTGCAATATTTTCAAGCATTTTGCCATTTAATTTCTCATCCTCTTTCTGCCAGAATGCTGACTTAGTCTGCTTGACTAATTCATTCCTCTTATAAATTGCTCTTCTCTCCTCAACCATATTCAAAAATTTCTTTCCTTCAGCACTTAATTTACATGTTAGATTATTCTTGTAAGCATACTCGTAAGTGAGTTCATTAGTAACAAGGAAAAATTCTCTCATTTGTTTTGCTTTCTTATGCTTATTTAAAACATTATCAATCTTAATATTTGCAAAAATTTCATCATAATTTGAATAGTAATATTCTAAACGTCCAGTTTGATAAAATAAACTAGTTAATACACTACATGTTACAGCATAAGTGAGAGGAAGCATATTATATGTTACTCCCTCAGAAACAGAAGCAGGTAATTTAACGCAGACATAGCAGTCTTTTGCATCCATTACCTTAACATATTCACTCAATAGCTTTGTGAATGTATTACTTGAAAAATCACCAATTGATTTATCTTGATGAATGTTAGGCTGATGATCAATAACTTTTGTAGACGCACTATGTTTAGTTTGACTAACCAGAGCTTTGCTTGTTATGTTAACTTTGTGTAATTCTCTATTCATCTCCAAAGGGATAATCACAGCTAGAACCAACCAGAGCAGAACTAAAATGAGCAGACATACCAGAGTCATCTTACAGCATCTTTTAAAAACAGAACACTTTGAAGTGCTCTCCTTAACATAAGGCATTCTTGGTTAATTTTAGCCTCAAAAATTAAAAACAAATTTTAAAATTTATATACACCCCCCTTTTAAAATTATTATTATTTTTTTTTTTTTTTAAAACCCTAAACAAGATTTCTTCGACCTTATGTCATACATAAGTTTTCTTCAACTAAACAGTTTTTCTTCGACCTTGTGTCAACTAACAAATTTTCTTCAGCCTTTTGCCAATTTAATATTTCTGTACTTCAATCATTGTCACTAATTTCTTGGATTTCGTTTTCTTCTTCACTACTATCATATATGTCAATAACAGGTGGAATTACTAAGTAAGTCCACTCAGGAGACTTGTATTTTTGGTTTGGTCTTATTATTCTCTTTCCTTTTCTCGTTATCACTTCAATTTTCCTTCCAACTCCAACTTCTTTTCCAGGACTCTTTTGACTACTGATTTCTTCAACTTGTTCTCTTGGCTTTTTGATCAATCTTACTCTCAATCTTCCACCTGGCCAGTAGTCTGCTTTTCTCACGTACTTCTTCTTTGGTTCAGAATTATTTGATTCTGACTTCCAAGTCCTTTTCTTTCTGTTTTCACTTTCACCTTCCACGTCACTTTCTTCAGTTTCGTAGTCTGAAATTTCAATTGACTCAGGAACTTCTCTATTCGGCAATTTCACTCCTTCAGGAACTTCACTTTGTCTTCCATCACTGGTACTCGGTAATTCGTTTTCCTCCTCTTCCTCAATTACCTCTAACTTCCCAGATTTCGGATATTTGTTCCTTACTTCAGAGTTTGTTCTCTGCCTTTCGATACTCTCCTGGTCTGAAACTTCTTTTTGTTCTGCTTCTTTGTCTTCAATGGAGACAACCGAATCCTCAGTTATCTTTCCTTTTAACAGATTCTCTTCACCTTCAGAATCTATTTCAATTATTTCCAAGTCTTTTCTTGTCAGATTTCCATTCACTGGCACAGTTTCCAGATGTCGACTTTCTTGTCGGTCTTCAGAATCTGGAATTATTTCACCTTCTGTTTTGCCTTCTGCTTCAGAATCAGAATCGTCTGTGGTATCACTTTCAACATCAGAACTCTCAGGAGTTGGTACTGGAATAGTATGACTAGGATGTATCCAACGTTTCAATCCTCTGCACTTTACAGCATTAGTAGTGATCAAGATTATCTGCCTAGGTTTCTGCCATCTAGGAGCTAGACAATTCCTTCTCCGATGCACTTTTGTTCTGACCCAATCGCCAGGTCTCAGATCATGTGTCAAAACCTTTTCATTTGATTGAGCTTCAGTTCCCACCTGATTAGACACAGAAGTTACCATATCAGATAACCTTTTACAGTAATCCAAAATTGCACTGTCATTTATGCTCAACAGTTTACCTACAGGTACAAAAGCTTGCCTCATAACTCTTCCCATTAAAATTTCATGAGGACTCAAACCTGTCTTTTTGTCTGGTGTACTTCTTAATGACATCAAAACAAGTGGAAGAGCATCAGTCCACTTTATACCTGTTTCAAGACACATTTTTCCAATTCTGTTTTTAATTGTTCCATTTATTTGTTCAACTACTCCTGATGCCTCTGGTCTGTATGCACAGTGTATTTTCTGCTCAATGCTCAAAGCTTCGCAAATTAATTTCATCAGTTTGTTATCAAAATGGCTTCCTCCATCACTCTCAATAGTAACTGGAAAACCGTACCTTGGGATGATTTCTCTGAGCATTAGTTTTGCCACTGTAATTGAATCACAATGTCGTGTAGGGAAAGCCTCTACCCATCTTGAAAATAAGCATACAATTACAAGTACATATTTCAAACAATTGTGTAAGGGCATTTCAATGAAATCCATTTGTAACCTGGTAAAGGGACCACCTTCTCGACCAATTATTCCTGTCCCCACCACTGATTTTCTGTTTGGATTCATTTGTTGGCATGACAAACACCTTTGACAAAAAGATTCAGCAATAGTTCTAAACTTGGTATTGAACCATGTTTCTCTGAAAAGTCTAACCATAGAATCTCTTCCTAGATGTGCTGGACCATGATATAATCTGGCCATGTCAGCAATCAAACAATTTGGTAAGACTACTCTGCCATCTTTGTAAACCCACACTCCATCTTCTTCACGTGGTCTACAATCTGATCTTAACCATAAGTCTTTTTCATCATCTTCTGCTTCATTTTGTAAATCTCTAATCTCATGCCATGTTTCTACAACAGTTGTTAGCATTAATGAATTTGAATCAGTTTCTTTACTCCTCTCCCGATTGTATGAATAATTTTTCCTTGCGCAGTATTTAGCTGTTTCATCTGCGAAGGCATTTCCCTTGGAAATATAATCAGTTCCTCTAGTGTGCGCTGCACATTTAACAATGGCGATTTCTTTTGGCAATTGTATTGCTTCAATTAATCTCCTAATGAAAACTGCATTTTTAATTGGTGATCCTGCTGATGTCATGTATCCTCTCTGTGACCAGAGTTGTCCATAATCATGCACAACTCCATACCCATACTGACTATCAGTAATGATGGTAACTCTTATATCCTTTGATATTTCACATGCACGAATTAAAGCAATCAATTCAGCCACTTGTGCTGAACGAACTCCTTCAAGACATGATGCTTCTTCAATATCAACGACTGTACAAACTGAATATGAAGCTTTTAAGACACCTCCTTCGGATCTTAAACATGACCCATCTACGAAGTAGACAAAATCCGATTCAGACAAAGGTCTGTCTTTGATGTCTTTTCTTGGTTTAGTGCAGAATTCCATGACATCTAAACATTCATGTTCTGTTTCAATGTCATCAACAATTTCAGAATCAGGCAGTAATGTAGAAGGATTCAGATTCAAACATCTTGAAATCGAAACATTATCTGCTCCCAGTATGATTTTCTCATACTTTGTCAATCTGCTACTTGTTAGATGTTGAGTCTTACCTCTTGTCAGTAATATTTCAACTGAATGAGGCACAAAAACTTTTACAGGAAATCCCATAATGATCCCCTCACTTTGTTCGAGGCTGATACTTGTAGCTGCAACTGCTTTCAAACAACCTGGTAATGCTTTTGCAATTGGATCAAGAACTGCAGAGAAGTATGCAATAGGTTTCTTTAAATTTCCGTGTCTCTGAATTAACACAGATAATGCACATCCTTCTCTCTCACTACAATACAGTTCAAAATCTTTTTCATAATTTGGCATACCTAAAGCAGGAGCTTGGCATAA
The DNA here is from genome assembly GCF_964261635.1 of Lissotriton helveticus. Taxonomy (NCBI): domain Eukaryota; kingdom Metazoa; phylum Chordata; class Amphibia; order Caudata; family Salamandridae; genus Lissotriton; species Lissotriton helveticus. The sequence goes on from NC_136067.1 coordinate 571,701,573, forward strand.
GCTCTTTTTCAGGTTCTCAAAAGAGTCCATCTCAGCATCATTGAGAATAATTGGATCTTTTACATCTGACTTTGTCAGTCTTTGTAGTGGTTTTGCAATTACTGAAAATCCACTTATCCATTGTCGACAGTAACCAACCATTCCCAAGAACATTCTGACCTGTCTTTGTGTTCTTGGTGGTAACATTGCTTGAATCATTTTTATTCTCTCTATTGTTACTTGTCTTTTTCCCTTTGCAATTCTGTGACCAAGATATTTTACTTCTTGTTTGCAAAACTGTAGTTTTGCTGGGGACACTTTATGTCCTTCTTCTGCAAGGCGATTTAACAGAATTATTGTGTCTGTTACACAGTTTTCTCTTGTCTTTGCAGCTATTAACAAATCATCAATATACTGCACTAGCGTAGACCTACCAGGTAAGTCTAGGTCTTCTAATGATCTTTTTAACAGTTCGTTAAAGATTGAAGGACTTTCTGTATAGCCCTGAGGGATTCTTGACCATCCGAGGGTCTTACCTTGGAATCTGAAAGCAAATATTTCATAACTGTCTGGATGTAAGGGAACAGTAAAGAATGCATTGCAAAGGTCAATGACTGTATACCATTCAGCATCATGTGGAATTTGAAATAGAATTACTGCTGGATTTGGAACCACAGGACAACATGGAACGACAATTTGATTAACCTTTCTCAAATCTTGTACGATTCTAAATGTTCCATTAGACTTTTTAACTCCCATAATTGGTGAATTACAAGAGCTACTCTCCATTTCTTTTAATACACCTTGCTTAATTAATTTTTCAATTATAGGTGTAATACCTTCAATTGTTTCTGTTTTCATTTTATATTGTGGAGTGTTTGGAAATTCTATTCCCTGTTTCAATGTAATTTTTACTGGATCTACGTTTTTCATCAGACCCATCTCATTTCCAGTAAAATCCCATATTTCAGATTTCACTGTTCCTTTGAGTTCTTCAGGTAAATCTTTTTCTTCAAATGCAGGAAACAATTTTGTTTCTTCTGCTTCCATCATCATCATTGTCATTCTGTATAAACCATCTTCCTCCATTGTTTGTAATTCAACTCCATCAGGAGAACAATATATTCTACAATTCATTTTACATAGGATGTCTCTGCCCAATAGATTTACTGGACTACTATTACAAACCACAAATCTGTGTTTATCTCTGTAGTTTCCAATTTCAACTGGTACTGGATCAGTTAAGTCAGTTTTAATTTGCTGATTACTTACTCCGACAACTTGGATGGTATCCCCAGAGAGAGGTAGGTTTTCAATTTCCACTGATCTAACAGTAGAACGGGTAGCACCAGTGTCCACTAGAAAAGTGATGTCTACATCATTAACTTTCCCGTTTACAAAAGGACCAGACTGGTCAACCTCAAGAGTGGCTCCAACGACACACTCTTCCTCCTCTCTCGGGCACCGTCAGCAATAATCATCAGAATCGCTGTCTTGACTTTCTGCTAATAAAAATTGTTGTGAAGCATTTTGCATTTGAACCCTTTGCTGCTTTTGCTGTTTTTGTGGTTTTATTATCTGTTCACTTCCCTGAAATCCCACGTTTGGATTATATTTTTGAACTCCCCCACAATTCGGAAAAGGTGGTTGTGGCAATTGGTCTTGACGATTATTCACCTGTTGTTGTTGCTGTTGCTGTAACTGTCGCTGAATATTAAATTCGTTTAACCCCTGTTGCATCTGTAGCTGTCGCTGCAGGTCAACACCATTCTGCATCTGTGGATTTAATAAGGGATTCTTTAAGTTTTTAGGAGGATGAGGACACTCGTCTCTCCAATGTCCAATTTCGCCACAATTAAAACAAGGTAATCTTTGCTTCAACTCCTCAATCTTTGGGCTAAATTTCTTTGGGAAATTATTATTTTTAAACTTTCCTTGTATCTGGTTTGTATTTCCAGTTTGAACAAAATTAGTGTTCTTATTACCCATGTTGGCAATCTGTTGCTCAGCCACTTTTACCTGAGCCCACATGGCTTTCTCCTTCAGCTTCTTCTGTTTTACTTCTATTTCATCGCTACAATACTTTGCTTTCCTTAGGATATCATCTACAGATAGTGATTGCCATCCGACAATACTATTTCTGATCATTTCTCCAATTTCAGGTTTTAGTCCATAAACAAATCTATAGACAAAATGACTCATGTCTTTTTCATCTAATTTTTCATAACCACTGTATTGTTTAAAGATTAACAGTAGTCTTTCATAAAAAGAATGAACTGATTCTTTTGTTTCCTGTTCTGTTCTTTCTATTTTAACCCAATCAACTTCTTTGGGTGGAATTTTGTTTTTCATCCAAACAATTACTTTCTCATAAAAATCCATTACAAGTGGATTTGGAGCACCTGTTTCTTTGATTCGCTCAGGTTCTGTTTTTGGCCAACTAATCGATATTTTGCATTCTGTCCAAAGATCAGATGGAACGACAATGTCAAAAAATCCATCTAAATCAATCCACAGAACTTTTGACACTTTGATAAATCTATCGACTTGCCTGTACCACTCAACTGGTTTTTCCCTCAATTTTGGAAAGTCATTTGTAAATAACAGAATGTCCTGTCTCGACCAAGGGACATGAACATATCCTCCACCTGCAATTTCTCTCATTGGAAATTGTTTTGACAATTTTTCCAATCTTTCATCCTCCTTCTTTTTCGTCCATTTTACTCTCCATTTGTTCAGTTCTCCTAGCTTTTTGATATAGACAATCAAATCTTTAATGTGAACTATTCTTCCCATTGAGTTTAAACTCTCAATGTCACTTTCTGAAAAGTCTAATCTGTAATGCTTTGCAAAATTCTTTTGTTTACTCACATCAATTTCAAGTTCTGCTGCTAGATCCTCTAGTTGATCATATTTGTTTTTCGTTTTCCACTGTATGCTTTTACAAATGAACAGTAGTTCATCATCTCGATAGTAATTTAAACTATCTGGACCAATTGTTCCAATTATTAATTCTTCGATATTCGCTTTTAATTTGGCCACATCAAGTTTTGGTGTGGTTACCCTGACTTCAGGACTCCCTATATCTGATATAGCACCCATTGGTGTTTTTGGAGATAAATCCTCATTGAAGGTTAAATCAGGCATTCTCGATTTAGAAGAGTTTATTTCAGATAAATCTGAATAAAATTTTTCAGCAGCCTTTTGAATTTCTGTATTTAAAGGAATAGTTAATCCAGTTTTGTTTGTCTCCTTTTGATCAAATACGGGCTGAACAGGACCAATTGTTACTGGAACTGTCACAGCTTCCATGCCTTTTGTCATTCTTTTTATTAATTCTTCTTTTGATCTTAAATATTCATTATAATCAACATCTTCAACATTTCTTGCCTCTCTTGAATAATCTTTTGGAGGTTCTCTTGCTCTTGGAGCCATTGTAAAATGTCTACCTTCATTTCGAGCATTCTCGAATTCTGGTCTTCTAGGAGTTTCAATGATTTCACAATTATTTGGATAAAGTTTAGGAGCTTCATTAATTGGTGGTGCACTCGGTGAAGTTTCAGTAGAAACCACCGGAGTAGACCATGATCTAGGAGGTCTCAAAGGCTGATTCTTTCTAGCAGTTGTATATATTTCTTCCATAACTGCATCCTCAGATTCACTTTCCATTGATTTCCCTGTAGGAGAACCCATTACCATTTCATGAATTAAATACAATCCTTCACTCATGTTTCCCTGTCTCCACATTCGCAATCTATCTTCATGAGTTTCTCTTTTCCAAGATGGATTTTTAGAAGGTCTTTTAATTCCACTAGCTTCTCTTTGTAACTGATACATCTCGTCTTCCCACTCAACTAAAGCTTCAAATTGAGTTGGTCTCGGTTTTGGAACAAGAGCATTCATTTTCTCTCGTAAATTTCTTAAAACCTTTACATTAAATGAACCATCATCAGGCCAAGTTAAAACACCGTTGTTTTTAGTATAGCGTTTCCAACTGTCGAACCATAAGACAGTATGATATCCATATTCACCTTCCATATACGCTGCAGGTGTTTTATACTTATGAAGTAGTTTACCACCTCGCGTTTCGATTTTCTTGTCAGGTGAAAATAAATTCTTAAATTTCTGAAATAATGTTGGCTTTTTCTCAACATGTTTAAAATGATAACTCATTTTTAAGAGTTAAATCTAATTCACAAAATCGTTCGTAAAATATTTCCGGGATGTTCCGTAAAACAACCAATCCGTGCGCGAAACACACCAACAAGCCAATGACAGTTGAGCTACGTCACTTTTCTGCTCAACCAATAAATTTAGAGTTTTTCTGAAGGACCAATCAGCTCACAGGCCGTCAGAGACTCAAGAGCCAATCAGAATATAGCTTGTGACGTAGGTCACCCAATCCCAGCGCGGCTCTGTGACGTACACAGCAGCTGCGGTTTCTCGTTTCTCACTCCTGGCGCTTACCCCTCCTTCACAAAATCTTTTCACAGCGCCATTTTAAGAACACTTTTCAGTGTAAATTAATTCTTAACAATGACTATAAAGACAACATCTGTTCGTTTCACTATTTAGGATAGTTTACATACATTCAAGTATCCACACTTCGGAATAGACGGCGCTATTCACACTAAGGATAATATTCAATTGTCAGTAGAGTAACCTTACCCCACCCTTCTAACACGTATAATTATGAACTCGCTTTGCCCTGAACCCACCGCGAAGTGAAAGTTCTAAGAGTTCCACTTGAACATAAAATACAATTCAAACTCGCACTTTCACACTGAAATTTCCCTAATTTCAAACATACATGAAATCCGTACAGGACTCTCACCTGTTTATAGAAATCATGCAACGTTAGCAAAATAACGACGTTATCCGTACAGGGCTCTCACCTGTTTATAGATATGAAACATGTACCCGTACAGGACTCTAACCTGTTTATAGATAATCATGCACCGACGCTAATTTACCCTTCACTCAAGCTCGGATATAACTAATACTTTTATCACAGTGAGTTTTATGGAAGGCGCTTTGTCCCTATTCTCATGCTGCTTTAATTTCTTAGAAAACCCTCACTATACAAGATTCAGACCTAGCCCTAAAACTGTGCTGCTCGGCGACAACACTATGGTACACGGCGATACCTCTTGTGATACTCGGCGATATCACTACAAACAGAAGAGATGGCTTGCGTGACTAATTTCTCGCCACACAATCTATACCGGTATAGCTTACAGATAGCACGAAAAACGAACTTAACATGTGTTAAAACATCGATCCTATTTCCATACCATAACACTTTAGTAACCCTTAGCAACCAACATATTACCTTGGTTACCCTTAGCAACCATCAATTTCTGCTACCAGAGAATTGATCCAGCGGCCTATAGAAAATATATCATAAACAACGCTACCCAATTTCATAACCTATAAACAAAATTCTATACTAAATATGGACCCATTTATAATCCTGATATATTTTGGGCCTACTGAATCAGGTGGTCAGATTAAATCTATATACACATTATCTACAAACTATATACATTTTTTTTATACATCTGCGGAAAGAATATTGTCATTAGAATAAAACTTGACCATTTAAACGACCACCATAGGCGACGTGATCTAGCTAATAGTAACCTACACTTCTGAATAACCAAGACCAGCTTGTTTGTCAAAAGTAAGATTTTATTTACTAAATTATGGTATATAAGTTGATAGTTTTATAAATGAATTTTATTTGCAATAAAGCAAGCATGATTGTAAAGAAATATGAGAAAATACAATATAAGCAAGTAAATCAAATTTAAAGTGAATATATAAAGTTTTAGCATTTCTAAAACCTAATTCCCTAACTGAGCTAAATAGATAGAATTAAAAGTAAAGTTCTTTGAGGATTCTTACGTGCTCCACGCAAAGTCCAACAGCACATCACCCTCATCGGAAAGTCAGAAAGCAGCAGCCAGCCCATCCCCAAGGGCTTGACTTTTTATACCTTTCTACGCTAACTAAACTAGCAAAGGAAAGTTTTCAGAAATCTTCGACGTCCCATTGGCTAAGAGTGACAAGTGACATGTCACCCACTTTTCAAAACTTCCATTAAATCACATTTCTTAGAGACCATTGTCCCTTCCGAGTGCAACCAGGAGCTTCCTGAGTTTGCAACAAATGTATTAAGTCATTCTCGCAGCGTCCATTGACTTTCAATTGACTTCCGCGGATGCCAAGTTAAGGACTGACAAAATGTTCTTTTTCGACCTTGGCCATGTCCGACAGAATGATGACAGCACATTAGTTTTTGCTTTGTGAACGCAGCTTTTGACGAATAATTTATTTCAGAATGGGCGTCTCGTGACTTTTGCAGAATTACAAGTCAGCTCTTTTCTGCGACTCAAGTGACTAGGCCTAAAAGCAGGCAACTTATGATTTCTAGTATAAAACAAACACAAGAAAAGTATTAATGTAAGAAATAATGTAGATTCTGTATCCACCCCAGGATTTACTAATTAATTAACCCACCCGATTAATCAAAATGTTACCTAGCCATTGCAAACAAATAAAGCAGCGTTTATATCTACCAGTCTCCGTTATTCCATGAGACTCATATGCACCTAGAATAGTAGAAATGACATCACACAGACAAGGAAAAGCAAAACAAGCACATGCTTCTTTTAAGTTTGCAGCAGTTAGTAATGACAAAAACGAAAACAATAAATTATTTTATTATTTTGCACGAACAAAAAGATGCAACAATTATGCACGTTTATGAGCACACATGTTAGTCCCCCCATGTGTAAAGTTTAATCTAAGTTGTATTAGCACGACATATCACAAATCATTAATATTATTATTCATGTTATGGAAATATGACTTCACGAGATTAAACAAAATTTTGTTTTCTATCTCGCTCCATCAATACTCCATCATGATGTGAACAAATAGGTGCCAAGCTACACATAAACAATGTAACAGTGAGGTGACATTAGGTGACGAAGTTGTTGATGATGGCATCCCTCCTCAATTTTGCAGCTGCAGAAGTGAAAGGTTGGTTTGGCTCCACTTTGTCTTCCAGCCCATCATCAGATTTTTCCATCTCTACCTGTTCTTCAGGCAGAGGTGTATTTGTACTCACACAAATGACAAACTAGTATGAACGTGCATACCTAGCCTGGCCTGTAAAGGAGCATCCACCTGAAATGTCCAGGCACCAAAACCTTGATTTGTGAAATCCAAATGTTCTTTCGACAATGACCCTTGTGTGGCCCAGTGCCAAATTGTAGTCTCTCTGTACCTGTGTTAGGGTCACTTTGATGGATGTCATCACCCATAGCAATAGTGCATAGCCTTGGTCAGTTGAAACAGAAAATGGAGAAAAGTTACATTAATATACTATAATATGTTAGCAGATTACATTATTTGACTTTGTGTCCAGTGTGAGGCATACTACATTCTCCTTCCACATGGTGTGGTACAGACAAAAAACCTGCATCTATGCCATTGAATTTAAGGGTGGGCGTAGCGGGTGAAGTTGCTCTACTCGGAGCACCAAGAAGGTGGCCAAAACTCAGTGGAGCTCCGTGCCTCCCACCCTGCAATAAATATTTTCTAAATACAATCTACAAAAATGTAAAATAAAACCACATTTACCTTATCGCATTGTCCCAGGGTGTCCTCCTCAGTGAAGAGGAGGACATCCCAGGACGGCTCGATAAAGTAAGTGCAGTTTTATTTTACATTAATTGTAGATTGTGTCTACAAAATATTTATTGCGGGGTGGGAGGTGGGAGTGTCCGAGGCTGAACTCCGCTCCGCTGCGGGGTCGGAACTTTTGCAGGAACTTCTCATTCTCCGCAGAACACGGAGTATGGAAAATTCTGCTAACTCTGCCAGTGGAGCAGAGTTCAGCACCCAGGGTTAATTGAATTGCCTATAGCCTTCAGCATACACATCACTAACATGCAATCGGCCTGGTCCTGTGAAATACCTCCATGGTGTAATTGTAAGGATAAATAGGTACCTTTACACAAATTTGCCACTCATCATCCTTACGTTCACATGACACATGGCAATGGCTGTAGGGATTACTTCCACTGGAAAAAAAATGTAATTGCCTTTAATTATCTGTATGTGAAATTTGCAATGGGTCAGACAGGGATATGAACAGATTTTGTTGACCCTGTGAGTTTTGAACTTCAAATGTTATTGCAAACTGCCCATGTTTGGGACACCATACATTATTTGCTGTGTGTGTATGAGGTTGGACATTAACATTGGAACAAGTATACTGCATAAACTGCATATATTGGACACTGTTTATTATCCATTCATTGTGCATTTGCACTGGCGCAAGCAGTGCTGTTCACCACTGTGAGGCACACAAAATTACCATGTAGATATTGTTCTTAGTTGTGATAGGATATGTGTTGTGTGTATGCCATGTGATGTGTACTTGCTGCACAGTCCACTCCTTTGGATCAGAGCTAGGCTGATGACGTTTCTCGCAAACTTTCTGGTGGTTTACATTATCTGCTATTCATGTAATTAGTTGTGTTTTGTTAAGCAGTATTGTCTAGCATGACTATTGCAGTACAAGTGTCTGTGATTCATTTGCTTACTCAGATAAGTGTGTAATGTAATCTCTCCTAAAGCCTATGGGAACACCTTTTGGGCCACTGAGTTAACAACAGGGATGATTTGCTTTCTCATTGCCTAGTTGTGACTTGTGCTTACATTAATGTCCCGGACAATATCTGGATGTGCACATGGTGCTGATTGTGTAGATGGCTGATCTAACCTGAATGCAGAGCAAAGTGTAGCTATGTGCTTTCGTTTGACATACACAACACAACATCCTTGTTGTTAATGCTCAAACATAAATACTGAATGATGTATTTGCATGACTGAGCTAACACCATTGACACATTGTGGACGTGTTATCTTATAGTGTGGAGTTGACATTAGGTAATGTGATATATATGTCACGAAGCTTGCAATTTGAGCTGTTGCTCCCTCTTACATTATGTGACACAAGTTACAGGGGCTAATCAAACTGTTTATGAGGATGACCCCTATGCTTCTATATCCGCAATTGGGATTCTGGATGGTGGCCCACCACTTGAACCCAGTAAAATGTATGCATTGCATTTCAGGTATATGTTGAGGTTGTAGTCTCATGATATCTTGCTACAGGCTGACAAATTATCCAGGGAAGACAATGTTGCCATTTGCAAAGTGTGTGATGTCCTTCCTAGTGGGTTGCCTTACATGATTACCTATTGTTATTTAGAACGCTCAGCATTATTTCTGCACCTGACCAGGTAGTGGGACAATGGCCATGTCCTCCACCATGTCAGTATGGTAGATGACTCTTCCTCATCACATAAGACTGGTTTATGTGGTCCACAATGTGTTGTTAAATGCCACCATGACCAACATCAGGGCATAGGTCAGCACACGCTATACACAATTGAGCATGGGAGATTGCAACAGATGTGTTTGGCATCCCATTCTTGAATGTCATGAGTGACAGGATTGTCATTTTACGGGCAAAGGAGTAACTTTACGACAGTGGCAACATAATATATTAGGTTATGATTGTGATTCAGAGTGTTTAGGAACTGTGATCCACAAAAGAGGAATTATGAACACTTGATGTTACAGCAGTTCAGAATGATGTCAGACTGAAAATGAGTGTGAAAGGTAAGGTAATTGAAGCTGGATAGAACTTGAGTGCACATCATCATAGGTCAAGGTTTGATGATACAAGTGCGAGGGATGTAAAAAGTCAATTTTGTAAAATGGATTAGGTTTTACAGATCTTAGTACAATTCTGATTTAAAGTGATAACAAAACAAATTAGACAGAGTAATTTGGAAAGCAGAGCAATCAGGTTTAGCATTGAACTGAGTGATGGGTGGAAGGGCAAGAGAATGAACGTAGGCAAAGTAAGATTGGAAGAATAGAGGGAAACGAAAGTTAATGATAGAAGGTAAGAAGGGACGATGGAAGGGCTGGAGGTAGATCATTCGACTGGACAAGCCAAAGAGGAAAAAAATGATAAATTGTGAGGCAGATTATATTATTCGAATGTGGACAATGATCAATGTCGAAAGCTAGGATATGAACCCTATGTGGAGGGAACGGACCAAGATGAGGTATGACTTGAAAAAGATTGTGCTGCACATGGGATTACAGGAAATTATTCAAATGTTGTTAGGACAGCCATATTTGAAAAAGGTGAGGTTTGTAGTGATCAATTGTCACTGCTAAATCCATCATTGTGAAGCATTGGACTAAGGTGAGCTGACACCACATGAGGTTGAATGGTAATTAGTGAAATTAATGGAGCTTAGTTACAAGCCCCTTGTGCCGCAGGTGGGTCACCTTTTGTGATGCACCAGCAGAGCGACCTGTTGCCTCCTACTTACTAGTACATGTAAAGCCAACATGCGTGACTTTCCATGTCCTTGTGAACATGGCACCTTTTAAAGTGAAACTTTGCATGTTAGGGGGGTGCCAAGGGTGTTCCTGTGGGTGTTCCAACGCAATACCCATGTATTTTGCAACAATTTCAGCTTTATTAGAAATTGCAACCCTGGAAATGCAACAGAATGATACGCCTCACCAGGAGAGGCATAGGGATTCGCAACAAGGAGATATGATTTCAGATCTCTGTGTTTCTTCTTCTTTCAATGCATGCAACATTCTGCAACAACACATAGGAAGAGAAAATTTCCTCTTGTGATTGTGTTTGTGCAAGAAGGTGCCCCTTCATGCACAAAAATGATCATCCCCATGACGCAGGCACACTTGCACCATTCTTCAAGGGTGCCAGCATTGATGCATGTTAGCTAATGGTGTGCCAGCACAAGGGAGCGCAGAGTGATCCATCATATTGTTGTACATATGTTGTATCCCTTTGTTTCTGACTTAACGCAGCACAGAATAGCCAGATGGCTTGTGGCACCGTGCTGCATTAATTCCTTGCAAATTTGGCCCAATCATTTCTGGAAGATATGTATTACTTGAATGACAAAGTGGGTTGTAAGTGAATTTCCAGCCTACTCCCTTGGTGGAACCAGTTACATATGTGTGGGTATTTGACATTATATGATTGCCCAGAGACAATACATGCAGGATGCAATTTCCTACATGTGCATTTTACATTGTTGACCTGCATGATTCAGTGACTTGAGGCGGGTGTGGTATTCAGTTTGTACTTACCAACAAGCAGTCTATTTCCATGGATGCCATTCTGGAACCGCTGATTGATGACAGATTGGTGGAAGATAAGTGATTCATGGACACTGCCTGGGTACTTGGCCATGACATTCAGGAACACGCCAAGATGGTCCACTATTGCCTGGACATCAGGGAGCTTGTGTGATTCCTGCTTCTGTAGATGTGTGCAGTGTCCTCAGGAGGCACCGGTTGCACATGGGTGCAGTCCATTGCCCCCAACACATGTGGAAAAAACAGCAATGGCATAAAAGCCTTGCTTGTTGCTGAGTTGTTCTTGCACAGTGTTGAGGAAGTGGAGGTACTGTGCTGGCAGGCTGATGATAGCATCCAGGACAGTGGGGAGGAACCTGGAAAAGGAGGCCTGGGAACTCCGGCCACTCTGGCAGTGGCCGGTTGGTAATTCCCTCAGGCCAGCATGTGCAGCACAGCAAGTAGCTTGGTCTGTGGATGGATGTTTGTGCTGCACTGGGATGTGGCCTGCAGCCTTGCCGCAATCTAGTTGAGGAGGCGGTAAATGGCGGACCTTTTTAGCCTGTAATGGTCTATGACCTCATCAGGAGGAGGTGTATGAGGGTAATCCTCTTATACCCACTCTCTTCGGCGGCACTGCCTCTGTGGTGGTGGTCTTCTTGGTGCACCGAGTAGTAGTAGCAGCAGCTCCATGGTGTCATTGAGGTTGCCAATGATGATCTGGGATTGTCTTCCTTATATACAGCTGTGTTTGCGCCATTTTTAACACCAGGTAAGTATTGACGTTAGAAAAACTGCCACTATGTGGACTTAGCAGCAGTTTTTTTGGTTTTGCGATATACAAGGTATTCCTCGTAACTGTTGCGTTGTGTGTTTTGCCGCAGATTTTACCTAGGAACGCCCACCTTGCATCTCATTTTCAGTAAGTAACACAAACAGAAGTGACGATGTTTAAAACTCATGTTTACGCCACTAACTTGAGTTAGCTGCAAATTATGTATACGGCGATTAAAAAAAAGCTGCTGCAATGTCAAAAAATTGATGCTAAAGTGGTGTTAAGTTTCTGCAAATATGCCCCATTATGTCCTTCCATTACACAAATGGCACGCTTGTGCATTGTTATGTTAAGTACATTTATAAGACAGGTAACTGAAAGCAAATTGTGTTTTCACTCTCCTTGCTATTAAGCAGCAGTCTGTGTGCCGTTGCTGTGATAAGTACTGCTTTTAAATGTATTGTATAGAACATTTCACACATTGTTTCCAGTGTACTTTCTCAAGAATTATTCAGTAAAACATAGTGGTCGGCATTATGAATCTTGTCAGTTATATTTTTTCATGGAAAAATTAATATATTACGCATGATTTGATTCAGTGTTCACTTATTTCCGAAATGCCTGAAGCATGGTTGTGAAAAATAAAGTTTAAATATAGTGCATTACCCAAAACAGTTTAAGCTGTGCGTTCCATTTAACAATAGCCAGCTCGCTCTTTCTGCAAAATAGCCACATTTATTATCAATGGCATACCAAGAAATCAACACTTTTTTTCCCCCAAAGAAATAGCCAATCGCTGCTCTCCGTGCTACAGTGCTGAGTCAATCACGCAGAACTAATTTCCTGCCTGTCTCAGAATGCATATAAAGCTGCTCTCTCGCTGCTTCTGACAAAGAACAAGTAACTGAACGGGGACTGGGGGCGGGGGGTGCATTAAACAAGCGCACACCCTTTGACTGTTAAAATCCCCCTCTCGCCACTCCCATGGTCTTTAGTATAATTAGTTGAATCGAAGGCAAGATTCACAAGAAATTATTTCATACAAATATAGATACACCTGGGCACCCCGCTATTCCTTTTCTTATTCTATTCGCAAATGCGTCTTAGCGCACACATAAAGGGTTCCAAAATAGTCAGATTAAACTGTGCTGCAGCATTTACATTCTAGTTGTATAACCATACTGCATTTTAAGAGCACGTCAGAGAGTAAACATATATGTTTGGGTCCCTTTGATTTCAAGCAGACAGCCGTGTGTTTACAAGGGAACAATACGGAAAGTAGTTTATAACAACCATAACTGAAAGATAATAAACATAACAAACTCAATGCGGTAGTACGGACCGTGTGACGTAATTACACATCATGTTGTAATTACAGTATTATAAAATATATCTACACGACAAACACAACCGAGATGAAGACTAACAGGCATTATTTGTCTTTCTTAAGATAGTCGTTTTCCTCTTAAGAATTATTTGTTTGAAAAAGGCGACAAAATGAGAATAGCGCTTCTCACTGATAGCCCATGCCCATAGCAAAACATAAAAAAGGCACATTGTTAGGCTATGATAATGTAAATGGCATTGCCACTTTGAGGATGCCATGCTGCTTAGTTGCGCTGAGTACCTGTCAACTGGATACCAATAAACATTTGTTGCTCAGTGACTAGATACCTTCGCTAGTTTGCTAGAGAGCGTGCAATTAACAAATACATGTAATGTTATTTTAGTATTCCACTGTGACCTATCAAGCTCTCTTAGCATTTCCTATACCCACAACAACGATATATTTTCATGACAAAAGAGGAGCTGTCAATTATTGATCTCCGCACTCCATGTGGAAAATAACTCCTCCTCTTTCTCACCTCTGTTTATACAACGTAAATATGATTCTATGGCAGGACTGGAGGCTTCGGATTATGCCTTCTTTCTCCGCTTTTATTTTCACAGCAGCGATAAAAACATCAACAAACTACATTCCCCATGAACACTTGGGAAAGGAAAACAAAGTCAAGCAACAGTAGTCCTTCCTCAATGATGGCATCCCAGCCAGCCCTGATAGTCCTTCTTCGGTCATTCCTCATCCTCTTTCTTTACTGCTCAGCAGCAATTTAATTTGTTTTTTCAATCATCTCATGGATTTTGGGGAATTGTTTCTATATATTTTGGTAACTCTTGCATGTGGGTGAATTCTGTTTTATATTTCAGATTCCCTATAATCGCGGGATGCTGCGAGCGTGCCTGACACCATTTGCTGCCCATTTTGAGTGCGGTGTTGTCCTTCCGCTGCCAGGGGGTGATATTTCCTCTCATTGGTAGCGCAAGTTTGAGAGCGTGAAATTCGGCGTATTTCGAACTGGCGCTGCTGCCTTGAGGTTGCCTGTCCCCTGCCACCCGTGTTACGCCCTTGGGGGGTCTGTATGCTATATTTTTTTACTTGTACGCCCTGGGTCTGTAGAGTACTTCTTCCTGAACAACCTGTGTGGTTGCAGTTTGGCACCATGTGTGTGGTGCGCAGGAACAATGTTCCGGGTGGTTTTTGCCGTAGAATAGGGAAGGGCTGGTTTGTCTCTGGGGCTCTGCCGGTCATTGTGCGCCTATGGCCACCCACATTCACCTGGGCTCCCTCCCAGCTACACAATCTGTGTCTCATGAGAGGCATTTATACGGATCCCTTGTGCTACCGCACACAGGCCTGGCGCTTCTATATCCTTCTAAATCCTGCGGAGCCTACAGTAACTCAGCATGCAGGGAGAGCAGGATCATTACCAGGTGGTGCGTTTTTGGAAACCCATTGATAAAGACGCCCGCAGTCGTCTTCGGGCGGATTGCCCCTGCCCTACTCTGGAGGGGAAGGTCGCCCTCATGCCCGAGATAGACCAGAAAATGACGACATTCCTGGCAAAATTTGTTGCGGACCCGAAAAAGAGCATAGACCGCTCCTGGCGGTCTTACCAGGATAAGCTACTCGACGCAGTAGGGCCATTCACAAAGATTTTGGACATGGCTGAGGAGGCAAAAATGTTGGGGGAAGTGTTATCCCCAGAGATTCTGTATAATTGGACACAGCGCGCCATAGTCTTCATTGGAAATACGAACACGGAGAGGAAGATGTCGCTCCTGATCAAGGTGGACCCTAAGCTGGGAGACCTCGCCTCATCTGAGGCTGCAGCAGTGGTCCAAGGGGGTTTGTTCAGCGATCCCTTCGTCAAGGAGCTGGGGAAGTTTGTAGCGACTTTCACCTCCCTTGACAGGGCGCAGGCCAACATCAGAAAGGTGTTCACCCCTTGGGTTTTCGACAGGGCCGGACGTGGCAGGGGCCGCTCGTTCGGTCGATTCAACAGCTCCAACCGGGGACAATGCCTGGTTTAATAACTTCTACTATACGAGAGCCCAGAAGTTCCATGGCCGAGGCCACCAAAGAGGACAGCAACACGGTGCTGGGAGAGGTGAGTGTGCTGCCCTCAGGGAACTTGCAGGTAGGGGGGTGCTTGGCGCAGTTCTTTCTGGCTTGGGTTTCCCACACCAGCGATGCATGGGTGCTGCAGACGGTCCTGGGCTTCCAGCTGAAGTTCCATGGCCGTCCTCGTCAGCTTCATCGCCCTCGTCTCATTTCCTTTTCGCAGCACGACACGGACTTGGTGCGTGAGGAGGTGTCCGCCCTCCTCCAAAAAGGGACAGTTTGTTATTCGGTAGAGCATCCCGGAGGTTTTGTCAGCAATCTGTTCTTGGTCGACAAGGTCCACGGTGGCAGGTGCCCAGTTATCAACTTGAAAGAGTTCAACGAGTGGCTGTTGTACCGCCACTTCAAGATGGAGGGCATCCACTCCTTTGAGACGTCCTGCGACCAAACGATTGGATGATCAGGCTAGACCTGAACGACGCGTACCTGATGGTGCCCATATTTCCCCCTCATCGTCGGTTTTTGCAGTTCAGGTGGGAAGGTCAGGTTTACTAATTCACAACACTCTCTTTCGGTCTATCCTCCGCGCCGTGGTGCTTCACGAAGGTTCTGCGGCCGGTTGTGGAGTTCCTCAGGGCGAGGGGAGTGCGGATGATTGTCTACTTGGACGACATGTTGTTTTTGGACCAATGTCCTCGGAGGTTGTCAACCCAGTTGCAGACCGCAGTTGACCCCCTTCAGGGTCTGAGTTTCATTATCAATGAAAAGAAGTCCCTGCTGGTCCCTGTCCAGTGCGCGATGTTTTTGGGGTACAACATCGATTTGGTAGCGTCTACACTGAGTCTTCACGCCAGGAAAATGCCAAAGATCGGACACGAGTTACGTCAGACTTTGGCGAAGAGTCAGATCTCTTTGCGCCAACTGGCACGCCTGGTGGGGTTGCTCTCTTCTTCCATTTAGGTGATTTTTCCCGGACCCTTGCACTACCGAGCCATGCAGCGCCTGAAGGCTTACCATCTCCATGGAGGACTGACATATTCTCAACTTATTCCCCTATTCCCCTATTGGACGAAGTTCGGGACAAAATGAGGTGGTGGCTTATGCACATGGAGGTCTGAAACAGCTGTGCGATTTTCGGGTCCGCCCCAGATATTGTTATAGAGTCCAATGCCAGTTTCTCTGGGTGGGGTGTCCTCTGCTGGGAGTTTTCCACCGGTGGCGTCTGGTCCACTTAAGAGCAGTCGTTACACATCAACTGCTTGGAGTTGCTGGCGGGCTCCTTCGCGGTTCAGTGCTGGATGAAGGACAGGGTGCAGTCGTGTGTCCTTCTCAGGATGGACAACGTTTCAGTGGTCCGTTACATCAATCACCTTAGTGGGACCTGGTCCAGGATGTTAGCGAACCTAGCCAAGGATTTCTGGCATTTTTGCCTCAACAACCAGATTTCGGTTACTGCAGAGTACTTACCGGGACGGGAGAACAAGATCGCTTTGAAATGCCTTATACCACTTCGGATTCGATCGTACCACAGAACACAGATAAAATATGAACGCAATGTTTACAAGATTGGTGATATATCAGTGTTCTGAGCTTTACTACGCGCACAGTTTTTCTTCCTTTTCCCTCACTTTGGTATATTCATTAGATATTAATGCATGTTAGTGATGCTTAACACATCATTATGATTTAGGATATATAGAGTTGTCCCCCATAATCAGCTTGATTATTTTCATTTCACAGATATTTCCCCTGATGAAATGCTAGGAAGGCCCGAAATGCATAGGGATATGTGATGAAGCTGTCTGACACATGTATGAATTAACATTGGAAAGCATATTCCTTGTACAAATGAACAACATAATCTGACAAAGAAAAAGTGATTCATGAAGTAAAAACTTTGATGGATTCAATTCATGGTTTTGAATAACTTTATTATACCCTTGGGTATTTAAACACGCGGTGCGCAGGGGGACAACCCCTACTTTGGAGTTGCTATATTTGTTTGAATTCAACGCTTGATGGTTCATTGAGCGGAGCCCCAGCCTGCACGCGACATCTTTTCATCTGTTGTACCTTTATTTCTCACTCCAGTGGTGCGTGTCCTACCCCTATTGCGATTGGCACTCCCGCCATCATCTGGATGACAGCGTATGGAAGCTGGACCCTCAGGTCTTTGCCTGCATGTCAGAGTTGTGGGGTCCTTTTTTCAGTGGATCTGTTTGCCTCAAGGCTAGATCACCAGCTTCCGAGACTTTTCAGTTGGCGGCCGGATCCTCTAGCGGAGGTGATGGATGGGTTCCTCCAGGACTGGCAGGGGGAGCAGGGCTATGCCTTCCCCCCATTCTCGATGATCATGAGGGTGTCAGTGCTCCTGCGTCACCAGCAAGCAGAGGTGGTGTTGGTCACCCCGCAGTGGAGGTCTCAAGTGTGGTTTCTGGTTCTACTGGAACTTACCTGGGATTTTCCAATCCCACTCCCCCACTCTCCTCACATCCTTCTCAGTCCGGATCACGCTCCTCATCATCTAGTCCAAGACGGAACGCTGAGGCTAATGGCCGGAGGATCTCCAGCGTCGCTGGATGCTCCCAGGTCTTTTGGAAAGGCTGAGGACTTGCCCTCCAAGGCATGGCTGGATAGCACAACAAAGAGATACCGATCAGCCTGGCACCGATGGCGTCGTTGGTGTCTGCGACGGGGTGTTGATTCCGTGGGGGCGGATGTAGTCCCTGTCCTGAATTTCTTGGCGAGTTTGGCAGAGGACGGCTTGGCCTATCGGTCAATTAATATCATGGACATGGGATAATACAGGGCTCACCTGTTGGTGAACACCCCTTGGTGTGCCGTCTCCTTAGGGGAATACGCCTGTCGCTTCCCCCAGAGCCACGATATTCTGTCCTGTGGGACGTGAACTGGGTTTTGAATCTGTTTCTCTCTTGGCAACCAAATAGGTTCCTCTCCCGTAAGGAGTTAACATTCAAGTTGGCGATGTTGGTGTGTCTCATGTCATGCAGATGGGTCTTGGACGTAAGAGCCTTGGATGTTTCTGCCAGAGTTTTTTCCCCAGAAGGGGTATCCTTCACAGTCAAACACATGTGTGATTTCTTACCCAGCTTTTCCTGACTCCCCGATGCTGTGTGTGGTTCAGTGCCTCCGTGCTTATGAAGAAATGACTGATGAGTCTCGCCCTCCGGGTGAAAGGCAACTGCTCATTGCGCTACGCAGACCGTACAAAGCAGTTTCTTCCCTGACGATCGCCAGATGAGTGCGTTGGGTGATGCAGGAGGCTGGTATAGACATGAAGCAGTTTGGTGCTCATTCAGCAAGGGGTGCGATGACTTCCAAAGCTTTTGCCCTAGTGGCAATGTTGGAAGATCTGATACTTGCGGCCAATTGGTCCTCGGATTCTACTTTTAAAAGAGGTTCAATTTTAGGCCAGTGGTTGAGGTGGCAAGGATAGTTGTCGACAAGCTTTGAACGGGCATAATCAGAAGCCTCCAGTCCTGCCGTAGAATAGGAATTTGCCTATTAAGGACTCAGAGGCGAGGATTATCCCTCCCAATGACTTCAGTGAAGTGGACCCTCCCTGTATTTATGTAAGTAAGATATTCATGGAGATTATTTGTTCTGATGACTTTTTAGCTCTGGCTTTCAGCTGTTGTGCCTAGTGTTGTGATACCTTTTAGCCCAGCTCTGCCTCTGACACTGCCTCTTTTGCAGGAAATGATGGTTCCAAGCAATATTGTGAGAAACTCCACCACAAGTGCATCGCGCAAAGAAAGAGTATGAGGAATGACCGAAAAAGTACTATCAGGGCTGGCTGGGATGCAGTCACTGAGGAAGGACAACTGTTGTTGGACTTTGTTTTCCTTTCCCAAGTGTTCATGGGAAATTTTGTTTGTTGATATTTTCATCGCTGCTGTGAAAATAAAAGCGGAGAAGGCATAATCCTCGCCTCTGAGTCCTTAATAGAATCGGAACTTACCGGCACCTAGGCTAGGCAAATTCCCATTCTTGGAGTCAATTACCTACTAAAATTGCATAATACTGTGCTCTTTTGTTAGTCTTTTAACTGGTAATGGTTTGCACAAAAAACATTTTTGTAACTATTGGAACAGTTCACACTTATGTTTTCATAACTTTTCCTGCTACTGATGATATACAGGTATAAACTATGTGTTGTTTATATGCACATGTTGACATTGAGAAAGAAACTCAGGGGTATATTCACAAGAACGTGTGCTAAACATTGTCAAAAAATGCGAACTCAACTTTACACATCGCAGCCTATCTTGGGAAAATAACCCAGTGTCAACGTGGAAGTTACAACACTGCGGTACCATGCGATAGTCCGCTGAAAACGCAGCCAATGTCAGCGATACAACCACCTCGACGGAGATAAAAACAAAAACCCCAATGCGTAAAAAGACGCAATGTGCCAAAACGCAATACCAAAACTGTGGTAACCAGCGAGAGGCCAGCAATACCCATGCATAATGCAGGAAAAAGCACAACTGTACGTCACCTCCAACGTGTCATTGACAACAAAGAGGCAAAGATGGCACACTACCTCAGACCATGTGAATGCCGTTGCATGGCAGGGGAGGACAATGAAAGAGCACAAGAGGCCCTAGACTGATGTGAATGTCAAAACCAAATAGCAACTCGCTGCTAACATGAAAGTAGCAATGCACCCCGGAGGAGGGGGGCCAGCAGAACACCAGGAGCTGAATGACATGGAGAAGATGGGGCCACAGTCACCAGTCAGGAGACGGTGACAGGAGTTGAGGATCTAGACACTGTTCAACATGACCCAACAGTACATCAACAGGGTACGCACCGACCAGGGAGTGGGTAAACGGGGGGGTAGGGCACTATGGCACACATGCACAATTAAGCAGAGCACACTGCACACCCACAATGACTCAGAATCATGTCCCTGATCCTATGGGAATTCTTCAGCACACACACAAACACCAAGTAGTTCCATGTACACCATGTGCTCAAAGGTGCACGCACACAACACATCAACAAGCACACAACCAACACAGGCACACGTGTGAAACACAGCAAACATGCATATATGTTAGCCACACTAACAATGCAAGAGACACCACAAGACGAGTAGCATGGCTGCAGTCCAATCACAATGACAATGTACACGGCATGACACTGAGGTGGCTGAGTGTGGACCTCAACTGGAAAGGAGCAGGTCACACTCGGACACAACCACCTGCACAAACAACCCCTGGTGTCAACTACACATCTCTGACCAAACCATGCCCAAGAGTCATGACTCGACAAAAAGCACAGGTGTCCCAAGTCTGCAACATCTCAGCATCCTGGAAGCACAGCACTGACAGGCACACCGCATGAAAGGGACCAGTGGCAGACAAATCAGAGCAGCAGGAGTGAATTACCCACCGTGCAGAATACACACATAAGTATAAGTGCACCTAAACATTGACAATATCCCGGTACAAACAGCACCAACTCCACAACAGAACACAGGACACAACATGCAAATTACATCTGGCACAGCAGGAAACTGTGACATGACAATGTACAAGTGCAACCTGTAACCTGCAAATATGTTTTATTCACACATGCTCTGCTTTTAGACATTTTGTACTGTCCCATGATTGCCAGGGATGACCACGTCACGTGCTCATGAGAAGTAATTGTTAATGATGGTGTTCCTACGGGCCATTGCTGCCACAGCTGCAGTGGGATGTGGTCCACCTGCCCCATCGTCCCCATCATCGTCCGATACTTCTGGAACTGGGATCCATGGGGCATTGGTGCGTACACACATGTTGTGCAACACACAACATGCAACAATCATCTTGCACATGATGTCCGGGCTATACATGAGCTTTCCACCTGTGCCGTGCAGGCACCTGAAACGTGACTTCAACACACATAAGGTGCATTCAACGATGCCCCTTGTGTGTATGTGGGCTGCATTGTACTGCCTCTGGGTGGGTGTGTTCGGGTCTCAGAGGGGTGTCATCATCCAAGGGCAGAGTGCATATCCTTGATCACCTGGAGACAGTGCAGGGAGAAAATAGTCAATACTTGGTTTGGCAGGATAGGATGGCAGGCCCACTAATCCAGTGACTCCTGTACTGGCAGGTGTGTGGGGTGAGTTTAAGCTGGTGCTGGCAACAACTCCAATAGTCATCAGGCACTCGAAAATGCAATGTCAGAACAACAAGGGGTGATGACTTGAGTCGCACACGGTTAGTGGCCCCGGATGCACAGCAGCTGACATGGGCCAACCGCCATGGGACGCTGAACTGCGGGAGACTGGGGTAGGGTCATGAGGCCAGAGCAAGGTCTTGTATGTGCCATAGGTGCATTCTGCGGTGTGTCTCGGGGGAGAATGGGAGGTCTACCCCCAGGGCATAATGCAGAGGACACATGCCAGCTGTGTCCGGAAACATGGCGGATATGAATGCCACGGACTCATGCCAGACACCAAGTCCAAGCCTGCCTGTTGCTGATGACAACCCCCAGGCCACAGGCTTAGACACCAACGATGTTCTGCCGGAGGCTGACGGTCGCTCGCGGTGCACAGGGTTAGTGGCACCACATGTCGCCGGCTTGCGTTGAACAGGGTTAGTGGCACCACATTTTGCTGGCTTGCGTTGAACAGGGTTAGTGGCACCACGTGTTGCAGGCTTGTGTTGAACGGGGTTAGTGGCACCATGGGTCGCTGGCTTGCGTTGAACAGGGTTAATGGCACCATGTGTCGTAGGCCTGCAACATTGAATTATGCCTCCCTGATCAAAGGGAGTCTGTTGCTGTGGCCACTGTCACGGACTTGGGGTCACTGCCATTCAGGGCTCAGGACACAGTTCCACATGTGGGTCCAACTGAGACAAAGAGTACGCTAGTGGACTATGTCAATGAGAAAGGAGTAATGTGCGCCAGCATCGTGGGGCCAGCGATGGTCTGCGGAGGCTGCAGAGGTCGCGATACTGTGGCTTGGAGCTTGCACCGGCACATGGTGGGACCTCTTTGACACATGACAGTGTCGGCAGGTGAGCAGTGCGGCCTTGGCCCGCTGGGGAGGGCAAGCCTGGATATCAGCGTCCTAGGATGCAGCAGGTGCGCAGGGTTGCAGGCCCCACTGCTCATGGCGTCGTCCTTGTGGTGTTGTATATGAACTTAGGTCCCTAGTGTAATTTTCCCGATTCATGCCCATATATAGGAATAAATCTCCCTATCCTTATATAGGCATAGAAATCATAACCATATTTAGACTTAGCCTATGCAGTCCAAATAGGGCATGGCTACTTCCACTAGTTCCGAAAAATCCACAACGATTTCTTGGAAAAACCCGCCTTCAGCAGTCAGGGACTTCCCATTGCTTGAATATTGATTTATCCAAGAACTCATGGAGTTTTCAAAGAACTGAGTCTTTGATGACGTTATTATGTCCAACCTTACGGCAAACTCGGCACCTTCAATCAATCAATCAATCATAGACATTTATAGAGCGCTCTACTTACCCGGAGGGTCTCAAGGCGCTAGGGGGAGGGGGGTGCTGCTACTGCCCGAACAGCCAGGTCTTGAGCTTCTTCCTGAAGGCGAGGTGGTCTTGGGTCAGGCGCAGGTCTTTCGGGAGGGAGTTCCAGGTCTTGGCGGCCAGGTAGGAGAAGGACCTTCCTCCTGTTGTCGTTCTTCGGATGCGGGGGACGGCGGCGAGGGCGTGACTGGCTGATCGGAGGTGTCGTTTGGGATCGTAGAAGTTGATGCGGGTGTTGAGGTAGCTCGGGCCTTGATCGTGGAGGGCTTTGTGTGCGTGGGTGAGGAGACGGAAGGTGATTCTCTTGTTGGCCGGGAGCCAGTGCAGGTCTCTTAGGTGTCTGGAGATGTGGCTGTGTCGTGGGACGCCGAGGATGAGTCTGGCTGAGGCGTTCTGGATCCGTTGGAGTCTCTTCTGGAGCTTGGCGGTGGTTCAGGCGTAGAGGGCGTTGCCGTAGTCCAGTCGGCTGGTGACGAGGGCCTGGGTGACAGTCTTCCTGGTCTCGGTGGGGATCCACCGGAAGATCTTCCGTAGCATGTGCAGGATGTTGAAGCACGACGAGGAGACGGCGTTGACTTGCCTGGTCATGGAGAGGGAGGAGTCCAGGATGAAGCCCAGGTTGCGTGCGTGGTCTGTCGGTTTGGGTGCGATTCCCAGGGCGGGGGGCCACCAGGAGTCGTCCCAGGCAGAGGGCGAGGATCCCAGGATGAGGACTTCCGTCTTGTCCGAGTTCAGCTTCAGGCGGCTGGTCGACATCCACTCGGCTACCTCTTTCATTCCTTCGTGAAGGTTGGCTCTGGCGGCGGCGGGGTCGTTGGTCAGGGAGAGGATCAGCTGGGTGTCGTCGGCGTAGGAGATGATGTTCAGGTTGTGTTGGCGTGCGATGGCCGCGAGGGGGCTCATGTAGACGTTGAAGAAGGTTGGGCTCAGCGAGGATCCTTGGGGTACGCCGCAGATGACTTCGGTGGCCTTTGATTTGTGCGGTGGTAGGCGGACTCTCTGGGTCCTTCCGTCGAGGAAGGAGATGATCCATTCCAGTGCCTTCTCCTGGATTCCGACGTTGTAGAGGCGCTGCACTAGGGTGCGGTGGCAGACGGTGTCGAAGGCCGCGGAGAGGTCTAGGAGGATGAGGGCCACTGTTTCTCCGTTGTCCATCAGGGTTCGGATGTCATCGGTGGCAGCGATGAGAGCGGTCTCGGTGCTGTGATTGGCTCGGAAGCCAGACTGTGAGGGGTCGAGGGATCCGTTCGTCTCGAGGAATGCGGCCAGTTGCTTGTTGACGGTCTTCTCGATGACTTTGGCCGGAAACGGGAGCAGCGAGATGGGGCGGTAATTCTTGAGTTCGGTGGGGTCCGCTGTTGGTTTCTTGAGTAGAGCGCTGAGTTCGGCGTGCTTCCAGCTCTCCGGGAAGGTGGCGGTGGTGAAGGAGGTGTTGATGATGTCCCGTAGGTGGGGTGCGATGACAGCGTCGGCTTTGTTGAAGACGTGGTGAGGGCAGGGGTCGGTAGGTGATCCAGAGTGGATGGAGTTCATCATGCGGACGGTGTCTTCGGTGCTGATCGGGGTCCAGGCGCGGAGGGTGGTGGTGGGGGGCGTTGGTTCGGTCATGTCGGACGTGGCGTTCGTCGGTTGGGTGTTGAAGCTGTTGTGTATGTCCGCGATCTTGTTGTGGAAGTAGGAGGCGAGGGAGTTGCAGAGTTCTTGCGATGGGGTGATGTCGTTGTTTCCGGCGTTGGGGTTGGAGAGCTCTTTCACGATGTTGAAGAGTTCCTTGCTGTTGTGTGCGTTGTTGTCCAGCCGGTCCTTGAATGCAGTTTTCTTGGTGGCGCGGATCAGTTGGTGGTGTTTTCGGGTGGCGAGCTTGAGGGCAGTCATGTTGTCCGGTGTTGGGTCTCTGCGCCAGGTTTTCTCGATAGCTCGGCAGTTCTTCTTGGAGCTCTTGAGTTCGTCGGTGAACCATGGGGCTTTTCTGCTGCCGGGTCTGCTGGGCGGGGTCCTCAGGGGGGTGAGTTCGTCCGCGCAGTTGCTGATCCACTCCGTGAGGTTGTCGGCGGCCTGGCTGGGGTTCGCTGAGCTGGCGGGAGGGTGCTGGCTCAGGGAAGCGGCGAGCTGGTCGGCTGTGATCTTGCTCCAGCTTCTGCGGGCAACCTGTTGCTGGTGGTGGTGGATCGTCGTTCTTCTGAAGGTGAAGTGGACGCAGCTGTGGTCCGTCCAGTGGAGTCCAGTGGCGTGGCTGAAGGTGATGTCTTTGCTGGATGAGAAGACGGCGTCGAGTGTGTGTCCGGCGAGGTGGGTGGGGGTGGTCACCAGCTGCTTGAGTCCGAGGTTGGCGAGGTTGTCGAGCAGGGTGGTGGTGTTGCGGTCGTTGTTGTTCTCCAGGTGGAAGTTGATGTCCCCCAGGAGGATGTAGTCAGCGGAGGGGAGGGCATGTGGGCTGACGAAGTCGGCGATGTCCTCGCTGAATCGTGTGCGTGGTCCCGGGGGTCGGTAGATCAGGGTGCCTCTGAGGGTGGTCTTCGGGTCGGTGTGGATCTGGAAGTGTAGGTGTTTGGCGGTGGTCAGGATGTCGTCTGTGCTGGTCGTGATGCGGATGGTGTCCCTGTGGATGATGGCGATGCCTCCTCCTGTCTGGTTGGCGGTGCGGTCCCTCCGGGTGATCTTGTAGCCCTCTGGGATGGCGATGGCGATGTCGGGCGCTGAAGAGGCGTTCATCCAAGTTTCCGTGAGGAAGGCGACGTCAGGAGCTGTGGTGTCGAGGAGGTTCCAGAGTTCGATGGCATGTCTGTGGACGGAGCGGGTGTTGAGCAGGATGCACTTGAGGTGGTTGCTGCTGTTGGGCGGCTTGGCGGGTGCAGGTGCGAGGCAGGTGAACTTGCAGGACTGGCAGATGAAGGGTCCGTGGGTGCGTCTCGGGGTGGCCCGGTAGCATCCTGGGACTCGTCCGTCGTTGAGTGCGTTGAGGGTGGCGGCGTCGTAGGTCCGGCGGGGGGGCTGGGGTCTGCGGGGGCCAGGGGTCCTGGTGCTGGGCGCGGTCCAGGCGCGGACGGGCGCAGACGGGCTTACCTTTGGCGCACCTTAGGCGCTCAATCGGTGCTCCCGCTGCGCGCGTCCGCTGCGCGGTCGCTGAGGGGGCGTCATAAGAAGGGAGCCGGGAGGGCGGGTCAGCAGGGAGGCGTGGAGCGCGTGGTCCTATCGGCAGGCGTGGGGGCGGGGTCGCGGCAAAACCGGCGCGAAAAACCAGGCGGGCGGCCCTGCTGCGGCTGGGGCTCCGGACTGGATCGGCGTCAGCAGGTAGCAGGCAGGCAGGTACGAGGCAGGCAGCAGGCGGGGAGCGAGGGGGCAGCCAGGCCGAGGGCACAGTGGTCGCTACTGATCCGGGGTCGGGGTCCCCTTAAGAAGGGAGCCGGGAGGGCGGGTCAGCAGGGAGGCGTGGAGCGCGTGGTCCTATCGGCAGGCGTGGGGGCGGGGTCGCGGCAAAACCGGCGCGAAAAACCAGGAGGGCGGCCCTGCTGCGGCTGGGGCTCCGGACTGGATCGGCGTCAGCAGGTAGCAGGCAGGCAGGTACGAGGCAGGCAGCAGGCGGGGAGCGAGGGGGCAACCAAGCCGAGGGCTCACACTTGCCCAGGCAAACACACGGTGGTTTGGAGCAGTTTGACTATCTACCTACACGACGCAGCTCGCCGAAGCAAGTGCCAAAGGAAGCCGACCCTCCAGCAGATGCACTGAGAGAGACGCTGTCTTTTTCTCTTGCCGAGAAATCCAGCTCCAGTATTTCCAAGCTACCCTTGCGGGTTGTTGGGAAATCGATTCCTGAGAGAGAGATACCAGACCTCCTTCATTCTAAAACCAAGGTACGGAGCTGATTAGACCCTTAGAGAAATCTTGGATAGATTCTTGGCAAAGAATACTGAAACTAAGCTACACCTCACTTACTCCTTCCCTTGTACTAGACCTAGGTTAGGTACACCGGGGTAGGCGTATTTTAGAAGCACCAGTTGAGTACTTTTAGTCTTTATTTATTAATGTATGTATTCTATGTATTTTATGGCTTAGAAACCATATCATGCTTTTACAGTATTATTTTATAATACTCTACGTACTGTACGCATTGTACTTTGCAACCAGTATTACGAATGTAGCAGTTCATTTCTCCTGCATGAGACAGAAGACTGTTCAATAAATACTTTTTATTGAAAACGCCCCTCTCTCTAAATTCTCTGCAGCTCTGGTGAAATGAAGCATGCACGGTTGACTGAGTGAAATAACTATCTATTGTTCCTGTGACTCTAGAGATACATTTCTAATTCTTGGGAAACAAAGTTGTCATGTTTATGCAGTTGTCAGAAACTAATCCCTTCTTGTTTATTCGAGAAAGTTTCTAGTGACCTCTTAGCTAGCTGGCACTCACAATTATGTCTAATATATTTGATAGAGACCTAGTCGACCTCAGTCCTACTTCTAATCTACAGAATATGTTATTCCAATGCGCAGAGCCTATTGGGAATATAGGAACTACACTACAGTGGCGGACTGTGAGACGCTGCCCTGTCAGTGACGTTGGCCTTTCCGGGAGAGAACCACGCTCTGCGCCACAGGCTTTTTTTCCACATCCCTGCGCAGCTCTGGCATATTCTGGCCAACCCATTATGCTCATGCACACAGGGGGGGGACGCAGTGAGCAATATTTCCGCTATCTGAGCCACGGCCTGGGGTGAGATGGTTGCGTCCACTGTTCACTACTCTCCAGTCACAAGCAGTTGTGGTCTACTAGGACATATGTGTGGTTTCAATACCCATGTCTGTCATGCAGATTCACGCCTCACTTGTCGTTGTGCACATTCCC
This sequence comes from Lissotriton helveticus, assembly GCF_964261635.1. Taxonomy (NCBI): domain Eukaryota; kingdom Metazoa; phylum Chordata; class Amphibia; order Caudata; family Salamandridae; genus Lissotriton; species Lissotriton helveticus. The sequence goes on from NC_136067.1 coordinate 571,729,318, forward strand.
ATTCACAGGTCACTTGCATCCTTCGCACATGGCTGCCTTCCGCATCTACACCTGTTCAGCTGTTGTGTGGGTGTGATGCCATGATATAGCTGTATTATGTGCAGGGGTAGCCCATGATCCCCATGGAGTAGTGTTATTGTATCTGGTAGGTGGGCATGTTGATTGATATGTTGTATGTGATTTGGTCATGTCTGCATTCCCACATTTGTGCGTTTTGTGCTGGTGGCGTTGAGGTGTGTGGTTTGTGGATTTGGCACTTACCAACAAGTAATCCAGTCCATATGTGCCATCCTGGAAACCCTGGTTGATGATGGACTGTCGGAAGATATAGGAATCGTGCACACTGCTGGGGTAGTTTGCAACGACATTGGTAAACATTCCCCAGTGGTCCACTATTGCCTGCTCATTGATGGATTGCATGTGCTTTCTTTGCAGTAGTGTTATGCAGTATCTTCAGGGGGCACAAGTGGGACATGTGTGCAGTCTATTGTACCCAACACAGCCGGGAATCCAGCTGTGGAGTAGAAGCCTTGCTTGGTCTCCTGCTGTTCCTGTGCAGTGTGGGGGAAGTGAAGGTACTGGGGTATGAAGCTGAGGATGGCACTAAGGACAGGTGTGATGAACTTTGATAGGGCTGGCTGAGACCCCTCCAACTCTGGCAGGTGTTGGTTGGAAGGTACCAGAGGCCAACAGGGGCAGCACTGCCAGAAGCTTTGTCTGCAGAGGGATGTTGGTTCTCCTCTGTGTTCGGACCGTCAACCTGTGGGCAATGTGGGTCATGATGCGGATGATGGTTGTCCTTTTGAGCCTGTAGTGGGAAAACGACATCCTCAGGCGTTAGGTCTGTGAGACTCGTGTGTTTTTGGTAGATCCGCTGTCCTACTCTGCCTCTGTGGTGGTCAGGGTGGGGCGGGTCCCGGTTCTGGGGGTGGTGTTGGTCCTGAGGGTGGTGGCGGTGGGTGTTGTGGCCCTGTTGGGGCTCCGAGCTGCATGATGAGTAGCTCCATGGCGTAGTTTGTTCTTCTGGTGTGGCTGTGTGTGGGGCTCCATTGCCTGCAGTTCATTGTGAAAGGGGTGTTGCGGTTGTCTCATGTGTTTTTGCACAGGAACCCCTACTCTGCATCTCATTAGGGTTAGTTGGTGGTGTCCACTGTGGAGATAAATGTTGGGGCAGTTATTGCGGGAATACTGGCGATGTCTACAGTTTGCACCAGCTTGTGAATGGGGTGTTAAATCTGTCTCCACTTTTGATGCGTTAAGGTGGGGATAAATCGGAGATAAGTCCTTGTGAATATCCCCCTCAGAGTTACACTGCTTAGCAAAATAAGAAAATGTGCCTTAATTTTAAAAAAACCTGAAAATAACCTTCTGTAGAAAAAAATGTGGTCTTTATCCTTTTCAGAGAAATGTAACTTACATAGCGTGTGTCGAATCATGAAATATCCATAACCAAACACGAAGCTGTAATTTAAAAATACTTTTTCATTGTGCACATGCTACAAATTTCTTGACAGTAAAAATTAAAAAATGTTCATAAAGGAACAAATCTGTCCAAAAATCTTAGTTTGCAGATATCTGTCATTTGTACTACCAAACATTATGGAATATCCTTAATGTCATGCAATTGTAAATGTGTTTTGCCATAAAACTTGTATTTGTGGACGCTCTCTCAAAATAGTTATTAATTTTTTTGTGAAGATAATATGATACTAGCAAAAGGCCTGCCATGCTGCATTGCCAAAAAATGTCCTACTTAAAATAGCATTCTAATCATGTGTGTGGTCACTACATATTACAGAGGAACATCCAAGGTAGCAACCCTTTCAAAAAATATTTTGAGGAGAAAAAGTTGCACTGATTTTTCATGGTTGTTTGGCTGAAGTATTTTAACTTCATGTCAGCCAGGATTCTGTGAAAACCTACCAAACACAGATATGTTTTGAACATTTGCGTAAGTGTATCACAGCAGTTTCTGTTACCAACATTGCCCTTCAAATGTAAAAGTATATTTAAGCGAGAGCAGACAGGGAATTTTTGAGATGACCATTGTGGCTTTGGGAAGCCTGAACAAGTGTGATTATGAAAATGGTGGCTTCTAGCACAGAAACAAAAAAATGGGTATAGCTAAAGATAAGAACGAAATTATAGTTCATTTCCATGGAGCACACTCAAGGTGGAAGCACAGGATTGTACATATAGACAATATCAGAGGCAAAGCAAAGTTGATGATTTCAAGAATGCAGTTATTGCATGGGACTTTGGAAAAGATAGAACCATGTGAACAAGATGAATTGCTGTTTGTCGCAAAGGGTGTTTATTGTAAAGCAAGGACAGCACATGGAAAATTGACAGAATTGGCTCAAAAGTAAAATGTGGGCTTGTCCAAGAGGAAAATGCTACAGGGAAACCATAGATTGACATACTGATCAGGAACTAGAAAAGAAGAGGTGTATAGAGTTTAAAACACATATTCGCGAGCTAGTAATAGGGATACACACATGGAGCATGCAGACTGTGTAGACATTTTTTTCCGGGCTAACAGTGGATGATCTGCCATATGATCTGAGAGACACCATCTCTTTGGTTGTGAGGAATTTCACAGGAGATGAGATTGGACTGATTCTAGGGGTAGAGCTAGTCCGCATACAGATTAAACCAGATGCTGAATTTCCAAGAACACCTCAGTACAACCTGACCCTGGAAACATGGCCGGAATCACACCAGTTATTGCGTCCATGATTGTGCAGGGTTTTCTAAAGGAGATCATGGGAAGTCAGTGTAATTCACCTATAATGGGGATACAGAAACCGAGCGCAAAGTATAGGATTGTGCAGGTCCTGAGGAGGGTCAACACGATTGTGATTCCATGTTGTCCTGTGATACCGAATACTGATGTGATTTTATTTCAATTTCCTTGCAAAGCTGAATTGTTTTCAGTGATTGATTTGTGCTACTCATTCTTGTCGATCCCCTTACATGAGTAAAGCCAATTTGTATGTGTTTACTGGCTGGACAACCATGTGTTAACATGTGTATCATATTCCACAAGGGTATACTGAGAGTCCATCGATCTTTAACCAGATCCTGAAAAAGAACCTCAAGAGTTTGATGCTGCCGAAAAGCTCAGTGAGGTACATCAATGACCTCCTGATTGCTTGAGAAACCAAGGAGGCTTGTAGGAACAATACCATTGCTCTACTGAACCACTTGGCAGGGATTGGTCATAAGGTGCCCCCGGGCAAGCTTCAGTATTGCTTGCCTGAAGTTCAGTATTTGGGTCATCACAGGTAAAAGAAAGGTTTCACCACACGGAATTGAGGCAATCATGACAATGAATTCGCCTACTACACAGAAGGAAGTCAGAATGTTCTTAGGAATGGTTGGGTATTGCCAACAGTGGATACCCAACTTCTTGCTGAAGGCTAAGCTCTTATAGAAATTGACGCACAATGATGTGAGTGATCCGGTACAATGGGATAAGGACAGCTTGATGGTCTTCTTAGAGCGGAGAGAAGACCTTTGTCGTGCTCCAGCTCTGTGCATGCCCACATTATAATAAAGCATTTTTAGTCTGTTGTGAGAGGGAAGGTTGTGCTCTATCTATACACACCCAGGTCCGTAGACCAGTGTCTAACTATTCAGCTACATTAGATCCTGTAGCTTCAGCATTGCCCAGATGTCTTAAATCAGTTGCTGTAACTGGTGTCAGCATTAAAAGGTGGGAAAGTATTGTAATGGGTCTTCTTCTTACTGATGACGAAAACCAAAACACAGCACTTAACTAATAATAGACTTGCCTGCTATGAGCAGGTCTTATTGGCATCTGAGAATGTGACGTTGAAAAGATGTTCTGTATTAAATCCTGCTACTTTGATTCCTATTCCAAGTATTGAAGGAGAAGATTGTGAGGACAATGACTGGCTGCATGTAACTGAGCTATGCACCAAGCCAAGACCGACATTGTCAATGAACCTCTACCTGAATCAGACCAAGTCCTTTTTGTTGATGGTTCATGTCTGACAGACAATGAGGGTTACCTTAGAGCAGCATTTGCTGTCTGTATAATTTCTGGAGTTGTGAAAGCTGCTTGGTTACAAGGAGTACACTCCGCACAAGTGGCTGAAATCATTGTCTTGACCCGTGCATGCCTTGTTTCTGATCACATTTGAGTCACCATCTATACGGATAACCAGTTCGGTTTCGGTGTAGTTCATGACTTCGAACAGCTATGGTCACAGAGGGGGTTCTTAATGTCATCAGGATCTCCTATCAGGGATGGGGAATATGTGAGATGAAAGTTGGAAGACTTACTGCAGCCTAAGGAAGTGGTCTTGGTGAATTGTGCTGCCCATGGGAAGAGGGAGGATTTTGTCACAGTGGGAAACAGATACACGGACGAAGTCGCCCGCTTTTGTGCTATTCATGGTTGCATCTTTAATGAGGATTACTCAGGTGAGAGCACATAAAGACCTGAGGGTCGTAGATATTTTGCTGTGAGCCTTCCCAGTTTATATCTCCCCTCCCACCATTTTAACTAAGGGAGCCAACCACGCCAATAAAGTCTATTGTGGACTGACTCACCTTTTTTAACCCACCTCTACTTCACGACTACACTTCTCTTGCCCTCTCACACGCATGCACCATATGGCTGGAAAAAAAGATCTCCGATAAAGAGCCCCTTTACGGGTGCCCGTCAGACATTGCAGCGCCAGTCTGACGAGGAGCAGAACCCATATGATGAAGCATGACACCTAGCTTGCTGGGTGTGTGAGGGTTCTAGTTCCCCTTCCTCCTTGTCCTCTACGCTACACACTTACACTGTCTTTTTACATTCCTTTTGGGGAACTTTGTACCCTTTTTGTGTTACTAGTTGTTCGGACTTGTACACTGGACCCCGTTAAATAAAGTCCGCCACGGTTCCCCCTTTTGCTGATACAGATGAATTTGGTGCCAAAAGATGAATGCTGGAAAGAAGCCCTTGAGCCATATTGCAAAGTGGGGAGGTCCCTTTAATAGGATACAGCTCAATTTCATTGAGATTCCTAGGTGCAATGGACTGAGGTACATTTTGGTTGTAGTGTGTGTCTTTTCATGGTGGGTGGAAGCTTACCCGACCAGAAGGTGAGACAGTCTTACAGTAGCTATGGGCCAGATGTAATCGATTCCTTAATAGTGATTATTACCGAAACGCTATTAAGGAATCAGTAAATGCAATGTAGGTAGGAATCGCTAAAATATTAGCGATTCCTTAACATTCCTTAATAACGAATTGTTAATACCGATTTGTTATTAAGGAATACCTGGCCATTCATTCATATGGGCCAGGAGGCCCATAGGAATGACTGGAAAGACATTCACTATTAGCAATTCGGTATTACCGAATCGTTAATAGCAGGAGGTATTTCAAGGGTGCCAGGGTGTCCAAAGGACACTCTGTTGCACCCCTGAAATGTGTATGTGTGTACATGTGGCACACATACATGCTCTAAGGTTATGGCTGTGTGCCTCATGGCACATTTCAAAAAGAAAAAAAGTGCTTTTTGAAAGAAAATCGCTACTTACCACCAACTTGAAGTTGGTGGTAAATAGCGTTTCCTTAAGGCACTGTTTTAAGTGCTACCTACATTGCATTTAAGGAATCGGTATTACCGATTCCTTAAAAGCCAGTGCAATAAGGAATCGGTATTAAAGAATCTGTATTTACCGATACCTTATTTACCAATTCCTTACCGTCATCGCACATGGCTATTTACACAATTTCCGCGCTAAAGACCGGTATTTAGCCACCTACATCTAGCCCTAAATTGTTACCTAGAGAGTTGATTTGGTGGTTCAGGTTTCCAACTTCATTGGAGTCGTATAGAGGAACTCACTTCCATAGTGAGATCATGAAGCTGTTTGTGTACAGCTTTGAAAGTTCATCAGAAATTGCACTGTAGATACAGACCGGAGGCATTAGCATTGTGGAGCAAATCAATGAAACTCTAAAGATGAGTATTGCAAAAGTGCAACTTCGCAACTTCATTAGGTTGGCATGATGCATTGTCTTTGCCTTTAGATGAAAACCTTACGTGACGAATTTTGCATGTGACTAATGAGCGTTATAATTTGTATGTTTATGTAACACATTGATTTAAATGTGCTCAGTAACAATAATTATGTATACATGGGGGGACCGAAGTAACTTGGGTCTCTACATTCCCGTACCTGGGTGTCTTATTTGACGATAGGTGTTCTTGGGTTCCGCAAAGGAGGGTGAAGAGAAATGCTATGGCTAGATCAACAGGTGCGGTTCTTGATTTTGCCCAGAGGCCATGTTGAATATAAATAAGGCTAAGAGCATTTCCATTGTGAAGAATGGCTCAGAAATGTGGGGTTATAATAATTGCACTGAGCTCCAAATTTTTGAAAATATATTCTTAAGTAGTTTACTCTCAGTCCCCCAATCTATATCTTCGAATATAATTCAGCAAGAATTGGGCCTCGGCTATGTTACTGATGCGATTAGAATGTCTCCATTCTTAAATGGATTTCATTCTGGTCTAATCATGATTTGGTGTTAAACAAAGAGATCATATGAGATTGTATGGCTCTTGATAGGGCTAATAGTATACCGTGGTTGAGACACTTGAAAAGCACAGCTCAGTTGTTAGGTCGCCCAACCTTGTTCGACAACCCAGAAAATATATGTTGATTGATTGATTGATAAAGCTTTATTCGAGATATATATACTCATAAAAGCACAAACGAATATTTAAAACATTAAAAACATTATTTCATACATATAAATATAAATGTTTTTTTTTAAAAACAGTTGTGCAGCTTCATCAAATAGGCAAATTAATAGAAATTTTAAAACGATGTCAAGTTGCATGAAAAGATATAACCCTCCGCCTAATGGACCACGCCCACCCTAGATATTTTGCTGTTCCCAGGACAATCGGCATGTGGGTAGATGTACAGATAATTCTTAACCCTTCAACACCACTAGATACCCCGAGGTTTCGACAGACTGGGGCCAACCATACTCTCCTTGGATTCACATATGCCGTGCACAAGAATAAAAAGTGGACTATACTTTCATTGCTTGCATCGCACATTGGGCAGGATGGAATATTAGAACTCCGCCATCTGCCCGTCAGGGATCTCAGGGGAAGGGATCCAGACCTTAACTGAAAAAATAACTTCCTGTCCATGGGGACTGTAATACTGTCCCAATATTGTTCTAACACAGGAGTCATTTTAAATTCCAGAAATCTACCCCCCATTGTGTCAGGTTTTGTATTTCTCCAGAGTCTACCATCTATGTAGTCCCAGTACAGGGACTTAATATTGTTTTTACTTGGAAATACTTCCTCAGATGGATTGCCCCAGAGTTTAGGGAGGCCAAGTTCACCCAGAGCAACCCTGAGTTTCTTTAACCAAGGTATTTTATGTAAGGTATCTGCTTTTATTAGAGCTAGAAACCCGTCAGCATAATGCCGAATCTCAGGGGTGGTCCAAAGGCGTCTCCAGTAAAGAATAGGCCGTAATCGAGCACTGTCACTGACCAATCTCCTCCCTAGGTCAAGACCAAGCGGGATTAATGGCGCACTCTGTGGGAGCCCCGTAATTCCCTTTAAAAACCTGTTCTCAGATATTTGCATGGGGAGAAGCTGTTAAAATCCCGACACTTCTGCCCCATACAGGGCTGACCCTAAGGCTTTAGCATCATATACCAGGAGAACTGGTTTTATAGGCTTAGTTTTGGATTTTGAGTGCTCCACCCGTAGTGCCCCCGAAATCTGCTGGTGTCTCAAAACCGCCTTGCCTATGTGCTGAGACCAACCTGGCTTACTTGATATCTCGACCCCAAGATAGGTAAAAACACTAACTACCTCAAGCTCACTGTTGTTTAGGAAAATCTTTGGGCGAGGTCTACACCTTGGGGTAAAAGCCATCAGCTTGGTCTTGCTAACATTGACTTCAAGGCCGTGCTCCTGACAGAAAACATCAAATATGTTGAGAGCCCGCTGCAAACCAGCCGGAGTTTTGGACAAAATTAAAGTATCGTCAGAGAACATCAGGATCCTGAGGCCCGCTAACGATGGAGCATCCACACTTGCATCCAACATCCTGCCCACGATTCCATTAATAAATAGGGAGAAGAGCAAGGGTGCCATTGCACACCCCTGTCGTACTCCCCGCTCGACAGGGAAGTTGGCAGTGGACTCCCCATTCACACCCCACTGAACCCTGCAGCCTCATGATCAAGGTGAGCAACTCTGGTGGTACCCCCATTCTGCTCAAGACTGACCAAAGTTTACTTCTTGGGACCAGGTCGAAGGCAGCCCGCAAGTCGACAAACGCGACATATAGGCTGCCCTCGCCAAGCAAGACCGTCCCCCACCGCAACATGGTGAAACGGAATACCTGGTCTACCGTGCTGGTCGCCCGCCGGAAACCAGCCTGGTAGGGAGACAAAGCATTATTCTCCTCGACCCAGTCCATCAGTTTGTTTACCACCATCTTCCCGATCACTTTTTGGACAGTGGCAATCAAACTTATTGGCCTGTAATTCGCCGGGAGTGACCGATTTCCTTTCTTAAAGATGGGTATAATAATTGCTCCCTTCCATGTTTCTGGGATTGCAGCCCCCATTGAGATAGCATTTCCCAGTAGGGTCACATACCTGGCCCATCGTACTCTGTCGTTTTTAAAAACATCGGAGGGTATCCCATCTATACCCGGTGCCCTGCCCCCTTGCAAGCTACTAATTACAAGTTCTGCTTCTTTCTGGGTAAACAGACTTTCAATGCAAAATACAGGTGAAATTGCTTCCACGACCATGACTTCCTTTGCCTCCGCATACTGGGGTTTAAAATACTCCATCCAGGCAGCCTCATCGACATTATTGTCTGGTTTGTTAGGGGTGCCGCCTCTACCCCATTTTACAATATTCCAAAAGAACCTGGAGTCTTTCGCCCCCGAGGCCTCAAGCAGTTCTTCCCAATGATCTTCATCCCACTTTTTCTTAGCCAGGCGAACACTACCATTATATTGCTTCCTGGCGGCAGAAATCGCGACCTAGTCCCTAGTTCCAATTGCTCTACCCAATGCTAGTCTGGCCACCCTACACTGCTTATTAAACCACCTAGCTAGTTTGGGTACAACTTTCCTATTTGTTTTAAGAGGTCTAACAAAGTGAGGTTTTAAAATAGAGAAGAACTTATTGTGTATATCTGCAATTAGCCTAGACCCTGGAGTTATAGGACTTACTACCTCAATGGCGCCAATTGCAGAATCCACCTCTGAGATTATAAAGTCCATAGACTCCACGTTCGCCAAAACACTTGACCATTTAAGTCTGCGTGTGTCGTTGGCTATGTCGGGCAGCACTCCACCACAAGGTTGGGAACTACCTGTCATGGGTGTCCACCAATTGTGGGTGACACAGAGGGGATTGTGATCGCTTTCCAATCTACCCTCAACTTCCATATCACGTACACCCTGCCATAGATTAAGACTACAAATAACGTAGTCTATTCTACTTTTGCTATGGCCATTGTCAAATGTACAGGCACCTTCCTGGTCGCCCCTAGTTCTTCCATTTAAGGCCCTCAGCCCATATTCCAGACACATAGCATTTAATAACAATATGTCCTTCGTCCACCGTTTCACTGGAACCAAGTTTACGGGTGGAACACCCCATAAATTATCCTCCTCCTGTCCCAATGGGTTCTCAGTATTGTCCAACGGTTCAAATGTCCTATTTAGGTCACCAGCCACCACCACTTGATTTCCCAGAGACTTCGATTCAAGGAACATATACAAGGCCTCTAGGGTCGGTGAGCTCCCATTGTTGATACCCCTGGCATAAATATTATAAATGTCTACCGCACCCCTCTTGTCCGATGTCATTCTTAGCAATTGGATGTCCTTGGAACCCAAGTCCAGGACTTTTATTTTAGCCTGTATTCCCTGTTTTACCCAAACTGTTAAACCTCCCATAGGTCGGCCCCTTGCACCTCTACTTGCTGGAATTGAAAAGTTTAGATACCCTGGTAAAAAAATAGGCTCACACGCCCATGTTTCCTGGAATAGGCATACTTCGAACTCCTTAATAAAATCTATCCAGTTTTGGGATAATAACCGGCTAGACAATCCCGCGATGTTCCATGATAGAAGCTTCCCCAGGATTGGGCCAATTCTGGCTCTGGCCTCGGGGACTAATGTAGGAGATAGATTAATTGGGCTTTCAGTATTCCCTTCATGGACTAACCCGAGGTCCACAAAGTTATTTACAGATTCTTGGGAATTGCTAGTATTTACCGGAAGTACTTCCTCTCGCCCCATACTATGCATACGGGCCCCACAATTTGCCCTCAGATTCACAATCTTCCCACAGATGTTCTCCTCATTTACGGACATTCTTATGTCCAAACTAGGCACAATTAAGTTCCCACACAAATCCCCCTTTTGTATCATATATCCCCCAGTTCTCAGGGAATAATCCGGTTTCGGTCACCAGCCCCAGCCCAAATTTCTTATCTCATCATGGGAATTATAGGTTGGACCATTGTAAAAATTTGGGCGTAACATTGGGACAGGGTTTGGAGCACTCCCTAACAGAGGAAAATAACTAAAATTACCCAGGTCGCTATTCACAACATGTTGTACCTCCATTGGTCTTGGGTAAAAGAAGGTAAGATCCACAATACCGATCCCTCCGCTAATGGTGCCCCAACCTGGCTTTGTTATCCAACTTGCCACCCTTGGTTCTTGGAAATTTATTACAATACATTCCCCCCCCCCAGGTTTTTAGGGGTACAACCAATCCAACTAATCCGTCTTACCCCGATGATCAAACCATCACCTTCCCCAGGCAATGGCCTATTAACCCTCAACCAGTGCATGACCTTATTTTTCAACATCTGGTAGGTTTCTCTTTGTCCTGGCAATAAAGGTGGAACATTGGTTAGGACAGCCACATAGGGGTACGAGTCCGGGGTAAGGTTCATAGGGGGTATCTTAGAGGAAGGTTTCATCACTGGGAATGTAGGGCGGTTAATGTCTGGAACCACAGGACGGGGTTTTGTTACATTTTGTACAGCCCGGGAATTATTCAGTGCACCATTGTTTCTTCCGTGGTCGTTATTACTATCAACCACCAAGCCAGAAGCAAGTGTCTGGATGCTAACTAAGTTTTGAGCACCATTATTTAGGGGAGTGGCTTTTTTGGGACATTCCCTGCTACCCTTTACCACAACATTTGGAAGCTTTGCTTTCCCCCCAGTGGTACTACATAGAGGCAATGGCAGTTCGATATTAATCTTACTATTTTTTCCATTTCCCTTGGGCCCTGTTACAGTGCTAACCACAGGAGGGTGCAATTCCACCGTGGGAGTACTTTCATCCTGTCCTGCAGAATGCTGGGTATTACTACTCTCTCCCGTCCTTAGATGAAACTTAATTAATAATTTTGTGGAGAAGAAGTTATCCAAACTAGCCTGCTCAAAATGATCTAAACGATCCGCTAGTTTTTTTACTCGATCCTCTAAAGGAGCGAGAAGAGACTTTAACAGTCTCTCTAGTTCAGAAACCAAAAGCGGAATAGACGATATTGCCTCAGATGGCACTATCGCTATGGGGGCTAGACTTACTGGAGCGACTTCCCCTACTCCCGTCAATGCCCTAGCAGGGCTACTTCCAACTGAATTCCCCACCTTTCTAGTTTTTCTCGTGGGTTTTGGGACATAACTTTTCTTGGGAGCCATACTCCTCTTCCTCTTGGGACAGCATAAGATGGTACACTGGGTTGAGCCATATTTGGCTGGCCCATAGATAAATCAGTAGAAATATTAAAAGGGATTTCGGGCAGAGTAGAAGTATCAGGTTCCAAAGCCAAAACGACCAGTGGCTCTATAATTGGAGGGAATGGGTAGGATGTTTCCAATACAACTGGGAGTGTTGTAGAAGAGAGAGGAGTAACCAATGCCGGAAAGCTTTGTGGGGTACGTTTTTCTACTGGAATTTTCAAAAGTTCAATAGATAACCTACGTTCTGCGCGTTTTTCCGCCATGGCAATATCCTTGTCAATGTCTATGGTACATCGATTAAAATATTTGTCCAATGGACCCATGATAGCAGGCCCTGCTTCAGGCACCAAAGTGGTGCTATTAAGTGATAAGGACATGATGTGAAGTCACCTGGGCTTTTACCACCAACAACAACCAGGGAGCAATTTACACTACAATACAAGTTACGAGACACTCTGTTAAAAGCTAAATACCGCAAATATAAATGTCAGAGGGCTGGCCCAGCCCGGCCTCCTCCGGCCCCGGATGGCCACAGACGGTCCCGCCCTTGTCCCGGGCTTCTCCCGGCGCGCTCCCGCGAGGCGGTAGCACTATTCGTCTTTAAACAAAGAGTTACTGCACGCTCATAGGCTGATAGGCGGGTGGGCGTGGCCAGCGGGGAGAGCAGCCCAGATGTTGTAAATCGGGCGCGCAGGGACTCCTGGACACTGGAGTCCCTGCTTGTGTGCTCGCAGCCCCACCGACACTATCACCAACCCGCAGTCCTTAGAAGAGTGTCCAGCAGCTTCAACAAGCAGAAAGCGCTGCGGGACCCGCGAAGCGGGTCCGGCGAGGCGCTGAGGGATTCTTAGAAGCAGGAACAGGCTGTAGAATGACGAGTGAACAAGTGCCAGGTAAACAGTAGTAGCTCGGCTCAAAGCTGTCCCAATGCGCTGAGGAAGGAGCCTGTTTTTCAGTCCGTTGGCGGGGGGGCGTGGCCAGCGGGGAGAGCAGCCCAGGTGTTGTAAATCGGGCGCGCAGGGACTCCTGGACACTGGAGTCCCTGCTTGTGTGCTCGCAGCCCCACCGACACTATCACCAAACCGCAGTCCTTAGAAGAGTGTCCAGCAGCTTCAACAAGCAGAAAGCGCTGCGGGACCCGCGAAGTGGGTTCGGCGAGGCGCTGAGGGATTCTTAGAAGCAGGAAGAGGCTGTAGAATGACGAGTGAACAAGTGCCAGGTAAACAGTAGCAGCGCGGCTCAAAGCTGTCCCAATGCGCTGAGGAAGGAGCCTGTTTTTCAGTCCGTTGGCGGGGGGGGCGTGGCCAGTGGGGAGAGCAGCCCAGGTGTTGTAAATCGGGCGCGCAGGGACTCCTGGACCCTGGAGTCCCTGCTTGTGTGCTCGCAGCGCCACCGACACTATCACCAACCCGCAGTCCTTAGAAGAGTGTCCAGCAGCTTCAACAAGCAGAAAGCGCTGCGGGACCCGCGAAGCGGGTCCGGCGAGGCGCTGAGGGATTCTTAGAAGCAGGAAGAGGCTGTAGAATGACGAGTGAACAAGTGCCAGGTAAACAGTAGCAGCGCGGCTCAAAGCTGAAAATATATGTAAAAAAGATCTTGTGTGGGCCAAGACCTCATTTCTACACATAGCATCACCAGACAGGGAGGCCTCTAAATTATTTAAACCTACTGTCCGTGCCCACCAGCTCCTAAAAACCTCCTATTCTATGGAGCCTTGCCTGGATATTGTCACCAAACCCCAACACGGCTTTCTTTTCACGAGATTTAGGTTTAATTATTTTCATTGTTTGTTGGCTTACCCTTTAGGCTGGGCTAAGACAACCTGAGTCCCTGCTCATGTGATTGTTTCTCAAGGCAGGACATTATGCATTTTCTCCTGTTCTGCGATTTTTATTTGTCTATACACAGGCGTTATTTCCTTCCAATTTTTATAGTACGAAGGCTTTCTGCAGGCTAGACCAACTCTTTTATACCTGCAGATGTTGAGTAAACCTTGGGAAATTTCAGCATTGCTAGCTTTCGGATTTATGACGTTATAACGCATACTTTTACTCCGCAGACCATTACAACGCGACTTTTACTCCGCATACCGTTACAACGCATAGCGCCTTGGGGCGCTGGATAGTGGTAAGTATAATTTACTATTCTAACTCCAGTCCCCGTGGACCCTAGGGAAGGTGTTGGATAGTAAATTATACTTATCCCCTATCCTAGAGCGCCCCCCAGTGCAATGCGTTGTAATGGTATGCGGAGTAATGGTCGCGTTGTAATGGGTCTGCGGAGTAAAAGATCCGTTGTAACGGGTGTATACCCTAGCTTTCTAGTTGCAGCAGTTAGGACAAGGAAAAAAAGGAAATAGTGAGTGAAGCAGGTATATGTGACCGGATTGTATGTATTCTTGCCCTTTTGTAATTCATAATGATATATCCCTATATGGATCTATGATTATATTTTAATCAAGGATGATTTTATGTTACATGCTTTTTTTTGTTTCTAATGATAACCGAATAAAGTAATTTTGACTGTATACATGTGTTTTATGAATGTACGTGTTGTTTCTTATGTTGGCCGTATTCCGTAGGCCTGATGTGTATTTTTCCCTACCGCTCTCGAAGTAGATTTTCTTTTGCAGGTGGAGAAATGCATCTTTGTTAATCAGAATAAGGTCTTTGTTTTAGGAGTTAGGCTTAGGGAGGAAAAGATACATTGAATATACATTAAAAGGCGATGCTGATAATGTGGAATTATGTTCTTTCTCACCGGAGAGAGCCTGAGAAACAAGGTCATCGAGCCAAAGCCTGGGAGCATTGTTGCAGCATGGAAAGTTACCTACGAGGAGGCGTCTTGCGTGGATGGGGTGATACCGCATAGCCTGATGGGGGTTTGTATTCGATTCTTGTATTGGGGTTAGGAACAGAGTCTGTGGACTTCTGACTTGCCTGAGAGGAGAGATCCTCTTAGAACGAGCTCTGTAGCTTTATGCTACTTGACCAATGCAACATGAATGGTCTTCTTGTCAAGCCTTCACGAACTGACTCCATTCCAGAACTTGCCTTGGAGAATAGTAGGGATGTCAGGTTAGTGGTAGTGTAGGGACAGACTAATGCAAGTCGGGGTCCCCCAGAGAACCATGCCCTGCCCAGTTTTATAGTATATTGGCCCTTTGGCTAAATCACTTATTAAACCAGATTAGCTACTCCTCTCTGAAATCATGCCCCTACCCAGCCGCATGGAAAAAGGCATTCCTGCTGCCATTACTAAAAAAACGGATGCTGACCCTAGGGTGCTCAGCAATTTTAGACCTATTTCACTGCTGCCAGCTCCTGCTAAAACTTTGGAGAAGGGGGCTAACTGCCTTCTATTTGATTCTCAATCGGGATTCTAAGGTGGGTGAAGCAAGGAGACCACATGTTTAGAAGCCTCTGAATATGTGAGAGAGACTGTGGACCAGGGGCTCATCTGCCACACTGGTACTGTTAGACATGTCAGCAGTATTTGACACAGTTGGACACCCGATCCTGCATAGGAAACTGAGTCAATTGGGTGTGCATGAGAATGCATTGTCCTGGCTGCAGTGGATCCTGGGGGTTCGGCTCTGAACCCGTTGCTTTTCAATCTTTACCCATTGGCCACCCTTATTGAATCCTGGGGTGTGAGGGTAGTTTCCTAAGGGAACGACATGCAGTTGGTGTTCTCTTTTAAAGAACAATCTGTGGCAGCCTTCCATAATGCCTAGGAATGCCTGAAGAATATTTCAGTCTGAATGAATAGGAATTTCCTGAAATTGAATGCAGAAAAGACTGGGTTCTTGTTCTTTAGTCAGGAATCAACCCTCCATCAAATCTCTGGTGGCCCATGGAGCTGAACACAGCTCCATTCCAGCAGATTCAATAAGAAACTTGGGAATCAGGCTAAATAAGGACCTATCATTTACAACGCAGGTGCGTCACATCTCCTCTACTTGCTGTTGAAAGATGAGGTCCATTAGGAAATATATACCGTTTCTGCTGGAGGAATGCAGTAAGATTATGATCCATGCTCTGGTGACTTCACAGCTTGACTATCTCAACAGTGTCTAGCTGGGGCTATCTGCCTTGCAGGTAAAAACTATTCCAAATTTCGCAGCAAGGCTGAATTTGTGATCACCCGTCTGGCATCATATCTCCCTTATTTGAGGCAATTGCATTGGCTCCCAGAACCCAGAAGGATAGAGTTTATAGTCACTGACCTGGCCTTTCGAGACACTAGGGACATAGGCCCTAGGTATCTTAGGTAGAGGTTGAAATTATATCATCAGGAATGGGCCCTGAGATCCAACCACCTATGACTTCTTCTGTTTCAAAGCTTTTCAAATACCCAGCAAGGTGGCAGGTCCTTTTCGGTAAAAATTGCAAAACTCTGGAACTCCCTGCTGGTCCACCTGTGCCTGATTGAAACAGAACTAGAGATAAGAATGGCTTTAAACACCTGTTTTCTTATTCAGGCATAGCTTCTTGTTTGATCCTCTCATTAGTCTGCTACTAGCGCCGGGACAGCTCTTCTGAGGTAGCCTTGCGCTCTATAAATATCTATTACATTACGTTACATTACACTGTACGTACCTCCACTTTACACTCTTCCACCGTATGCTACTCCGCAATGCCCCACTTATGGAACAGTACTGGAGTGTTTGCTTTTCCAGTGTACGCTACTCAACTCTATGGCATTCAATTCAACTAAAATACCATAATGTACGGTATGCTATTTTACTTTCCAAAACTACATTTTGCACCACTCCAATAAACAACACTTCAGTATACGTCAGTACACTCAACGCTTCTATAATTAACCCTATTAAATTGTACAAGACTTAACAGCAGTAAACTCTACGTATTACAGCAAACTCTACTAAGGTGCCAATTACGATTATGTCAGTTGGACATATTCCGACCGCATCGTAATCAGCCAGTCGCATTCCTTTACGACCAACCCATTATGATAGAGTCGGTTGGATAGGAATGTGACTAGGCATTCCAACTGGCTTCTGATGGGCTCAGGGAGCCTGTCAGACAGTTGGAGTAAACTCTGCCCGACATTGTAACAGGGGCCTTAATTGTACACTATTCCACTACATGGCACTAAGCTTTAGGCTACTCCAGTATATGCCATTGCACTGCACCCTATCACACTGTACTGTACTGAAGTGTCAGCTATTCCGCTCTGCTCCACTGCACTGTATGGTACTCCAGTATGCTACACTCTACTTGTAAGTGGTAAAATGCATTGAGCACCATAATGGTTTGGTTTTTATTTTCAATTCCAGCTACCCCATGTGACAAGTCTCACTAGAAGGATACTATTGTGATACAGAAAGGAATGAAAACTGCAATATAGCATTTGTGGACACCATTGTCAAAATACATGGAAAGGTCAATAGAGAGAATATCACAAAAGTATTTGGGAATACGACCCTTGCATGTATTTTTGCACCCTGCTCACACTGCTGGGACATGATATATTGGAGAAACAGCAATAAGGTAACACACACTCTGCCAGTGAAACAGACAGGCTGGCAGGAATATGAGTGTTGTACAAAAGCTGAATTTATTTATTCCATCGAACAGATGAAGAGCAAACAGCAGAATTAAAGTCCTCATATGGCCATGCAAGCAAGTACCAAAAGAAAGTGCCTCCTTTTGCATGAACATCCCTATTTTTTGTGGACTGATACTGCTGATTTTGAAATGCTGAACACTCAGTTTTTTGCTAACCAGGCCCCAGTGCATGTGCTCTGACCACTAAAACATGTTGAAATTGTCTTACTCCTAATTTGCATTTCAAACTTTCCCATGATGATCTTCACCGTCTCCTAGCGGTAGAGCCGCTGGGCCCATTGAATGATGTGGAAGCGGGCTATGACCATTTTTGCACTTGGATTTCCAGGGCCTTGGACTCTCTGATTCCTATTGTCTCGAGTAAAATTAGCACCAGAGAATCGAGTCCCTGGTACGACAGTGCTCTACGTGCCTTGAAGGGAACCCGTAGACGAACGGAAAGAGCGTGGCGGAAGTCTTATGAGGCTGATTTGAAAGCCGCAAATGTTGCCTCCGTCAAGAACTACCACCGGGCCATTTGTCAGGCTCGTGCGGCATTTTATGCCGCTGAATTCCGTAACAGCTTAAACCCGTCAAAGACCATATTCAAGGCCGTGAAAGATCTCTTGGCGAAGCGGACTCCCTTTGTGGATTTGGGGTCTACCTCCCATTGTGAGTCCCTGGCCTCTTACTTCTTGGAAAAGGTTCAGGCTATTTACCGGGCCTTCCCTAGTACAGGGACTGACCTGGGAGTTTCAGATGGGGCTTCAAGCCACCTTACCTTGCATTCTTTTCCTCCCCTACTTCCGGAGGGGTTTGACAAACTTGCGTTGAAGGTCAAATCTGGCTCTCCATTGGATCCAGTCAGATCTGCTCTTTTTAGAGATCAGGCCTTCTTGGGACGCTCTGCTGTATGTTCTTTAGTCAACCTCTCACTGGATTCAGGTGTGGTTCCAACGAAATGGAAGCAGGCGGTGGTTTCCCCAATCATCAAGAAGCCCACCTTGGACCCCTCGAAGCCCGAAAGTTACCGCCCGATTTCACTGTTACCCTGGCCGGCAAAGATAACGGAGGCTCATGTCAATCTGGCCCTGTCAGAACATCTTGTCCGGACTAATGCCCTTGACCCCACGCAGAATGGCTTCCGTGCTGGGCACAGCACGGAGACCGCCCTCCTCGTGATGGTAGAGCATCTACGAGCGGGGTTGGATGCTGGTCAGACGGCGGCGCTGATATTATTAGATCTCAGCGCCGCCTTTGACACGGTCTCCCATAGCATCCTATTGCACCGGCTCGAGGAGATTGGCGTCGGGGGCCAGGCTCTGCAGTGGTTCCGCTCCTTCCTCGACAGTCGTTCCTTCTGTGTGGCCATCCCTCCCTTCAAGTCCAATTTCCAGCCGCTGGCCATGGGGGTTCCGCAGGGATCCTCGCTGAGTCCCACGTTGTTCAATCTGTACGTGAGACCGCTGGCTGAGGTCGCTAGGCAGTGGGGCCTGACCTTGGTCTCATATGCCGACGACACGCAGCTGGCGGTTACTCTCAGCGGGGATGCGGAACAAGATGCCCCCAGGTTCCAGAATGGACTGAAGGCGGTGGCCAGCTGGTTGACAGGGAACTGTCTCCAGCTTAATGCCACCAAGACGACAGAGGTTATGATTGTCGGGAAGAGAGTGGAATTATGGGGTGATCAATGGTGGCCGGCAGAATTGGGACCAACTCCAACTCCGGTATCGGAACTGAAAAATCTGGGAGTTTGGCTGGATGCTGGTCTTACCTTTGTGGGCCACACTAAGAAAACAGCAGCGTGCTGTTTTGGCCTCCTCAGGGGTTTAAGACCTGTCCTTAAATTTTTTGACGCCCCAACCAGGCAGTTGGTAATCCAGGCCACTGTCATCTCCCGCCTGGATTATGCCAGCTCTCTCCTGGTGGGGGCTAACCTGACAGAAATTACCCGCTTACAACGGGTACAAAATGCTGCGGCTAGAGCAATTGTTGGCCTTCCCAGATTTTGTCCTGTGTCAAATGTCCTCCGCTCCCTGCACTGGCTTCCAGTGAGGAAGCAAATTCATTTTAAGGTCCTTTGTTTGACCTTTAAAATTCTGAAAGGTATAGGCCCCCAAATCATGTCGAATTTTCTGTCCTTCTACGTACCTACACGCACCCTCCGTTCTCAAGGCCAGGCTCTTGCTGTGGTCCCTAGATTCAGGCTCTGCCGGGCGGGTGGACGCTCTTTTAGTGTTAAAGCTGCAACCATCTGGAATTCCCCTCCGGCTGAAATCCGCCTGCTGGAGGACCTTATGCTTTTCCGGAAAGCTATTAAAACTTTCCTATTTCAGTCTGTCTTCCTAGTGGTCTTACCTGCTTAGTTCCTGTTATGTTATGTTCTACCTTGTCACTGCGCCAGGACGCTCCTTCGCTGGAGCAGCTGTGCGCATAACAAATATCGATAACATACCATAACATAACATAAGTCAATAGTATATGGCATACCATAATACACCCATATCAAGGGACATTAAATGTCATCTATTGAATTTTGCACTGTAATGCCAGTCCCTAGTGTGACAAGAAAAGCATGACTCCAGTGCTACCATTATAGCCTGGCTGCTGCAGTTTTATAAATGCAGCCCAATCTGTCAAAATGACCACAGGATAGAACCCTGCTTGTAGCCCACAAGGCATGGTGCATAGTATTTAAAAGTAGGACAATTAGAAATGTTAAAATAATATGTCGGTACAGTGACTAGTACACAAAAGCTACATTCACTGTAGAAAGGCTGCCTGGTGCTTAGAAAAACACTGGTAAGCAATATTAAATATATATTCGGAAATTGCAGGCTAGGAATCAGTTATAAAAATGATTTACTGACTTAATGGTCAAGTCAGAGTTTTGATAAGTAGTAAGGAAAGGGACCTTTAAAAAGTTTCCATTTCATACACCTGCCCTGTGTGTGGAGAGGTGTTGTTGCTCCCCTGGCTGGAAGACCAATGGGGTTGTGCCCATGAACTTAATTTCCTTAACCTCTTCAGTGCTGCGCGAATTTCGCTGCAGTGCTGAAGGGTTTAAAATCGTATTGGCTCATGACGGAAATGTTCCGTCATCAGCACCGGAGCACCGACGCTGATGACGAAACCGTTCCGTCATGAGCATGGAAGGGGTTATAAGAAATGGCCTACCCTGTCAAAAGCAGATGTCAAACAATGCTTGACCCAGCTCCTTCCATTGTCCTCCCAGTCAGGAAGGCATCAACCATAGTAAAGGGAAAGCTGATCTCAGAAATGGTTCAGAATGACCATAGATGAGGGCTGATCAGTAACCTGGCCACACATCATGATGGCACACGGGCTCTGCACATGGGAAGAAGGATTTCCCCAACTTTGATTTAGTGAATAAAGGCAACTGTGGGATTGTGTGCAGGACAGCACAGAGTAACTGTTGCAAAGGGGCTAGGGTAACCCTTGGAACTTTTAACCTATTGATATGGGAGGGGCCAGGAGTCACCCTCCCCCACCCAGAAGCTGGTGTTAGCCAAAAATGTGCCACCCCAAGACATTCATGAGAACACTTTGGACCTATGGAAGAACAGAAAAGGTACTGCACCTGCTGTTTGAGACTGTGAGGATAACTAAAGGGCTGACCCAGGTCCCACTTGTACAAAGAACAAAGACTTGGATTTCAAGGGCCATTTGGCTGACTTCCTGTGTGTCTACAGTAACATTCCAAGCTGCAAGATGACTTTTTCATGAACAGCCCAACTGACCAGTGCCAACTGGACCTGACCTGGACCCAGTTAGCGGCATTTGCTGGAGGGAAACCTAACTCTTAAGTGATGTTCCTTAGGACATGGGACAACAGACTATGTCTAACTGTACTTTTCTTACTACTTCTGAAAGCATGGGAGTGAGAAAATATTTGGATTCTAAGACTTCCAGAGGAATGGGACAAACCTGCCAAACCGATCCGCCCAAAAAGAATCTATTCTTGGTGAAAGAAACTGATTTTCCCCCACTCTAAGCTTCTCTACAGTAGAAAATCCCTTCCAATGGGTCCTCAGCAATCTGGCCTTGTGAAGCCCTTGAAGGACAAATGCCGCAACCTTGCCCTCTGAAGTGTTAGACTTTGTCCTTTTTGCAGGGTACTCACAAAAATTTTGACCTCAAACGTCTGTCTTCTGAACCCATTTTTGTTGGCTTTTGGGACTCTGCACACTTTACCACTGCTAACCAGTGCTTGAGTGCTTACGCTCTCACCTTTAAACCTGGAAAAATGGTGTCACTCCCAATTGACACATGTAATGTATTTGTAAATCACAAGTAAAGTAGTAACACGTGAACCCAGGGCCTATAAAGTAAATTCTACTAGTGGGCATGCAGCACTCATTCTGCCACCCACTTGAGTAGCCCTTTTAACATATCTCAGGCCTGCCATGGAAACCTGTGTGTGCAGTTTTAAACTGCCATTTTGATCAGCCATGCTAAACCTCTTTCCTGGCCCAAACCTCCCTTTTTAATACAACTAAGGGACCTCTAGTGTAAAACCTAATGGCCCGGAGGGCTACGTCAAATGTGTTTAAAACGCTGGACATTTACTTTTAAGTTTTAAATGTCCTGGTAATGAAAAACTCTCAATTACGTTTTTTCACTAACGTGAGGCCTACTTCTCAATTAGGATAACATTGGTTTGCCTAAATACATTTAATAAGTTATAGGTTTGTATTGGGAACAGGTAAACTTTTCATGTTTGTATTTAAAAATCCTCTTTTAATGCTAATGTATTTTAACTTGCAATTTTGAAGGTGGCACTTTTAGAAAGTTGGCATTTTCCTGCCCTATTTGGTGCCTACAGCCTGTTCCTGGGTCACATAACTGGATGTAGATGCCCGTTGAAGTTTGTTTATTCCTCACAGACAGCCATGCAATAGAGGGATTCGGTCTGCCTGGAAGGGTCATCAACTGGCAAGATGTACCCTGACTTCACACAAAGGACTTGTCAACACTGCATTGTTTATGCAGCCAGCCTAGAGCCATGACAGGGGTGACGGGAAACTTCAGGGACTAGAATCTGTTCCTGCTTCAACGTGGGCACCAGATTTAAATATTAGACCCTGAGACCCTGTGCGATAGTTAGAAAGAAAGAATGCTGTGCTGCTCAGCAAGAAGGACTGCTACTTTGATGCCCTGTTACCCTGCTGCATGAGTGGGAAGGAATGGACCTGTATCTTAAACTCAGGAACATGAGCATGTCTTCAAGCGCTAGTTGGCTTTCATCCTGATCAGATCCTCAGGGAAAGAACAGGGCCCACCCACCTTGAACCCACCTTGAACCCAGCACCTGCCTGCTGTGAGTCTTGCCCCCAAAGTGATGCCACCCCGGTCCTGGACCATTGGAAGTGGGCTAGAAGGTGCTCTTCCAGCTCAGCTGTGCTCCTGTAAGCCAAACTAACACAGTTCAAAGCATCGCCTCAGAGCTGCATTGGAAACAGGGCTGTGTTACACACCCCTGTTCAGGACCTCGCCTCACAGTCCACAGATTTCTCGGTACTCACAGTGCATGATTCACCTTCAATTCAAGCCCTTCGTCAATGGCATCCTTGACAATGATGCAGGACTTACCATTGCAGCTCTGCAGCATCATTGGAAAATCTGTGAACTTCTCATCCTCAACACAGGACCTCACAAAGTACTGCAAACCAGGATTTAAGGTACTTTGTTCACCAGCCCTAACCTGGTCTCTGTATGCGGCCAACCCTCTATCGTGATTGCCCTAAATGTATGACTTTTTCCTGGTCTGGCGCAACCAGATAACAACAGTTGGCGCTTTGCGCTACTGAGCTCTGTGTTCACATAAATCTATAAAAATGCATATCTCCAATTGCACTGACTGGATTTTTGTTGGTTTGGTCTCAAATAGTTTTTTTTTAGTTTTACTATATTTTATCACATTGGTGAGGATTTTTATTGGTTTGATCTCAAATATTTCTCTGAATTTTACTTTATTTTAGTAAACTATCGTGGAATTTTTATTGTGTTGTGTTTTCACTGTATTACACCTTGAAGTGCTGCATAAATACTTTACATTTTGCCTCTAAGTTGAGCCTGACTGCTTTGTGCCAAGCTATCAGAGGGTTAGGACTAGGTGAATTTGGGGTTTGCTTGTGAATTCACCCTAACATAAATTGTGGCTGCTGCTTGAGTAAGGTCCATTCCAACGTCCCCAACCAGCAGAGAGGTCCACTTTAAAGCCACAGTCACTGAGAAAGCAAGTTCACAAAAGTTATGAACTAAAAGTTGGGAACTTTCAGAACAAATTTATCTTTCAACTTTGGTAAATTAATGGACTGGTATAGGCTGAAGTGCAGGTGGGAGAAAAGATGATTTTTTGCACAAGGCACATTGACATGAATAAAATATTGGCTTTCATAGAAAGGCAATGTAATGACACCAGTGCTGGTGACATACAGCTATTTAGCTTACGTTCAACACCAATCTGGTGTATAGCTTTGAAAAAATTGTAGTTTATCGATCCGACAATCAGACAGGCCAAGAGATGCATAATTGTGATAGTACAGACATGCAGAAATGAAAGCATTCTTAACCTGTACCTTGTGTACAAAGATACCTAGATACTACTGTACCACATTTACACTCTGTACCTTGTGAGTAAAAGTAAACTGCTGCAAAATATGTTTCAGAAAGCACAGCTGAAAGTAACATATCTTAATCACCGAATTGGCGTTATCTACTATAGACAAGGCAAAATACTTTGTTGTTTGCAGGTTCTCCTCAAAACTAGAGAGAGATGGCTTAGGGCATAGTGATGATGGCCAAAAACAGAGGTCCAAAAAAGGAGTTCTCAGTGGACAGGATCTTTTTCTTATCAGCATTCAATTTAAGATGGTTGACATTCACCCAATACTTAACTTTGACGCAGCAGTGATACAACAGGAAAAAGCAGCATTTCCAGTATTGATCCACAGGCTGGCTGTGTCTCCAAATTCCTGCAGGATCAACCTGTGGTTGAAAGTCCAGTACGGACATCTTTAAGATCAAATAGCATGTTGTCTGCATACAATAAAATGGCTCCATTGCAATTGTAAAAATCAAGGGAAGGGTGTCCTTGCCTCGTGCCTCTATAGACAGGAAAGAAAGCCAAAAGTCAGTTTACCCATAAAACTCATAAAGGGGGGGTGGTGTCACACAGCCAGGGAAGGGTGAGAAAACACTTACCAACCCCTATTAGGGTAATGGCCATTTACTACTCGTAAATGTCTTTTATGAATACTGAAAGTCATAAAGTTTGTCTTTCGGTAGGTATTCACAACAGGCATTTAGGAGTAGTAGACGAAGTGTTGGATGTAAAGCAGTCCGCCCACCCACTAATCGTGGGCAGCAACTTTAATGTAACCTATGAGCCCCTCGACTAGGAAGATATCTCAGAGGCCAATGAGGAGGACACTCAGTGGTCGGTCCCATCACTGGAGCTTCCTCCAATAAAGAAGTAGTCCCAAGCAACTCTGCAGTTTAACTCCTTTACCCTAGCACATAGGTTACGCCCCACAAATGAAAGAAACATCTCTAACAAAAGCGGGGGAATTACTTATGTTGGGCCAAATGTGTCTAGTCAGAATGACTATATACTTGTCGACCTTATTCTATGGCCACTTGTATTAGATATGTCTATAACCCAGAACTGTGTAAGCGATCATAATCTCCTTAGCCTAGCAATTGGGCACCCATGGGGAGAAGTGGTGAGGACGGCTCCCACCCTCCTTGCCACAAGGGAGTTGACCCCCTCAAATGACAAATGTCAGCTTAAATGGTCCACTATCCTGGCAGACAAACTCAAGCTTAGCACTTTAAATAGCGACCTTGAGATCCATATGGGGGTTATGCAATCTGGGTCAAATGAGCAGATTCCCTCAGCAAGTTGCAGTGTCCTACACTCAAAGTTTTGTAACCACCTGGCAAGAAATTCCATTGTTCATTCACATAAGGCAAGGTCTAATTATGTGAAAACAACTAACACAACCTCATGGTTCTCAAGGAATGCAAAACCCTAAAAAAAGTCTGTCTTTAGCCTTAAGAGGAAGGTACATCTCATTAATACACAAACTAAGGAGGCAATACAAACGGGCACAAGCCAAGGCAAAGAGAGAATGGGACGAAAGGAGATGGGAAGAACTCAGGGATTCTATCACGCACCCAGATGCCAGGATGTTTTGGGCACTGTGGGAAAGGGCTACTGTGAACGGTCGCCACCCCTGGCTAATAACATTCCCGCAAATGTATGGCAAGAACACTTTAGTGCCCTCTACTCCACTCTCTGGAGTTATGACAAGGAACTAGTAGTGCTTGACCTATGTCAATCACCACATAGTCTTTCATTTACCAAAGAGGAAGTCCTGGTCGCTATGGAGTTAATTGTACCTGCTAAAGAACCTGGCCCAGATGGTATTCCAGGGAACCTATTTCGATCTGACAGGGAGAAATGGGCAACTTATATATTGATACTCTCTAATGACATTGCTGGTGGAGGGAGGATCCCAGAATCATGGAAGGTGGCTGAAGTGATTTCCATTTTTAAAAAGGTAGACAGTTCTTACCCTTCCAACTATCGACCAATTAGTCTGATCTATTGTGCCCAAAAAGTCTTTTGTGTTCCCTTTTAACCAAAATCCAGGACTGGATGGATGAGGATAATATCCTCTCCCCTCTACAAGCAGGCTTCTGACGGAGGACGGGCACAAACGATCAAGTCTTCCGTCTCCTCATCTTGTATTGGAAGGTGGTCTTGCTGGGGAAAGGGAGTCCATATATTGCATGTATTGATTTAAAATCCGCATTCGACTTTGTTCCCAGGGACAAATTATGGCGGGTGCTTGGAGAGATAGGCATGCCCCCGGGTATTCTTACACTTCTGATCAGGCTACCCTAAGAGAACTTGCTAGAGTAAGGTGGGCTAGCAGACTTAGGCAACCGACTGCAGCAAAGTAGAGTGAGGGGTTTGTCAGAGTTGTGTCCTGGCTCCAACCTTGTTTTCATTTTACATCAATCATGTCCCTGAGCTTCTATCTGCCTTTTCCAGCTGACGCTCTTTCCGTAGCAAATCAAAAAATTGCCACTCTCCTATTTGCATACGATACCCTTCTCGTCTCAAAGACTCCAATGGGCTTGCAAATATTATTAAATCAATTCAAGCTCTTTTGCGATGGAAGGGGGCTTGAAATAAATACATCTAAAACCAAATTAGTGCTATTAAATCCCCACAAGTCCTTTAAGGAAAATCTGATCCTAGACAACATCCCTTTAGAGAGAGCAAGACCCTTTGATTACCTGGGAATTAAATTATCTAAGGCCATGGCCTGGAAATTCCATCTCAACAAGGCCCACCTCAAATCTTCCCAGGTAACCGAGGCTCTGCGAAAAAAGCATCGCCTTTCCCACACTAAGCCAATTGCACCTGTACTTAAACTTTATAGCTGCAAGGTTGCGAGCAGTGCCCTTTATGGGGCTCGGATGTGGGGCATGGCAAGAGCAAGTGAGCTAACAGCCCTGGAGAACAAGTTCCTAAAAGAACCTGGCTTCTCTCTCACAAAGCACCGTATAACCCACTAAAGCTTGATATGGGCATCAAACCCATTAGTGAGTTAGCAAAGCTCCCGCCCCTGTTATTCTGGTAGCAGATGGTTTCCACCCCAGAACTGACATCCTATGCTGCTGCCTTCAAGGAGGTCTGTGACTTAGACACCATGAACAAAACAGGCTCGATCAAAGACATCAAAAGTCTCATGTCCAGTATAGGTCTCCCAGGACATAATATTGTCTGCTCACCAACCCACACCAGAAGTCATATCAAAGTACTATACTGAGAATGGGTTGAGCATAATGCATATATAGATAGCAGCCAAGGCAGACTATCTAAAGAATTTAGAGACTTCAAAGTTAGCCGGTCCCTAGAAAGTTACCTTATCACAATCAAGGTGCTGGCTGACAGGAAGCTCTATATTCAATTCCGGCATGGGATTCTGCCAATTTATGCTTTCACAAATTAATGGTTGACTAATAGAGCACAGTTAAAGGGGTGTCCCTGCTGCCCCTGTCTGCATGAATCCATTGTCCACGTCTTCTTCGCATGCACAGGGTACGGAAAACCTTGGCGCGAATGGTTTACTCCAATTTGCAGACAAGTTGGAACTCGTGATTTTATAGAGGCCCTGCACATACTGAGATCATATGTAAGACCTTTATTTGTGTGTGCAGTTGTGACATTTCTGGACCATGCATTGGTGATTAGAAGGAAGGTAGAGGCTGCTTCCTCAACCAACCCCGAGAGCCACATATATAGTCACCTACCCACTATGCCTATCTGACAAGATGGCCAGCAACTCCAAAATGCAAATAATATTTAAATTCTTGTATATAAGCAAATTCAAACTCTCTCTTAGAATGTTTTTATTGTGAAGATGGGTGTTCATAATTTTTGATTTTAACTTAGTTGTGTATAGTTTCGGAATGCATTTCCATGTCCTTGATGATCACTAAAATATTAACATATGCATTTGCACTTTAGACAACGGACTTTGCCACTTTGCATAACAAGTCTTGATTAAAACTGGGGATGGAAAGCATGAATTGTATGATATTTGCTGTTTTTAGGAGTTTCATTGCCAACTGTGAGAACCCTGTTATGGACTGCCACCTTTTAATTGTATTTTTTAAAATTATAATATTTATTTTCTTGTTGCTTAATGGTATATAAGAAGCCCACCCTGTATGTTTGCCTCTTTCATGGAATTTTACCAAAATACAGAAGTTTAATTGAGTAGTAAATGCCCTTTTTGAATACTGACAGTTGTAAAGTTAAACTTTCATCTCACTTTACCTCTGTGAATCAGGCCCTTTGTCCATAACATGAAGTAAAACCAAAGGGGATGATGGACGGAGTGTTGAACATTGCAAGCACTCACCCCCAGTCAGACTGATTTACATATGGCCATGTCTGAAATGGGGTGGTGGAGTGAGCTAAAAAATGATGATGGATTAAACCCAGATCAGTTGACTGGGGGTGAGTGATTGCAATGTTCAACACTCCGTCCATCATCCCCTTTGGTTTTGCTTTGTTCACCCTAAGTTGGCAGGGTATGCCCAGACGTGGGCCCCTTGCTCACTGTGCCACTGGATTCAAGCTAGCCTGGCTGATGACGGCTGAATAGCCAGAAACTGGTCCCAGAATGCTTGTTTCCAGGCAAGGAAAGACATGGCTTGGTAGTTCGGGCTGGAGTGTTCCCATGATACACAGGGTCAGACTGATTTGCATATAGCCATGTCTGAACTGGGGTGGTGGAGTGTGTTAAAGAATGATGATGGATTAAACCCAGATCAGTTGACTGGGGGTGAGTGCTTGCAATGTTCAACATTCCATCCTTCATCCCCTTTGGGTTTGCATACCATAAAGTAGCCTGTTAAAGGTGAGAAAACTTCTATGTCCTGGAGTAAAAACATTGTGATCTGAAGGGATATATCCCACGAGTATTTGGAACTGTCTTTCTGCTATTAGTGAGTTACAAAGGCCATTAAGAAGCCTGCTGTCCAACAATTTATCATACAAACTTGCAACAAAGGTAAGGGAAAACAATGAGAAATATATTTTCGATTAGGTGAACACAAGTCACCACAGTGACGGATAACCTTCCGTTGTTAGAGCAATTACAATAGGGAAAAACTGTCTTCAGGTAACTAATAGCTTTAGAAAGTCCCTGGAGAGACTTTTAATACACCCCATAACCTGTATATATTCAAATTGTTTGTGGTTATTAATACCATACCATTGAACAAGCCCTGCAAATGAAATATACTCAGTGTTGTAAAAAAGGTCTGAAACCCTATCTATACACGCCTGTTCCCAGCTCCTAGCTATGACATCATTCATTGCTTCCAGTAGTAAAGCTGATCGCCACAAAGTATCTTCAAGAGCCTGCTCTCCTTTTTCCAGACCTTCCAGGCCTCCTTAACACACTTAAATCGTGTTTTTAATAATAACTTGGTTCAAGTTGACAAAGAAAGAACCCTTCTTCCTCACTCCCTATAGCTAGCTGATATATTGTGGGTAAATCTGGAACCTCTGCTCTACCCTGACCTGGTAGAAGAAGAGTGCCCATCTGCTGCAGTGCAGTGGCCCAGTAGTAAAATAAAATGTTCGGGGCACCCCATCCACCTCGCTCTCGAAGGATCGTCATACAATTCATTGCTGGTTATGTCTTCTGGTAGCCCCAGATAAAGTTGGAGAACAAAGCATTCATTTTATTTACCTTGACTTCGACCAATTCCAGTGGTATTTCCCTAAGAAGGTATATTATTTAATATATTAGTTCTCCCAATTATTGTAATATGTAGTTTGTCTAAACGTCTAAGTTCTATATTTATTTTTTCCAGGACTGGGCCGATATTAATCGGCCACTGACTATCCATATTGGCTTTTATATTCATCCCTAGATAGGTAGCTACTTCACTTTTACAAGTATCTTGTATATGGCAGTGGGAAGAGCAGATTTTATTAGTTTTTCCCCTTATTAAAGAGGTATTCAGATTTCTTTCCAAATTACTCAGCAATATTTTCTATTTCCCTAATTGTTGTATCCGGTTCAATGGTAACTATTGCAATGTCGTCCGCATGTGCTAAAATCTTGGTTTCATATCCTTTGGTAGTTATGGGCTTAATTGCTTGATTAAGTATAATTTTGTGGATAAATGGATCTAAGTATATAGCAAATAGAATGGGAACAGGGGCACCCTTGTCGCATTCCCCTAGCTATCTCGATCCTCCCTGAACCATTGCTCATAACTAGCAGTTTGGCACACGCTTTAAAGTACATGGCTTAAATGGCAGTCATTAGCCATGGGCCCACCCCCCTCTCTACCAGGGCACCCTAAAGATACTGCCATGATACCCGGTCGTAGGATTTTTTAGCATCCAGGAGGACCAAAGCCACCTCGCTAGATTCTACTTCTACTATGTCAAGTATTGCAATGACCCACCTGATGTGGTCTGTGGTCTCCCTGCCCGGAAAAAGCCATGCTGCCAAGGTGATACCAATGCCGCTATGATCCCCTGTAGCTGCTTGGCCATAACTTTTGAATATACCTTGGCGTCGGAGTTCATAAGCGAGATCAGGTGATAAGAGGCTTTTACTTCTGTTGGTTTGTCTTTTTTGGGAAATATCACCACATCCGTTTCCTGCCATGATGGGGGTGGGATCCTGCCATGCTGCACACCCAGGAATAGATTGTGCGTAATCGGAGCAACCTCATATGCAAGTATTTTGTATAGCTCAAGCAGAAATTTAGCGGGCCCGCTGCTTTCCCCACAGACAAAGATCCCATAGCCTCCTGAACCTCTTCCAAAGCAAATTCTTTATCCACATCCTGAGCTGTTGATTCAACTATTTTAGTTCATTCTGGCCATGTAGGGTCTTGATCTATTGGGCTTGTTTCTAGAGAGTCAACTTGATACAGCCTGCTATAAAATTTCTCAAAAACATCTATGATCTTTTCCGGACCAGTCACAAATTGGCCATTGCTATTCCTAATTTTTACAATATTATTTCTGCCACTTTTATGTCTTCATCGCAATGCGAGCAATCTTCCTGCTGTTTCACTGTACTCATACATCTCACCCCGATATGCCTGATAGATTTAGGCCAGCCTTTCCTGGATGTAGCTGTTAATTTCCGCCTTTACTAAAGCTAATTTCACCATGAGGCCCTTGATTGGGTCTTCCTGCCCTCACTTCCTGATCAATTCTACATGTTCTGCCTCTAACCCTGCAAATTTTTCTATTAATGAGTCGACTTCCTCCTTTTGTTGTTTCCGGCGTTGCCCCACATTATTAATAACTTCTCCCCTCAGACCAGGCTTAAAAGTGTCCCATACTATCCTACGGGAGGCACTGTACCTGTTTGAATCAAAGAATTCTGTAGTTCACTGCTTTATGTGCACATAGAACTCTTCATTAGCAAGCAGTTTTTTGTCAAATGACCAAGCGCCCTGTTTCTTGGCACACCCCTACCCTATAATCTCAAGCAGAAGCGGATTATGGTCAGAGAAGAGTTGTGGTAGCTTTTTAATCTCAACCTTATCGAGTATTTTACTTGAGACTAAAGAATAATCCAATTGCACATGCTTCCCATGGGGGAGAGAGTAATAGGTATACCCAGAATCACTTAAGTTCTTCTCCGCCCATACATCAATTAGCCTATGGCTAGCTCTAAGTGCAGTCAATGCCCTAAATACTTGGGGTTTCCTCGCTCATATTTCTGGGTCGGATTTTTTCAGCCTCTAAATATATGTTTAGGTCGTCACACACTATCAGCGGCTTTGGCCAAAAGGCAAGCTCTACTTCAAGTTCTTTCCAAATCTTAGGGTCATCCTGGTTTGACCTGTATATACTCCCCCCCACCGTGGGTAGAGAAACAATTGCTCAATGCCCCCTCTTATCAGATGTTGCCCGCTTAGCTATTCCCATGCAGTGCTTACTGTATATAGCTACTCCTCGGGTGATAGAGATCTGGGTAGAGCATGCCACCAGGTTGTAACCCCTTATCTAAAGAACACCTGCTGTTCCCGGGAATATGCATTACTGTAGACAGATTATATCCGGATTAATAACTTTTAGTATTTCATAAACTATGCCTCTCTTGTTTTTTATCATTAGCCCACCCACGTTGACTGGGCAGATCTTAAGTCTATCCATAATGATATGTAGAGTTTATCATTGTAGGCCCTTGCTTTTTAGATTTCCCCATTAAGTTTTTTCCTTCTTCAGCATTTCTACCTGACTTTTTCTTTTCCTTTTTTTCTGGCCCCCATGCCCTCCCCCCTCGGCCCTCCATCCCATCCCTCCCCCTAACTCCCCTCCCCCACCCTCCCTGTTCCCCAACCCCCGTGCTCACCCTCCACCGTGGAAGCTTCCAGACCAAAGGTCTCTATGTGCGATGGAGGAGCGCAGCACCATGATCAGTAAAACCCCAGTTATTATCCTTAAAGAAAACAGAAAAAGGAAAAATAGTGGGAAGAAGTTTGTGATAGCTGAGATCTTGAAGTAGCTTAGTTACGGATAAAGCAGAACAAGCAAACCTTTATCAAATTCAGCCATAACTGCCCTGTGAATTACTTAATGTCATCAATACTTGATTTCAGCCACCCACTCCCCCATGCCACCCTCTATTAAAGCACAGCTGGTTCAATTTACATCTTCTTAAAACGTATTCCTATATTTACATTCCCCTTGCCTTACAGCAAGTCCTTGCCAACCCTATTCACTCAGTACTGCCAGAGCATCCTTTGCTTTGATCTCTGAAGTGTAATAGTAAGTAGGATCACCTACTATTATCTTCAGCTTGGCAGGGTTCATCAAATATGCCTGGCCACCCTTGGCTTAAAATGGGGTGATCATCTGCCTCAGTCTCCACCGCCTTTCGACTGTGATATGGCAGAAATTCGACCTTGCAAAAAAGGCGATATCATCTACCTTCCGTTTGCTTTCCGGTTTAGCCTTCTCCCATATATTTTGCTGTATACCAAGATGGCCCTAGGTTTCGTGTTGGTCAAGGTTGGATTTTTCATATTGAAGGGAACTAAATAGGCCCGCTGCACTTCTTGTTACCAATTCCAGCCTTCCAGGTCAGGGATTGCCCTCCCAAGTAGATCTATAATATACAGACGAATATCGGCGCCTTCCCGTCCCTCTGGAATGCCCAGGAAGTGGAGGTTATTGCGACGCCGCCGATTTTCATCTCCTCTAGCTTCCATTGGATGTCTGTTAGCCTGGTCTCATGCGCTTCTGTTTGTATCTGAACCACTGCTGAGGTTCTGTGAATTCTGAACCCGTGGGTTCCATTTTGTGTATGGCAGCCATTTTGTGGTTGCCCTCACATAGGCCATGATTGTGGCTGAAACAAGTCTTTTAAGGACATGTAGACCTTATCTTGAGTTTGTGCTGACTCCTGTTTGACCTGAGTGAACTGACCCTGTTGCCTGAAGCTGACCTTGTTAAACCAGTTCCTGCCCTTTAGCTGATCAAGATTGAGGATCAAAGCACAGGACATTGTAGAGTTTGGTATGCACTCACACACCCCTTATCTGTTTTCTGTTCCTTCTTTTATGGTCTGTTTATGATATGGGTTGTGGTCCTTTTATTATGGGTTTGTCCGGCTTGTGTAAGAAGGAATGTTAGGTATTTTGCATGCTTGCAAAAGCTAGGACTGCCCCTTACTTGTATGCTGAAGTTTGTAACCCTGAGAGCATATAAAAGGCCTCTGTTCTCTGTATTCCTCAGACTACCTCATTCAGTTGCTACGGCTTCTGTGTGACGTGGCCTCACTTATTAAAATTTAATAAAGATGTCTTTTCATATTTTCAGCTTCTGTGCCAAGTTCTTTTTATTAGTAAGTATTCCCTGAGAATGAAGATTACTGTTCTTCACTGCTATGTCATTCTCAAGGGCTCTGGTTCGTGTCTGGAGCTCGGTTAGACACTTACTGATGTTATTGTAGACTTTAGTGACTTTGCAGACAGTACCTCGCATTTTTTGGAGAACCGATTGCAACCGTCTACTGTCTTGCCTTGACTCTTCCTGATGAGACATAATGGTTTATAAGATAACATCCAATGTCGAGACTGTACAATCTTGAGACCCACTATCTACCTTCACTGCTGCAGCGCCCACCAGCTGCGAAGTTGGAGACTAGTCCCATTTAAGATCTTCTTGCCCTCATTTCTTTTTGCTTGCCGCCTTCTCAGCTTGGTTAGATCTTCTTGCGTAAAGTTGCAACAGAGTCCACCCCACTAGTGTAGCTTTCACTAGAATCTGTCAGTAATAAAGATTCATCTGCTGAGCAAGTACCATCCGATAAGGAATGAAAGCAGTCTGCGGCTTCTGAGTCATTCCCTTTTCTTTCTGCCTGACTTTCCTTGCTATATTGTGCTGCTTGCAACCCTGCCTTATCTAGAGAGCCGGAGACATCCTGCGGCAATTGTGAGCTTTCTTGACACATTTTAGGGGATTCCCTGGTGCCACTTTGGCCCCCTTCTTTCCAGTCACTTACTGTAGGCAGTCAGATGTGGCTTCATATTGAAGGGAGACAATGCTTATCAAGTCGCCTTTCCTTACTTCAGTGCCCCCCCCCTACTGCTTCTGTCCACTTCAAGCCAGCCATAATATCCCCTTCGCTTCCTCTGGCCTCCGGCTGCTGCCATGTCCCTGTAGTCGCAGATTCCACTTTCCCGAAGTTCGAGGTATTTTCACCCTGTTCCATGCATCAATCAATGGTCTCCACATTCCCATCAGAGGTACCTGCATCCAAGATTTTGCGTGGCTTGTTAAGCCCTGCATGCTTTTCATTGATCCCCTCAGCAGATCTGCAACTGTATGACCGGGCAAGCGCCTCTGGAGCATAGCTCCGCCTTTCCCCTTCCTCTCCGAGGCACACTCATTCTGGTTCAGTCCCAGAGCTCGCCGTCCAGGGTGTTGTGTATTTCCAGCACTTGTCTCCCCATCAAAGCATGTAGTAATGGCGCCTTCCGTCCTGGAGCTGCCATCGATCGTTGGGGTTGATGATCCCTTTCCTTGAGCCCAGGGAGGAGCAGAGTTGGGTTTCATGATACCCGGTAAGTGGCGTCCGGGGCAGTCAATAGCCTCCAAGGCTGTGCTCAGTTTGTAGCAGGCGGAGGGCAGTTCCTGCTGCCCTGCAGTTATCTTGCACTCCGTCTGGCAGCTGTGTGTCCAATCTGCCAACGCAGCAGCATTCTTTCTTTTCCTCAGCCACTTCTTATATCCTTGTCAGGGTTCGCTGTGTCATGGTGCTGCGAGCTGCAGCGGTCACCTCAGCTGACCGCCATCTTTCTTCCAACTGTAAACCCTCCACTTGTTTTGATTTTAATTGAACTCACATTATAGGGCTGAATAGAAAGATCTTGTATAAATTACCCTAAAATATGTAAATCATGCTATTAAAAACAAGATTCTGTAAGGTATCCTAACTGAACAAAACAAAAGAATTACATGCAAGTGTGCAGGCATAAATTGTGTCTCAGTCACCTGAATGCCCAAAGGGAAATAGCACCAGTCATTATGAAGGGGGCATACAGAGAGAAAAAAGAAGAAAACAACCTGTGAAAAAGAATTAAAAATAATGCTGCAGCTTGGTAGGCCATACATGAGATCTAATCTCATTGGAATTGGATCTGGTAGTGAAATTATACAAGTGGGGCACATCAGGCAAGATTGCCTCTTGCTTGGGAAGGAAGCCTTGCTTACCTCAGACTGGTTGTGACCAAGGTTTAAAAAGGACATTTAAAAAAGAGACAACATTTGGATTAAATGATTTATAAAAAAGCTAATCAGAAAAAACTGATCTGAACAAACGGGCTGGAGTCCAGTCATGTAAAACAAATAGAAACTTACATGGAGGGTTCCTAGGGAAACTTCAAATTTATATTCAACAGCAGGAAATGGCTGGCAGCAAGGTAGTGTTACAAGAGCTGGGGTGTGGCGTAGTGAATACATCCTCCCAATGGGGCACCACTGGTGCTAGTGTCTTTATATGTGCACTCCTAAATGAAGTGGAGCATAAAGTACTTGCTAAACAAAAAAAACATAAAAAGTCGCACTCGCGAACATGCCGTGGATATGGGTGGGTCTGACGTAGACAGCTTGACTAAGCACAAAGCTAGAATGTCTCACATTGATGGAACTCCTCGGGGCACACAAAATCTTGCAGGCTAATTGGTAAAAAGCGAGTGCTGCCTGTTGTTTCAAAACTATGAATTGTATCAAAGCCAAATCAAGTGCTTGTGGATGCCAGGTTGGATATGGAATGTACATTTTGAATATGCAGGCATACTCAGTTACAAGGTTGGTGACAGGGAAAATGAAAATCAGAAGCTACTGTAATGCACGACAAGGGATTGTATGCAATCCCTCTGTGTCAAAGGTTGACTATGTGAAGTATTGAGTCAGAAAATTGTACATGTTGGTAAAATAAATATCAGAAGATGATAAATAAAAATAGAGTATAGGGCACAGTAGATTGTTTCAAGTAAGTTACATTGGGACAAGCAATGTGTAAGTCAAAACCATACATGTCGTTAACAGAATTGTTTAGTATAATAGTTAGGTGGCTAAATGCATACTGAAGTCCTAGATATATAAAAATACATAACTGTTTTACAGTGTAGA
The DNA here is from genome assembly GCF_964261635.1 of Lissotriton helveticus. Classification (NCBI taxonomy): domain Eukaryota; kingdom Metazoa; phylum Chordata; class Amphibia; order Caudata; family Salamandridae; genus Lissotriton; species Lissotriton helveticus. Next base: position 571,765,923 of record NC_136067.1, read on the forward strand.
ATAATCAGTAGATTCACTAGTAATCGCAAATAATTTTAAAAGGTAATAGATGGAAATGCGTGTCCTTTCTTGTATTGTAATGCAAAATAGAAAATTCAGCATGTAACATAACTTCATCCATAAAATGTATCTCTGGATTGTAGTGTACAAATACGGGATTTTCTTTTTGTTATAGGAACCATATTCTTCTGTCATTCAATCAATGTCCATAGTTCTTCCTCTTCATTGAGACCCTGTCTATAGGTACGGTATTTGGTGATTCCTTTGGCCTTAGTTTGGAGCAGTAATGATTCTATCGTTCGGGCTCATTGGTACAATAAGGCAACGAAAAGTACTGCCTAATTCAGCAGTACTGTGCCCTTGCTTAGTGAATCTAAGTCAGACACTGAATTAGGGTCAATTGCAGCAGGCCTTGAATGATCTGCTCCTCCTGCAGGGTTATACAAAAGTGATGGATGGAATGCTTGAATTAGGCTCATCCACTGGTAATTACAGGTCCTGTGTTGTTTACGTTCCAGTTCAGGGAGGACCTGGATAGGCAGTTTAGTTTGGACTGTTTCTATTGTGAAGTACTGGGTTTTTCAGAACCGGTACTGAACCGGTAACCCAGCGGTGCCAGGGACAACACCCTAAGACGTCGGGTCCTTCCTGTTTCAGACTACAGAAACACAGAGTCTTCTGGGTGAAGTCAAAGATCGAGTTTATTGGCTGCAACCAAGTAACAGGCGTCCTAGAAGTACAACACGGTGTATATTCTCAGGAGACTGCTCAATCTTACAAAGCCAGCCTTTTCTTTTTATACAAAATATTATGCTTCAGGCAAACATTCCTATTTTTACAGTAAAGTAAAGTAAAGTCCACATTTGTAAAGCGCACAATCACCCGTAAGGGTCTCTAGGCGCTGGGGGGCCGTCGGGAAGATTAAGCGAGCTATTGCCCAGAGTCACATGGTGCTGGGCTAACCTGCCGCCGGAGCCGGGGATCGAACCGTGGTCCCCAGATTCCAGCGTCAGTCGCCCTGGCCGCGGCGCCACACCTCTTCCAGTTGACCATTCACATATTTTCACTACAAAGAAAAGGCAGAGTCATGATGACGAATCCACATTTCAGTTTGTTCAGCCCACAATCAATTACCTGGCAAGGCCCAGTATTTTCATCAGATATCGATGGACCCCCAATAAAAACGGGCACCTCTGTCATGTATTCCTATAGGTTCTGAATCGATCCCCCTATTCCTGACCCTATTCTGGTTAAACTAACTATCAAGTTAACTAACAGTCAGCCCATGAGGCAAGAAAAGCCCCCATGATGCAGATACCGTTATCTGACGCAGTCACACTACGGCACAGGAACGTGTTATCTGATTAGGTCATAACGCTTGAGATCTAATTAGACAAGCGACATTCCTCCAGCCCCTGATAAGGCATACGACGTTCTCATAACAAATCAAACCTATGACAACCTGGAAAATCCGTGCGGCCATTGTTTTGATTTCACAGAGAACTTCAGTAAAAGAATGTGCTAACGAGCAAGTCGTATGACATCTTTATTGACGTATCTATGTCCATCCTTACGTCAATCTCGGCACCTTTAAGGTATAAATATTGCCGATCTTGCCCTATGCAAACACACGCGTGGTGACGAGACGGAGCAGCCATACTTGCCGAAGCCCAGAAGCAGAGCAGACCCCGCTGGCAGCAGCCCCGCCTTCCTGACGCGCTGAGAGACGCGCTGCTATCTCCTACCGAGAGACCCAGCACCGGAGCTTTCGGGCAGCCCTCGCAGGCAGCCTGGAATATCGAGAGCAGAGAAAGAGATACCATTCCTCATTCATCCTAACTTCCAGGTACAGAACTGAATAACCCCTCACAGAGAATTCTTTAGTTATTCACTTGGCAAAAACAAACTTAACTTAAACTGTAACTTTCTATTCCCGCCCACGCATTAGACTTAGGTCAGGTACACGGGGTAGGCGTATTTAGAAACACCAGTTGAGTACGTTTAGTCAAATGTATATGTGTATGTAAATATATTTTAATCATTTTAAACATCATATGGCTCAGAAACCATATCAATGTTTTTACAGTATTATTTTATACTATTGCTTTTAATGTATGCACTTTACTTAACTATAAGTATTGCAATAATATCGATCCATTTCTCTTGTACGAGAAAAGAGACTGATCAATAAATAACACCTTTTTATTGAACACACCCGTCTCTTCCTTTTCTCTACAATCTGATGAGACTAAGAATGCACGTACTGACTGAGTAAAATAATTGCCTTGTGCTCACACGACTCTGGAGATACACTGTTGATTAGGGGAGAGCAAAGTTGTCATGTTCTATGGTTGTCAGAAACTAAATCCCTTCTTGTCTAATCAGGGGAGTTAATTCTTTCCTGAACATTCGAGAAAGTTTCTAGCGAACTCTGAGCTACGCTGGCAAACCCAAAACTTAAGTCTAGTATCGACAGTAGTAGACCTAGTTAACGTCTGGCCTAGGCCTTTACTGCTGTAGGTATTATTCCAATGCGCAGAGCCTATTGGGAAGATAGGAACTACACTACATGGCGCCCAACGCGTTTGGAAAGGGCGATAAAACTAACGTAAGACATTTAGAGTAACTCAGTCGTGCTTTCTCACTCAGACCCCTTTTCCCAAATACTCCAAAGACGTCTGGAGTGGGTGAAAGGTAATATCCTCCAAAACCTCGCAGGAGGGAACTCCTATGTAAGGTTCTTGGTATAGTCAACGTTGAAGGATACACTGTTCCAAAATATTGTGCATCTAATCTTTGTTCCATAAGAAACCTGATCTGCAAACAAACATAATACCATCCTGTCGGTAAAATGGGAGACAGTGATGAAGAAAGAGAGGCAGTTAGATTAGCAGCTGAAATAGTAGCAGCTGATACTGCAGCACTAGATGCGGACGGGGATATAATACTCATCCCGGTCGCCAAAAGGAAATCTATAACCTTAAAACTTATAGAAAATGGACTGACACCTAGAGGTGGCACAGTCATATTCGTAATTGAGGCACACGAATATCGGCAGACAGAGGTATACTATACATGGATACATTTTCCAGCAGCAAATGCTGTAACAAAGTACTTCCACTATTACAAAATAGAGGTTCCACCCGACATTTACACTCCTTTCGAGGAGGTGGAAGTACCACTCAAATTCCAAGAGCATTTGCTCTTATTTGATGGCGCCCTAATACATAACAATCACATTACAAGGCTCGGTCCTTTAGGTAGACCAGGAGCAACGTGGCCGGTCTTAGCCGGATACACACCACACCCAGACATCGAAGGAATGTCTACTGGAGAGCTGTTAATACAGCTAAAACAATTACTAAAAATTCATAGACAATTAGTCCAGTATGTAATGCGGACTTCAACAATTCAGCCAGCGATTAAACTTCCACAGCTGACCCCTCACCAGGGGAACACAAATAAAATCACACCACAGAACATCCAATCCTGCCTAGGTAAAGTTCCGGCTAAACGGGAACAAATACCATTCTGGTTGGCACAGAAAATCACCCAAATAGAGGCGGTGTTTCCTGACACCACCCCATTAGAAAAACACAGGATTCTGACTATATGTCTCCCAATGGGAATCGCACCACACATAGAGGACTGTGATACTTGGGGTACAGTCTTTGCTTCAATCTACACAAAAACGCACGGTGTTCCATCCATTTCGGTAATACCAGATGTGCTAAAACAAATTCAAGATGAATACGGTCCAGAACCAGCTTTAACTCTTGGTATGAAATTACTGAAAGACTTCAAGCAGGTCTCGGCTATATTATTAGCCAATATAAAAGGTGAAGCAGCAAACGTGGCGATCCGCCAGAGGTTAAAAGAGACAGATATAGCAGACCAACCAGCTGAAATTGCCAGAATCATAGAGAAATCCTATGAAGAACTAGGTAGAGATAGTTTAGGTGGAATACCAGTAAAACCGCAACTGACTGAAAGTCCAGAAAAAATATTTTTTAATAATTCACCAAAAAAGAACTGGGATGGAAACAAACAATCCAATCCAAAAGAAAAGAAATTCCAGTCCCGAGGAAGGTCTCCTAGGCGAAGGGAGAAATCTCCAAACCAGAGACACAGGTCACCCCAGAGTGACCCCTCTGGGAAAAGATATAACCTTAGAAATAGGGATAATATTAAAAAACCTGATAGATATCAAGACATTGATACACGTCCCTCTCAATCTTTTCAGACTTCCTCGCAGAAATCGGAAAGAAGAGGACGATCAGAACAAAGAGAAGAGCACGCCAAGTCCAAAGACAAGGAACCTGCTCAACAAAAAAAGAAATTACAATTTCCAAAAAAGAAGGTAGCCAGTATCAAGGTAGTTAACAATGCCGAGAATACTGAGGACACAACTGAAAAACGGAGAGTGGGCTCAGACAATGCTAGACAGCGCAGCAGAAGTGAGCATAGCTCGCAAAGTCCTTATGAATCATCTGGAGATAGTGGACACGAATGAATATCTTCAAGTGGAAACTGCAGACACCAGAGTTAGCAAACCCCACAAGATATACGAGATAACATTACGTATAGAGGGAGATAAGACTAGGAAAATAAGGGGACTATTTTGGGATAACCTCTCCAAGGGTTATGACATCCTTCTAGCTGAAAAAGACTGGCCACCAGAGTTTGTCAGGGAGTGCCCTCATGGCGAAGAAGTAATTATGCCTGCCTTCTCGAATCAAATCCCGATTCATAAAAAATACACACTTGCTAGAAAGTGGGCAGTGGCCTTAGCACCTGCTTTATATAAAAATCATGTAGGATGGGATGAGGATTCTCCTCCTCACAAAATCCAGTTAAAATCACAACCTACTGCACAAAGGCAGTACCCAATTAAGCAAGAAGCTAAAAAACAGGTAAATGAAATACTAGATCAGCTAGAATACCAGGGGGTGATTGAAACTTGCACCTCACAAATGAACAATCCTTTGTTTCCGGTCTCCAAACCAGACAATTCATATCGTCTAGTTTTGGATTACCGACACCTTAACACATGTTGCAAAACCTTTGCAGTGCAAAACTCACACAGTGCTGCACTAATGAATAACATAGTGCGCAAAAAATACAAAACAACCTTGGACATCTCCAATGGATTCTTTTGTCAAAACATAGCACCAGAGAGCAGATCTTTAACTGCATTCTCAGTAAATGGCACTCAAAAGCAATTCTGTCGGTTAGCCCAGGGGTACAAGAACAGCCCGGGGGTATTCTCAGCGAGAGTAACAGAATTACTACAACTATATGATGATGAAGCATTATCTTATGTCGATGACATTTACTTAACAGATGATGACTTGGATACTCACTTGAAAAGAGTGAACACCATAATACTTGGGTTCGCAGCAGAGGGTTACAAATTCAACTTTAAAAAGTCCAGAATTGCCCATCTGACAGTCCTGTTCTTATGATATGAGTTATCAAGTGAAGGTAAAAGCCTGGCAGACAATTTCCTAGAGAAATGTGCCGTAATCCAAGCTCCTAAAACACTAAAAAAGCTACAGTCAATTCTAGGCTTCCTAAATTTCGGAAGAACATACATTGCAAATTACGCAGAAAGGGTCAAACCCCTTTATGATCTAATTAAACCAGACTTTAAAAGATCCAATTGGACTGAAACACACACAGAGATTTTGAGATCCTTACAAACAGACATGCTAATTAAAACAAAATTAGAAACACGTGATAACACACGCAATCTTGTGATTCGAGTCATCCCAGGGAGATGCGGATTCACATACCTAACCTCTAATGAGGGAGAAAAGGTACCAATTGCATTCAAATCACACTTGTACACAGAAGCTGAACAGAAATTGAGCAATACAGAAAAAATCATTCGTGCAGTTCAAACCGCAATAGCTAGAGAAAAAGACATAGCTGACGGTAGACATATAACAGTAAGAACAGCAGAATCAGCCTTTGAGGCACTAACAACACCGTGTAATTTACCAACAACAACATTGAATCCGGAATGGATACAATGGGTGAATTCAATCACAACGGACAAAGTATACTACTACTTTGATCCAGAACTAGAAGAATTAAAAAATCTAAAATATGAAAAGACGTATCCTCTGCCAATCGACATTCTGCCTCTACGACATTACGCCTGTGTAATCTATACAGACGGACATGCTCAACCCTCCGTTTGGGGAGAACAAGCATACAACCCCACATGTGAGATTACAAAAGAAGTGTGGCGCGGAGGTAAACTAAGACCTCTATTAACAAAAACACACTCAGTTGAAACTAATTCAGAACAACAAACTGAAATAATAGCATTGAAAATGGCGCTAGATAATGCGGATTGCGAATTCCCGACACTTATAGTGTCAGATTCATATTACTGCGTCAAATCATATAACAGCGATTTGCAGACATGGATTCAAAACGGTTACAAAGATGACACAGATGCACCAATAAAGCAGAAACTACTCTGGGAACAAATAGCTCTTTTACAAAAAGAACTACCAAAGACTCACGTGACTCACTCACTGAGTCATCAGCGTGATGGCGTTCACGTTGTAGGGAATTCATTGGCTGAGACAGCCACAGCGGCAGCCACTAAACCGGCTCCCGTAGATCGAAAAAAGCGTACATTAAAATACATTGACGGTGAAACAGTGCTGGCGGTGAAAACTTCATCAAAAGGCGACTGCTCAGCGTTACCGATCAACTATCCACTCAATTATACATACATAATCGATGCAAACTCCGTCCCTTTTGCTCGAATCCCTGGAGTGGGGGATAGAGTGATTCCAAACATGGACAGGAGAAGCTTGTTAATCGCAGACGCACATATGGGCGAGGGTCTCAGACACCTCAAACTGAAAGATTCTCTGGAAGAATTACAATCACGGTACTGGTGGCCAGGCATGAGCCTGCACTACACCATGTTTGTAAAAAACTGCCCAAACTGCAACAGAGATCGCAGTGGGGAGAGAAACAGTTTAATACCTCGTCGTATCAAGGCAGATAATATGACCAATAAAAAGCAGGGCTTGCGATTAACATATACAGGCTAGTTTCACTTATAATGTAGATCACCAGCACTCGGCTGACGTCCGGACTGTTATACAAAGATTTGCGAGTCTAAATGGCATATACGCTAAGAGCATGCTACGTTCGACCATTGTTTTCACTCAAGCCCTCCGGCCGGGGGGGAAACATGGCCAAATGAGCACAGCCCAGCGGGAATCTTCTCACTTCCTTCTTGAGGGTACGGGATGGTGTAAAGAAAAAACCAAGGCATAAAGCAATCTATAGCGGAAAGGAAATTAGGTTCGGGAGCTGGGTGGGTCAAACATCTAATAAGTGTCCAACGTAGTCTAAATAACTTGCCAAGAAATTCTCTGAAGGGATTCAGTCCGTACGAATTATTATTTGGAACTAGAATGATTATCTCTGACCTCGACAGTCAGACTTCAGTGGTTAAAGAAAAAAGCTTTGATGTCAAAGACCGTTTGGCTATTTTGCAGGACTTAAACAAAACAAGAAAAGACCTGAGCAACATACAGTTGAAACAACAGCCAACAACCACTGAAGAATCACCACCTGTCCCAGCAAGACCTGTCTGGATTCCAAAAGTCGGGGATCTAGTCAGGGAGAAGATCGCGGTAAAGAAGGAATTTGGGCCTTCTTACAGAAAAGCAGTTCCTGTCTTGTCTGTCAACGGGACAAGATCAGTTGTACTACCGCCACTTGCTGGTAAAAAGGAGAACCGAGTTGTATCCATCGACCTGGTAAAACCACAACATGTGGCCGATAACAAACAGTAGGCCAAGTGGACTCCCAATAAGTAGCAGAACACCAAGGTTTGCTACCAGTACAGAGGTCCTAACGAAGAGGCTCATCACATTCGAAACGCCTACAGAAGAACAACAAGGACTATGCAACAATGCAATAGAACTCAGACCTCTGAAAACCCAAATAAAAACATTTAGCAGAGACACACCAATCTATAATGAAGTACCAAGTGAAAATGCAAGCAACAAAAATCCTGAACCAATTGGAACAATTGACAGAACTGCATCCGGCTACTTCATCAACTTCGATGATTCCTCTGAAGGCTTCAGTGAATCAAAGACACAGCCATCATCAAAATCCTTTAAAGACAAAGCTAAGGAACTTTTGAACCAACTGAAAGAAACATATCTGATTTCTCCATGGATTGAATTTTGGGTGGGTTTTGGTGCATTTATCCTCATACTTTGGCTCATCATGGTATTAACTTTGGGACGCTTCATTGAGGGAAAATATGCTAAAATGGACACAGCAAGTCAGAACATCAACTTGGTCCTCAAACCACACACATCTTCACACGTCGAGAAAAGAGAACTTTCTTCAGCCAACTTCACAGCCAATCCTATACCTGGTGGGGTAGCCTGGGACAACACTGACTATGAAATTTATGGTCCGGTCGAGATCCTGAAATATCCACACCAAATCAAGATCTCCTTGAGTGACTTTGCAAAACCAAACTCATTTGCTGATGATTGGGACTTCGAAAGCATTAATAACATGATGTCTGACTTAGTAATGTCTGCTAAATTTACAAAACATGATTATTTGCAAGGTTCTACAAATTATGATAGTATGTATTGCTATAACCACTATGGTAACCATTTTTTACATAAATCTGCACAACCTAGAAATGTTTTAAACTATAATCAATGGGAACATTGTGCAACACCTCCAAAAGGGAGCTCAAAAACCGTTTACGACAAATATTCATATTTTTCAGGTTTTAACACAAGTAATGCTGAAACATTCTATTTTAAATTGTCAAACAAGACAGGGATGAAAACCATGATAACCAACACAAAGTTGATATATTCAGATTCATTCTTCGAAGAAATGAATACTTTTGGATTTGATTATTGGGACAAAAATGTTGATTTGAAAAGTGTTTGGGGTACAAAAGAATGGCAAGTACAGGGTTTAGAAGCTTTGTTTAGAGCTTGCATGATCCCAGAACAAATGATATTTTTAAATGACACTGTTCAACAAACCACCTGTCTTGGCCTAGCCAAAATCAAAGATTTAAATAAACCGTCTATTCTAAAGCCAACAATGTTTAGCAATAGCTCTGATACGGATGAAGAGATAGACGTAAACCATATATTAAACCAAAACAGAACACATCCTGATTGGAAACAATGGTTAATCTGGCCCACAGATACAAATAACTGTCAAGACAGATTCCTGAATAAAACACAGGGGTTCAAAATGACCAGGCCAGACCCTAGATATCCCCAAAGACATCACCCAGGGATAATAACAACCTACAGTGTGGGCAAATTATGCCTTCAGTGGCTACAAACTTCCATACTGCCTGAAATTAAGCAACACCTAACTTTACTTACTGATGGTGCTGACTTGCGTGATTTCATAATGGGACCACGCAAACAGTGTCAAAAGCGTTTCATAGCAGCCTCTGTATATGCAGCATACAATGAGGCCTGGAAGGTTAATCAAATTGAAACAGCAGAAAGAATACGGGAAATTGACCGTAATAATTTGGAAAAATCACTTTCTGTAGTGGACAATGGGTTAATGACTCTGTCCTCCAGAATTTTTTCATTGGACAGCATTGTGTCTTCAGCAATCGATATATTATCGCAAGACTTACTGTTATTACAACATGGTCAGTCACAATTGCGTTCTATTGTACAGCTTGGCTGGACGTTACAAAATCTGCGTTCAGGCTATGTGCCTTGGCGTTTAATCAACACAACGTCACTATTCCAAATCTTTAACCTTACTGATAGACAAATCGGTATGGCGCAAAAGGGTGCTGATTATACAATCTTGAGCATTGAAAAACTAGAAAGATTACCAATGACAATGTCAGAACGACCTGTCAGTGAATGGATAATCCACGGAATCATAAATATTCCAATCTCAACCTTCAGGTTTCAATACTGCCAAAAATATATACAGGCTGGCATGTACGAGAAATTGGGGAAGGGGTACCTTAAAACAACTTGGAACCTGCCCTATTCACATGCATGTGTCAGTAATAAAGGACAGAAAGTGTTTCTTAGTGGCAACAATTGTGCCATGTCACTAAGCGGCACGCTTCTGTGTAACGGAATTAGTTTGCATGGAGCCTGTGAAGGGAATTCATACAACCTTTCATGTCACCAGCAAGGCGCACCTGCAACAGAAATAGAACCATTCTTTCAAAGACTCTATAATGGGAGTTACATTCTTATTGTAGACCGCAAATGTTGTAGTCTTATGCCCGGGACTCCTTATCTAGTCACTACGACTGCGAAGGTCAAGTGCTGTGGACGTTCTTTGTTCCCCAGCTCCTTTCCAGACAGGGAGGCAAGGGCATGGCCCAATTTGAAAATTACTTCTATTCGAATAGATACTTTAAGCAGAATGAAAACAGTGCTTCTTCAGACGCCTACAAGGCTCACGTCATCAAAAGAAACGTATGATCTACAAGTCGCAAGGACGACTGCAGAGATACATACATTATTATCGACTAATTCCCCCGTACATTTCGCGGAAATCCTGAGCGAAATCTTAAATATTTCTGATACCACTGGGGTCTCAAAGGTATTTAAGACAGTATTTTCGATGGCATTAACACCATTCAAAGCCATACTGGGTATTTTTCCAGATTTCGTCCATTCGATTTTTGGCGGACTTCCCCTGATCCTGGGACTAATTGCAGGAATCCTATTCTTAGTCCATATTTTTCGTTATGGCAACCCATGTCACAGATCAAACTCTCGCGACAATGGAAGAAACAATCCTAGCCATTGGATACCGGGACCGGATATCAAAAATCCTGGGACTCTCCCGGCTTAGAGACCTGAACATGACTTGGTTTCTATCATTTCGACCAATGTGGCAAAGGTGTGTTTTACCTGTATTAAGGTGTCTGCTATGCGGAGAAGAATGCGTGTTAGACACCTGTCTGACGCTACAATCGGATGCGCCAGTGGATGCAGATACATTGTTGGTTCCTACCAAGGTTCACGCTTTGTGCTGCCCTCAAAGGCTGCCAATCCTGATGACGGCATTCGTGGAATCTTCACCACTACGATTGAAGAGTAGTGAAGTTCAAGATGAAAGCAGCATCGATCAGGTACAACCTTCTGTCAGCAATGCGAATCAGAATGTCAATGGAGACAATCATGCGCACGAATGCATGGTTACACCTATTTCCGACTTAGTGGAACTTTCCCATGAAGCTGTTGACAGTTTTTTCGAAAGCCTTAATGATATGATGTTCTCTCCAGAACAGAAATAGAGACTTTTGAGCAAGCTCGCACACGGCGTTCCCTGAATTCGGCCTTCAACTTTAAAAATAAAGTCACATGAACAATTTTTCCCACCAGTTCACGGACAACAATTTTTTAGCAGCCCCAAATTATTTTTGGGAAATTTTCGGGACACTTATCTTCTGCTTAAAGTAAGAAACTATTCCTAGAGAACTAAGATTTCTATTTTTAGATACTTTATAAACTTTAGTTGCCCGCTGGTATGTTCACAAATATTTTATTATGTGATGAAATGGTCTCGAACTTTCTTTCTGTATAGCCATATTAAGAGCCATTTCATGTGTATTTCTCATATACCAATTAAGCAATAATGTCTACAAATGCTTGTTTACTTTAGCGTCTAATTCATAGCTTAAGTGCATACAATATATATGACTGCAATTTTTCAGTATATTTGAAAATTTCAAAATGCATTTATGTATTTTGGGGTGGTGAGGTATACACTATACTCTATAGTATGTTGTACTATGTTATACTATGCATAGATTAGTAAATATGACCATAGTTAGCGTGGAGTGGGTGTCATGTATTCCTATAGGTTCTGAATCGATCCCCCTATTCCTGACCCTATTCTGGTTAAACTAACTATCAAGTTAACTAACAGTCAGCCCATGAGGCAAGAAAAGCCCCCATGATGCAGATACCGTTATCTGACGCAGTCACACTACGGCACAGGAACGTGTTATCTGATTAGGTCATAACGCTTGAGATCTAATTAGACAAGCGACATTCCTCCAGCCCCTGATAAGGCATACGACGTTCTCATAACAAATCAAACCTATGACAACCTGGAAAATCCGTGCGGCCATTGTTTTGATTTCACAGAGAACTTCAGTAAAAGAATGTGCTAACGAGCAAGTCGTATGACATCTTTATTGACGTATCTATGTCCATCCTTACGTCAATCTCGACACCTTTAAGGTATAAATATTGCCGATCGTGCCCTATGCAAACACACGCGTGGTGACGAGACGGAGCAGCCATACTTGCCGAAGCCCAGAAGCAGAGCAGACCCCGCTGGCAGCAGCCCCGCCTTCCTGACGCGCTGAGAGACGCGCTGCTATCTCCTACCGAGAGACCCAGCACCGGCGCTTTCGGGCAGCCCTCGCAGGCAGCCTGGAATATCGAGAGCAGAGAAAGAGATACCATTCCTCATTCATCCTAACTTCCAGGTACAGAACTGAATAACCCCTCACAGAGAATTCTTTAGTTATTCACTTGGCAAAAACAAACTTAACTTAAACTGTAACTTTCTATTCCCGCCCACGCATTAGACTTAGGTCAGGTACACGGGGTAGGCCTATTTAGAAACACCAGTTGAGTACGTTTAGTCAAATGTATATGTGTATGTAAATATATTTTAATCATTTTAAACATCATATGGCTCAGAAACCATATCAATGTTTTTACAGTATTATTTTATACTATTGCTTTTAATGTATGCACTTTACTTAACTATAAGTATTGCAATAATATCGATCCATTTCTCTTGTACGAGAAAAGAGACTGATCAATAAATAACACCTTTTTATTGAACACGCCCGTCTCTTCCTTTTCTCTACAATCTGATGAGACTAAGAATGCACGTACTGACTGAGTAAAATAATTGCCTTGTGCTCACACGACTCTGGAGATACACTCTTGATTAGGGGAGAGCAAAGTTGTCATGTTCTATGGTTGTCAGAAACTAAATCCCTTCTTGTCTAATCAGGGGAGTTAATTCTTTCCTGAACATTCGAGAAAGTTTCTAGCGAACTCTGAGCTACGCTGGCAAACCCAAAACTTAAGTCTAGTATCGACAGTAGTAGACCTAGTTAACGTCTGGCCTAGGCCTTTACTGCTGTAGGTATTATTCCAATGCGCAGAGCCTATTGGGAAGATAGGAACTACACTACACCTCCTCCTCGTAAAGCAAGTCATAAAAAAGGAAACAGAGGCAGGTGTGTGTAAGATTAGGAAGGGTTTGTGTGCGATGAAATGTTTATGGCATGTTGTGCCTTGATGCTATCTCGCCCGGCCACTCGGAGAGGAACTGACCGAACAGGTTTGGCCTTGGGCAGTGGAGTCAGCTTGCCCGGGTCGCAGAGAAGTCAGGAAAGGTGTACGTGTCCTTCAGGATCGTGTTTGGCCTTAATCATTGGCCTATGTGAGGGCAACTCACAAAATGGCTGCCGTACACAAAATGGAACCCGAGGGTTCAGGACGAAAACTACGATTTCAAGGTGAAATCGTCACTCGAATATGATGAAAATGCTTGTGCATAGTGTACTAGCCATTCTCGGTCTTCTGATATCAAATTCGTCATGATACGAATATGTTTATGACACAGGTCCAAAATGTTCAGTACCACAGACCCTCCTTTTGCCCTTACATAGGCAATAACCTATACTCATGCTAATCTGAGTCCAGGTCTGTATTCCTATAATCATTGAGATGTTGCTGTAGCATCATCCTATTACTTAGCTCGTCCCTCGATACAGGCTTCCTTACACATGATGTAGCACAGAGGCCACATATAGCAGGAGCACACTGTACGCACAGACAGAACAGGAAAAGGATGGCTAAGACCATCCCAATGACCATCAGAATTTTCCATCCCCAGCGGATACCAGTTCCCAGAACCATCCCATTAACGACCAATCTCCTTTGTCTACTTGAATAGATTCGGAAATCTTATGCAGTTTGGAGATGGCCTGGTACACTGTTGGAGCGTTATCTGGAATGAAAACACAGCAACTCGATTGGATCACCTTACATACCCCACCTCGGTCTGCAAGTATGACGTCTAACGCGCCCCTGTTCTGAAGGGTCATAAGACGATCCGACTGGAGCTCAGCAGTCAAGTTACTAAGGGCACCAGCAGTTTCAACCACGGTGGATTCAACCAACCTTGTCAATTGTCTTATGTTCCTGCTGTTAACCATGGGTCCCCAGAACGGCAGAAAACCCTTCATGAAGTCTCCAAATTCTTGTCCTGTAGTGTCTTCTTCACTGAAGACACCTCTAACTATCCTTGTCTTATGGTAATCTGCCGCCGCTGTGTAGGTGGGAGGCAACAGTAACGAAACAAAGCATGTGCCCGAAAAGTCAGGGGGCAACCATGTATAGGCTCTATCATGGCAGATGAAATAGGTACCCTTAGCTGCTAAGAACGAAGGGGAAGTCTGGGATGCAAAAACATATGTTTCAGTGCAGATACTCTTCCCTAACTGAGCTCTGGGATTCTTGCCATTACCTTGCAGACATAGGTGACCCTGATGGGGTACAATCCAAATCGGGGAAGATCTCTTAGCTTGCTGTTTCTCACTCAGATTAACTCCATATCCGGTCACGTTCCATCCTATATAAACTAGTGTCTCATCTCTCGGGATAGTCTCATAGGATATATCTTCTTTAATCATATCTACTATACCCTTGACTAGAGCACTATTCTTAGGATTGTCTTCTAAAGAACGTAGGGGGTAGGTCTCAGGTGCGTAGATGAACATTGTTCTGTATGCCCACACAGAACCATTATGGATGAAAGGCAGGACCAGATAAGGGATACCTTTATCTGTTGTGTGAGGCATAAGACCACACACCCAACAGTTAGTCGTGTTCATTACTAGTTGTTGTTGGTGCAAAAGCTGAACGAAGGAGTTATTAAAAAACTCTAATCTCCTAGAGGATTCATGTTCAGGAAAAGGGTGGAAAGAATGTGAGGAAATAGTAGTAGGAGGAGGTATGGGCGATGTAGTGGGTGCAAATGTCACTCGAAAAGAGAATAAAACATATCCTATAAAAAACATCATTACACTGAACAACATGAAAATACATAATATCAAAAAACGTTTCTTGGTCATCATTCTGCAAATTGTAGTCTTAAAGTTCATTTGTTTGGCAGGTCTCTCCATCTCGAAAAACTCCATCCTCTCTAAAATGCTGCTCGCGATGGTAGGGTGTTCTATGCTAAGGGATGCTTCTGTCAGTCCAGGGCAACTCCCTTAGACCAACCAGAACCGTCGACCTAACGTCTTCGGCTGCACCCCAAAAACTTGGGCAACCGCGACCCTACAGCTGAACCCGGATGGTGGTTCAAAAAACAAAAATAAAAAGTTTCTCAGATGAGAGAGCTGCACTTTCAAAACTTAGGCAAAGAAAAGGAAGATTTTTATTAGTTCATAGTTCTCGGCCTCAGATTGTAGCGTTTCTTCCCAGGTACTGTCTGGTCCGGAAACAGGAGTTCAGGCTCTGTAATGTCCAATCGAATTGCCGGTGGCACAGCTTCTTGCAAAAGATTGTCACTTTCTTGTTCAGAAATTGTTCCTTTTATGCGTGCATCACTGATATGTAGAAAACGAGGCACAGTTTCGGTCTCAGAGTCAGCTACACCCTCCTGGACCCACCGGTCGTACGGCAGAGGCAAAGGGACCCTCTTGCAGTGTACGCCGTGGATCCAGTTCTTTTTGCCTTCCACTCGCACGGCAGATCTCGTTGACAGCAGGACTAGGTGGGGGCCGGTCCAACGGGGCCGATCATTCTTTGTCCGCTGGAAATTCTTCACCAAAACCCAGGATCCAGGATTGATAGGATGTCCTGGAGCTTCAGAGACCTGAGGCAGAGTATCGTGAACCTGTTGGTGTAAAACACGCAATTTAGCCTTCAATTCATACAAATAGTCAAGCAGTACAGGGTGTTCGATCTCACTGAATTTTTTCGGCCTTGGCACTCCCCATATGTTGGCCGGACGGCCGAACACAATCTCATACGGACTAAGTCCCACTCGCGAATGCACAGTTATTCTGGTTGATAGGAGTGCCAAAGGCAGAGCGTCAGGCCATTTAAGGCCAGAGCTCGCTTGGATTTTGGCCAATTTCAGTTTTAACGTGCCATTGTAGCACTATACGAGTCCAGCTGATTGGGGGTGATTTGCAGCGTGAAATTTTTGTTGGATGCCTAGCCCTTCACATACTTTCTTCATCACTTGACCCACAAATTCACTCCCATTGTCACTCCAGACTATTCTCGGCATTCCAAACCTAGGGAAAAACTCTTTGGCAAGGGCTTTAGCTGTGGATAAGGCAGTGTTGTCCTTTAAGGGATATGCTTCTACCCATCTTGGAAAGGCACAAACAACAACGAGTACGTATTTCAAATTGTTGCACCTTTCCATGTGGATGAAATCTAGCTGCAAAACCTCGAACGGATACGTTGGAGGCGCAAAATGACCAGCTGGAGTTGGGGTTCCCCTACCAGGATTGTATTTCAGACACACCATACAATTCTTGACCACATTCTCTGCACACTTGGGAATTCCAGCATTTTGCCATACTGGAGCCAACAATTTACAAATCCCTTTCACACTGATGTGAGCCATTCCATGAGCCATTGTAACCACTGCAAGCACATACGCATCGGGTAACAACCATCTCTGATGTTCTGACAATTCAACCCAACAACCATGCGCATCCAATTTACCCGTACTTTCTCTCCACACACTCAACTCTTTCTCTGTAGCTTCAGCTTGAATAGATTTCACACTTTCTATCGTGTCTTCACACATTCCCACGTCACCAATCCATCTTGCAGGGCCCGCAACATACATTCGGCTCATCACATCCCTCGCTGTTTCTTTTGCGACTTCGTCAGCAAATGCATTTCCATGACCAACATCGTCAGTCACCTTCTTGTGTGCACTGCATTTTACAATCGCGACTTGCAACGGCAGAGTAAGTGATTCAAGGAGCTCATTCACCATTTGACCATGCTGAATCTTAGTTTCATGCGAAGTCAGAACCCACGTTCTTTCCACAATCGTCCAAAACTGTGAGCCACACCAAACGCATACTGGCTGTCAGTATATATAGTCACTTTCATTCCTTTCGACAACACACACGCTCTCGTAAGTGCAATCAACTCTGCTGCTTGAGCTGAACTATGTGGGATACGTGCAGCTTCAACAATCGTATGCAAAGTCGTAACAGCATATGCCGCAGTCGTATCTCCATTAAGAAGCTTGAAGCATGAACCATCCACCCATAAGGTACCGTCACACTTTGCAAGAGGAGTGTCACTAAGATCTATTCTCCCTTTCGTTTCTTCTTCTGTTCTGAGGAAACAATCATGCTGTTCAGAAGTATCTAACTCTGTTTCAATCGGCAACAACGTAGCTGGGTTAAACGTGTTGCATCTTTTTATGTGCACATGACTCGCTAACAGTGCCAACTCGTAACCTGACAACCGAGCACTAGTTAAGTGTTGTGTCTTGGTCCTGTTTAACAACGTGTCCATTGCACGTGGAACCATCACAATCAATGTATTATTCATGTCTAAACCAGCAGACTGTTGAATAGAAACTGCTGCTGCTGCTGTGGCTCTCAAACAGCTTGGCAATGCTTTAGCTACCGGGTCCAAAGTTGATGAAATATATGCACATGGACGCTGTTTGCCTCCGAACAATTGTGTCAACACTGACAATGCACAACCTTCTTTCTCATGGACATACAATGTAAAGGGCTTATTGTAGTCGGGGGTACCCAACACAGGAGCCGAACATAATGCATCGCGCAATTCGGAAAAACTTTTCTGACACTCTTCAGACCATGGGAGGGGATTCGGTGTATCTTTACAAGTTAATGCCACCAAAGGTTTGGCCAACAAAGAAAAATTCGGTATCCATTGTCTGCAATATGATGTAATACCCAAGAAAGCACGCACTTCTCTCTGTGTCCTAGGCACACTCAATTTCGCTATTGCCTGAATTCTTTCTGGGGTCAGTTTCCTTCCCTCCTTCGATAAGAGATGACCTAAGTAGGTCACTTCTTGTCGACAATATTGCAATTTGGAAAGAGACACTTTGTGATGTAAATCAGACAAATGACGCAACAACAATAACGTGGCTTCTTTACATATTTTCTCAGTATCTGCAGCAACAAGCAAATCATCAACGTACTGAATAAGGGTAGCGCCATTAGGTAAAACAATTGTGTCAAGTTGTGTTTTTAAAGCTTGACTATATATCGATGGACTTTCACAGTAGCCCTGGGGAGCGCATTTGAAGCGGAAGCTTCGACCTCCTAAACTGAAGCCGAAAATATCCCTACTCTCCTCGGCAATCGGGATGCTGAAAAAGGCATTTTTCAGGTCAATCACTGAGAACCAAGTCGCAGAAGCTGGAATCATAGTCAATAGGGCAGTGATATCAGGGACTACTGGATATTGTGGCACAACGATTTTATTCACCTCTCTAAGATCAATCACAAATTTGTAAACGGGTGGCTGGGAAGGGTCAGTACGCTTCTGAACAGGCAGAACGGGACTATTGCAAACGTTGCCTCTTGTCTCTTCAACTACATCTTTTTCAATTAAATCATAAATGATCGCTAGCAACGCTTTTTCACCTTCACTAGAGATTCTATATTGGGGAATTCGTGGCATTTTAACATTGGCTTTCAATGTCACAACATATGGCGGTATTTCCAAAAGACCCACATCATTAGGACCAGTAGCCCAAAGAATATCAGGAAGAAGCGACAATTCTGTCGGAAGTTTATCCTTTCACAAATACATTGGGGAGACCACTTTCTTACCTAGTGTAAGTTGCACTCCCGAAGGAGAACAATACAGTGTCGCATACAATCTTTTCAACAGATCCAATCCCAACAAATTTTCACCACAACCTGTTGTCAGAATAAGGGGTGCTTCTAATTCACAAGGTCCAACAGAAAGGGACATAGGACTAGAAATCGGGTTCCTAATCGGGGCGCCAGAAAAACCTACTGAAACATTCATTTCGCCAGACAAAGGTGCGCCAGGGAGTTTAGAGTGCATAATAGAACTCTTTGTAGCACCAGTATCCAACAGAAAAGGCTCTGACACACCTGATGTAATCACCTCAACATAAGGTCCACTCTGATCTACTGGAACTGCAACAACTCCCTCTCTTTGTCTATGGCTGTCCTAGCAATCATTACCTTCCATATTCTCATCTTCTGCATAGTAGTCATCAGCATAGTACTGAGGCGTCCTACCAGACGCGTTATTCTGCTGATCAAAACTATTCATTGAATTCTGAGGCGGAAAAGATCGCCCATTCTGTAGGAAATTTCCACATCCTCTACCTCTAGGCGCTTGTGGAGTACCTCGACCTCTTGTGCTAAAAACGCCATTCATACGCTGTAGCAGAGCAGGGCAACTACTTTTAAAATGGCCCTCCTCTTTACAATATGCACACTGATTAGGGCCTACAGGAAAGCGTTGTTGAGGATATTCGGTCCTTTGCATGTTTCTCTGAAACTGCTGAGGCTGCTGATAGTTACTCTGACCACCACGAGGCGGGTACGCCTGCTGTAAAAGAACCTTCATTTTTAACTCTTTCGTTTTCTTGTCTGCTCTATCTTTTTCATCTTTGTCCCTATTTTCGTAATACTGCGCAGTAGCCAATATCTGTGCTGAAGAGGAAACGGCCCACAAACTTTCTGAATCTTTTAACTTCTTACACAACTCGGGAAGCAAATTATGCACGAACTTGTCAACGAACAACCGTTGACCACCTTCTGTACTCATATCTTGACCACTGTGGTCGACAAACGTCTCCTCAAACCTAGTGAAGAAATCAGACACTGTTTCATCTTTCTTCTGCTTACATGCAGACAACTTGTCCCAATTCACCCTCATAGCAGGCATCAAAGTCTTCATGTAAGTAATTATCCTACCAGGGAGCTCTGCCACTAAAGGTTCGGGTTTAGCACCACCAACTTGTCGGTCATTTGCAGCACTAATATTAGCCCATGTGTCATCTAACTCTTGATCATGATCCGCATGACAAATTTTTCCCCATAAAGGCTGTGGAACATTTCCAAACAACATGTCTATATCTGCTAAATTCATAATGCAAGAGCCTGCAGTCTGTGTCAATTCCTTGTAATACCCTGCAGGATTTTTACGGGGATCAGGTAATGTCTGTTTAAGGGCCAATACTTCAGCGCGCTTCCATGGAACATGTACCCAAACGCGCTGAAAATGAGGCTGAACAGGTGGATTAGCTGCTAGATCCCCTTCTCTCCATTGTGGGGGAACTTCTCTCATGGGATATTGTCTCGCTTTCCTTCTAACGGAAGAATCATGCTCAAACAATGACCGAGAAACACCCTCATTCCTAAACGACAATAATGTCGCAACTGCTTTCTTAACATCTGAACCCACAATCGTGCCTTTTGCAAACTCGAATCGGACACGACACAACTCAGGCGGATTGGGCTCTAAATCATTTTAGCCGACAAACAGTTCAGGGAATGGATTTCCACCTCCCTCGACTCCATCCTCCCTATAAAAACTCGGGTGGAGAAAAACAGGAAAATTGGCTCGGCCCCTTGGTACAGCCCTGAACTCAGATCTCTCCGCAAAGAGTGTAAAAAAGCAGAGAGATTGTGGAGAAAGGAATGGCTCCATGCCAGTAAGGATGCCTACCGCAGGTCGGTGAGAATGTATAAATCCACCTTGAAGCTTACTAAAGCCGCCTACTATGATGCCAGAATACAAAACGCTACCCACTCGGCTAGAGAATCTTACCTTATCGCCAAAGAGCTGCATAAAATACCAGGGCCATCGTCTTCGCACCCATCCCCACCGGACAGAAGTAACGAACTGGCATCCTACTTCGATTCTAAAATTGCCCGGATACTAGCCTCCCTTCCACCTCCTAGTCCATCCAACCACACAGACAAAGAGGCAGCCACTATTCCTTTGGGCAACAGCTTACATCCCCAGCTGTCCACTTTCAGAGCGATATCTCTGGACGAAGTAGTTTCAACACTGGCCAAGATGAAAAGCGGCTCCCCTCTTGACCCGGCCCCTGTGAGATTCCTAAAAACTGTGTCCCCTAGCATAGCTCCTACTATCATGGAACTAATCAACATCTCTCTTTCGCAGGGCTCTGTTCCTTCGAACTGGAAGAGCGCTGTTGTCAAGGCCCTGCTCAAAAAACCTCAACTGGACCCCGTGGACATGGCCAACTACAGACCGATCTCGCTTCTCCCATGTATAAGCAAGATGGCTGAGAAGTTGGTTAATGTGCAACTTTCCCAGTACCTCGAAGTCAACAATCTACTGCGTCGGTCCCAAACTGGATTCCGCCCCGGCCATGGCACGGACACCGCACTCCTCACTGTCATCGAGGAGGCAAGGTGCATTTTGGATTCAGGAGGGTCAGTGGCGGTGATCCTCCTGGACCTCAGTGCAGCCTTCGATACGGTAGACCACCGTGTCCTTCTCCAGCGGCTGGCCAGGGCAGGAATCGCGGGTACTGCGCTCGCTTGGATAGACTCATTTCTATCAGGCCGCTCATTTCAGGTTTGGGACGGCAACTCACACTCTGCCCCTCTTCCACTCTCTAGCGGAGTCCCCCAGGGGTCTTCGCTTAGTCCCACCCTGTTTAATGTCTACATGGCCCCCCTCGAGGATGTCGTTGCCCCCTACGGGATAAAAATAGTGAGCTATGCGGACGACACGCAACTGGTCGTCTCACTATCCCACCTTGACAACCACCCAGATAACCTGTTGAACTGCCTCCAGGACATTTACAACTGGATGAGCGAGTCCTCTCTGAAGCTCAACGGAGCGAAAACTGAAATCATGCTTATGGGCAAGAAATGGACAACCATCCCCCTTTCGGTCTGGCCAGACGTCCTCGGTGAGGTACCAACCCCGAAAAAGGAAATCAAGACACTGGGAGTCTGGCTAGAACCTGAGTTGACCATGAAGACCCAAGCAGCCAAAACAGCAGGAATCTGTTTTGGGCTCATGCGATCCATCCGCAGGATCCTCCCACTTCTTCCTCCGTTATCAAGGAAACTTTTGGTTCAAGGTCTTATTCTTTCCCGGCTTGACTACAGCAATGCCATCTACCTCGGGGCCCCCAAATCCACCTTGGCTAAACTCCAACGCATCCAAAATGCGGCGGCGCGGCTCATTATGGGCCTCCCCCCCAGAGCATCGGCCAGACCTGCCCTCAAGGTTCTTCACTGGCTCCCGGTGCGGCAGAGGGTAGAATTCAAGGCCCTGTGCACTGCCCACAAACTCATCAATGGTGTTGGTCCAGCTGCCCTGAAGGATATGGTCACTCCCTACAAAGCCCCCAGACTCCTGCGCTCGGACAACGAACGCTTGGCCAGTGTCCCTAGATTCAGGAAGGTACGCACCGGTGGTCGACGCTTTTCTGTCAAAGCGTCCTCAGGATGGAACTCACTCCCCCGCAGCCTGCGTCTGGAATCCTGTTACCCCCTCTTCCGTAAAAGACTGAAAACTCTCCTTTTCCCCAAATAGTACCCCTCCTCATTACCTCCGGTCTCCAATAATTTTCACAGCGCGGGGATGCCTCCGGGTCACCAGGCGCTCTATAAATCGCTAAATATTAATAATAATAATTTTCCTCTAAATCCTCACAAAGGAAAGTACACATTTTCTCAAAAACGTATCTCTGTTTCGGCTCTTCCCATTGATGGAAGACATCCATAACAGAATCTAGCTCATATCTTATGGGGTCTGTAACCCATTTGTGTGCCAAATAATCCAATGTTTCCCGCTCTCTAGAGTCGGGCAGTTGACTACGCAACTGTTTGCTTGTTGAAACAGGGGTCAGGCTTGCTGCCCCAAAAAGAGGATACAGAAGACTAGTAACAGTGTTAGTCATTCTCTGTCGAACAGTAGGAGAAGTCAACGAAAGAACATGAGTGAAAGCAGAGTGAGGCAAGGCAGATGCAGATGCAGATGCAGACGCAGTAACAGTAGGAATATCAGAAGAGGTAGTCGATGCAGGAGGCAAAGTCGTAAGAAGTGCAGGAGGAGCAGGTAGCAAAGTCAGCGGCCCTTGAGGATGCTGAGCCGTAGCAATAGGAGCCAGCTGAAGAGGAGCTGGCGGTTGTGGAAGAACCTGGGGCACAACAACCGGAGGTTGCACAACTAAAGGTTGCGGAGGTGCAGTAGCACTCTGCGCATAGGAGGGTGGCGAACTCAATAAGTGAGATATTAGAGGGTCTTTCTCAAGTCCTTTTGCTGCATCTTGCTGAAGAGGCGGCAAAACTGGATAGCATTTATCGATCGCCATTTTACGTTGCCTGTGCAACTGTTCACTTGCTTGTTCTTCTTCATCATCTTTATATTGCATAGCAGCTTGCATTATTGAAATGCCCTTTTCTCTTTTATTCTTTTTAGCTAATTTAATTTCTTTCTGTTTGGCTTCCTTTCGCCATAGGCGGAAAGAGTCAAACATCGCCGGCCGGGCTTTCTTCTTAAAAAGTCTAACCTCTAGATTATCTAATATCTCTGTGTCAAAACTACCATATTGGGGCCATTTTAAAACACCATCCTTTCTGGTGTATCGGATCCATACTTCATTATATGCGATGGGGCCTACTCCATGTTTCACATATAGTTCATAGGTTGGAGTTCCAATCGGAGGAACCGGACATGAGTCCTCCAATCGGGAATCCCTATTACAACCAAGACAAAACAAATTTCCAAGTCTGCAAAGACCAGGCACCTTCGCTCTCTAGTCTAGCTTCAAACTTCAAAGGAATATCGATTATGATAGTCTCGTGAATACACGAGTCCCTCGGCTTTGGTACTTGCAAGTTACAAATCAAAGATCCCAATGGGATACCCAAACTAAGGACTGGGAGACGCTCCACTTATACTTAACTGAGGTATCGATGACGTCACCAGAAGACTCGTCTATCGTTTCGCTCTACCAATCATCAAGGGTCCAAAACAGGGCCATAGTCAGGGCAGCAGTCCTTCGTAGCCGTCGGGAAGCGGGGAACCTCACAGCAAAGACTTTCGGACCACGTCGACATGCAGGGGTCGATGAAGTGGCGGCCTTCCTCCAGAATTTTCACACGAAGCTCCTCACGAACCTCTGGCTTGGACCGGTACCGCTGATATCGCCCCACGTTGGGCGCCAACTGAAGTAATGGGTTTTTCAGAACCGGTACTGAACCGGTAACCCAGCGGTGCCAGGGACAACACCCTAAGACTTCGGGTCCTTCCTGTTTCAGACTACAGAAACACAGAGTCTTCTAGGTGAAGTCAAAGATCGAGTTTATTGGCTGCAACCAAGTAACAGGCGTCCTAGAAGTACAACACGGTGTATATTCTCAGGAGACTGCTCAATCTTACAAAGCCAGCCTTCTCTTTTTATACAAAATATTATGCTTCAGGCAAACATTCCTATTTTTACAGTTGACCATTCACATATTTTCACAACAAAGAAAAGGCAGAGTCATGATGACGATCCCACATTTCAGTTTGTTCAGCCCACAATCAATTACCCCGCAAGGCCCAGTATTTTCATCAGGTATCGACTGACCCCCAATAAAAACGGGCACCTCCTCCTCGTAAAGCAAGTCATAAAAAAGGAAACAGAGGCAGGTGTGTGTAAGATTAGGAAGGGTTTGTGTGCGATGAAAGGTTTAAATAAATGTTGTAAATGTTTTTGTACTTGTATAGCGCACAGCTACCTGCAGTGGGTTTCCCGGCGCTTGTACGAATACCGCAAGGGTCCCCTTCCTGGCTTTCCCTGTGAAGTGTCCACTCCTGGGCACCCCCATGGTGCAGACCAGGCATCCCTCGCGTTGTGGGGGCCGTTGTGGAGACTAAGCAAGCTATTGCCCAGAGTTGCACCGTGGGACCCATGATCAGAATAGGCACTGAGGCGAGAACATCCGGTCAGGGGAATTAATAAGCTCGAGACCCGCCGAGGCGGGAATCGAACCCTGGTCCCTGGCCAGAGCTCTGCATCAAGGTCTGCCTGCTCTAACCATTGAGCCACACTTCTCCACGGCATGTTGTGCCTTGATGCTATCTCGCCCGGCCACTGGGAGAGGAACTGACCGAACAGGTTTGGCCTTGGGCAGTGGAGTCAGCTTGCCCGGGTCGCAGAGAAGTCAGGAAAGGTGTACGTGTCCTTCAGGATCGTGTTTGGCCTTAATCATTGGCCTATGTGAGGGCAACTCACAAAATGGCTGCCGTACACAAAATGGAACCCGAGGGTTCAGGACGAAAACTACGATTTCAAGGTGAAATCGTCACTCGAATATGACGAAAATGCCTGTGCATAGTGTACTAGCCATTCTCGGTCTTCTGATATCAAATTCGTCATGATACGAATATGTTTATGACACAGGTCCAAAATTTTCAGTACCACAATTGGAGCAAGATCAAGACTGATTTGCATATGGCTGTATCCAAAATGAGGTGGGAAGGTGTGCAAATGGTGATGAACTGAATGGGATATGAATAATTACCAGGGGCTGAGATTGATATAAACATTCCATCTATCAATTTTTGTATAGTTTAATATCCCCAGAAATGGATCTTGTGCACACTGTGTCGACGGGACTAAGCTATACCCAGCTGATGAACCCATAACAAGGGCAAAACCAGTGCTGGGTTGTGTGTGTTATAGTTCAGGGAGGACTGAAGAAGGGGTCCGCTGCAACGCCAAAGTGATACAGATAATTTTCAAGTTAATGAGTAGTATTCAATTTTAGGGTGCTCAGGGTAAGCCCCTGCTGTCCGAGAGGGGCGAAAAACTGTATGAACGTGAAGAACTACCTTACAGGCGTAAGGTGGGTGACCTGAGCACTCCATAGTTCAGGGAGGACCTGGTTGGCAGTGCAAAACACTGATGAACTGGGATGCAGCCCAAGTAATTACCAGTGGCTGAAATTAGTTCAAGCATTCCAATCTTTCACTTTGTGTATACTTTAACGTGTCCTCCTGCAGAGTTGGCACTTACTTCCTTTGCCAACAGGCAGGATATCCCGGCACTTAGAGCAGTTGAGTAATTCTTCCTTCAGCTCAGATGCAAGGCGATGCTCCGTCACCTCTCAGTTAATGGTTGTCAGTGTAACAACAACCCTTGACTTTGTAGCAGTCCCTGAGTACTCTGTGGAGTATGCCCCTCCTCTGTTGAAGAGATCCAAACAATAAATAATGATGGGTCATGAGCTTCAATCTTTATACCAATTTTGCAGACAGAGGATATGGATTTCAGGTCTGCTTCTTTAGAACCAGTTTGGGTCAGTTCCCTTCTCATGTGCCCTGGTCAGGTCTGGCATCCGCCTGAAGGATACTCTGCCCAGCAGGACAGTCTCAAGGTGAAGTGCCTACCTAAGAATGACAGGGAAGTGAGAGCAGGCTACACTTGCTATTTACTACCTCTATTCACAGAGATCAGAGAGAAAGACAGAAGTGTGTGTTCCTTCAATAGACTCCTTTCTTTAACAGCATATTCTGCAGGCCTCACACTGTACCCCTTGCCATCTACCTAATGGTAGCTGCAGTCAGTGTGATTTAGAACCCAAGTTATCAGGCAGCTTGCATTCTCTTTCCTTATCATAGTATCTAGTGTTCTGTTGACCCCCTCCTATCTAGCAGGCTGTCTGGAGTAAACAACCTGCCCACCATCTTATACTCTGGTCCAGGCCATGGAATTCCAAAATGGAACCCGCAGGCCTTTATCACTCTTGCTTGGCACACTATCAAGTCAAGCACAAATGCACATTACAATGCATGGAGTATTTGATTCAGGATTCTGAGTTCAATAGGAGCAGAGGAATATCAGATGAATGGGCTTGTATGTGCACATTTATGTCTCACAAGTAAGAGCCTGTCATTATATTTCACTAATACAGTATGCTTCCGCGATTGTTCTCCACACGTGAAACGTAAGACGAGTAGGGGTGTGCAGTAAACTCCACTCTGTCTGTGGAGTTAGCAATCGTTTGACACTCTGTGTTCCACTTGGAGCGTGGAGTTCAGCAAAAACTCTGCTACTGCCGCGTGGCAGAGTTTATCAATGCCACAAATCTCATCTGCGTGGACACGAGCAGTATAGTTCATACCATGCAGTCAGAACGGAAGAAATAAGAAGTCTAAAGACTGGGTGGGGGAGGGAGGAAATAAGGTGAGCCAGCACATGAGGCCCCTCTGGTGACCTATCAACTGTGGAGGGGGGATAGGAGAAGAGCAAACGATTAACCTCTCCCAGCCTCTACTCAATTGACAGAGAACGACAGACAGCAAATAGGAGGGCTTTGATCATTGAATACAGTATCCTTCCATCCCATACCACTGTGAAGCACCGAAAGTGTCAGGCAAAGTGAAGTGCCGACCACTCCTGCATGTGTAGACCTGAATAATATGCAAAACAGCAGTTTAAGGGCTATTGAATGGCGGTAGAGATGCTAGACTGGCACAGTAGTCTGCTCCCTGGGTTTCCACTCAGCCACGCCCCCTGGCACAGGTGTCTGGTGTGCAGCCATCCTTGTTCTCTGTGCTGTGGTACACTCAGAATGCGTTGTCCAAGAAGATGCACTTCCCCTAGCACTGGTCCTGTTGAAGCGATATGTGCTTCCTCCCTCATGACCTCAGCCTTTGGTCCTGGTTAGGAGTGTTCTGCAGTCTAGCTTTCCATTTGCGTTTCTACTCAGTTCACTGTGCATTACACAATCTCAGATATTGCAGCATTGGCACATAATGTACAGTACTGCAACAAAAATGTAACTCGTATGCATTGCTAAGCAGCCCTGGTTGCTTACTCCACCTGCTCATGGAACTCTGTGGAATTTGGCAGAGTTTTCCAGTAACTCTCTGGAATTTTGAGGAGTAAAATTCTACGAGGTCCGCCTAGGCCTAAATACGGGGAAAGTAGTCTCCTGTCAATATAAGGGTAAGCTCGATGCACCCTTCCTGGTTCAGGACTAGGTCCAGAAACTGTCATTGCCAAAAGGTCAGACCCAGGTCAAATTGCACACACAGGATTAGTGTGTAGCATTACCAAAACTCAAAAAACAAGGATCACAAGTATGCATGTTCCCAAGCTGGCCGGGTAATACAACTGACATCATGTAAGGGCACATTCCCATCCCAAGAACATTGAACGGTGTTAGGAGGTATTATGAAATTAAAGGGTTTTATGAGAATCAACTTGAATTTCAAGGCCTTCAACAACATATATCCTATTCCAAACATGCCCCTTCTATGGATCCTAGCTGTTTGTCTGTTCACAAGTCTGGGCTAGAGTCACAGATGCCTGCATTGATATTTAGGTCAGGGCCTAATAAGGTGCATAATGGTACAGCACTGCTTTGACCAATGCTATTGGACCTGACATGTGTTGGTGTAGCTTCCCCTTCCTTTTTGCTTTCTAACTTCTTGATCTTATCTTCATTTTTGCTGGCTTTAGGATGCTGAGCACTTTAACACTGCTGACCAGTGCTAAAGTGCATGTGCTCTGTACCGAAAATGTGATGAGAATTTGTTTATCTATGATTGCCATATTTGGTTTACTCATAAGTCCCTAGTAAAGTGAACTACCTGGGCCCAGGGCCTATACATCAAATGCTACTAGAGGGACTGCAGAACTGATTGTGCCACCCATCTTAGTAGCCCTTTAACCATGTGTCAGGCCTGCCACTGCAGAGCCTGTGTGTGCAGTTTTAAACTGCCATTTTGACCTGGCAAGCTCCCATACTCGCGAGGGCCAAACCTTTCCTTTTATTACATATAGGACACCCCTAGAGTAGGCCTTAGACAGCCCATGGGCAGGGTGCAATGTATTTAAAATGTAGGACATGTCATTTTAAGTTTTACATGCCCTGGTAGTAAAATACTCTTAAAAACGCATTTCACTACTGAAAGGCCTATCTTTCCTATAGGGTATCTTTGGACCTACCTTTTAACTTTTACAAGTTGGGAAAAGATAAGTAAAATAGGTGTGGTGTTTCTGTGCTCACAATTTAAAAACACATCTTTTAGTGAAGTTGATGTTCAAATAGCAGGCTTGAAAATTCCACTTTTAAAATAATCTACAAAACAATGTTCCTGGAGGAATTATTGCAAAGATGCAAATTATACATTTTCAACATGTAATCCAACACAACAAATAATAATATCTATTTAAACAATAGTTGCACTAATATATCAAATATTATCTATTTTCAATATTGCAAATGTTTGTAAAAAAACATCAGGCAAACAACACATTTTGAACATATCAATGTAGTACAACTGTTGCATCCCACATGATCTGGTGACCCACTTTATATAATATTTCTCCAAAGATCGTAGGAGAGCGAGGCATCCTCCTAACTATTTACGTTCTTGAATGCAAACTCCAGTAGAATTATTATTTCATATTTCCAATTCACAAAAAAGACTAACATGTGTATCATCACTAAAAAATGAATTTAGAGAGGGTAGATTTTCGACATTTTGGTCTCTTATGGACAGCCGGTCCCCGAGACCATCAAAGTAACAGTGAATTTGTAAGTGATTGTCCATCTGAAGCATTGTCAGAGATGGGTCCTGTTATTGGGCTTTTCAATACTGTTATTGGGCTAACTTCATCTGTTGTGATGATACACATATGAGTCCTTTTAGTGCATTAAAAATATGAAATAATAATTCTACTGGACTTTGCATTCAAGAACGTATATAGTTAGGAAGGTACCTCGCTCTCCTATGATCTTTGGAGAATTGTTACATAAAGTGGGTTATCAGATCATGTGCAATGGGACACTTGTTCTACATTGATGTGTTCAAAATTTGTTGTTTGCCTGGTGTTTTTTATGAACATTTGTAAGGTTGCAAATATATATATTATTTGCCTATTGTTTGAATAATTATTATCACTATTTGTGTTTGATTATAAGTTGAAAATATATCATTTGCATCCTTGAGATAATTCCTCCAGGAATATGGTTGCCCTAGTGTGGTTGGGACTTTTAGAAAGATGCCATTTTCTCACAGAAACAATTTAGTGCCATTTGCCTTTC
This sequence comes from Lissotriton helveticus, assembly GCF_964261635.1. Classification (NCBI taxonomy): domain Eukaryota; kingdom Metazoa; phylum Chordata; class Amphibia; order Caudata; family Salamandridae; genus Lissotriton; species Lissotriton helveticus. The sequence continues at coordinate 571,796,092 of NC_136067.1, forward strand.
TTTACAATACACATCTGTTGTGACACCTGGCTTCCTGCATTCCCTCTAGACAGGTACATACAAAGGAAGGATAGGTGTGCCTGAGTGGTCAACTGCATGGTGATGGGTCTGCATGAGCAAAATGTATGGGAGAAGCGGACACTTCTTCCTGAAAGAGCTAGGTCATGTCCCCAAACAAAGGACTGCAAAAAAAACCTGTAATGAGTCTGCCATCAGGGCAGGGAAGGGCAGGATCTTGTGCCCTCTAAAGACCTTTCTTTGAAGTTTCTCTACTTTAAAAGCTAAAAGGGGTATAAGTACTGGACCTCTGACACCATGTACTCCTTTCAATTTTGCACCTTGATGAGATTCTGCCAAGAAGAAGAGTTGCTGTGCTCCCTTTCCAAGCCTGCTGCAGCTCTGAGGGATCTCCATCTGGCAAAGCTCAACAGCGATGTATTGCCTGGGTTGCCCGGGGGGTGCCAGTGATGCAGGTCCTAACCGCAAGGCTCGCCAGCCCGCCTACGACACCAAAACCCACACAGGGCATTCTGATATCTGTGACCCCCCCCAGCCAGGTACTGTAGCTTAGTGGGGCCTGTCGGGTAAGTGTTCCTTTACAGGCAGCTCTAACCTGTGCACTCATTTTAGTCTGAGTAACTCCCTGACCCCTCCTCTACTCGCTAGTGATATGGAAGCATTGGGCTCTCAAGATACGGGGCGACAACCTCCCTGGAGTACCCCAGTGTGACCACGAAAAAGCTTTGCAAATGAGAAACGTTTTAAGCACTGTTTTTCCATGCTGGCTTTAAAAAGTCATAACGTGATTTGTGTGTATTGAATTTTTATTTAGTCTTGTTTTTCTCTTTTGTGATGTTTTCACGGTGTCAATGTGTGTGTGTACGCAAAATGCTTTACACATTGCTTCTTTAATTTAGCCTGCCAGATCTGCGCCAAGCTACCAGAGGGTGGGCACACGTAAACATTTAGGCCCTCATTAGGGTAGCGGTTTTTCCGCATCCTCCGGGCCGGCGGAAGAGTCCGCTGGCCCGGAGGATGCGGAAAAACCGCTGCGGAGCCTTCACAGACCCCCCGCCAGATTAGGATGGCTGGGGGTTCAGGAAGACCGTCCGCAGCGTTTCCGTCGCGGTCGCTTTCCGACCGCGGCGGAAAAGCTCTAACATGTCTGGCGGTGTCTATCAGACACCGCCAGGCATATTAGGATGTCAGCATTTCTATGCCTTTCCACGGCAGCATTTCCGCCGTGAAAAGGCATACAGACTTTTGTTTGGGGGCCCGTTGCAGGCCCCCAGGGGTGAAGGGTGGGTGGGGGGTGCACATGGGGGGTACCTATGGTACCCCCCTACATTTGCGTGCACGAAGTGGCAGGCACCTCGAGGTGCCTGCCGCTTTGTGCATGCAAATGCACTGCTTTCATTTTTAACCTTGCGGCGGGTGCTGCTTGAAGCAGCACCCGCCGCAAGGTTAAAAATACAGGATGTGACGGCCAGGGTGGCGGTCACATCCTAATTGCACAGGAGGGACCGCCGCTGCCCCTGCGGACGGTCCCTCCTACTCTGGGGTGGCGGACGGACGCAGGTCCGTCCGCCATCCTAATCGACCCCTTAGTGTGTACTACATTTACCCTGACTAGAATAGAGGTTCCTGCTTTGACAGGGTGCATACCTCTGCCAACCAGAAAACCAATTTCTAACAATTGGCAACATACATTGACATTGATGCTGAGGACAAACCATGAGAACATCAACTTATGATGCCCACACAATGTATTCAGATAAGTCATCAAAGAGCCTTACATCAGCTGTTCCAGGGGGCACAGGAAACATTCAGAAGGACAATGGCCATTACTTTCAACCGGACATTTACCATCAGATAATATGCTTCCTGATAAATGTACATGGTCAGATGGTCCTCTAGCCCTTCAGTGCTGGGGTTTCTATGTTTGCACATTACTCTCCTTGTATTTCAATCCATCACTCATTGTAATTTATCCTACACACCCGAGCACTGCTCTATATGACCATGCATGTGATGCTAATTACATCTAATTACATCTTCAAATATTTTTTAAAGTAATATTTTCTGTCCACTTCTGCTGAGCTCAACTTCCTATGTATCCATGACAATCACATAGTTGAAGATGAAGTTGAGTTTATTGTACAGTTAATTAAAACCTTTATGATCATGCATTAAATTCCTTTTTTAACATTATTAGCGACTTAAAATAGATCGTTGTTAAAACACAATAAAAATTTGATAAAATTTAACCCAGAATTAGTATTGGACAGCAAAAAAAAAATGTATCGGGCAGGCTAGGAATGTAGAGTAAAGTGCAGGGTGCAAGGCAGCAGTTGTTACTTCTGCAGGATTCTTGTTAAAGGTCAAAGTGTTCTACTTATCTTATGACAAAAAGAGATGCTGTTTGCAGTTCGTCTGCTTGCTATGGTTTTGCTATAAAATAAGAAGGTGTACGCATAGCCGTGGATTGCTAGGGTAGCTGCGGCTATAACTTGCTATAGTGTAAAACTATGGAGCAGTGCGTACCCTGAGAGGTACCGTAAGGTGCCCAGCAGCGTTGGTCTGGTATCTAGCAGCAGTTTGAATAGAGGGGCAGAGCTGGAAACAATGCTTCTTGCAGATAGAGGGTATGAGGTGCTGGCAGCGAGTGCAGCATCCTCTAGCTATTGGCAACGGGCGTTGGTGTTCGGCCTAACTTGCAACAGGGAAAGTGCAATTTTGTGCTGAAAGTGCTGTTTTTCGAGAATCTTACTGTAGGGTGAGGAGCAATGATTTTGTTGGAGATTGTTGAATGCTGAGTGTAATGATATATGTGTGGACTTGCAATAAAGTTATGCTTTAGGGATTAAAGTATTTAGAAAAGGTAGTGCAAGACATTTAGGGTGCATGGAATACATTTTTGAAATTACTAAAGTTCCCATTTGTGGCAGCAGCTCAGTCCTTAAAGAGCATGATGTACCAGTTACTGAAGTTCCCATTTAGGGCAGCAGTGCAGGCTCCATAGTCCGTTCAATGGTGATACAGTCTTCAAACTGGGTAGCCTGCCTTTTTATGATCATTTCTGCGGAGGATAGGTTTTTTACCAGACGACAGCTTAGTTGGATGTTCTCACCAGAGAAGGATGCTAGCACTACTTATCTGCAGGTTTTAATGGATTTTTTGTTGAAGAAAGGTCTTAGCAGGGTCTGTCATTCCTGTTTTAATGACCTGCATATAGTCAGTAGGTGCACTATATCCTCCTCCCCTCCCCGCAGAGTCGGCTTCAGGGGAAGTAGCCAAGGTGGCATGTGATATGCAGATGGTAGTATGTCTAGACGGGATTTCAGGAATTTCTCTTTTGTTGCTCTAGAGAAGTTGGTGAGGACATAGGCTTGTGGAGATGCCTTTCTATAGGTCTGCAAGGTAAACCAGCTGTGAGCACGCTCTGTCAGGGCGGCTTTATCCTTTATCCTGTATGAGTAATTTCTTTTTGGTCACAATATTTACTATTTTTTTAAAGCTGGCAATGGTCGCTGGTACCTCCCAAATTTCCTGCGGACCCAGCTGGTTAAATGAGTCGTCCAGATAGCTTTGGACTGGGCATGCTCCCTTGGTGTTCAGTTCTTTCCACAGATGCATGTTTAGTGAGTCAGGCGGACCTCTTTTGATTTTGAACCAGCTTTTGATGAATGCCCCTTTGCCGGTGAGCTCTTACCCTTGCATCCCAAACTCCAGCCTTAATTGTGCGGGAGATGTATATCTTGGTAGCCCAAAAATTATTTAAATTGTCTTATTATTGTGGGATCCAGAGTTTCTGCATATTTCCCTCTCATAGCTTCACTTCCGTAGCTGATTGATGGTATAAGCTTCGACGGGATCACTCTGATTAAGGGAAGTAGATTTGGGCCAGAGATGTTGTTCTTAAGGTTTCTTAGTGCCACAGTGGTCGTTAATCGGTTTTAATACGGATGCCCAGTATTCTTGGGCTTGTTTGAATAGTATGGGCAGGATCCTGTTTGGTCCTAGTGCTCCCTTGCGCCTCCCCTTTGAAATTCTTTTGCAGATTTGTTCGCTCGTGATTATAAAAGGCTGTTCTGAAGTTGTGTTAGACAATAATTGAGATGTTAGATCATTGCTATTGAGCGAGAGAGTGTCAGTATGTGGGTCGGTTTCATAGTCTTTGTTGAAGTGAGTTTGTAGATCGGTTGTCCATGCCTCTTCTGTTACGTGAAAATTGATGCCTTGATTTAACGGACTGGCAAGAGTATTGACCTTTAGCCAGAATTGGGCACTGTTATTGTTTTAATGTTGTGCAGAACTTTAGCCCAAAAAGCTTCCTCAGCATCTTATTTGAGGCGCCAGACTAATTTTCTATGCTTAGCTCTCAGTGCCCTCAGTTCTTGTAAGGTGATAGAATAGCTGTTGCCTTTCTTCAATCTATGAAGTGCAAGGTTTATCAGCATTTTGAATTTTTTCAGTTGCACAATATTTCCAATGTGGGGACGGGGCATTTGGTTTGAGAATGTCCTGAGTTCCTGTTTAGATGGGTTTCCTTTTTAACACCATATTTGTTTTCAAGATTTTGTGTGAACAACTCCCAGCTTCCCAGGCCATCGGAGTCTACAGATTGCGCTTCCTCCACAAGTTGTTTTGCAAGGATGAGGAAGCCTTCCGGATCATCCATTTTGCATTCTATTCTCTTTTCATTTGATGAAAATTCTGAATCATGAATGTTTGCTGGCATAGTTTGTGGTATGAAGATTGAATCTATTGTGATTTCCTGTGGTAAGTCATCGCTGCGTTCCAATGTGTTAGTCTGTTATTTTTTAGAACAAACAATGAGAGACAAATGTGTTGTCTCTAGTGGTGCTTGCTACTGTGTTGTGGAAAGTTGCAGTCTGTGGGTGATCTCCTGGAAATCTTCCATTTAGAGATCGAAAGCCTAGCTGCTCCAGGATTGCTAAAAACCTCTATGCTGTTTTCGGGTGTCTCCCGCCTGCTTTATTTTCTTGTGTTGCTGCGGTCCACATAAAAGGGTCCTCGTCAGTGCCAGTGTCTTCAGGTGTTAGCCTGAACATGTTTGCATTAAAGTCCCCAGAGATGATCAGGCTGTTGGTCTGCTCTTCCATTTAGATTTCCTCTAACTTCTCTTTCATCTGCAGGATGCCTTTGGTTCTATCGCCGGGGTGTCGGTAGAGACTTATAAGAATTACCTGCTCGTTTTTTTCCTCCCCCTGTAGGGTTAGCCTAAGCGCTTGCATGGCATTTGGAAATGCTAAGCTATGCGTCATAGACTCGATAGCATAGATGCTCTTTATAGAGCTGTATGTAGCCATACCTACCTTGCTGTGACCAAATTTGGCACTCTTTATGGCAGGTAGGGAGAGCAGATTGAATCCGTTCAGAGCAGGCGGCAATTCGCTTCAAGTTTCTTGGAGTGAAATTATGTCGAAGCTTTGCAGGTAGAGTTGCAGTTCAGATCCAGGGTCTTGTCTCCCACCCCATTGATGTTCCACAAGCAAAGTTTGAGGGAGTTTTTGGTGTCAATATTATGTTCAGTGAACTTGGGGGATGCCTTTTGATGCATTGGACATATGGAGCTGCTAGTCTCTAGTTTCTTTGCCCTCTGGGGTTTTTCTGTGGGCTCCGCGTAGCACGGAGTGCGTTTGTATACTCAGTTTGGTCACCCCAGGTCTTTATGATTTTCCAAGGTTGTGATTAGGGGTATCTAGATCTACCGAAGGGCCATAGCTTAATACCCCAGGTGTTGAACATAGTGTATTCTTTTAGAACTTTGTCTCCTATCCCAGGTGTGGCCCAAACTGTTTTAGTCGCTTCCACTCCCGGATTTTCCGAAGACTCCACAAATTCTATTGACTCTAGATCATTAGTTCTTATGTTCTTCAGGCTATTGATGGAGTTTATTAAGCGTAGGATGTTTCCTCTATTTGATATGTTGATCCGTCCCTTTGACTTATATTCGGGGTGGAACATGATTGTTGTGGAGTTCGATTTCACCATTTGATCTCCATGTGGTTCCTGATAGGCTATGGGTATGTCCGCAGCCTCAGGGGATTCACCTGATGTGATTGTTGCCCCGCTGTCAGTTGTGCCCTCATGAAAGCGTCCTCTGTTCTCGCAGGGTTCACTCCTTGGGGCATCTTCACCACTAGTGAATGTTTTGAGGGAGCTGCTTCCTTTTGAATATATCCCCTCTTCCTGGGGCAAGTGTTATGGAAGTTCCCATTTACTTTTTTGTCCTGTCGCCCACCTGGGTTGTGGTATAGGGGATCCCCCTTGCGGTGTTTCCCCTGTTCCTGGATTGAGGTCCTACAAAGAGACGTTAATTAAATTAGCTTTTGGTTTCACCTCTTCCTTCGCTGTTTGGATGTAAGGGAGCTGGTTGGTGAAAGGTATGTTCCAGGGAGACTGCTGTTAGGAGGTGTGTTGCGCTTTGAGGGCCTTGGCGAGGCTGCCTTGTTTTATTTTCCCTCTGATCCTATTGGGGCTGAGCCATACTACCAGATTAATCTCTGGTTTCTGGTCAATGATGTCATTAGGCATGTCCTCGGTTTTCAGTTGTGTTGGATGTTGCTTGGTAGTTGCCATTGTTGCTAGTTCTTTTGGTGTTAATTTCTGTGATGCCACGATTCTTATGTTAAATAGGAGGCTATCTATTAGTGTTGGAAGGCTTGCCAGCTTATCTAATAAGGTTAAGCAGGTGCAGCTAGCCTGTACTATTGGTGTCTTCGCTTGTGCGCTTTTGATCATATTTTTGAGATCCCTGCCGGTTTGTCATTGATATTTGCAACAAAGATTGAGAGAGAGTTGAGAACTGACAATTGGATATTCATTTTGTCATACTTTGTCATTTTGGCTCTGACATCCTGTTGGAGCGCCTTCGCGATACTGGCATTGGGGGGACGCCTTTGGCGTGGGTGAGATCCTTTCTAAGAGACAGATCCCAGCAGGTTTTCTTTCGGCCCTATGTCTTTGCTGAGAAACCTTTGCTATGTGGCGTTCCGCAGGGCTCTGCACTTATCCCCTTGTTTTTTAATGTTTACCTTGCTCCATTAGCGGAAGTGGTGGAATCCTGGGGGGTCAGAGTGATCTCTTACGCTGATGATACTCAGCTCGTATTTTCATTTAGAGACCACTCTGATGGCAATTTGTCCAACATTCGACAATGCCTGGTTAATATCTCCTCTTGGATGACTACCAACAACCTGAAACTTAACGCGGATAAAACTTGTTTTTTAATCAAAAATCTCCCCTCCCGGCTAAATTGTGGTGGCCTACTGAATTAGACCCTGCCCCAGTTCCAGTCCCATCCGCACGGAATTTGGGTTTTCAATTTGATAATGCCTTGTCCTGTAAGACCCAAATTAATAAAGTTTCAGCAGCATGTTTTGGTAAACTACGCATGATCAAAAAAATCTTCCCTTTTCTTCCGCTTGATTCACGGAGGACTGTGGTTCATGCATTAATCACATCCCATCTGGATTATGCGAACAGTCTGTATGTAGGAGCCCCAGCCTACCTGATTAAACGGCTGCAGATTGTACAGAATGCCGCGGCCAGGCTGATTTGTAACATCCCGTATCGCCATTCCGTTACACCGTATTTGGCTAAACTGCACTGGCTGCGGTGTCCTATCGCATACAATTCAAAGCTCTGGTAATTGCGTTCAGGGCCCTTAATGGTCTAGGTGAGGTTCCATGACGATTTTACTCGTGTTTGTAAACATTGTCGTAAATACATAATTTTGGTATCAGTGGACCGCAAATGATCCATTTAGTATATCCTGGTGTTTTCGCTATGCTACGAGCAAGAGCACTCCAGTTACAAACACATTTCTGTTCTACCCATGGTATCCATCTTAGAACACGGAAGCCATTTTGTATTCCTTGCCCTCACATAGTCAATGGACACACAATGACCTCTTTTCATTTAAGGACACGTAGGCTTTAGCCGGCGATTCACCTTGCGAGTGACACGTGCACCTTAGGCCAGCACCGCTGTGGCAGCATGACTCGGCAAGAGCTGCCTCCCCCGCCTGAGGCCAGTCCTGCTATACTGGTTCTTGTGTTCGTTGGCCTGATCATGATTAGGCGGCCGAAGCTGGTAACCGTGCCCATTTACGACCCACAAACATCTCTTATCCTGTCTTTCTATCTTCCACACCTGGCTCTGCTCTTTTCCTTCTGGGCCTTTATTAGGGGGAGGTAACGAAATTTACGATGAGGCGGTCCGGGTCTTGAATGAAGAATTGACATAGGATTATGATGGACTAGTGGGAACCCCTCATTCGTAATGTTTTGACATCAGATACTGTTGACGATTCCTGTGCAACGCCAAATATTTATTGTTTAAGACACGAATGTTTAGAACTGTGGTAACATGTAAAGAATTTGCCCCGAGCAGAATATTTAGTATATAAGGAACAACCCTCTTTGTACAAATTGAACAGGCTCCTAGACACTGCCCGTATGCAGTTTCTGTGACTTCTGTGTCCCTGCAGTAATAAACCTTTGGTCTTTGACGCCACCATCGAGAAGCCCGTGTTTCTGTTTGTTTGTGCACCGAGACAGGTTGAACTCCGGGGTCTTCGGGTGTTGTCCCTGACACCTCTGGACGGAACCAAAAAGTCCAGAACTCCAATTGGCGCCCAACGTGGGGCGACGTCATTCGGTACCGGTCCAAAAGCCTGAAGAGTTCGAGGAGCTTCGTGTGAAGATTTCAGAGGGAGGCGCCCCACTTCATCGATCCCGGCATATCGCAAAAGTGGCCCGACGTTCTCTTCCACGAGGGTTCCCGTTCAGACGGCTGCAGTGGTCCGTTGCCTTGACCGTCGCCCTGTCTTGGACCCGAGGTGCAGTCCTTAGTACGGCGAGACGTGACGGGTTTCTCCTTGGTGACGTCTTCAGTACCTCAGTTAAGTATTTTGTGAGGGTTGCTCCTGTTTGGATAATCCTTTTAGTTCTCAGTTCAGTTCAGTTCTGTAAGATTATCACTGGTTATTCTGGTTACGATAATCATTCTGTTCAGTTCAGGTATCGATACATTTGTCAGTTCTGGTAGGCCTAAGTTCTTGGTTCGAGTGCGCATCTTTTCTGTTTGTGTCTTGTTTGTTTTGTGTTCCGGATTATAAAATGGTAAGTCGGAAAAATTGTATGTTGTCTTGTTTTAGTTGCAACAGTGATTCCCAGTTGGAGGACTCGTGTTTGGTTCCTCCGATTGGAACTCCCCTTTATGATCTATATTGCAAATTTGGTGTGGGCCCTATCTCTTATAACGAGGTATGGATCCGCTTCACAGAGAAAGATGGTGTCCTTAGTTGGCCACTACATGGTAGTTTTGAACCTGAAGTTCTCGATAATCTAGAAAGAAGGTTGTTTAAGAAGAAAGCCCGGCCGGCAATGTTTGATTCTTTCCGTTATTGGCGAAAAGAATCTAAACAGAGAGAAATTAAAAAGTTGAAGAAAGAACAGAAAGAGCAAGAGTTGACTTTAGAACAGTCTGCTAGGCAGCTGCAACTCAACGAGTCTGAAAAAGCGATGGAGGTGGCCAATAGAGAGCGTAATTTAGAGATAGACAAGTGCTATCCTGCTTTACCATCGAGTACGGCTAAGATAGTAGAGGACCCTGAAAAGGATCCCCTGTTGTCTTACTTGTTACGATCACCCCCACCGTATGCACAGGGTGCTACGGCTCCACCTATACCGAATGTTCAATTACCGGTTGCTGGACAACCTGGTGTTCCCGCTCCCCTGAATCAAGTTCCTGTACCTCCTGTGGTCAATATTAATGTTCCTTCGACAACCCCTCTTCTAGGGTTGCCGGCTTCTTTACCTATGCCTGTGTCGCTCACACCTGCTACTTCACAAGCTATTTTTCCTGCTACTCCTACTGTTCCTAATATATCTGTTCCAACTGCTACTCTATTTACTGCCTCTGCTAATATTATGACTCCGCTTTCTGTTCGTCGGAGAATCACTGATTCTGTCTCTAATATTCTATCTCCCTTCTATAAAACTCTGATTAAGACTCCTACCTCTGACTCTGTACAGAGGCGTAGTCAGCTTCCCAGTACTGAAGAAAGAGGAATATTAGATTCCACTGCTCTTAGATGGATTTCAAAAGTTGGAAGATATAATGTACAAGATGTATTAGATACATTTATGCAATGGAATGAACCGACACAACGATATGTGTTCGATGAAATGTGTTTCCTTCTACGTGAGGAATTGGAAGAGGATGACCCTGAATCAAATCTAGAAGAATTAATTAATGTTCAGAAAGAGTTTGCTGCAGGTATGATAGTTGGACAAAATATAAAAGAAGCGATGGAACTGGTTCTAAGTTATAGAACCGACTCATCCCTTCGTTCACCAAGAGAGTTAGGGAAACGCAGTACGAAACAAAATCGTCAATACCCAATGAGAGAGGTTCCACCAATTTGGCGTGAAGCTGTGCAAGCTAATGTAAACCTTGGTATTGCAGCCGCTCCGGCACAATTCCAGAGAGTATGGATACATATTCCATGGAAGCGAGCTGAAGTATTAGCAGTGAAACAGGCCTTGCCAGATCCGCGTAAAAATCCTGCAGGGTACTACAAAGAGTTGGCTCAAACAGTTGACGCTTGTGTATTGAATCTTGCTGACATAGATCTGCTATTTGGTAATGTAGTACCGCAACCAATTTGGGCTAAAATTCGTAAAGAGAATCATCCAGTTGCCCTAGGTGGTGACTGGGCAGCTATAATTGCAGCGGATGGTCAACAAATAGGTGGTTCCAAACCAGAACCCCTAATTGCTAATTTGCCTGGTAGAATAATCGATTTAATGAAAACCTTGATGCCAGCATTACGCGTTAACTGGGACAAATTGTCCGCGTGCAAACAGAAGAAAGACGAAAGCGTCTCAGACTTTTTCACAAGATTCGAGGAGACTTTCGTGGATCATAGTGGTCAGGATATGAGCACAGAAGGAGGCCAGAGATTATTTGTTGATAAATTTGTGCACAATCTGTTACCAGAACTTAGTGGTAAATTAAAGAATTCTGAAAGTGCGTGGGCTGTCTCTACGACTGCGCAAATACTTGCGACTGCCCAGTACTATGAAAATAGGGATAAAGAAGAGAAGGAAAAATCAGATAAAAAGACGAAAGATTTAAAAACTAAAGTACTTTTACAGCAAGCTTATCCGCCTCGCACGAATCAGACTAATATGCAGCAAGGGTCATATCAAAGAACGGAATATAATTTTCAAAGACCACAATACCAATGGAATCAATGTGCTTATTGCAAAGTGGAAGGTCATTACAAAAATGAGTGTCCAGTTCGGGCACAAAATAATGCTGCGGCAGCTCAGAGAGGTCGTGGTAGTTCTATGCAAAACTCTAGAGGTCGAGGACGAGGTGCTATGCCTCCGCAGACGAGTGATCGCCCTTCTAATTATTTCGACCAGCGAAATGGACAATCTGCCCAACAGAATAGGTCTCCACAATATCATGTTGAAGACTATTATGAAGCTAGTGAGGAAGTTCAGCAAAGTGAGTACTAGGACAGCCATGGACAAAGAGAGGGAGTAGTATCAGTTCCAGTAGATCAGAGTGGGCCTTATGTCGCAGTAGCAACATCAGGTATAGTCGAACCGTTTCTGTTGGATACTGGTGCAGCAAAAAGTTCTATCATACATGCGAAACTCCCTGGCGCACCTTTGTCTGGCTCAACAAACGTTTCAGTAGGTTTTTCGGGCGCCCCTGTTCACAACCCTGTTTCTGGTCCTTTGTCTATTTCTGTTGGACCCTGTCAATTGAAAGCACCCCTGATTTTGACGACAGGTTGTAACGAAAATCTGCTTGGTTTAGACTTGTTAAAACGCCTGTACGCGACATTGTACTGTTCTCCAGCAGGAGTACAGCTTACGTTGGGTAAAAGAATAATCTCTCCGATGTACTTGTCGATGGATGCGCTCCCACCAGAGCTGCGTTCACTCCCTGATACTCTTTGGGCGACTGGTCCTAATGATGTAGGTCTATTGGAAATTCCACCCTATGTAGTAACTTTGAAAGCAAATGTCAAACTTCCACGAATTCCACAATACAGAATCTCTAGTGAAGGTGAGCGTGCGCTCCTACTGATAGTGCATGATCTGATTGAGAAAGACGTTATAGAAGAAACCAGAGGTAATGTCTGTAATAGTCCTGTACTGCCTATTTTGAAACGAACTGACCCTACAAAACCTCCAGTATATAGGTTTGTAATTGATCTCAGAGAGGTTAATAAAATTGTGATTCCACAGTTTCCTGTGGTACCAGACATTACTGCATTGTTAACGTTGATTCCCGCTACAGCAGCATGGTTTTCGGTTGTCGACTTGAAAAATGCCTTTTTCAGCATTCCGATAGCCGAAGAAAGCAGAGATATCTTCGGTTTCTCTCTAGGAGGACGAAGCTTTAGGTTTAAACGCGCTCCACAAGGCTATTGTGAAAGCCCATCCATTTACAGTCAAGCATTAAAAAGCCAGTTAGATTCCTTCGTACTTCCTCTTGGTTCTGCTTTAGTACAATATGTCGATGATCTTCTGGTGGCTGCTGATGACAAAGAAACTTGCAAAACAGCTACGATTTCTTTGTTGCATCACTTGTCAGATTTGAATCACAAGGTGTCACCTTCAAAAATGCAATACTGCTGCCAAGAAGTGACCTACCTAGGTCATCTCTTGTCAAAGGAGGGAAGGAAGTTGACCCCAGAGAGAATAAAAGCAATTACACAGATGAATGTTCCTAGCACGCAGAGAGAAGTACGTGCCTTTTTAGGTATTACCTCATATTGTAGGCAATGGATCCCAAATTTTTCTCTTTTAGCAAAACCATTGGTAGCCTTGACTGGGAAAGGTGTTCCGAGTCCGGTACCATGGTCTGCTGAATGTCAGCAGAGTTTTTCTGAGTTACGAAATGCACTGTGTTCAGCACCTGTATTGGGTACACCCGACTACAGTAAGCCATTCACGCTCTATGTCCACGAGAGAGAAGGTTGTGCATTGAGTGTTTTGACGCAGAAATTTGGTGATAAACAACGCCCTTGTGCGTATTTTTCATCAACGTTAGATCCGGTAGCTAGAGCGTTGCCTAGTTGCTTGAGAGCTACAGCCGCAGCTGCAGCTTCCATTCGACAATCTGCTGGTTTAGTAATGAACAACATGCTAGTGGTTATGGTTCCTCATGCTGTGGATACACTCATGAACCGAACCAAGACGCAACACCTTACCAGTGCTAGATTATCAGGTTATGAACTGACACTGTTAGCTAGTCATATTCAGATCAAAAGATGCAATGTATTGAATCCAGCAACATTGTTGCCGACTAGCCAAGAGTCGAGTGATTCCGAACCACACGACTGTTGTTTCAAAACTGAAGAAGAAACCAAAGGACGTATTGATCTAAAAAACACTCCGTTATCAGATCCAGATGGCACGCTGTATGTTGATGGGTCTTGCTTCAAATTGGAGAATGGTGATGTGACTGCTGCTTATGCAGTAACGACTTTGAGTACGGTTGTGGAGACTGCGAGAGTGAGTCAGAATTCTGCCCAGGCTGCAGAATTGATCGCGCTAACAAGAGCGTGCGTTTTAGCTAAGGGAAAGAGAGTGAATGTGTTCACAGATAGTCAGTACGCGTTCGGCGTGGCCCATAGTTTTGGCCGCTTGTGGAAAGAGAGAGGTTTCATTACGTCCCATGGGACTAAGATTCAACATGGTCAGCTAGTTAATGACTTGTTGGAATCTCTAACCTTGCCGACTGAAGTTGCGATTGTGAAATGCAGTGCTCATAAAGCAATCACGGATGATGTTGGTCGTGGGAATGCTTTTGCCGATGAGACTGCAAAACAGACAGCTAGAAATATGATGAGTAGAATGTATGTTGCAACGTCTGCAAGATGGATTTCTGAGTCTGGAATGTGTGAAGACACAGTGGAAAGCGTGAAGGAAATTCAGAAAGAGGCGACTGAGGAGGAAAAACTTGCATGGAGAGAGAGCACGGGTAAATTGGACTCGAGTGGGTGTTGGATTGACTTGTCGGAACAACAGTGTTGGATGTTGCCTGATGCGTATGTGCTTGCAGTAGTGACGATGGCACATGGAACAGCGCACATCAGTTCAAAAGGGATTTGTAAGATGTTGGCTCCGGTCTGGAAGAATGATGGGATTAGTAAGTGTGCAGAGAGAGTGGTGAGAAATTGTATGGTATGCTTGGTGCATAATCCTGGCAAGGGAATCCCCACACCTGCAGGTCACTTCGCTCCTCCTTCCTGCCCCTTTGAAGTGATCCAGCTAGACTTCATTCACATGGATCGTTGTAATAACCTGAAATACGTCCTAGTGGTAGTTTGTGCTTTCTCCAGATGGATCGAAGCATACCCGCTAAAGGACAATACTGCCTTATCCACTGCCAAAATTCTTCTTAAAGAATACTTCCCCAGATACGGAATGCCACGGATTGTATGGTCAGATAACGGAAGTGAGTTCGTAGGGAAAGTTATGCAGAGTGTGTGTGTCGGCCTAGGGATTAGACAGAAGTTTCATAGTGCGAATCATCCCCAGTCCGCGGGTTTAGTCGAGGGTTACAATGGCACCCTTAAACTGAAACTTGCTAAGATACAAGCATCCACGGGTTTGTCCTGGCCAGACGCATTGCCGTTGGCTTTGCTATCAACAAGAGCAACCGTACATTCTAGAGTAGGGCTTAGTCCTTATGAAATAGTTTTTGGTCGTCCTGCAAATGTTTGGGGGGTACCTAGACCAAAAGAATTCAAGCAGCTGGAATACCCAATGTTAATTGATTACCTTTTCGACTTGACTGCTAAATTGAGTCTTATTCACCAACAGGTTTTCGATGCATTGCCAAAGCCACCGGAGAGTCCAGGCCATCAGCTGAAACCGGGTGATCAGGTGGTCATCAAAAATTTTGCAAGAACGAAAAATCTTCAGCCCAGATTCATTGGCCCTTTCCAAGTCCTACTAGCAACGAGAACTGCTATTCGTGTGGCCGGAAGGAAGAACTGGATCCATACGACACATGCCAAACGTGTGCCTCTGCCACTTCCTTACGACAACTGGGTAAAGAAAGGAATCGGTGCCTCTGAAACGGAACAAATCCCCAGGTTCATACCTTTCAGCGATGCGGAACTGATCACGGATTCACCAAATTCTGACTCTCCTCCTGAAACTGCTCTTTTGAACCCTGAACATTTGTCATCCACACCCAACGAACATTTGCCATCTGCACCAAAAGAACATTTGCCATCTGCGAACGTGAACATTGCAACGTCAGCTGAAAATACATTGTTTCCAGATCAGACAGCTCCTGCAAAACTGAGATACAACTTACGTTCTCGCAATATGGACAAATAAAGCAGGAAACTGCCTATTTTCAAATTTGAATTTGCTATACATTGCCTCCAGCCAGGAAGTTTGCTAATACTTTGTATTGTTTCTTTTTGTTTTAAAATTGCCTTGCCGTCTGGGTAGCCGTAGGGTCGTGGCTGTGTGCCTAGTTGAATCTGCGGGGGTCAGACACAAGGTCGATCTTTCTGTTAGTTCTGGGAACTCCCAGGGCTGATAGAGGCATTTTCATCTACGTACACATCATCAGTGGTCGCGAACGGTCGTAGAAGATGGAGCTTCCTGAGCTGCAACGAGAAAATGTAATTTATGTACGCAGAAATAGACTGTACCGAATACTTCACAGCAAATGCTTTCTAATGCAATGTGCAGTTACGTTTTTAATCGTTTTGATAACGTTGGTGGGTGGAATCATCTTTGGTGTACATTTGATTTTTATGCCAGTAACTACAGTACCTCCCCTTGATCCTACTACTTCTACGGTTTCTTCTATGCATTCTTTTCACTCATTTCCTGAACACGAACAAGCTCGACGCTCAGAATTTATTAACAATACATTTGTACAGCTCTTGCATCAACACCAACTGGTAGTTAATACTACAGACTGCTGGGTGTGTGGCTTGATACCTCACACTATGGATAAAGGCATTCCCTATCTAGTCTTGCCTTTTAGCTACAATGGATCATTTCAGGCCTTTCAGACCATTTTTTCATATGCCCTTGAGACCTATCCTCCGCGTCCACCACGGTCCACTAAATACAACTCAGCCAACAAAGCTTTAGTCCAGGGAATTATTGATATGATTAAAGACGTCAATAATACTCCATCTTACCCTAGAGATGAATTACGGGTGTATTTGAGTTGGAACTCTACAGAGTATCGCCTTAGTTTGGGAGAAAGCAAGCGTAAAAGCTCCACTTCAGTTTGGGTCGTGCCTCACCGAGGTCAAGTCTGTTTGCAAGGAAATGGGAGAAATCCGAGAGCTCAGCTAGGGAGGAGTGAGTGCGTTGAGACTTACGTATTTCCGTCTAACTCCTCCCCTGCCTTTCTGACTGCTAGGGGTACCTACTTCATCTGTCAGGACAGAGCTTATACATGGCTGCCTGCTGACTTCTCAGGTTCATGTTATATTGCTCGATTGTTACCTCCGACATACACTGCTTCTTCAGATTATCACAAGACCAGAGTAGCAAGAGGTGTCTTCAGCAAGGAAGATACCGCTGGTCAAGAAGCTGGAGACTTTTTCAAAGGTTTCCTTCCGTTTTGGGGGCCTATGGCCAATAGTAGAAATCTACGTCAACTAACACGGGTAGTTGAATCTACTATTACAGAAACTGCTGGTGCCCTTAGTAACTTAACAGCTGAGCTTCAGGCGGATCGTCTCATGACGTTGCAGAACCGTATGGTTCTAGACGTAATACTTGCAGATCGAGGTGGGGTATGCAGAATGATCCAATCGAGCTGCTGTGTCTTTATTCCAAATAATGCTCCAACAGTCTATGAAGCAATCTCTAAGCTACACAAGATTTCCGACTCTATACACGTAGATAAGGGAAACTGGTCCTTCATGGAGTGGTTTTGGACTCTGGTATCAGCGTGGGGATGGAAGGTTCTGATGGTCATTGGTGTCATCCTAGTATTTCTGTTCTCGTGCTGTCTTATTATCCAATGTGGTCCCGCTCTGTGTAGTCTCTGTGCTGCAACCTGTTTCAGAAAACCACCTGCATTAGGAGAAAAGGCACAAGACAGGATGATGATACAACAACATGTCACTGACCTAATGAGCATAGAATTAGACTCTGACTCTGATATAGACTGAGTAATTGCCTATGTAAGGGCAAAAGGAGGGTCTGAGGTTCCGTGACGATTTTACTCGTGTTTGTAAACATTGTCGTAAATACATAATTTTGGTATCAGTGGACCGCAAATGATCCATTTAGTATATCCTGGTGTTTTCGCTATGCTACGAGCAAGAGCACTCCAGTTACAAACACATTTCTGTTCTACCCATGGTATCCATCTTAGAACACGGAAGCCATTTTGTATTCCTTGCCCTCACATAGTCAATGGACACACAATTACCTCTTTTCATTTAAGGACACGTAGGCTTTAGCCGGCGATTCACCTTGCGAGTGACACGTGCACCTTAGGCCAGCAACGCTGTGGCAGCATGACTCGGCAAGAGCTGCCTCCCCCGCCTGAGGCCAGTCCTGCTATACTGGTTCTTGTGTTCGTTGGCCTGATCATGATTAGGCGGCCGAAGCTGGTAACCGTGCCCATTTACGACCCACAAACATCTCTTATCCTGTCTTTCTATCTTCCACACCTGGCTCTGCTCTTTTCCTTCTGGGCCTTTATTAGGGGGAGGTAACGAAATTTACGATGAGGCGGTCCGGGTCTTGAATGAAGAATTGACATAGGATTATGATGGACTAGTGGGAACCCCTCATTCGTAATGTTTTGACATCAGATACTGTTGACGATTCCTGTGCAACGCCAAATATTTATTGTTTAAGACACGAATGTTTAGAACTGTGGTAACA
Source organism: Lissotriton helveticus (assembly GCF_964261635.1). Classification (NCBI taxonomy): domain Eukaryota; kingdom Metazoa; phylum Chordata; class Amphibia; order Caudata; family Salamandridae; genus Lissotriton; species Lissotriton helveticus. The sequence goes on from NC_136067.1 coordinate 571,814,040, forward strand.
TGTAAAGAATTTGCCCCGAGCAGAATATTTAGTATATAAGGAACAACCCTCTTTGTACAAATTGAACAGGCTCCTAGACACTGCCCGTATGCAGTTTCTGTGACTTCTGTGTCCCTGCAGTAATAAACCTTTGGTCTTTGACGCCACCATCGAGAAGCCCGTGTTTCTGTTTGTTTGTGCACCGAGACAGGTTGAACTCCGGGGTCTTCGGGTGTTGTCCCTGACACCTCTGGACGGAACCAAAAAGTCCAGAACTCCAATGGCCCTGCCTATCTGAGGCACAGGCTGAAATCTGTCCAGTCAGTCCGTACCCTCAGATCAAATCATCTCCGCCTCCTACACGCCCCCAGTTTCCGCCTTTCTAGAACGGGAGGTCGTGCTTTTGCTGTGGTCACTGCAAAACTTTGGAATCATCTCCCTCTCGATCTGAGGTTCATTACATCAGAATCACTATTCCGGAGCAGACTTAAAACCTGGTTATTCTCTAATATCTAGACCCCGCTGTACCCCTCTGGTTGACTGCTGTCCGCAGCGCCAGGACACCCCAGTTGGGGGTAGCAGTGCGCTTTACAAACTCCCAAAAAATAAATAAATAAATATTATTGCATGGCGTTTACCGACATTTGCAATGTGTGTAGCAAAGTGGTCCAAATGTCTTCTTTTTCCTGCAATTTGTAGGGTTTTATGTTAGTCCTTGGCGAGCTGTTTCTTCATTGGGGTTCTGCCAGGGGTGCGAGAGAGTATGAGGCAACAAGTTCCTCCAATTTCTCCGGTGTGAGGTAGGATGATTCAGGTTCTTTTTCCTGCGTTGTTGAGGTGTGGTGCCATTGTGTTTTAATTTTTTGTTCATCTTGCGCAGTGCCTGCAGGTAATTGACCATGGTTGCGATGTTGCTATTCCTGAGTTGGTTGGGTCTGCCTTTCCTGTGATATCTGGAAGGTGGGCTGAGTTTCTCCTGCCTCCATTTCGATTGACGAGTGTTGCCATCGAGGGCTCTAGCTCTAGCCCTGGCGGGAGTATGGGGGAGATTTTTTTTTGCCTTGTTAAGGGCTTTTCTTAGGTATTCCGATTCCGTTGCCTTTTCCTTTTGTTGTTGGTGGAGTTCGAGGGTGTCTGATTCTTCCCTTGGAGTATTGTTTTCATTGTTGTTGGCATTATTGTTAGCGAGGTTTCCATGTTCTTTACATTCGTGGAGTTTTGATCTCCCTTTTCCCGGTTTGTGTACTGCTCAATTGGATGTGGTCCCTTCCTTGTTGTCGCTGTTGCTGAGAAAGGTGTGAGTGTTGATATTTTGGTTTGCTTCCTCTTTCATTGCCTCTGCGAAGCTGTTAGTCTGAGTTTGGCCATCTGTCTCCCTTCTGTTGATTTTGTTGGTATTTTTGTTGGTTGTGTTTTCATTAATGGTGTTTCCTTTCGGTGACAGATCCGATTGGCCCTTTTTGACCTTGTTTGTTCCTTCATGTGCCTTGTCCCCCTGTTCCCCCTATCCCTTGTCCTCATTGGGCTTCTCATTTTCTGCACTTTCTTTGCGAGGTCTTGTTTGCGCATAGCTTTTCCCTGCCTGCTAGGGCCCCTCGTAGAGTTTGTTTGGCTGCTGTTGCATAGTGTGTAATATTTTGATGGGTGGAAGAGGGGTTGGGAGATTGCTTTCTTTGTTGCTGGCTTGGCATAGACCCAATTCGGCGTCTTTTAGGAAGGAGAATTTGGTGTATATTTTTGGTTGATATTCTTTAGTCTTGATGTCCCTGGTGGTTGCATTATTTACATTGACATTGACAATCGGCTGTGCCAGCGGGCTGCTGAGAAGAGGGGAGATCAAGGAAGTCTCCTCTTCCTTTGTCGTCAGGTCTTCCGTGCTTTCTAGGCTTTTAGTGCCGAAAGGCTTCCTAGTTGTCCTGTGCATTTTCCTTCCGGGGTTCAGCGCCGGCTGCTGTCTTGCCTTTCCTGATCTTATTGTGGGCGCCCCTTCCCGATTTCTTCTCCACTTTTTCCTTGGCTTGGTCTTTGACCCTTGGCCATAATTCTGATGACCCGGTGATTACTGCCTTGCCTTGCCCTTCCTCCTTCACTTGAGGCGCTCAGTAGTCAGCAGTCAATATTCAGTAGCTCAGTAGTCTAGATGGTATGGTGGATCTGGAGTGGTGGATCTGGAGACTTGGAGCTGAAGTTGGGAGGGATGGAAGGGTGGATACGTTTTGCTGTGTGCTGGGCGTCCGGCATCTTGAGGTGTGTCTTGAGAGATGCTGTGTTCATTAAACTCTGCAGCGGCTGAAGTTCGAGCTCGGATTCAGAAGTCACCCCCTTCGCACTAGTGCACACTCCAATGTGCCACGCCACGTGCACTGTCTCTTCCCTCCACCTACCCCCCTCTCCAGCGGTACTGCTCCTTCACACTCCTATAAGCTCTGAGCTCCACACGGCGCTTCTGGATGGTTCAGGTCTGCTCCACGGCCAGGAGCAAGAAGCTGGTGCAGACGACAGGCAAGACCAGGCACAGAGGCCAATGGGAAGGCTGGCAAAAGAGTAGATGCCGGAGTGCAAGTAGAGCAGAGAGGACAGAAGAAGCAAAGAGAGGTTGACAAGGCATGAAGCGGGCAGGGTGAAGATGAGCAGAGTATGCAGAGGTGGGACAAGCCCGTCTGCCACACCCGCTCTGACCCGCTTTGACCCACTCCACCCCAGCAGACGACCAGGCACCGCCAACCATGGACAACTGCCAGCTGCCAAGCGCCAACCCAGGTAGCCAGGCTCAGTACCCAGAGCGTCTTAACTGGCTTACCGGGCTGCTTTTTGCAGTCTTTGGCATCTCTGTGGTGTCATCTGATGGCTGAAAAGTGATGTTTGTGGCAGCAGTAGCGGAGAATCTGCGGCCGATGTGCGGCAAATGTGCGGCGGTTCCGGCGGCACTGGCAGTCCTGGTGCAGTGTGTATACATGTCGGTATTGGGACCGCCGTCGCTGGGGCAGGAATGTCAGAGTTCATCGCAGTCTAAGCCTTTGAGCCGGGGTCCGGAAACCGGCACCGGAACAACAGTGCACAAGTGCATGACCTGAACAATCGTTAGCGTGTCTAAATCACACAGAGAGGCAAAGCAATGGGGCACATTGCTGGCATAATTACCCTATGGCATTTTCTTTACCTTTGCAGCAGATTACACTTTTGACTGCCCTGGCTCATTGTTCCTTTCTGGTATGCTTGCCTTCCTTCACTCAATATGTTGATAATACTATCCATTTGCCCCTGTCACACTGGTAATGTACTCTTTTTCAAATGTAATCATTTCAAGATTGTTATTACACTTCTCAACTCATGGCTGTCATTTCGATTTTAAGACATGTAAATAGAGTTCTTTCCAATTTGCCTCTTTGCCTGTGCCTTGTTCACACATGGCAGACTGCTTAATCATGCCCAGATTCAGTTCCATCTTGAACCCACATTAAGGACGCCTACCCAGCAAAGTCATGCTGAATTCCAACCCCCCTTGTCTGAAGGCACTGTGTATTTCCAAGCTTGTATGTAGAGCTGAATGCTGATCCAAAGTATGTGCAAACTCCACATAGGGAAAAGAGAGAAAGGCCTGAAATGCCATTTTGTTTTATCTGAGGCTGCAGATTATTATTATTATTATTATTATTATTATTATTATTATTATTATTATAACAGCTTATAGAGCGCACAGCTACCTCCAACGGAAGTGTCCCGGCACTAGCAGTGCATTCAGCCTATAGCGAGTGACCAAGCCAAACAAGAGACACTAGGGGAGGCCGAAGATCCAGGTTGTTAGAGCTTTCTTAAAGATATATTCCAACTTGGTCTTCCTCAAATGCTTGGGCATAGAGTTCCATAGTGTCGCAGTTTTGACCGAAAAGGCCTGCTCACCCATCCTGGCCTTCGCAAAACGAGGAGTAGCCAGTAGGCTCTGGTAATTGATATAAGTACTCTATTCTTGCTGTATTTCTGAAGTCTCTGCCTCAAATACTACCAGTATCTTTCATTGCTCTATGGGCCAGGGTCAGTGCTTTGTATTCTATTCTTCTATTTACATGCAACCAGTGCAGATTCCGCAAATGAGGGTTAATGTGGTGTCGCAATCGCACATTCCTGACGAGCCTAGCTGCTGTGTTTTGAATAATCCGTAGCCTCCTGAGCAAATACTCAGGGAGACCCAGGTAGAGGCTATTCGCGTAGTCACGCTGAGAGGTGACTAATGCATGCACCATGGTCTTTCTGCAGTCCATGGGCAGAAAGTTAAGGAATCTTCACAGAGCCTTCAACTTCCAGAATCACTGTGCAGAAACATGGGCAATTTGCGCTTTGCCAGTTATTTGTGAATCAAACTTAAAAGCTAGATTCCTGGAAGAGGAGGTGGATTTAACTCAGATGGCCATCAGAGTTCTGAAGGAGGGATAGTGGAATGATTAACAAACAGGACTTCCGTTTTGTCAGTGATCAATTTTAAGCCGCAATCTATCATCCATGACGAGATATTGAGAAGACACTGCTTAAAACTGGCAAAGGCTGTCTCAATGTGATCTTTTAAAGAATACACCAGTTGCGTGTTGTTGACATACGAGACGACCTTCACCCCATATTGCTCGACGATGGCTGCAAGGGGAGTATGATACACACTAAAAAGCATTGGACTCAGGGCCAAGCCCTGAGGAACCCCACGCTCAAGGGGGCTGGAGGTAGAAACATGAGGCTGTGTACGCCCCTCCAGAAATGAGCAGAACCAGGCCAAAACAGTTCCTGTCACTCCTAGATGTTCAATTCTGTTAAGGAGAATCCTGTGTGACACCGTATCGAAAGCTGTGGACAAGTCCAGCAGCACCAGCATCACACAGCTTCCTTGATCTAAAGTTTCATGCATAGTCTCTGCGACTTCAAGTAGAGCAGTCTCCATGCTGTAGCCAGATCTAAATACTGACTGGGAGTAGTGCAGATATTGGTTTGACTCCATGAAGTCCGATATTTGTTTCTGAACTTCTTTCTCTAACATTTTAGCCAGGACAGGAAGGAGGGAGATTGGCCTCAAATGTGTGGGCTCTGCTGGATCAGCGTCTTCTTTCTTAAGAACTGGCTGGACAAAAGCGTGTATCCAACCCATTGGATTAACCCCAGTCTCTAACAAAGAATTCTAAATAGAGTTCAGTATAGGATTGAGCCAGGGAGCTAGTAACTTGAAGAATCTGGTGGGGCAGGGTTCAGAAAGAGAACCTGATTTAATTTTATTCAATTCCACCAGAGATGCTTCCAGACAGAAAGGGCGAAAGACCGACCACATACTTGTGCAGTATGAGGTATGGGGTGGCGGGTGTAGTGGTCCTGAAAGTGGAAAGGAAGAGTAAATACCTTTAATTTTGTTCTGAAAAAAGTGGCTAAATCTTCACAAAGAGCCACTGAGGGAGGGATAGTACTCTTCAGAGCTTGTGGTTTGATAAAACCCTGGACTATCTTGAAAACTTCGTTCACACTGTTGTCATAAGATTTTATATGATTATCAACTAGTCCCTAATGATCTTACATTTTAAACCATGAAATTTTCTTTGCGCTTCTTTGTATGTGAACTTGGCCTCTGGCTCATAATTTTTCCGCCAGGCACGCTCCAGCCTCTTACATAGGCTTTTCTCCGTGCGGAGTTCAGTTGTAAACCAGGCCAATCATTGGCGTTGTTACCTGCACAGTATTATGATTTCCACTCTATCAAGGTTGGAACTTTAGCAGAAGTACATGATGATAATATGTCATGAAGGTCATGAACATTGAGGGGCTTATTTATACGAGGCTTGCACTGCCAGAATGTCACTTTTTTGACTCTCTGTAGTCACAAGCCTCTCAATCATATCTATGAGGCGACGCAAAACAACTCTGTGTGGCTTTCCTTTGTCGCATAGAAATGGAGTAAGAGAAGCAGCGCAAGTCACTGTCTTGCCTTACCGTGCATCCAAGCAGGTGTTCCATGGGCTTTGCTGTGGGATTTCCATGCAATGTCAAATGATGTTGACACTGCCCCATATTATCTCAATCCTGTAAATCCGGGTCAGCACCAAAATCCTACGCCTCCCCAAAGAAGGCGCAACAAGTATAAATATTTTAATTCTCCTTACTTTTTCCTCATTCCATGTGTGCTGCACATTGTGTTAAAACATCTCTTGGGATTGTTTTTGGGCAGAAATGTCCCCCTACCTGCACACACCCAATCCTATCTGCAATTAAGGCACCCTTGGACCATGAGGCAAGGGTGCCTATTTGGGCACTAGGCAGCAAATTGTGCACACAAGAAATGACAGGAATGCATCGTATTTCACAATGCATTCCTGCCCTTTCACATTGGTGTAGGGCAACACAGCAATAAGTCTTGAGGCACTGCCCTAAGTCAGCTTCACATAAATGAGGCCCCAAGTAAACAGTACTGTAAATGAGGTGGACATGATTAATATGCCATGCCACCCAGTTAATCCTAAAATATGTTGGTTAAGGGGAAACACACGTCAGAGATTGACACACCATTTGAATTTCTCATGACATGCATGTGTAAGGTAGTGTAGGAGGAACCTGAGCCTATCATATGCTACTGAAGACTCGTTGTGTTCCACTGCATCAGGTCCCAGGAGATTATCTTCATTGCAAGGTGAAGATTGTGTCAGTGTTTTGGAGAATTCTATTTCACAATATGGATAAATATTCTGTATTGATCTGTATCAGTTCAATTAATTCTGGAAATTTAGGGAACAACATTTGGGGATTATGGTCCTTAGACATTTGGCGAGGTTGCTGAATGCTAGTTTGAGCTTTGTGTTTTAAGATTATTGAGGATTTTCGTTGCTTGTAGTCCTTCCTTTGACCACTGATGCTGAAACTAGGGGTGAGAGATGCAACATTAGTCTCACATAACCTCTGAGGATGTTTTCTGGAGAATCAGCCATTGAGATACATTTCTTTCTTGCAGCATTTGCTTCAACTTCTTATGATAAACTCCTTAACTCTAAAAATTTACATCAGTTTTATCATTTCCTTTCTTGGACTACAAAGCTGATGACCGTGCTTGATTAATAAAATAATAAGTGTTTAGGCACTCATCAGGAGACCATCACAGTTTACACCATACTTTACCACTGTACTTACAAAACTACTAACCACCACACTGCTGCAAGTGTTCAAGGGTGCCAAAGCTTTACGAATGTCTTGGATGGCAGGTATTAATGGTTTTTAATGTATATTGAATTAACAAACAGATGTTTTTATGCTCATGTTTAAATTACACAAATAGCCTCATCATGTGGCAGCTGTCATATATGCAGCTTCCGGCAATTCATTGCAGGTGCCGGCAATTAAGTGCCAGTGCTGAGGACCGGAAACCACCAGCTCAAATTAAGCACTGGATGACAGTTGTTTGTAACTTGAAACTAGGGATGCTCCTGCAGGCACATATCAGAGCATGAAAAGAGAAGACAACATTATGGCAAATATATTTACCACATTGATAAATGAAAGTCTATGGTCAGTTTAGAAATATGGGGCCCAATTGACAAAAGTAAATTGAGACGAAAGTTTAACTTTATGACTTTCTGTTTTCACAAAGGGCATTTATTTTTGTTTCAGTTTGATTTAAGATGTGGTCTTAAGTCTAACTGAGACAAATCTTAAGTTAAACTGAGACTAAAGTCTAACATTACTACTCGTAAATGTCTTTTGTGAATACTGAAAGTCGGAAAGTTAGATTTCCGTGTCAGTTTACCTATGTGCTCAACAACCTGACCCCTCTCCCCTACATTGCATGTTGATCAACTGCCGATCCGCCTCCCGCCACGCCACTGAGATTGCAGAAACGATCCTCAGCGAAAACATCGACATAGCATTCCTAACCGAAACCTGGCTCACCGCCCACTCCACTCTGATCCTCGACCTGCTCATTCCCCCAGGTTACTCAATCATCAAGAAAGACAGAATCAAGCAAACAGGAGGAGGACTTGCTCTAATTTTTAAAACTGAACATAACATCACGCTTGTTGAGTCTCAAGACCCTTCATCCTTTGAATACCTTTGTGCAGATCTCTGTATTCACGACTCCCCCACCACTCGGCTGCACACCATCTACCATCCCCCTGGAAATTGTATCTCTTTTACTGAAGAGATGTCTGACCTCATTATCCAATCCTCTCTATCACACTCTAAGAATATCTTCCTTGGTGACTACAACGTCCACTGGAATAAAATTGATGACCCTGCTATTATCACTTTTAAGAATACCATGGAAATCACCAACATGACCCAATTCTGCCATTCTCCCACTCATAATAAAGGTTCCACCCTAGATGCTATCATAACTAGCAATGATCTAGCCTCCCTCTCTAGTATACTTCCTATCGACTGGTCTGACCATTACCTCATCCTCTTCTACGTGAAGAGACCCACGAATCACCCCGCCCCCATCAGCACCGTACCGATGAAATCTACACGCAACCTTCACCTTATCCCTCTTGATGAACTGGAATCCACAATTAAAACCTGCTTACTTCGCCTCCCTCTCTCTGACAGTACTAATGACCTAACCAACCATTATAATAACTCTATTCTCCAAGCCCTTGACGAAATTGCCCCAATTAAACTCAAACAACAAAAAAACAACCCTCCCAAATCCTGGTTCAACTCTGAACTCAATAATGAAAGACGATCCCTAAGACAATCTGAACGTGTTTGGAGAAATCATCCCACCGATGACAATCTTACCCTCCTCAGAACTGCCAGAGTCCAATACAAAAAACACATCTACAATAAAAAAGCCTCCTTTCTCCGGTCACAACTTGACCAAGCTAAAAACCGACCTAAAGAACTCTTTAGCATTGTTAAAAAACAAACCTCCACTGGCCCTCCTAAAATATCTGCCTCTATTGACAAATGTGAAGAAATCGCCAGCTTTTTTAGCAACAAAGTCAATAAGATAGAACTATCCTTCTCCTCCCTCCCCCCCTCTTTCCAACCCTCCCACACTCTACACACCCTCCCCAACACCCCTTTATCTCTTTCGTCAACTCTTCCCACTCTCCTCGACCCATCTCTTACCCTTCCTGCTCGCGCGCATTCAGACCTCTCTACTAATAGACTCATAACTAAAAATAATGCTTCTTGGAGTGAATTTAGTCCAGTTTCAGTGTCATCGATCACTAACATCATGACTAAACTCAAACCTTCCTCCCATTACAAAGATCCTCTTCCCGCCCATTTGGTCCAAGACCTCAAATCTACCATTGCCCCTATTTGGACCAATATCATCAACTCCTCCCTTGCCACTGGTTGCGTCCCAGCCTCCCTTCAGCTTGGTCAAATCTCTCCCATCCTGAAAAACACCTCTGCCGACCCAAATGACCTTAACAACTTACGCCCTATCTCTAACCTTCCTTTTCTCTCTAAAGCCCTAGAAAAATGTGTCCTATCACAACTTGAGAACCATATCCTCGACTTCAATCTCCTTGATGTTTTTCAATCCGGTTTCAGAAAAGGCTGTAGTACAGAAACTGCAATGTTAAATATCACAGATGACATTCATCGCTCCCTTGACAATGGTGAATCCTCTCTACTGATCCTCCTTGACCTCTCGGCGGCATTTGATACTGTCCATCATCCCACCCTTCTAAACACCCTCAAAGATCGATTTGGCTTGGAAGGCACTGTACACAAATGGTTCTGCTCATTCCTTCAAAACAGATCACAGCAAATCAAACTTAGCCACTTCCTCTCTAATCCTCAACCTGTCTCACTCGGGGTCCCTCAAGGATCCATCCTCTCCCCAACCCTTTTCAACCTTTTCATGGAACCACTCACCCTCATTCTCAAAGAAGCTAAAATTAGTTACCACCTCTACGCCGACGATACACAATTATACTACAAGATCAAATCCCACAACGACATCCTTCACCTCAACGACACCCTAACTAAAGTTCAAGCCTGGTTCCATCTAAACCATCTCAAACTGAACCCCAAAAAAACAGAATTCATTCTTTTCACCCCCAAAAACAATACCCTTCCCATCCAAATCTGGATCAATGATATCAAAGCTCTCAATTGCTCCCTCTCCACCTCTAACTCTGTTAAATCACTTGGCATCAGCATCGACCAGAATCTCAACCTCATTCCCCACATCAATAATGCCGCCAAAAGTGCTCTTTTCACCCTTCTCCACCTCAAGAAACTCAAACCTTTCATTTCAGCTGATGATTTCAAAATCGTTGTCCAATCGCTAGTCCTCTCCAGGATTGACTATGCTAACGCCACCCTTGCCGGCACCCCTAAATCCCATCTTGCACCAATTAAATCTGTCCTCAATCTAGCTGCCCGACTCATCTCTGACTGTAAAAGATTTGACCACATATCGCCCGTCCTCAAAAATCTTAATTGGCTCCCAATTGAAGGAAGATCCTCTTACAAGATTGCCTGTATCACCCACAAAGCTCTTCATCAAAACACCCCCGCCTACCTTGCAACTAAACTAAAAAAAGCAGGCTGCACCAGGTCCCTGAGAAGCACCGATTCCCTTCTCCTGATCCCACCTAGACTTAATTGTCAAAAAACTCAATCCCGTGCATTCTCTGGTAATGCTCCTACCATTTGGAACTCACTCCCCAAAAACCTTCGCTGCAACCCCTCTTACTCTCTTTTCAAAAAAGAACTCAAACTACTTCTCCACAACTTATATTGGGGTACCTAACATGTCCACTCTCTCTACTCTTATACCCTCCCCCCACCTTGTCTGAATTCAACATCTTCTCCCCTGTTAACTGTTTCGCCTATTTTTAATTTGTACCTGTCTCTTACTCCCCCACCTTATCATATACTTTTTGCAAACTGTATCCCGTTGCTAATTCCGCATATATTTCTATTCTATCCTATTGTGTCTAACTCTGTTGTAAAGCGCTCTGATACTCCAGGGTCCAGCAGCGCTATATAAAACCCTTGAAATAAATAAATAAATAAATAAATATGTGAATCGGGCTCTTAATTTTGCTCGTATTTAAATATATACCAGTAGCTTGAGAAGTATATATGTGACATGTTAATTCTTAATCCTATTATCTATTTAGTCAAATAATGATACAGTATCACTTTTTTGCACTCTGTGATGCAAACAAGTTTAATAAAGCTGAGATGTAATATTTTTTAGTTTTCAAGATGTACTGTTTTCGTTTAAGTTTGAGAACTATAAAAACTGAAATCTCTATGCTTTGTGACTTAAGAGGCAAGCTCAACGTATTATTGGCATAACGTTTCATTTATCCTATCCTTTGCATATTGGTAATTATTTAGAGCACCATGCAAAATAAAAATGCACCGAAACCTGATCTTCTGCTCATATTACCATCTGGCATGGTATTATGAGTTTAGCTGAAAATCCACTTATCTTCTGCGGTTTTACCTCTTCATAGTAAAACTGCATCACCACAAGCAAAACTTCTGCCTTATTACTACCATCAAAATGCTATTTATAAATGCAATAAAAGTTTGCAAAAACACCTCCGTTGCAAAATATGTTACTGCGCATAATGCTTCATTTTTGCCTGTAAAATGCTAAATTTGAAAGAAAAGTCTAGACTAAAAGTAATTTCCGCTGCCAGAGTTTACCTCCCTATTGAGATCAGGATTAATATGATGAACTACTCTATCATTAATTGGCACTCAGCTACTTTCAGAGAGTCATCCAGTGGGTCTGCAGTTATATGTTTAGGTTGCATAAATTATTATTGAGAAGTAGAGAATCGTGATCATATTTGTTACTGTATAATTGGTTTTCAAGTTCATATTTTCGTGAACTAATCATTAAGTATAATAGGGAATTCTACATTGTTAATGTTGTATTGAGGAGTAGTTAATAATGAGTTTTAATAGGGCAAATGTCTGTAGAAATTTACACTGTGAACAAGATGGATGTGATCCCTGTCACTCACTCCTGCTCACCCCCCTACACACATCCTTTTCCCACAGGCTTCGCACAGAACACACTTAAGCTGATGACATAAGGGTATATTTTCATTGCAGGAGTTTGCCCTTGCTAGTGTTGAAATTGCTATGGAGCGGATGTAAGATTGCAAAAAGCACTTATCTCATTCAGTTTCTTCACCGGGTTCATTCATGGGGAGAAAGTCTTATTGTCTAAATGTATCATGTTTGTTTGAATGACTTTAGCATAAAGGGTGTTCAATAGATTTCTTAGCATTACGACGGTGCTTATGTCTTAGGGTAATGATATGTATTATTATTGCTAAAGAACTAATACTTCTGCTCACATCTTGCTTTAGCACTGTGCCAATATTGACATATACCCTGCAACAAACCTTTCTATTAGGCCCGGGCGGAGTTGATGTAGCCACGCTCCATGGAACTCCACTAAGTGGTTAAAAACTCTGCTTCGCTATGCAGGATTCCGCGAGCAGGCGTAGTTGCTTGCTGCGGGTGTTTGCATGAAGTTTTCCAGCATACGTAAAGCGGAGTGGGTTCTTGAGGCAGAAATCGCATGCGAATGGTACCACGTGGTTGGCATGGGCGCGGCCATATTAGTTTTTGCTCAATTTATAGCATTGGGCCTATTTTTCAATCCCCTCCTAATCTTCTTAATCCTACCCCTATGAAACCTATCTACTCGTAATGTTTTATTATATCCTTAACATGTGTCTTTGTGTTTTTATATTTCAAATGTTTTCACATTTTTTGTATTCAATTTTTTGCTTTACTTTCTTTTTCCTCCCTTCCTTCTTTTTCATTCTTCTACATTTTTCTTACCTGGCCCCCACCCAGCAACATGGCGGAGCAGGTGAGCGGCAGTGGCAGGACCCCCGAACCACCAGCCGCATCTGCCTTCCTTCGGGTAGGCCTTGCAGAGGAGGTGTGCAGCCCTGTGCACTCTTTACCAAGGTGGAGGTGGCAGCACTGTTTTTTATATGTTCGCCACCTCCCCTCTACCCTAGCAGCAGGTGGCAGGCATGGCAACGGCTACGCTGTCTGGGAGCGGAAGCAATGTTGGGAGAGGGTGCGCTGGACTTTTTGCTGCTGCTCTGGTATTGGTGAGTAATAATCATTTACTTACTGTGTTCTATCTTTGCTAATATTTTTTCCCCAAGTAGCAAGTATGCTACTCAGACTCAGGTAAGTTAAGTTTATGTTACAAATATTATGTGATCATCCTAAAGTAGACAGGTGCTCAGAGGGGCTACTCTTCCTACTTGTGTCGTTAGCGCTAGCTTGAACTGTATTTTTCAGAAGAAGTAATGCAGAGACTCATCTGTCCTTTCACTGAGATATTGTTAGGTACTAGTATTAGTGAGCTAGTGCTTTCTTCTCTCACTTCACTGTACCTTCATTTTTTTGTAGCTCGTACAGTCCCAAATCCCGAATACAAGAGATTTCCCAGTGATGTGTAGTAAGTAAATAACTATGCATGCATCAGCATGTATGCATTGAAAAAAACAAACTATGCATGATTCAGCATGTATGCATTGAAAAACAACACAGACTGAGGTGACCCGTCAAACTGTGGAAGATTTAGAATGAGATGAAAAGCAAAGATTAAGTGTTGAATTATATTAGTAGTTCCAATGCAGTTTAATAAATGTAGAATAGTGTTAGGAAAATTAAGGAATAGGTGCTCTTTAGTAATAGGAGAGGAGATTTTATTTATAAACGTTTAATCAAATGTTACTGCATTTGCCTCTCCCAGTCAAAAAGTTTTGGGAGGAACTAATTGTACCACTAATATTTATTTTTACATAATTTTGTTTATTTCTTACATCAGCATTCAGTGGTAGGAGGGCTATAGCAGTGAGTACCACCACTGCTGCGATTGCGGGTGGGGGGGCAGGAAGGTGCCTCCACTAGCACAGGTGGATGGTGACGTTCCATCTTCACTTTCATCTGTTTGCTAAATCCTTCTTATCCCTACATTACCCTATTTATTATGTATGTTCTCTATATTTCAAGTTTCTGTACTCGACTTCAAAAGTAACTATCTGTATTAGTCTGTAGTTTCCTTTTTCCTCTGCTTTGTCAATAAGCTTTCCCTTAACCATTATAGACAGCTGGTGGTGTTTCAGTAAGACTTCGAGAACACATTTTAGGCCAGGTACTGAAGGAATAGGCCTGATTAGGGTCACCAGGGTCACTCACAACCACCTCTCAGCCTTCCATACCAAATGAAGAGTCGGTCAGACTGTAGAGAGTACAAACCAATATCTGTTTATTTAGGTACACTCAGAGTGGAGACCCAGTCTGCCCAGTCACTTAGGAGTGCTGTAAAGGGACTGACAATTAAACAAAAATTGTTCCCTTGGTGTGATACTTCTGCTGCTCAAACTATCAAAACTATCAAAAAAAGATCACTATTGCTCAATCTCCATTGGGTCAACACATTCACGCCTGGTCGAAAGTAGAACCAAAAAGGAAATATACGTTTGCAAAATTTAACCTGACAATGTTAATTGCGTTTACAATCTTCTTTATTAAAAACAATGTTAAATATTTCTTAGTTCATTAAAACAGTCAATGTGGAGTTCATCTATCTTACACAATTCAACACTGATATATCACAATCAAAACACAATTTCCAAAACGCATTTAAATAAAGGAGTTTTTAAAACACATTCTTTTATGTATGTCCGATATACCCCGACAAGGGATTTTTCGTGTGTCGGCGCGTTTCGATGGATCCTGTTTTTATGCACCACCTTCCTCAGGACAATTGTTAAAAACACAAAATGTTCTTAAGAGAAGCTAAGTATCTCCCCTGCGTGGAATCTAGGGAAGCAGTAGTCTGCTTGACAGCCTTCTTTGTATCCTACTATAAATCTCGGGCTTTTCAGACACTCTTGATATAAATATCTGGCGTAGTTCCTTTTGTGCTCGTTTAATTTATTAGCCTATCATCACATGTTTTCCTGCACTCTTGATATTAGATGCTTTGTTTACTGGTAACAGGAATATTTCATCACCCTCCTTACTATTTCAGGATTAACCAATTATCCCGGGGTGTTTACCTCTTTGATTTTGTTATCGCAGCCTCACGTGGCACCAGGAATACGGCGAAAAATGGGACTGAAATCAGCAAGTATAAGATACATTATGCACATTTCAGAACCAATGAAGGTACGCCCACAATGGATTTTTCCAAGCAGATGCAGCTAAACAATGAAGTACAGAGGATAAGTTTGGATTCTGAGGCCGGGCACACACTATCCACCACTCAATGTTGCTTTGCCCATGCCCGCCACTAGACAAGTGGGAGAAGGCATTTATCTAGTGGGAAAGGTATGCACTAATAAGGACAGTGTATTCATTAGTGAAGCAAATCCCAGCCTCGGGGAAATGAAACCCAACTGAGGTCTCTTCTGAGAAACGACGAAGGATTTGTTTAGATTATAACACAAAATGGCGCCTACATAGGAAATGGCACCGCGAATGCTAACATACATAGAACAATGTGCAATCATGAATTTTTCTATTCTAACAGACCCTCCTTTTAGCATGAGCAAAACATTTTCTAGTAATAGCAAAGAGCATATAAATCAGTAAAACAGAAAGTCATAGGTAAACTTCTTAGGAGCACTCCATGTTGTCAGGAAGAGAGTCTGTAAGGAGAGAAGAAGTATTGAAAGTGCCCTCATCTGTCTGCATGAGGTAATCGATCTCCATTTGAACCATAATTGCAGCATTGGTGTCCTGAAACAATATTTTCCACTTAGGAGTGAGAAGAGTGGTGCAATAGGAACAACAGATCATCAAACCACACCACCAAACTCCACTGGACCGACCATCGTTGCATCCACTTCACCTTCAAGAAACCCACCACGCACCACCGCACCCAACAGATGCCTCGCCGCTGCTGGAGCAAAGTCACTGAAGATCAGCTAATCACCACCCTCGCCCAGAGTCCACCCGCCGACCCCACTGATCCTGACACCGCCGCCCACATCCTCAGACAGTGGATCAAAAACTGCGCCAACACCCTCGCCCCAATCAAGAAACCCTCCAACAGTCACACCAACAAGAAAGCCAGCTGGTTTAGTGAAGACCTCCGGGCCTCCAAGCAAACCTGCCGAAAGCTGGAAAAGATCTGGCTCCGTGAACGAACACTGGACAGCCACGCAGCCCACAAGAACGCCACCTGCAGACACCATCACCTCATCAGATCTGCCAAAAGGGCCTCCTTCAAAAACCACCTAGACAGCAACGCTCACAACAGCAAAGAGCTCTTCAACATCGTGAAGGAACTCTCCAACCCCAGCTCCAACACCAACGAGGTCCCTCCCTCGCAAGACCTGTGCGACTCGTTGGCAACTGTCTTCCACCGCAAGATCGCAGACATCCACGACAGCTTCAACGCCACGACCGCCCCGACAACCACTGAGACCTCCGCCCTCAAGACCACCATCCGCACCAACTGCCTGCTCTCCTGGACCAACATCAATGACGATGACACCATCAAGATCATGAACACCATCCACTCTGGATATCCATCAGACGCATACCCACACCACATCTTCAACAAAGCCAGCACATCCATCGCACCCCATCTCCGGAAAGTCATTAACACCTCCTTCGAGACAGCAACCTTGCCAGAGAGCTGGACGCACGCCGAGATCAACGTCTTACTCAAGAAACTCAAGGGGGATCCCAAGGACCTTAAGAACTTCCAGCCCATCTCCCTGCTCCCGCTCCGGGCACAGGTCATCGAGAAGACCGTCAACGAACAACTGACCCGCTACTTTGAGGAGAACAACATCCTGGACCCTTCCCAGTCTGGGTTTCGCAGCAACCACAGCACTGAGACTGCCCTCATTGCCGCCACCGATGACATCAAGTTCCTGCTGGACAACGGAGAAACAGCAGCCCTCATACTCCCGGACCTGTCAGCTGCCTTCGACACGGTCTGCTACCACACACTACGAACACGCCTCCAGAACGCTGGGATCCAAGAGAAGGCCCTGGACTGGACCACCTCCTTCCTCTCTGCCAGAACACAGAACGTCCGCCTTCCCCCTTACCACTCCGAAGCCACCGAGATCATCTGCGGCGTACCCAAGGGCTCATCCCTCAGACCAACTCTGTTTCACATCTACATGGCACAGCTCACCCACGTTGCCCGTCAGCACGACCTCAACATCATCTCCTATGCCGATGACACCCAGCTGATCCTCTCCCTCACCAAGGACCCCCACACCGCCAAAACCAACCTTCACAAAGGAATGAAGGCCGTCGCTGAATGGATGAGGAACAGCGGACTGAAGCTGAACTCGGACAAGATGAAGGTCCTCATCCTCGGATCCACCCCTTTGGCCTGGGACGACTCCTGGTGTCCGACCGCACTGGAAACGGCTCCATGCACCGACCATGCACGCAACCTAGGGGTCATCCTCGACTCCACCCTCTCCATGACTAAACAGGTCAACGCCATCTCCTCCTCCTGCTTCAAAACCCTCCGCATGCTCCGCAGGATCTGCAAGTGGATCCCCACTGAAACGAGAAGAATGTTCACCCAGGCCCTCGTCAGCAGCAGGTTGGACTACGGAAATGCCCTCTACGCAGGAGCCTCGCCAAACTCCTGAGACGGCTCCAATGCATCCAGAACGCCTCTGCACGCCTGATCCTCGACAACCCTCGCCGCAGCCACATCACTCCCCACCTGAGAAACCTGCACTGGCTCCCGGTCAACAAGAGGATAACCTTCAAGCTCCTCACCCGCGCACACAAAGCACAACACCGGACCAACGTACCTCAACAGACGACTCAGCTTCTACACTCCCACCCGCCAGCTACGCTCCGCCGACCTCGCCCTCGCCACAGTCCCCCGCTTCCGAAGAGCAACCTCCGGTGGCAGATCGTTCTCCCACCTTACCACCAAGATCTGGAACACCCTCCCCATCCACCTACAGCAGACCCAAGACCTGCTGACCTTCAGAAAACTCCTTAAGACCTGGCTTTTCGAGTAGTAGCAGCATTCCCCACCCCAGCGCCTTGAGACCCTTACAGGTGAGTAGTGCGCTTTACAAATGATATGATTGATTAATACTGAGGAATACGAGGCAGAACAACATTGTCCTTAAACTGAATTGAAACCGGTGGTATATGCAGCAGTCCCACATCTGTATCACTCGTCGCCCATTGAGTAGATAGTATGTCAACAAATTCGGCATGCAGAGGGAGAGACAGGCAATGTCTAGTACTCACATTTGGGCCCATTGTCACACCTTCCGGGGAACAATAAATCATAGCAGGCAAGTTCTTCAACAAATCTAAACCCATCAGATTCTCGCCACATTTGGATGTCAACAAAAATGGAGAATCCACGGTAAAAGGACCAATAGTCAATGCAAGGGGTCATGAAATGGGGCTTACAACCAGTACACCTGAAAAATCTACCGAAACATTATTATGGCCAGACAGATCCACCCCAGGGACCACAGAACGAGAAACAGAACTCTTCCTTGCACATGTATCCACCAAAAATTCCTTAGTTGAGCCATGCAAATTTGCTATGGCATAAGGACTACGCTGAAATACAGGTAGCGGAACTGGTCCCTGCTTCTGTCCCTGAGTGTCCTAGCAGTAAGACCTTCCTGTTGCCTCATCCATATCATAATCATTATGGTAATACTGTCCATCATGAGGATCATCTAAGTAATTGTTATCAGAACAATCCTGTGAGACTGCAGAACCTGAGCCCTCTCCATCCTTGACCTCGTCCCTGAGGACCTCGTCCTCTAGGGACCGCCACCTTTTGCAAAAGAACTGGATATTCTCTATGCCAATGGCCTGCTTCCTTACAATATGCACAGTGATTTGGCCCCCAAAGGTGTCGTTGTTGACTGTCTACTAGTGCCAGGAACCTCCCTGACAGTACCACCACGTCCTCAACCACTGCCCACAAATGCTTGCTGCAACAGTACCTTTGTCTTTAAATCCTTATTCTTTTTATTAATATTTTCTTTCTCTTCCTGATCACGATACACATAATATTGAGCCATATTCAGAATAACAGTAGGGGAAGAGGTGGTCCAAGTACTCTCAGACACCTTCAAATGAGTCACAACTTCAGGAAGTAGGATGGAAACAAACCTGTTGACAAACAATCAAACTCCTCCCTCAATGGACATATCCTTCCCACTATAATTAAAAAATGTATCCTCAAACCGAGTAAAGAACAATTACACTCTTTCATCCTTTTTCTGTTTGCTAGCTGTCAACTTGTCCCAACTTACCTTCTTCAGTGGAATAGGAGAATGTATGTGATAATGCAGCCTTGCAAAGTAAGTATATCGGCTTGGGCTTATCAGCTGGCTTTCTTTCCTGATCCCATGCCTTAATCACATCCCATGTTCCACCAAGCTCCGCAACATGGTCTTGAGTAAGAACCTGTCTCCAAATATCATCCCTAACAAGGTGACAAAAAAACAACTCGATATCAGCAAGAGTCATCACAGTAGAAGAGGCAGCTTCAGTCAGATCTTTATAATAAGCAGTAACATTTTTCCTAGGGTCGGGCAAATGACCTTTAAGGGATAAAACCTCACTCCTTTTCCACTGAGTATACACCCATTGCTCCTGAAATGGGCTGCTATACCCAGTCTGGTAATGTTTTCGCGTTGGTCCGTTAACTCTGGTATTTTTGCTCAGCTTCTACTTGCATTTAGCTCGCTACTCCCCGGTCCACCACAGCTTCTGTGCTGTTTGTCATGGAGGGAGGTTGAAAGCGACACCACTTCCTGGTTCCTGGCTGTTCCATTCTGGCCAGCCATCTTGGAGAGGTTGACGGACTAGTCTCCCCCTCGTCCTGACTATTTGAGGGCGGGAGTCTCTCGCGCACGATCATTGACCAAACGAAGATCGTAGCGCTAGCGCTATACTTTCATTAAGACTACTGCAAACATTTTAGTTCGCTTTATTGATCTTTTAAATATCTTTTAAATATCTTTGAGTGTGATAATGTGATAATGTGCTTTTGAATTTGATATTGTGCTTTTAAAAACAATTGCTCAGCTTCTACTTGCATTTAGCTCGCTACTCCCCGGTCCACCACAGCTTCTGTGCTGTTTGTCGTGGAGGGAGGTTGAAAGCGACACCACTTCCTGGTTCCTGGCTGTTCCATTCTGGCCAGCCATCTTGGAGAGGTTGACGGACTAGTCTCCACCCTCACCTATTCTATAAGACCTCTCACTGACTAGCGCAGCGGTGACGCGCAGCGGTAGCACCGCATACGCGCCGAAGAGGCGCCAAAGAGTAGCCAGTCTGCGCCAGTCCGCGGCACGGAGGCGGACGGAGCCGGACGTCATTCTCATATATCCTCTACTTGAACTAGTGGCATTATGTGTCTCAGTATACTCACGTATTCCAGCCCCGAGCTTCGTTCTTTCCGCCCCCCGTGTGGTCGTTGCCATCATGTATTCCCGGGAGGGCGGGTTCTGAAGAAAGGGTGTAGTACATGTGGATGGCGCCTTCCTGATCGGAAATCCTTTACGCAGGTTAGCCCACCCATCCAGCATCAATGTTTACTACTGAATACCAGATCCTTACCCGGCCACGCTCTAGATATTTGGAATATGTTACAGGATTCTAAGATATCCTGTCTGTTCCTTACGGAAACTTGGTTGTCTGAATCTTCTTCCCCCGATTTGGCAAATGCCGTACCCTCAGCCTATAACATTTATAGGAAAGACAGGCCATCTGGTAGAGGTGGTGGAGTGGCTATCATAGTTAATAAGATTATTGCATGTCGTACGTTCTCTGTAGATAATATACAGGGCTGTGAAGCATTAGGCTTCACTCTCCAGCTCTCATCTTCCCAGGCTTGTACTGGTATCCTGGTCTACAGACCACCAGGCTCGGTGGGGCTGTTTTTGGAAGAACTACAGGCAGCCCTATCAATACCATGCCTTAGATCCAATCATTGCTTTCTATTAGGTGACTTGAATATTCACATGGACAATAGCTCTGATCCGGACACACTAAAACTGTTAGATATTACTTCCGTGCTTGGCCTATTTCCTTATGTGGCAGGACCGTCTCATAATAAAGGCCACACGCTGGACCAGATTTTTTCTACTCTTCCTATCTGTGTTGACCCTCCCATGCCAGTTCTGTGGTCAGATCATTTTCTCATCACTTTTTCCATCGCTGTCATGGCTTCATCACGGTCCAAACCAGCTGGGTCGTTAAAGCATCTCTCTAAATCTTTCTATCTCCTTACTAGAGAGATGCTATCAAATGTTTTAACTAACTTCCCGTGTCCCGCCTCTGACAATGTAGAGGATTACATAACTCTCATTCATAACTGGCTCACAGATCGTCTAGAGAGCTTGGTTCCGGCCAAGAAACAAAATTCTGCAGATAGGAGAACATCCGCCCCTTGGTTTACCCCTCATCTAAAAAAAGCACGACAAGATCTTAAGAAAGCAGAAAGAGCATGGCGGCGATCTTATGATCATACTGAGAGGCTAAATTTTAAGACGCTGACTCGAGCCTACCATAAATTAATTTGGGAAGGTAAAAAATCCTATCTGGAATCTAGAATAAATGAAGCAGAGCATTCTTGCAAGGAAATTTTCAGGGTGGTTAAAGATTTCACCTCTCCCTCTGCCTATACTCCGACCCATGCTCACTCCGAAGCCTGGTTGAAGGAATTAGCTGTCTACTTTGTACAGAAAATTACCGCTATGCAATCATCTCTCCAGGCCACTTTTCAGCAGCATACGACAAGTCTGGGGTGTCCCCTGCCAGACCATGGTCCCTTTCTGTGCGATTTTCCCTTATTAGATCATGAGAGTTCTCTTGCTATCCTGACAAGTCTTAAATCCGAATCTCCACAGGACCCGTGCCCTGCTAAGTGTCTAGCAAATATGGGACCTGTTCTAAATGACCTGATAAACCCCATCTTGAATCTGTCGCTCTCTTCGGGGGTAGTCCCCAAGGCTTGGAAGAGCGCCATGATCCTGCCACTCATTAAAAAACCAGCGCTCGACCCTTCAGTCCATGCAAATTACAGACCCATCTCCTTACTCCCTGCTCTGGCGAAAGTGACTGAGAGGTTTGCTCACAGATCTATTTCCAACTTCATCGAGGAAAGGGGTCTGTTGCATAGCACTCAATCTGGCTTCCGTGCTAATTTCAGCACGGAGACCGCGCTCCTTGAAGTCACAGATGCCATCAGGGAGGAGTTGGATGCTGGAAAAAAAGTGGTACTGATTATGCTGGATCTGTCGGCGGCGTTCGACACCGTTCCCCACGCACTTCTTCTTTCCAGACTCTGGGACTTTGGTCTGCGGGGAATTGGCTCAAATCCTTCTTAGCCGACCGCCGACAGACTATCTGGGCGCCTCCCTTCTCCGCCGAAATGTCACCGCTTGAAGTGGGGGTCCCTCAAGGTTCAATCCTGAGCCCCCTCCTCTTTAACATCTTTATGGCCCCCCTGGCGGTGACAGCGGAGTCTTTTGGTGCCCGGATTGTCAGCTATGCTGACGATACCCAGCTCCTCTTTGTAAGTAACAAGGATGGCCAGTTTGATGGTGCCCAGGTCAAGGGCTGTTTGAGTGCTGTTTTTGAGTGGTTTGGACGTCATGGGCTGAAATGCAACTCCGACAAGTCGGAGTTGCTCTTCTTTGGCTGTACATCTGAGCCTGATTGGAAAACCTGGTGGCCGCAAGATATGTTTCCTCCCACTAGCTCGTCTGTGAAAGCTAAAAATTTGGGAGTGGTGATTGACAACAAGCTATCCTTCGGACCACATATTTCATCTCTCACTGGGAAATGTTTCGGCATCCTGCGGATGCTTCGTAAATTTCTCCCGCTAGTCTCTATCCAGCACAGAAAAATTATTGTCCAGGCACTGATTGGCTCTAGGCTGGATTATGCAAATATTTTGTTTCTGGGACTTCCCAAATATTTGGTCAGGCGTCTGCAAATCGCCCAGAATTCTGCAGCCCGAGCCATTTTTGGTCTTCCAAGAAAAGCCAGAGCCACTGATCTTCTCTCCACGCTGCATTGGCTCCCAATTGCTAAAAGGATTCTATTCAAAACTTTGACCACGACTTTCAAGGCCCTACATGGCATAGGCCCCAAATATATTTCCAAACGACTGTCTTGGTATAACCCCCCCAGATCTCTCAGATCCTCGTCCTTATCAAAAATGAGTGTTCCCATTATCAAACGGGCAAGAGCAGGAGGACGGTCTTTTCGCTACTTAGCTCCTCATGCTTGGAATGATCTTCCAATCTCTTTAAGACAGACCTCTAGTCTTCTGTCCTTCCGAAAGGCCCTTAAGACCTGGCTCTTCCCTTAACTTGATGCTGTTTCTGTGTTTGCACGCCCTCTTAGTGTTATGTTACTCCCTTCTTCGGTTGGGTGCCTTCGTTAAAGCGCCGGGATACTCCAGTGGAGTGGCCGTGCGCTATAGAAGTATACAAATAACATAATATAACATAACATAACATATATAGGCTAAACCTCTCGTGTTGGAAACTGAGATACAGGGGTGGGACTCTTCTCATGCAACCTACCCCTATATGCAACTAATGTCGTGATACTCCCAAAAACTTGGCCAGGCTCCATACCACTAGCATATACACGATCTTTAAAATCAAACAAAATTTGTGGTGCATTATCCCCAAAATATTGCTGCCAGAGATTAATTAGTGTAGCAGACATATGCTTAAGAGCCTGCTGCTGTGCAAAGGGCTCATAATCTTTCAACGCACTCCAAACATCCTCCACACTGTAAATGGGATTATGAACCCATTGAGCATCTTGATTAGCTACTACCTTCTTCTACTCATCCCTCACCTTAGATTGAACAAACGGGCCCATACGCTCCTTAAATTTTGTCAAGTCTCTGTCCTCAAATCCAAGTGTTGGCATCTCAGCATCCAATAATGCTGTGAAATGAACTGTCATAGATGGAGAAACAATAGAAGCAATAGACAGGATCGTCACAGGCCAGTACGCTGGGGGAGATAGAGCTTGAGATACGGAGCTGAAACAATAGGTGTCCTTGGTGTGCTGACAGTCACAGTTGCCAAAGACAGTGAAGGCAAAGAAGGAGGAGGAGCCGAAGCCATAGCCATCAGGATGACAGCAGTAGATATAGGGACAGAGGGAACAGCTGTAACAGGAGGCTGTGATGGCACAAGGACAGTGGGATTTATCCTTTGCGGGGCATATGGAGGCGGGGGTTAGGTGTCTAACAATTACTCCACAAAAGTATCATTTTCCTCCTGAGCCAAATATGACTTATCAATCTGTAAACGAAACCTTCTATCTTCACATTCAACTCCTTTTTCCTGTTTTTCTTTATCATATGTTACAGCTTTCTGAGTCAATGTCTGCATCCTCCCTTTCTGTGCCTTTTTTCTATCTTTATTCGTCTCTGTTTAGCTGCTTTCTGAGGAAATCAAACATAGACTGTCTACTTCGTCTCTTAAATAATTGTTCCTGTAAGAACCTAATCTTTTGCTCATCAAAAGTGCCTGTCAACAGCTACTGTAACCCAGCATTGCCCCTCGTATATATTTGTGCCATAATGTACTAAACATAATAAGGCCAAGGCCATGCTTCACATACATATCAAAAATAGGAGTGCTTTCTTTAGGTGCCGGCTGAGCTTCTTCCCATTGGACAGCACCAATAACAGCAACAGCACAAAGAAAACAGTTTACTAATACCAGGCATTCTCAAAACAAAACGAGTTCACTAGTTATGCCTGGCAAAGCAATTTCAAATGCTTTTATCCCAAAGACGATCCGCACTTGCCACCCCAATTCAGACACCGCTATATGTAAATCAGTCTTGACCCTGTGATGGAGTGAGTGTCTGAACAGTTTCAACGCTCTGTCCATTGTCTCTATGTGTTTGCTTTGTTTCTCTAAGTTGACAGGGTATTCCCAGACATGGGTCCCTTGCTCACTTTGCCACTGGATTCAAACTAGCCTGGCTGATGAGGGGTGTTACCCCAAAACTGGTCCCAGGATGCTTGTTTCTGGTCCAGGTTAGACTTAGCTTGGCAGTTCGGGCTTGACTATTCCCTTGAGGCACAGGGTCAAAAGTGATTTGCATAGAGCTGGGTCTGAACTGAGGTGTCGAAGTGAGCTAAAGAGCGATGATGGAATCAACCCAGATCCGTGACTGGGGGTGAGTGTCTGAAAAGTTTCAGTTTTCCGTCCATCGTCTTCTTGTGTTTGCATTAAGATGTTTCCCAAAATTTTAGTGGGGTTTGTCAACAAGCAGGTACACCGATAATGTATTTGTTCCACCGGGGTGTAAATTGGGCATTTTGAGCAGAGGCTTAACCACTGCCATTTTCCAGGATCGAGGGAGGCACCCAGTTGTGATAGCTTTATTGAACATTGTAGTGAGGTGGGGGACTATAATCTTAACTCCTATTTGCAAGACATTAGGAGAACAGGGTTCAGATGGGGAGCCTGATTTGACAGTAAGGCAGTAAGATTCTGTATGTTCCTGTATCATCAAGGTAAAACACGATAGACAGGCATTAGGGCTGTCTTTAGAAGCCATTTCTTGTCACCGCAACACAGCCTGAGACTCCAACTTTGAGGATATACACAGCTCAGAATTATGCTTATCAAGATTTTTATAAATCTCAACAACTTTAGAGAGGAAAATGTGGCCATTGGATTGCAAAAAATCCTGCAATTCCTCTAGGCTAGAAGGCGTTTGGGGGTGCAATACAACATTTATCAGTTTACACAGATCTCTAGATGATTTAGTTAATAGCTCATTGGTACAGTAAAAGACCTTTCCTCCTTGATAGCCAATTTATATTCATCCAGAATAGCCCAATATGCAATTTTATCAGGAGGGTGGTAAAATGTACGCCACTCTACGTGGTGACATGCCTGTCTATGTAATCTTAATCTCTCTGAAAACCCAGGTGCTCTGGGCATCTTTCTTCATATATGAATTTCCTTGAGTGGGGCTACAATATTAATAGATGCAGTAAGCCATGAGGCAAATGCTAAGGCTGCTGATTCCACATCTGTATGGGTTGTCCATTTACAGTTAGTCAGGACATAGGACAGGGTTTCTTCAGTAAGCCCTTTCCAGTCCCTTTTAGAAAAAAAAATTCTCATCAGTCTGGGTATCATGGCATACAGGCAAGGAAAGGAAAAAAGGGGCAGCATAGTGATCAGTTCAAGTGAGGGGGTAAGGATTATTGACTTAAAGCTGAGCATAATTAGTAAAGATATTATCCAAAGTGTGATCCACTTTGTGAGTAGATGAAAGCAATTGTTGAGACAGTCCACAACATGAAATCATTTCTTTGAAGGCCAGAGTGTCCTCAAAAACATCATTTAAAATGAAAATTAAAAACCTCAAGCAGTGTAAAATAATTTGTGCCCAAATAGGGTTCTGATAAGTGAACAACTTAGGTATCAATGAAAAATTGAGTCCAGGTGGCCTGTACATAAGGATCCCTGTAAAATAATTAGTTGGCCCAATTTTTAATGAAAAGGATAGCATGTCACAAGGGTTTGAATTACAAAGGGGGTCAATAATATAAGTCAACTTTCGCAAATAACTGTTTGACTACCTTCTGGTCTACTGGTTCTATCATATTGCATAATAGAGTAATCTGGAAGGGTAGCATCTACCAAGTCCAATTCAGAACAGTCTTAGGCCCAGGTCTCTGTAGCAAAGACCCAGGCAGGTATGTGGGTCATAATTGGTTCTGCAGCATCTTCTTTGTTTTTAATGAGCGTATTAAGTTCAAAGCGCTTTGCTTTGCCCACCTCATTGCCCAAGGAAAGGGCCAAGATACCTGCAAAAGCTCCTTACTGTCCATCGCCCCATCCGGAACCTGAGATCGGCCGGAGCAATGCTGTTTAAACTCCCTCGCATTCGCAAGGCCAGGATGGGAGGCCGTTCCTTTAAGTTTTTGGCAAGTAAACACTAGAACGAACTGCCCATAGATCTTCGTATGGAGCCCTCAGAAACAAGATTCCGTTCAAAACTTAAAACTCATTTTTTCCCTGCCAACTACAACTAGTGTTTCTAGCTTAATTTTTCCCCTCCCTCCGGTCTTCTGCTTTCTAGGGTCTTAGAGCAATTTATAGCGCGGGGACACACTGTTTTAGTGTAACCAGGCGCTCTAGAAATGGCTATATTATTATTATTATTATTAATAAGCGGCCTGGCATTGATAATCAAACCCGAAATAACTAGCTATGTTAGTGGTAGTCAATTTTTTGGAGAGCGAGGGCTGAGAGAGCTGTTATGGGAGGAAAAGTGAACAAAGGAATGAGCACAGGTAACTTAAATGCAATGCAAGCCAAAGTGTCCATCTGCTCTCAGAGAGACCCAAGTTACATTACATCAAAATGTTCTGTTACCTAGCTTTGAAAGATAGCAAATATATTACAAACTATGTAGGAGTCAAGTGAACAAGAACACACAAAGTTCTAATGATTATTACAATTGAAAGAGATAATTATACTGTATTGCCAAATTGGGAGCTGCCTCTGCATGATTCTTCTTGAACTGTCCGTCAATCTTGGGTGCTTGGCTGATGCGGTCCGGTAAGGTAAGCGTGAGTGTTATGGGGCTTTTCCAGTTTTGCGCAGGATAAGAGAAAGCCTACGGACTGTAAAAAAAAATTATATTGTAGAATTAAGGAGGACAGAACGTAAACTTCAGTGCACTAAGATGACTCAGAGGCAGTGCAAGAGAGAAGAGAAGAATAGTCCTTTTTTTACTCATTCATTTTATGACTTGTGTGTGAACAATTAGGTGAGAACAATTTTACCAATACAAACTCGCAACTGTCATGATCATCATTTCATCAACATAAATCATAAGAATGGGTGGTTTGGCTAGGATTTTCGTATGACTTTACACTAACATCCAACCGGAACTGGGTCAACTAGCCATAACACGAATGCTCAACACCCGACCTGCTGCCCAATGGTTGCATAATGAAATGTTAGTCATGATGATGCACCTTATTTTGCAGAACAATTTCTTTTTGTTTGACAACAAGTGGTACAAGCAAATCAGGGGGGCCGCAATGGTGTTAACATTTTCCCCCTTCTTTGCTTGTCTTTGTATGGGTTGTCTTGAAAATGACTGGATCTGGGGCAACAAGGGAGCACTATGGATTGACCACATCATATTTTGGGGCAGGTACATTGACGACTGCCTACTACTAAGATCAGGTACCCAATCCAGACTAGAGCAGTTCGGAGTCTACATCAATAACAACGACTGTGGCATGCAATTTACTATGGAATTTAGCAACAGTAACATTAATTTTCTAGACATTGAACTGTATATTCATGAAGACAAACTGAATAGTCGCCTTTATCGCAAAAGCACGTCATGTAACTCCATCTTGCATGCAGATAGTTATCACCCAACACATCAGATCATCTCTATCCCTTACGGTGAGTACATTAGAGCTAGATGCAATTGCAGTGATGAGACTGAATTCCAGACATGCATAAGGGATATGAAGGGAAGATTTCAGGGTAGGGGATACTCTGCAACATATCTCAACAGAGCTGAGAATAGAATTGCAAAGGTGAAAAGGTAGGACACCTTAGGAACTAAGGACAGACACAGTACTAATAATCAGTCTATTCGCATGGTCACTGATTTCAATATATCGAGCCACACCCTACGCAAAAGTCTAAAGAAACACTGGGGCATTCACTTTGGCGAGTGATATCACCAAACATCCTCAGATTACCTTTAGACGAGGGAGAACCCTACGCAACAGACTCAGTCCGACAGTACCTAGAGTTGGCAGGACTGATTCCTGGCTCACACCACACACCACTGGGTTCCAAAAATGTAGTTAATGTGGGGTTTGCAGGTAGGCCAAACACAAGGTCAAGACATTTAATGATTACAATAACAGAACATATGAGATCAAAACCAATATCAACTGTACTGTTCGTTATCTAAGTGATTGAATGTAAATGTGGCAAACAATACGTGGGCAGCACTATAAGACCCTTAAAAGAGAGAATTGGTGAACACGTCAGGGCACTACATCAGCAAGCTGTGAGATACCCTGTTGCTACCCATGCAGCATCATGTGCTGCAAAAGGCCAGGTAAATAATTTAGTTTTTTTGGAATTGAACAGATTCTACAAAACCCACGAGGTGGCAACAGGGAAATGCATCTACGGAGAATCGAAGCCATGTGGATCATGTGATTACATAAGGTTGATTGGGGCCTCAACTGTGATTCAGAGATGCAATACTTTCTGGGGATTAGGTTTCTCTGGATAGTGAACACTAGTATACCAATGCTGTGCTACATATAAGAATGCTCTCTCTCTGTTCTGCTGATTGCATTGACAATATTGGGGGGACATTTATGCCACCTAACGTATACAAATATGAAACTGAATAAGTAATGTCCCTTCCATGCCCTCCAAATGTGGAGTATTTGTTGTAAACTCCCAATGGGTATGCCTACCCGATTTGAAGTTCTTGTACATGTCTATTGTCTTCAGTATTATTAATGGCCAATTGTATATTTTTGTGCTATACTCACATACTGCTCCAATTGCACGGCAACATGATGAGATATCATATGACCCTTGGTAGTGATAAGGTACAGTTGAGAGCTATTAATACTGTGACGTTAATACAAATGAAACGATGTGACCCCTGTATATCTCTCCGTCATGTCGGATGTGCCCATACTCGGGGTGTCCGTCCTTTCTACTATGGGTCTACCCCCACCTTTCTCTCTATAAATTTCACACGATACTATGAGTTCTCCTTTCTGCTAGTTACAATCACATTTGGGGTCTAGTCTGGATAATGTGCGTTTTTCATTATATTGACATAAGTATGATATTCTGGCAACCACCACACGGGGGCCCCGTGTATGCATTTTACCTGCCGTTTACTGTTGTCTTTGTCTGTTTAGCCTCTCTAACTTATTCTTCTGTAGATTTATACTGACAGCCTCTGGGAAACAACGTAATAATTTATTTAAACTCGTAGGCTTGGGTCTATTGATGTGGTGCTATCTCATATATCCGTTTGAAAACCGGCTTGCATGTCATTTTGGAGTTTTAACTGCTGGATCGTAGGATATACTTATTGCTCAAATATTATATAACTCGAGCAGTTTCAGAGTGGACAAATTAATTTGGGTTGTTTATTTTTTCTAGGATTGTTTTGCCTCACTCGCATTGACTAGTATAATTTGGGAAGGCGGCGAGTTCTCGCGCAGTTTTGAATGCTTATGCTCGCATAGGCTGACACAGTGCCGACTCACGCGATCTCTGAAGGGCTGCGCTCTAGTTGTTGTGACTAGTTGCGCTAATATATTGACTTCCGGGGATGGTAACGCCCACCCCAGGATTGTTGGAAAGACGCCAGGATGCAGACAGCGCTACAGAGCTAAGTAAGTGATATGGCCAGCGTTAGGGGCTAGTTTAAGTTGAAGGCATTGTCTGTGTTCGTTGAGCATACTTATATGCCCCTGCTTATTTTATCAACAGATTTCAGTAGGCACACACTCCTGCAATACTGAGATTGTTCCGGAGGGTATTTTCTATCTATGTTCCACGTAAGTTAGGCTATTTTGTTATGCACGTCTTTCGGCGGGTTATTTTTTGACCATATTTTGGTCTGATGTAGAACTTTCCTTGTACTTTTGCCTTTCCTTTATCATATGGATAAACATTGGAATTTGATTATCGTGTTTACAGCATTCAAGTGCACTGGCTTCACATTTGGACATAACGTTGATTAGGTGAAGTACCACATTGTTCAGAATATATGTAGAGCCTCAACAAGTTGACATATCGTTTCATTCTACTGCTAATATGGTTATAAAGATGCATCTACGTGGTCATTACCGCGGTGGCAGAAAGCAAACTGTTTGACATGTTGGTTCATTGTATGAGAAAATTAGCTTTCTTTGTCTACCGCTATCTGAGAGCAGACAACTTACGTTATATTTCGTTTTTTTTCTGGTTGTCTTGATTGAGTGAGGCATCTAAAATACCACGGGACTGCTACATTTACATGTTTTTTTTTTGGGTTCTTACTGCCCTCGGCGACTCTTTAATGCATTATGACCTTTTTACATAATAACAGTACTGGTATGAGAAAGGGTCGGTCTATGTTTCGAATTTGGAATTTCTTCCTAATGTTTGCATATTCTATTTTGAACACAGAATTTCATGGTCCTTGGACCACACAAACTGTTGTGGGTTTTTGTTGTTAGTTTAAGATTTATTCTTAAACTCTTGGTTACCACGCATGATGGGTGACGTTCTAATGTCCACAAATGTGGGAAATTGTGTTGGGCAGACATTGCCTTTCTATGCCTAATTCTCAGGTCATCTTTTGTATCTTTCCCAGCCCTGAAGAGTCGGAGTACACTGTTTCTCTGACGAAACACGTGTCGGCTGGCTGTTTTTTGTGTGTGATGACCGATTAAGAAAAAAAAAGATTTCAACGTGGGATTGGTTTCATTTTGCTGTCAACATTGTCTACATGACTTATCACCTTGTATGAGTACGCTAGACTTTTTGATAAATCATAAGAATAATATGTAGCCTGACAGCACATGCATAATTTGATGATCATTCAAGACCACATGTCGGTCTCCAGTTACCTACAACAACAGACATTCCCACCTAACCACCACTTAGCTTCAAATTTGAGCCAGACAGCACATAGCGCATACACCCAGGAAAATTGCATTATCCGGATGAAGTAACTCAATGCACCATTCTCACCACAACTACACAGAGTTGGGGAGGCCACTTCAAAGTGATCACCAAATCAGTTGGTTTCAGTGTATTCAAAAACTTCTTGCTTCTGGTGGTAGTTCTTGAAGTAGTCTAGTCACTCACTCTGTGGCCCCTTCCATCATCCTCCTTACTTTAAGTAAGGTGTCCAACTCAGTACAGACTAAGTCCTGAATCTAATGAAGTTGTTCAACCTTTAGTACAATGCTGTCGATGCATAACAAGAGAAACATTGAGTAATTTTTGGTGTAGACTAGATTTGTGTTTGCGTTACCGAAAGTGACTGGTCAGGTCAATTCGAGGAGTGTGAAGGAGAAAATGAAGCAGTGTGGAGTGGACCCAGCAAACAAACCTTGCTAAGTCTTAAAGGGGAAGGTAAAATCACCTTCAGGAAAAAGATTCACAGCTGTCGGTTGGCCACCAGCATTAAAAATCATCACAAGCATATTCAAGCGTAACACTTACTGATAAAAAAACACCCAGTGTCACTTACTGCCACCACATGCATTATCTCAGCACACTCACAAACAACAATCACTCAGCATGCAATGCATGCTATTTACCTGTTCATCCGATTGAGGCGTGGTCACCATGGTACATTGTCGATCTATTGTTTTACTAAACAGACATTGGCTAGTCTTGTAAATCAAATAATGTGGGGCTGTCCGTCTAGGGGAATACAATAGGAAAGGATAAATAGGCATAGGATGGAGAAGGGCACACATTTGTTTAGCCTGTGACCCTGAGGAAAATGGATTGGCGGGCTTCTTTTCTGCACTGAGGGTGCAACTCCAATTCAGCAATACAATGTGACTAAGATGGTGGAGCTGCTTTAGTCAGCCAGACCTAAACAAATAAAAAATAATAATGTTCCTTTAGTTATGTATATTTATTTTTAGCTTCAAAGCAGATCTGTGATATGGAGAGAAAGTTCTATGGTTGGTGTTAGAGGGCCAGGGCTAACAGTCAGGGAAGTAGAGTCCATCCTCAAACTCAAATAGTTCATACAGAAGCAGATCAGCTAACATACTACTTCCGTCATCTGAGTCTCCCTCATCTTCTTCCTGTCGTACTTTAGGTGTGGAGTAATCAGGTGGTATAAAGTGCTGATTCATTTTGTTCATGGTTAATCTCTCCAAGTTTTGGAGTGAGAGACTGGTCCTTTTCACTGTGACAATGGCACAAGCAGCACTGAAAACATGCTCAGAGGAGACACTGGCTCCCGGGCAAGCCAGATAGTTTGTTGTCAGCCTGTTGAGCATCGACCATTGGTGCCTCTTCCGATACCAACACAACAATGGGTTTTTATCAAGATAGATCTCTGCTGGGTCATCCAGACAGGCCTGGATATCCGCTCCTTAGTCATTGCTGATCCACCTTGCTTGGCATTTTTTGCCTTCACCTCTGCAATGTACTTAAACCCCTGCTTGTAGAAATCAAATCATATGCAAATTTTGGGACTGATGCTCCTGTTCCTGTTGTAGCGCACTGGCTTGCTCAGCAATCCATGGTTTGTAGTTTGCAACATCGCAGTTTGAAAAAGAAATAACAAAAGACAATAATGGTTTGTACTGTCGATCATGATTTCTGGCAGATGTGATGTATGGATGACACAATGTCTCTTTGTACCTTTCAAACTAAGAATCTTAAAAGCGTACAGTTCAGTACAGGTTTAAAAATGAGAAGAGTTAATTCATAAAAAAACAGTAAAAATGCTTGCCAATTCAAAATACAGCAGTTAAAAACTTCCTTTTAGTGATAACAGACCTCAAGGATCTTGCCACTGCCACACATGTAAACAAGTCCGAAAGCAATTGTAGGTATAAGTAGGCTGGTCTGCATTGTCTAAAATGTAACGATTTCATTAAAGGTTTTATAAAAACTAATCCTTAGGTCTGTATAAAATTTGCAGAAAAACAGTACATGAATAGTTGATTGTTTAGAGATCTGGGGCCATATGTAGGTAAACTACATTTACCGATTCTAAAAAAACGAATTTTACCAATTCGGTATTTTAGAATCGGTAAATGCAATGTAGGTAAAAATTCGGTAAGTATTACCGAATCGGTACGATTCGGTATTTATCGAATCGGTATTTACTGATTCGGTAATTCCCATTCATTCCTATGGACCTGGAGTAAATACCGATTCGGTAAAAGGGGAAACACATTGAAGGGTGGCAGGGTGTCACTTTGACACCCTGTTGCACCCCTCAATAGTGCATGCTTGCACATGTGGCACACATACCTGGCCTAATGGCATGTATGTCTGCCACATGTCACTGTTTTAAATTGCAAAAAATTGCTTTTTTTAGGGTTTTCGATATTTATTACCAACTTGTAGTTGGTGGTAAATAACGAATCCTAAAATGGGAAATCCACTCATTTGAGTGCTCCCTACATTACAGATTTGGTCATTTACCGAAACGGTATGTTAAGAATTCGGTAATTTACCGATTCCTTAAGTCACCGATTCAATAAAATACCGAATCCTACAATCATGCCGCCTACATCTGAAAAGCCTAATACCAGTCGGTAACGGACAAAATTCGGTAATTTCATCCGTTACCGACCGGTATTAGGCTACCTACATCTGGCCCTAAGTCGCAAGGACATCATATTAATTGACAAGACCAATTGTTGGTAGTGGGGAAGGTTGTCAAACGATGAAAAATATCTAGCCTAAAACATGTCAATACAAATCTATGTTGAGCATTTAAACACCAATTAAATAGGGTTGCAACGTATAACAGGTCAGTACCATTTGGTTATATTGTACGGTGGGCTTCACAAGTTCCCTTATTAATCTCTTTTCCTCTAAGTTGTTCAGGCATATTTTCTTTAAGGATGCTCTTGATAAATGCAACAAAGATTCAGGATTATCGTAGTATTCAGAATAACATCAGGCATAAAATTCTTTATGCATGGTCGGCACCACAACAGTCCTGTACGATGGCTCTGTTAAAGCCTGTGTGGTCCGATGTCCAAAGCTTGTGCCATAGGAGAACTGGCTGCACCCTTATTAAATCTCATAAATAAGTTACGCTCAACTCTGCATGACACACGAATTTTGAGCAACTGGTTGGGAGCCCCAAAAGATTATTAAGAAAACCCATTTTCTACCAGCTCTAAGGAATCGACATCTACGTGTCCCCACAACTTAGAGACGTACATTGTTACTGATCGGCATTTAGCGTTATAAATGCTCATCATATCCCTGGAAGATTTTCACCCCATTTTCCAAGAAAAATTATTCAGACCCGCAATTGATCTGAGGAGCTGCATTCTTCTCGATTTCACTGCACTTTTCCAGTTACCATTACTATCAAACTGGATTCCCAAATATGAAAAAGTTGATGTTTGGGGTAAAATCTAATTTCCTATTAAAATCTTGTGTCCCTTGGCTAGCTTTCGACCAGCGTTCATAACATAGGTTTTACATATATTGATTAAAAGACCTAGGTTCTCCATAAAATTTACAAATTTATCTAAAAGATGCTCAAGGACATTGGGGTGCGGGCCATAAGTACTGCGTCATCCGCATTCAATAATATTGGTACTGGCCTATTGCCGATTTGGGACAGATCGATACAGGAGTCCACAAGGGTGCTGCACAAACCATTGATATATAAGTTAAATAAGAACGGTGCATGCACACACCCCTGAAGGACTCCCTTCTTAATGTCAACAGGGCTTGTGCATTCACCATTCATACCATATCGGATCTTGGCAGAGCTCATTGAATACAAATATCTGAGGAAGTTGACAATAGCACGGTCAACGCCCATCGAAGCCCTAATAGACCTGAGTTTATCGTGGGCAAAACAGTCGAATGCGGAGGTCTAAACCACAAATGCCAGGAACAGGTTTCCCCCTTTTATTTGTGTGTACTTGCTCACTAGCAAGTTCAAGTTGATGGCCTGCTCTGTGGTCCCAACACCCTGGTGAAAGCCATATTGGAAGTCAGACAGAATATTGTTACAGCCTGCCCACTCCTGCAATCTGTCCAGCACAATACGACCCACCACCTTGACCAGTGAGTCAAGCAAGGAGATAGGTCAATAGTGTGCGGAACAGTTGCGGTTTCCCTTTTTAAATATAGGCACGATATGTGATATCGACCAGGATGCTGGAAAACCAACTTCCCGAAAAGACTTCAGGACCAGGGTCTAAAGAGGCCCCCAGAGTTCAATGTTGTCTTTAAAAATGTCAATCGGGATCCCATCAGGGCCAGGAGCCTTTCCTCCCTTGCTAGCTTCAATTGCCCGATCACCTCACCCAATGCGAAGCTAAAATCAAAATACTTCCACACTGGAGTGGGCCCAGGGTAAATATCTCTCATGCCAGCCACGGAGTTCTCTTGGTCCTTTTCAGCTGAACACATATATAATTTCTCAAAATGAGCCAGCATTCTTGTTCTGTAATTGCTGCCTCTACTCTGGGTTTATCATCGTCACAGCAGAAGGGAGAGTTTACAATACGCCAGAATGACTTAGAATCTTTATTCTGGCTTGCTTCCTGCAGACGGTCCCAAGCCTCCTCTTTAAGAAACTTTTTGCGATGATTTAGTGCTTGCTTATAGGCCCGCCTACAGTTTTGTACTTTTGTGTTATTCCTATGTGACTCCTTCAAGGCCTTCTTTAACTTATTATGTGCAGAAGTGCACGCATGGTCAAACCATCCTAGCTTTTTTGTTGCCTCTCTAATCTGTTTGGTAATCAACCCACCACTAATCTCCTCACTAATGTGTCCAAAAGCCTCCATGACTGTACTAGCATCAGCAGTCTCATCCAAACCGACCTCAAAAGCCCTACTCTGTTTTATAATAACTTGCTGTAAAAATCGAGATGGGTCAACCGTGGATCAACGCAGGGTAAAGTTGTTTGAACGGGAGAGTACTATATTCTCTGCGGCAAGCGTGGTTTGCCCTTGACGAGGCTTGCTCTGAAGACTAATGTCCAGTGTAAAGCTCTGAGGAAAGTGATCGCTCATTCTGATACAGTGTAATGTAAAGTTAGGAACAAGTGCAGAATAACATTTGGGAAATAAAAGGAAATCAATGACACTCTTACCCCTAATGCCATCAAATGTGCAGGGTACTGCAACCAGGCAGCCTCGAAGTTCGTTAGTAAAACCTGAGTTACATTTGAAGAGCAGCTCATTAAGCTCCTCCCCGTACACTGAATGAACAAAGTGGAAGACATCATCACCCTATGGAGAAATCATGCCACAGACTTTAATAGCCATCAATTGGCAGGATTGGATATTCAAATCACCCCCCCAAAGCAAGATTTTATCATTTGTACCCTTATCCAAGATAGTTTTCAGTTCCTTATCAAGTTGACACACAATATCCTTTATGTCCGAGTTACAGGCACTGTTATAAAAATTAACTAAAATCAATGAAATAGAGGTCGTAGAATCAACCTGGACAATTTGATAAAATGGATTGGATGAATTTACTGTTACACTTTTGCTGGCCAATTTGTTAGATACATAAACACAGAGGCCACTCTTTGATCTTCCATGACTAGATGGAATAACTTGGTGATGGAAGGTCTTGAAACCATTAAGATGTATAGGGTCGTTGGCCCAGGTTTCTTGTACCATCATGATCACAAAACCGGTCATAAATTCCAGCCATTCTGGAATGCTATGTTTACTGCGGAGCTCCGCGACATTCCAGCTTAAAACTGTAAGGTTATTCCCTGATGATTTCATACAGAACTTATTATTATTATCAATATCGTTTCTGAGAAGATTACAATAACCAGTAGAGTTATGAGCCACATTCCCAGAAGTATTAGTCTCTAGACTAGACCCATAAGCACCCTGACAATCACGGTTACTGCAAAGTAGATCACAGTTGTTACAGGGGGGATGTCAATAACGGCATTAGAAGGGATACTAGTATTTTTTAGAAAGGATGCATGAGGAGTCGTTATATTTAACTGATTTGGGCTCTGCTCGTTATTGCAGGGTACAGTGCTGTCACCTGGCCTCTCAGCATCTAAGTGGGCATCAGCCAGTGGCCTCTCTCTACCTAGGCCATGGTCCTCTTATGAAATGTCAAAAGTGTTTTGATCATCCCACAGGTCAGGAAGGGTTAGATTAGGAACTAATCCTTCCGGGCAGTTCATAGTAGACTGACTCCGCACTATGTGACTAGATACATAGTTGAGTCAATCTATTTCTTCCAGGGAAGAGAGTATATTAAATCTATTTTGTAGTGGTACACTAAATTGTAAATGATTGTCTAAATGTGTAGATCTCTGCTGTCATGCCTGGTGATGGATGTAATCTTTTGGAGGGTAGAAGTAACCCAGAGGAAGTACGTTTATATCCCTAGTTGTCACATAAGTGCTACCAAGTCTTTGTAGAATCTCCTGTGTCAAGCTGGGCGTTCTAAGAGTAAGAATAATACAATTGCCAGGGAGTGTTTTTTTCCCTGCTCCCTACCCATCCGACTCTTCTTACCATTTTTAAACTCAGTGAACAGGGCTTCTGTTAGTCAGGTCCTAGTTCTGAGCCAGCAGAGTGCCTTGTTCCTTAGTGTCTCCCATGTTTCATTAGCCTGTGAGGTAAGAGATGAAACATTTGCCAATATTATTATATACGGCGTGGCTTTTGGGGGCAAGTTCAATCTCACCTCTTCCATGTTCTCCCTATCCATAGGGGCTGCACAAGGCCTTGGCAACTTGAGAGGACGTCTGGCGTTATTGTGTATTACGGGTCCAGTATATTTTGTGTTGGTGGTACTCTTGTTGCCTTCAAGTGCCATGTCTTGTGTTTGAAGAATGTCAGCCTGAGGGGCATGAGAAGGGAATGAGATGAAAAGCCAGTATTCAGTGTGGGTGTGGGTTTTGGAAAATTTTGCAAGTGATTAACTGAGTGGTTAAATGAGCCTACGCTTTCAACTTTTTTTAATGCTTCCTCTATATCAGGTACCCTGGCCAGCAATTTCTCTAGGGGAGCTTTGATGGATACATAGAAATTATCAAAGACCAGACCCTCCCCCAGAGCAACAGCAACATGAGAGGGAACATTTTGACCATTCAAATTGTTCATATTGTTTAGGATCATGTCCATACTTTCTAAGCGCCCATACAATTGGGCAAATTTTGTGTCAATAAGGTACTTAAACTGGGTTCAAAAGCTATCCAAAGAGGCTTACTGGCCTCGGTAACCGCAGCCTCTGAAACAATGCTTGACGTAGGGAGCACAAAATCATCCGTCTGTATGCCGATAGAACATGTTTGGTTCGATGGAGAGTGAGTACGGACGGGCTCCTTTAGTGCTTTTGATTTATATGCACCTGTGCCTATACCCTGTTTATGCTTGCTTATGCTCTTGTCGTACCTTCACAGTGAAGTTTAGAGGTCCGAGTCCTTGAAGCTATGCGGGGCTCATTGAGGCTGCTGAAGGTATTTTTTATGGAGACCCCGGGTCATAGTCATGGTCATGGTAGAGAAGGGCCTGCAGCGTACCCTGTGGACAGGGCGACAAACAGGTTTGGGGGGCAGTTGAAGCAACAATGCCTAATGATAAGCACCTTTGTAAGGAGGACGGATCCAAAGATAACCTCCTATCCGTGAGTTGGACCTCATGAGTAAGTAAGGATTCAGCCCTTAATAATGAAAGCATCCAACGTTCCTGTAACCCCCGAAACCCCCCTTATGTTTGCTCATTGTTAAAAGTAAGATCTACACCGGCTTGCCGCAGACAAAATCTCAAAGTCACAAAATTAAGGCTGGGGTATGGCCACGGTACAGTACCTGGCAAAATAGATCATAGGGCAGGTCAAGGTCAAGGTGTCCTTTCAGGGGGGCCCGTCACCCTTGCCCCTGGTTGTAAGTGCTGCTTGGTTTGGCTTAGCTTGGCGCGGTGCCGATGATGCGGCTCCTGCTGCAAAGCAGTGTGGGCCCTGTAGTCCGTCTGTCTCCTGGATTGCAGCAACGCTGCCCGTGTGGCAGAGCATGTCTGTCTGTATGTGCACTCGCAGTGGAGTCCCGCCGTGGTGAACTCCAGCTCGGCTCCAGCGGCGAGATTAGTCCTCCATCTGCGCTTGCACCGGTACCACCCACACTCCCGTCACACTCCCTCAGGTTAAGGCTAAGACCGTAGCTGTGATGAACTCCAGCCCGACCGCTTCTTGATGAGTTCCAGGTGCGTCTCAAACTTTCCC
This sequence comes from Lissotriton helveticus, assembly GCF_964261635.1. Taxonomy (NCBI): domain Eukaryota; kingdom Metazoa; phylum Chordata; class Amphibia; order Caudata; family Salamandridae; genus Lissotriton; species Lissotriton helveticus. Next base: position 571,853,990 of record NC_136067.1, read on the forward strand.
TGCCCCCCGAGAGACTTCCAGTGCGGCAGAGCTGCAGGGCAGTAGGGCGGCTGGGCTCCTGCACCTTTCCAGTCTGTGTCAGATCCTTGCGAGGTACCTTTGTATTAACAGATAAGCAAAGGATTAGGCTCTTCACCAACTCATCTTTTTTTCTTCCAATCCGGCATACATAGCAGTTACTGTAGCATGTACAACAATGGGATAGCTTGCCCCAGTGTACTGTGATGTATTCCTATAGGTTCTGTATCGATCCCCCTATTCCTGACCCTATTCTGGTTAACAAGTTAACTAGCAGCCATCCCATGAGGCAGAAAACCCCCATGATGCAGGAACCGTTATCTGATTAAGCCACACTACGGCACAGGAACGTGTTATCTGATTAGGTCATAACGCTTGCCATCTAATTAGACAAGCGATATTCCTCCAGCCCCTGATAAGGCATACGGAGTTCTCAAAACAAATCAAACCTATGACAACCTGGGAAAAACCCTGCGGCCATTGTTTTGATTTCACCGAGAACTTCAGCAAAAGAATGTGCTAACGACCAGGTTGTATGACATCCTTATTGACGTATCTATGTCCATCCTTACGTCAATCTCGGCACCTTAAAGGTATAAACATTACCGATATTGCCCTATGCAAACACACGCGGTGGTGACGAGATCGGAGCAGCCAGACTTGCTGAAGCCCAGAGCAGAGCAGACCCCGCTGGCGCAGCCCCGCCTTCCTGACGCGCTGAGAACGAGACGCTGCTTTCTCCTGCTGAGAAATCCAGCTCCGGCGCTTCCGGGTAGCCCTCGCAGGCAGCCTGGAATATCGAGACCAGAGACGAGAGATACCATCCCTCATTCATCATAGACTCCAGGTACAGAACTGAATAACCCCTCGCAGAGAATTCTTGAGTCAGTCACTTGGCAAAACAAACTTAACTTAAACTGCTACTTTCTATTCCCGCCCACGTATTAGGCTTAGGTCAGGTACACCGGGGTAGGCGTAGTTAGAAACACCAGTTGAGTACGATTAGTCAAATGTATATGTGTATGTATCTATTTTATCCATTTTAAACCATCATATGGCTTAGAAACCATATCAATGTTTTTACAGTATTATTTTATACTTCTGCTTTTAATGTATGCACTTTACTTAACCATAAGTATTGCAATAATATCGATCCATTTGTCTTGTATGAGAAAAGAGACTGATCAATAAATACCATCTTTTATTGAACACGCCCGTCTCTTCCTTTTCTCTACAATCTGGTGAGACTAAGAATGCACGTACTGACTGAGTAAAATAAGTCGTCTTTTGTTTTCACACGACTCTAGAGATACACTCTTGATTAGGGGAGAGCAAAGTTGTCATGTTCTATGGTTGTCAGAAACTAAATCCCTTCTTGTCTATCCAGGGAGGTTCAACTCCTCCTTGCCTATTAGAGAAAGTTTCTAGTGAACTCTGAGCTAGCTGGCAAACCCAAAACTTTAAGTCTAATATCGACAATAGAAGACCTAGTTAACGTCTGGTCTAGGCCTATACTATTGAAGGTATTATTCCAATGCGCAGAGCCTATTGGGATAATAGGAACTACACTACATGGCGCCCAACGTGTTTGGATAGGCGATAAAACTAACGTAAGACATTTAGAGTAACTCAGTCGTGCTTTTTCACTCAGACCCCTTTTTTCCCATAAAACTCCAAAGACGTCTGGAGTGGGTGAAAGGTAATATCCGCCAGACCTCGCAGGAGGAAACTCCTATGTATGGTCCTTGGTTTAGTCAACGTTGAAGGATACACTGTTCCAAAATATTGTGCATCTAATCTTTGTTTCCATAAGAACCTGATCTGCAAACAAACTAAATAACCTTCTGGACAGTACAATGTCAGACACTGAAGGAGAAAGAGAGGCAGTTAGAATAGCAACTGAACTCGCAGCAGCTGATAATGCACTGCAAGACGCTGACCCGAATATAATAATCGTCCCGGTCAACATAAGAAAATCTATAACTTTAAAACTTATAGAAAATGGACTGACACCTAGAGGTGGCACAGTCATATTCGTAATTGAGGCACACGAATATCGGCAGGCAGAGGTATTCTATTCATGGATACACTTTCCAGCAGCAAATGCTGTAACAAAGGTCTTCCACTATTACAAAACAGAGGAACCTCCTAATGAGTACACTCCTTTCGAGGAGGTGGAAGTACCACTTACATTTCAAGAGCATCTGCTCTTATTTAATGGCGCCCTAAAACATAATAATCACATCACCAGGCTCGGTCCATTAGGAAGACCAGGAGCAACGTGGCCGGTCCTAGCCGGATACACACCACATCCAGACATCGATGGGATGTCTGCAGCAGAGCTTTTAACACAGCTAAAACAATTAATAAAATTACATAGACAATTAGTCCAATATGTGATGCGGACTTCAACAATTCAACCAGCAATTAAAATTCCACAGCTGACCCCTCATCAGGGGAACACAAATAAAATTACACCACAGAACATACAATCCTGCCTAGGTAAAGTACCAGCTAAACGGGAACAAATACCATTCTGGTTAGCACAAAAAATCACCCAAATAGAGGCGGTGTTTCCAGACACCACCCCGTTAGAAAAACACAGGATTCTGACTATCTGTCTTCCAATGGGAATCGCACCACACGTGGAGGACTGTGACACTTGGGGTACAGTCTTTGCTTCCATCTACACAAAAACGCACGGTGTTCCATCCATTTCGGTAATACCAGATGTGCTAAAACAAATTCAAGACGAATATGGTCCAGAACCCGCTTTAACTCTTGGTATGAAATTACTAAAAGACTTCAAGCAGGTCTCGGCTATATTATTAGCCAACATAAAGGGAGAAGCAGCAAACGTGGCGATCCGCCAGAGGTTAAAAGAAACAGATATAGCAGACCAACCAGCTGAAATTGCCAGAATTATAGAAAAATCCTATGAGGAACTAGGTAGAGATAGTTTAGGTGGAATACCAGTAAAACCGCACCTGATTGAAAGTCCTGAAAAAATATTTTTTAATAATAATTCAACATCACAAAAAAAGAGCTGGGATGGAAACAAACAATCCAATCCTAAAGAAAAGAAATTCCAGTCCAGAGGAAGGTCTCCTCGGCGGAGAGAAAAATCTCCGAACCAAAGACACAGGTCACCCCAAAGTGACCCCTCTGGGAAAAGATATAACCTTAGAAATATAAAGAAGCCTGATAGATATCAAGACATTGATACACATCCCTCTCAATCTTTTCAGACTTCCTCGCAGAAGTCGGAAAGAAGAGGACGATCAGAACAAAGAGAAGAGCACGCCAAGTCCAAAGACAAGGAATCTGCTCATCTAAAAAAGAAACTACAATTTCCAAAAAAGAAGGTAGCCAGTATCAAGGTAGTTAACAATGCCGAGAATACTGAGGACACAACTGAAAAACGGAGAATGGGCTCAGACAATGCTAGACAGCGCAGCAGAAGTGAGCATAGCTCGCAAAGTCCTTATGAATCTTCTGGAGACAGTGGACACGAATGAATATCTTCAAGTGGAAACTGCAGACACCAGAGTTAGCAAACCTCACAAAATATATGAAATAACTTTACGTATAGAAGGGGATAAGACTAGAAAAATAAGGGGACTATTTTGGGATAATCTCTCCAAGGGCTATGACATCCTTCTAGCTGAAAAAGACTGGCCACCAGAGTTTGTCAGGGAGTGCCCTCATGGCGAAGAAATAATTATGCCTGCCTTCTCAAATCATATCCCAATTCATAAAAAATACACACTTGCCAGAAAGTGGGCAGTAGCTCAAGCTCCTGCTTTATATAAAAATCATGTAGGATGGGATGAGGACTCTCCTCCTCACAAAATCCAGTTAAAATCACAACCTACTGCACAAAGACAGTACCCAATTAAGCAAGAAGCTAAAAAACAGGTAAAAGAAATCCTAGATCAACTAGAATACCAGGGGGTGATTGAAACTTGCACCTCACAAATGAACAACCCTTTGTTTCCGGTCTCCAAACCAGACAATTCATATCGTCTAGTTTTGGATTACCGACACCTTAACTCATGTTGCAAAACTTTTGCAGTGCAAAATTCGCATAGTGCTGCACTAATGAATAACATAGTGCGCAAAAAATACAAAACAACATTAGACATCTCTAATGGATTCTTTTGTCAAAACATAGCACCAGAGAGCAGATATTTGTCTGCGTTCTCAATAAATGGCACTCAAAAACAATTCGGTCGGGTAGCCCAGGGGTACAAGAATAGCCCAGGGGTATTCTCAGCGAGAGTAACAGAATTACTACAAACATATGATGACGAAGCATTATCTTATGTCGACGACATATACCTAACAGATGATGACTTGGATACTCACTTGAAGAGAGTGAACACCATAATACTTGGGTTCGCAGCAGAGAGTTACAAATTCAACTTTAAAAAATCTAGAATTGCCCATCTAACAGTCCTGTTCTTAGGATACGAATTATCAAGTGAAGGCAAAAGCCTGGCTGACAATTTCCTAGAGAAATGTGCCGTACTCCAAGCACCTAGAACACTAAAAAACCTACAGTCAATTCTAGGCTTCCTAAATTTTGGAAGAACATACATTGCAAATTACGCAGAAAGGGTCAAACCCCTTTATGATCTAATAAAACCAGATTTTAAAAGAACCAATTGGACTCAAATACACACAGAAATTCTGAGATCCTTACAAACAGACATGTTAATTAAAACAAAATTAGAAACTCGTGATAACAAATGCAATCTAGTGATTCGAGTCATCCCAGGAAGATGCGGATTCACATACCTGACCTCTAATGAGGGAGAAAAGGTACCAATTGCATTCAAATCACACTTGTACACAGAAGCTGAAAAGAAATTCAGCATTAAAGAAAACATTGTTCATGCAGTTCAAACCGCAATAGCTAGAGAAAAAGATCAAGCGGACGGTAGACACATCACAGTCAGGACAGCAGAATCAGCCTTTGAGGCATTAACAACACCGTGTAATTTACCAACAACAACATTTAATCCGGAATGGATACAATGGGTGAATTCAATTACAACGGACAAAGTATACTACTACTTTGATCCAGAACTAAAGGAATTGAAAAATCTAGAACATGAAAGAACATTCCCTCTGCCAATCGACATTCTGCCCTTACGACAATACGCTTGTGTAATCTATACAGACGGACATGCTCAACCCTCCGTTTGGGGAGAACAAGCATACAACCCAACATGTGAGATTACAAAAGAAGTGTGGCGCGGAGGTAAAATAAGACCTCTATTAACAAAAACACACTCAGTAGAAACTAATTCAGAACAACAGACTGAAATAATAGCATTGAAAATGGCGCTAGATAATGCGGATCGCGAATTCCCGACACTTATAGTGTCCGATTCATATTACTGCGTCAAATCATATAACAACGATTTGCAGACATGGATTCAAAACGGTTACAAAGATGACACAGATGCAACAATAAAGCAAAAACTGCTTTGGGAACAAATAGCTCTTTTACAAAAAGAACTACCAAAGACTCACGTGACACACTCACTGAGTCATCAGCGTGATGGCGTTCACGTTGCAGGGAATTCATTGGCTGAAACAGCCACAGCGGTAGCAACTAAATCGGCTTCCGTAGCTCGAAAAAAGCGTACAGTGAAGTATATTGACGGTGAAACAATGCTGGCGGTGAAAACGTCATCAAAAGGCGACTGCTCAGCGCTACCGATCAACTATCCACTCAATTATACATACATAATCGATGCAAACTCCGTCCCTTTTGCTCGAATCCCTGGAGTGGGGGATAGAGTGATTCCAAACATGGACAGGAGAACCTTGTTAATAGCAGACGCACATATGGGCGAGGGTCTCAGACACCTCAAACTAAAAGATTCTCTGGAAGAATTACAATCAAGGTACTGGTGGCCAGGCATGAGCCTGCATCATACCATGTTTGTAAAGAACTGCCCAAACTGTAACAGAAATCGCAGTGGTGAGAGAAACGGTGTAATACCGTGTCGTTTCACTCCAGAAAAGATCAGCAGTAAAAAGCAAAGCGTCCGATTAACATATACAGGCTAGTTTCCACTTATAATGTGGATCACCAGCACTCGGCTGACGTCTGGACTGTTATACAAAGATTTGCGAGTCTAAATGGCATATACGCTAGAAGCATGCTACGTTTGACCATTGTTTTCACTCTAGCCCTCCAGCCTGAGGGAAACATGGCCAAATGAGCATAGCACAGCGGGACTCTTCTCACTTCCTTCCTGAGGGATACGGGATGGTGTAAAGAAAAAACCAAGGCATAAAGCTATCTATAACAGAAAGGATATTAGGTTCGGGAGCTGGGTGGGTCAAACATCTAATAAGTGTCCAACGTAGTCTAAATAACCTGCCAAGAAATTCTCTGAAGGGATTCAGTCCGTACGAATTATTGTTTGGAACTAGGATGTTAGTCTTAGACCTCGACAGTCAGACTTCAGTGGTGAAGGAAAAAAGCTTTGATATCAAAGATCGTTTGGCTATTTTGCAGGACTTAAACGAAACAAGAAAAGACCTGAGCAACATAAAGTTGAAACAGCAGCCAACAACCACTGAAGAACCACCACCTGTCCCAGCAAGACCTGTCTGGATTCCAAAAGTCGGGGATCTAGTCAGAGAAAAGATCGCGGTAAAGAAGGAATTTGGGCCTTCTTACAGAAAAGCAGTTCCTGTCTTGTCTATCAACGGGACAAGATCAGTTGTACTACCGCCGCTTGCTGGTAAAAAGGAGAACCGAGTTGTATCCATCGACCTGGTAAAACCACAATCATGTGGCCGATAACAAATAGTAGGCCAAGTGGACTCCCGATAAGTAGTAGAACACCAAGATTTGCTACAAACACAGAGGTTCAATCTAAGAGGCTAATCACATTCGAAACGCCTACAGAACTACAACAAGGACTATGCAACAATGCAATGGAACTAAGACCTCTGAAAACCCAAATAAAAACATTTAGCAGAGACACACCAATCTATAATGAAGTAAAAAACGACTATGCAAGAAACAGTAATCCTGAAGCAATTGGAACAATTGACAGAACTGCATCCGGCTACTTCATAAACTTCGATGATTCCTCAGAAGACATAAGTGAATCAAAAACACAGCCATCAACAAAAACCTTTAAAGATAAAGCTAAAGAACTGTTGAAACAACTGAAAGAAACATATCTGATTTCTCCATGGATTGAATTTTGGGTGGGTTTTGGTGCATTTATCCTCATACTTTGGCTCATCATGGTAGTAACTTTGGGACGCTTCATTGAGGGAAAATATGCTAAAATGGACACAGCAAGTCAGAAAATCAACTTGATCCTCAAACCACACACATCTTCACACGTCGAGAAAAGAGAACTTTCTTCAGTCAACTTCACAGCCAATCCTATACCGGGTGGGGTAGCATGGGACAACACTGACTACGAAATTTATGGTCCGGTTGAAATCCTGAAATATCCACACCAAATTAAGATCTCGTTGAGTGACTTTGTAAAACCAAGCTCATTTGCTGATGATTGGGACTTTGAAAGTATAAATAATATGATGTCTGACTTAGTGATGTCTGCTAAATTTACCAAACATGATTATTTGCAGGGTTCGACAAATTATGATAGTATGTAGTGTTATAACAACTATGGTAACCATTTTCTACATAGATCTACACAACCTAGAAATGTTTTAAATTATAATCAATGGGAACATTGTGCAACCCCTCCAAAAGGAAGCTCAAGAACCGTTTATGACAAATATTCATACTTTTCAGGTTTTAACACAAGTAATGCTGAAACATTTTATTTCAAATTGTCAAATAAGACAGGGACAAAGACCATGATAACAAACACGAAATTGATATATTCAGACTCATTCTTTGAACAAATGAATACTTTTGGTTTTGATTATTGGGACAAAAATGTTGAAGTAAAGAGTGTTTGGGGTACAAAAGAATGGCAAGTACAGGGTATAGAATCTTTGTTTAGAGCCTGCATGATCCCAGAACAAATTATATTTTTAAATGACACTGTTCAACAAACTACCTGTCTTGGCCTAGCCAAAATCAAAGACTTAAATAAACCGTCTATTCCAAAACCAACAATGAACAGCAACAGCTCTACAGATGAAGAGATAGACGTAAATTATGTATTAAACCAAAACAGAACACATCCTGATTGGAAAAAGTGGTTGATCTGGCCCATAGATACTAATAACTGTCAAGACAGATTCCTGAACAAAACACAGGGGTTCAAAATGACCAGGCCAGACCCTAGATATTCCCAAAGACAACACCCAGGGATAATAACCACCTACAGTGTGGGCAAATTATGCCTTCAGTGGCTACAGACTTCCACACTGGCAGAAATTAAGCAACACCTAACTTTACTTACTGATGGTGCTGACTTGCGTGATTTCATTATGGGACAGCGCAAACAGCGTCAAAAACGTATGATAGCAGCCTCTGTATATGCAGCATACAACGAGGCCTGGAAGGTGACTCAAATTAAGACAGCAGAAAGTATACGGGAAATTGACCGTATTCATTTGGAAAAATCACTTTCTGTAGTGGACAATGGGTTAATGACTCTGTCCTCCAGAATTTTTTCTCTGGACAGCATTGTGTCTTCAGCAATCGACATATTATCGCAAGACTTACTGTTGTTACAACACGGTCAGTCCCAATTGCGTTCTATTGTACAGCTTGGCTGGACGTTACAAAATCTGCGTTCAGGCTATGTGCCTTGGCGTTTAATCAACACAACGTCACTATTCAATATCTTTAACCTCACTGATAAACAAATCAGTATGGCACAAAAGGGTGCTGATTATACAATCCTGAGCATTGAGAAACTCGAGAGATTACCAGTGACAATGTCAGAACGACCTGTCAGTGAATGGATAATACATGGGATAATTAATATTCCAATATCAACCTTCAGGTTTCAATACTGCCAAAAATATATACAGGCTGGCATGTACGAAAAATTGGGAAAAGGGTACATTAAAACAACATGGAACTTGCCCTATTCACATGCATGTGTCAGTAATAAAGGACAGAAAGTGTTTCTTAGTGGCAATAATTGTGCGATGTCACTGAGCGGTACGCTTCTGTGTAATGGAATTAGTTTGCATGGAGCCTGTGAAGGGAACTCAAATAACCTTTCATGTCACCAGCTAGGCGCACCTGCAACAGAGATAGAACCATTCTTTCAAAGACTCTATAATGGGAGTTACATTCTAATTGTAGATCGCAGATGTTGTAGTCTTATGCCCGGGACTCCTTATCTCGTAACTACGACTGCGAAGGTCAAGTGCTGTGGACGCTTATTGTTCCCCAGCTCCCTTCCAGACAGGGAGGCAAGGGCATGGCCCAACTTGAAAATTACTTCTATTCGAATAGATACTTTAAGCAGAATGAAAACAGTGCTTCTTCAGACGCCGACCAGGCTCACGTCATCAAAAGAAACGTATGATCTCCTAGTCGCAAGGACGACTGCAGAGATTCACTCATTGTTATCAACTAATTCCCCCATACATTTCGCAGAAATTCTGAATGAAATCTTAAATATTTCTGATACCAGTGGAGTCTCAAAAGTATTTAAGACAGTATTTTCGATGGCATTAACACCATTCAAAGCCATACTGGGTATTTTTCCAGATTTCGTCCATTCGATTTTTGGCGGACTTCCCCTGATTTTGGGACTAATTGCAGGAATCCTATTCCTAGTCCTTATATTTTGTTATGGCAAACCATGTCACAGACAAAACACCTGCGACAAGGGAAGAAACAATCCTAGCCATTGGATACCGGGACCGGATATCAAAAATCCTGGGACTATCCCGGCTTAGAGACCTGAACATGACTTGGTTTCTTTCATTTCGACCAATGTGGCAACGATGTGTTTTACCTGTATTAAGGTGCTTGCTATGCGGAGAAGAATGCGTGTTAGACACCTGTCTGACGCTACAATCAGATGCGCCAATGGATGCAGAAACATTGTTGAGTCCAATAAAGGCTCATGCTTTGTGCTGCCCTCAACGGCTACCAATCCTGATGACGGCATTCGTGGAAGCTTCACTACTACGATTGAGGGGTAGTGAAGTTCAAGATGAAAGCAGCATTGATCAGGTACGACCTTCTGTCAGCAATACTAATCAAAACGTCAATGGAGACAATCATGCGCACGAATGCATGGTTACATCCTTTTCTGAGTTAGTGGAACTCTCCCAGGAAGCTGTTGACAGCTTTTTTGACAGTCTAAATGATATGATGTTCTCACCAGAGCAGAAATAGAGACTTTTGAGCAAGCTCGCACACGGCGTTCCCTGAATTTGGCCTTCAACTAGAATAGCAAAATACCATGAACAATTTTCCTTCCAGTTCACGGACAGCGATTTTTTCAGCAGCCCCAAAATATTTTTACATATTTTTCGGGACACTTATCTTCTGCTTAAAGTAAGAACTATTCTTAGAGAACTGAAACTTCTAATTTTCGATAGTTTATAGACATTAGCTGCCCGCTGGTATGTTCATAATTATTTTATTCTGTGATGGAATGGTCTCGAAACTTTTTCTGTATTAAGAGCCATTTCATGTGTAAATTCTCATATACAAATTAGTGATAATGTATAGATATGCGTGATTACTTTAGCATTATTCTACAGCTTGAGTGCATATATTACATGTGACTGTTTTTTCCGTATATTTGATAATTTCAAAATGCATTTATGTAGTTTGGGGTGGTAAGTTATACACAATACTCTACAGTATGTTTTACTATGCATAGATTCGTAAATATGTCCATAGTTAGCGTGGAGTGGGTGTGATGTATTCCTATAGGTTCTGTATCGATCCCCCTATTCCTGACCCTATTCTGGTTAACAAGTTAACTAGCAGCCATCCCATGAGGCAGAAAACCCCCATGATGCAGGAACCGTTATCTGATTAAGCCACACTACGGCACAGGAACGTGTTATCTGATTAGGTCATAACGCTTGCCATCTAATTAGACAAGCGATATTCCTCCAGCCCCTGATAAGGCATACGGAGTTCTCAAAACAAATCAAACCTATGACAACCTGGGAAAAACCCTGCGGCCATTGTTTTGATTTCACCGAGAACTTCAGCAAAAGAATGTGCTAACGGCCAGGTCGTATGACATCCTTATTGACGTATCTATGTCCATCCTTACGTCAATCTCGGCACCTTAAAGGTATAAATATTACCGATATTGCCCTATGCAAACACACGCGGTGGTGACGAGATCGGAGCAGCCAGACTTGCTGAAGCCCAGAGCAGAGCAGACCCCGCTGGCGCAGCCCCGCCTTCCTGACGCGCTGAGAACGAGACGCTGCTTTCTCCTGCCGAGAAATCCAGCTCCGGCGCTTCCGGGTAGCCCTCGCAGGCAGCCTGGAATATCGAGACCAGAGACGAGAGATACCATCCCTCATTCATCCTAAACTCCAGGTACAGAACTGAATAACCCCTCGCAGAGAATTCTTGAGTCAGTCACTTGGCAAAACAAACTTAACTTAAACTGCTACTTTCTATTCCCGCCCACGTATTAGGCTTAGGTCAGGTACACCGGGGTAGGCGTAGTTAGAAACACCAGTTGAGTACGATTAGTCAAATGTATATGTGTATGTATCTATTTTATCCATTTTAAACCATCATATGGCTTAGAAACCATATCAATGTTTTTACAGTATTATTTTATACTTCTGCTTTTAATGTTTGCACTTTACTTAACCATAAGTATTGCAATAATATCGATCCATTTCTCTTGTATGAGAAAAGAGACTGATCAATAAATACCATCTTTTTTTGAACACGCCCGTCTCTTCCTTTTCTCTACAATCTGGTGAGACTAAGAATGCACGTACTGACTGAGTAAAATAAGTCGTCTTTTGTTTTCACACGACTCTAGAGATACACTCTTGATTAGGGGAGAGCAAAGTTGTCATGTTCTATGGTTGTCAGAAACTAAATCCCTTCTTGTCTATCCAGGGAGGTTCAACTCCTCCTTGCCTATTCGAGAAAGTTTCTAGTGAACTCTGAGCTAGCTGGCAAACCCAAAACTTTAAGTCTAATATCGACAATAGAAGACCTAGTTAACGTCTGGTCTAGGCCTATACTATTGAAGGTATTATTCCAATGCGCAGAGCCTATTGGGATAATAGGAACTACACTACAGTACCTGCCTCTTTTCTGACTTCCTGTGTGAATACATCAAAAAGAAGCAGCATCTCTATCAGGCATTTGACTAGGCCCCATTGGTCCATCTCAATTATCATGCCTTTCGCAGTTACATCCCCTCTTTGCATGGCATATTCATTGATTGGTCTGTACTGCTCAAATAGATGTTGCAACATGTAATAGGTTGAGTTCCAACATGTTGGCATCGACTCTACGAGTACTTTAAATGGCATTCTTATCAGACTGAATGAACCTCAGCTTCTTCTGGGCTTTAAATGAATGGCTGAAATTAGTCCAGATTTATCTGCAGGTGGACAGTAAGTTGCTTACTTGGTATTCTTTTTTGTGAAAGTCCTGAACAATGATGTTGATGTTGAACAACCAAACACAGGACCCTGAAATTGCCACCATCTTCCATGGCCATGACTATCTTACTCCCATTGTCCATTGGAACAAATCCAATATTAAGCCCTCTTGGTCGCAGCCATTTAAAGACCTTGTTGTTAAAGTCTTCCAAAATGTTTAAAGCAGTATGAGATTTCTAAATGGCGGACATGGGTACTGTTGCATTCTTCTGCGCACCCTTAAAAATCTCAGGAGTGTCAACACCTGCAGATATCTTTTCTCTTTTTTCTTTTCTCTAAACCACAAAAAAGAGATCCCGTGTGCAGGGATGGACATATAATCAGTGGCTTGGCAACTGGTCCACATGTCTGTCATCAGGTGGATATTGTGAACAGCACTCTACTGCAAAGCTTGTCCAAGTAATTCCAGCACAATTATGATGTAAGTCTAGAACAGCAACTGGACCTGCTGAGAAGCTTCCATTTTGGTCAGATAGCTGCTACAAATTCTAGAATACCCGCCCCTTCCACAAAACTAAAAGGGAGGAGGTGCAGTGCCTATATTTTAGCCAGCCAGCCATTTGGTGGTTTAGTTTATACTGCCCCATCTGCCGACTCTCTTGCCTTGGTATCTCAGCCTGAGTCTTGTGCTATTGCGATGTTGCTGATGCGGGCAATATCATTGAACTGCTGGGGAAAGGCCTGAATAATGAAAATCTCTTCCTCTTCTTCACCTTCCACTGTGATAGGATTGGATTCCCTGCTCAGTCTCCCACCCCCTTCACCAACACGACTTGCAGTTTTGTGTCCGCTAAGGTGCCATTGTATGGCGTTTTCTTAAATGGGTTATTTGGCCTCTGCTATCATAGTTTGCACCAAGCTTACTCCGACTAACACTTGCTCCACAAATGGAGCATATGGCAATGTTCACCTCCTTCTTGCTAACCGTAAAGAAGTCCCAAACTGGGGAGGTCCACTTTCTGACGCTAATGGCATTGCCAATGTCTGCTGAACTAGCGGAAGGTGGGTGTTTTGATGTTTGCTTCTTAGCAGTACCTACTTCTACTGAGGTGACTGTGGATCGAGGTCACCGCCGGAACTTTGCAATTATGGCAGCTGGTGGTCTGAGGTAACACCGGTCTTCCTAGGGCTGGGCTAACAACTGACTGGTCATAATCCTCCTCCTTTAAATCCACAAGTCTACGGCTTTCAGGAACCTTCATTTTCCCTAGCCTCTCATGGCGTTCCTCACTCTCAGATTGAGACGTGATCCAAGAGGATTGTATGACATTACAACGCATTCCGTTGCAACGCATGCCTTTTCCACGCATGCGTTACAACGGAATGCCATCACCATGCATATGGTTTTACCACGAAAATGCCTTTACCACGGATACCTTTACAATGATTTTTATGGTATAACTATGCATGATAATGGCATTTTCATGGTAAACCGACTGCAGGGCTTATTATTTAGTTCAAATGTATAAATATATTTTTAATGAAGCCTAACCTAATCAATTATTACAATAAAAATGATATACTTACAGTTTCTATGTTCATAATTCTCCTTCTTCCTACACAGTTGTAAGTGGTCCTTTTTCTATTTTTCTTGAAAATGCATTACGTACACGTACGTACGTAATAACGTTGTTATTGAGGTTCATCAAATGATGGACAAGAGGCACAGGAGATAGTTTTTCAGGTAAGTTTTATTTTTTTGTTAAAACCCACTAGTTTTTTGGGGGGGAGGAGACCACCCCCAAGCCCACCCCCACCCTCCAGCCCTCAGTTTTTAATGCAACCTTTAACTCACATTCCTTTACTACGTATCTCCTAGTAAAGGAATGCGTGGTAAAGGTTATACGTAGTAACCACACTAGCGTTGTAAAGCATGTGTGGTTAGTGTATTCGTGGAAACAGCCGCTTTGTAGTTGCTGTTTCCCATCCAAGAGCTGTCTAGATCATCAGAAAGAGGGCTTAGAGAAGAAGATGGTGGATTAACCCTCCTTTTTTGGCTGGAGATCATGAAAACAATGGATCTTCTGAAAGAGCGGCTTACTCTACTTCCTCAGCATTAAGCTCAATTGCCTGAACTGATCCTGCTTCAGGATGAACTACTGTTGGTGGCTGCGGTTTTTGTTGTTGTCCACTTACCTAAGTTTCCTGCAATGATTGTATAATACTTTGCAAAAGAGATAAGTCAAATTCAACGTCATAGCTCATCAACGTTGCTGTGATTCGACTGGCTGCTTCTGAGACAGATGTGGGCTTGGGCCTAAGTTGGGGTGAGTCCGCTGATGCAGGTGTGCTGCTCCCAGCTTTTTCCCCGGAGGCCGGTGTGGTAGGTATAGGTTTTTTCCCAAAAAGGTCTGGGTCAACATACCAGGGGTGGTAAGCTCCTTTTTCTTCTCACTGGCCCCTTTCTTGGTAGCACGTTTCTTTGGGGCCATCTTGAAGCTGTCAGTTAGCAGTGGCACTTAGCTTCAGAGTTGAAGAGAAGTCTGTGATATGTGGTCACATGTCACGTCGTGCACAGGCCTTCTGTCTGGAAGTCCTTTAGGTGATTTTGTCTCTTATGCACCTAAAAGCACACAAGCAAGAAGGCAATCAGGAAAATGTGACATTGTTGTAGTTCAATAGTAGTACGAAGCATAATTTTGTGTGCTCACTGGTTACAATACAGTGTATCCACTATCTATTCATAAAAGCACTCCTATCTAAACTTTCATGGTGAGTACACTCAGGAAGGATGAGAAAGAGCTACAACATCAACATATAGATGTAACTGTTGGCTTATGTGCATCACGTGGCATGTGGCACTCAGGGAGTTTTAGCTGACACATAATGACAATAGAATAATCCCTAGACAATGAATGCTGTTGTGCAATGTGCATCGATAGCAGACATGGGACCCAGGGATTGAGTAATTGATTACAGATGTTAGGAAAATGGTTAAAAAAAGTTTAACATTTTACAAAAGTTTTATTTACAAAAATGAAACTAAAAATAATTTGGATATTTAAAAAAAAAGTGCATTTAAAGTATATAGATATTAAATAAGTGAAATTATTCTCACGCATACATAATTTTTTATACTGCTATCTTATTTCTCAACCATCCATCCACACTGGATGCACAAAAGGGCTGCAGTGCCACATAGTCTTCAACAACAACAACACTGGGCAAAAAGGCATTAGTAGCAAAGAGAGATCATGCAGACCTATGGCAAAAGCACTCTGGCTGGCGACTAAAAAAGCCCCCTGACAACATGGTCATAACAACAACAACCAGCAAAAATGCATGGCCACAACAAAGAACACATGCAGGCCTATGGCAAAAGCACACCAGCAGGCTGAACAAAATGGCCACCAGTTATATGGTTACAAAAGTAAGCAGTAGACTGACTATACAAAGAGGAACTTGGCCACATGGCCTGGGGAACAAAGGCAAATGGTCGCCTATGCAAATACCCACACACATAATTCTGCAGTGCCAAAAATGAAAATGAACAGGGCTTAACATATTTACAACAGCACACAAATGCCAAAGGCATTACCCCACCAATACACTGTTTGCAGGCACAATAAACCATGAAATACCACAAAAAAACACATTTTTTATTTTATTCCAAAGCCAACCATAGCCTAAAGGATGTTTAAATAAAACAGACATTGTAGAAACAGTTGTTTGATGCACCCATGACTAGCACTATTCCAACTGGCTGTCAATACCATTGGCAGACCAGGCCACATAGTGAATTAAACCAAATCAATAAATTATCATGCAGAAAATGTAGTGAACTGTGCAACATATTCAGTTTACAAACAAATGAAATTTACATGCAAACAAGTAACTAGGCCCCCACTGAAACTGCAGGCATCCTACCACATTAAATTTAAAAAATTGATTAACAGTACAATTAAATCCAGATGCATTCCCCCAATCAAACAAACAACACACTTATACAGCAGTTTTTCAACTTACTTGTGAAATCTCAAATACAAAGTCCTTAAATCTATTAGTATATATGCAGCCGACAAGGAGAGTGATCCTCCCAGCTCCAAATCCCCATGAAAACTGAACAGGAGAAGGAGAAAAGCACTGGGAGGAGCCTGCTGGATAGGAACAAGAAGTTGGAGTCTCTGGGGCATGTCCTTCCTGTTAGAAAAAAGATTTTTTAAAAAGGACAAAAAAACAATGACTATCGTCCATTTGAGGAGGTTTTTGACTCCAAATCATCATTTCTGAAAGATTTTGATGCTTCTCAATGAGAGAATCTTCCACAGATTGAAGCAGAATTAGATCCGCCATGTTTAGGGGTCATGTATAACAGAAAACATCTACCAGAATTCACTGGCATGCCTGAATGACGTGTTGGCAACCTCAAAATTAGGCCTGGGCGGTAAATTATGTTCCGTTTGTGGAATTTGCGGAATTTGGTTAATTTCGCGTTCCGTGGAGAATGCGGATTCGCCAAAAATTCCACAATCTGCGGCTTCGCAGAATTTTTTGCATGTTCGCGCTTTCAAAATGCGTATTCGTAAGATATTTTCCCATGAGCACACAAACAGCATTTGTGAACAGGAAAAAAGCATAGAAAACGGGCGGAACAAGCAATTCCGCGTGTTCGCGGAACTCTGCGTACTCGCAGAGATTTTTTATCGTTTCGCGGAGCTTGCGCAAATTCAGCCCACCCCTACTCAAAATCTCTCGGGAGCATGCGGCCGGCTAGCAAATCTCAGGGTGGTCCCAAAATGCTCAGAAATCTCGTGGGCGATCATGAACACCCAGAAAGTCACCCCTGCACGCACAAAAGGAAATTTTGGGATTGCTAGCAAAAATAAAACACCGCTCAGTTGTTGAGTTTACCAATAACTCCACATTCTATGTGGAAAGCAGAGTGGCTGAACTCCACAAACACCACAAGCAGAGCACAGTTTTAAGCCCAGGCCTACCTTCTAGGGGTCTGAGAGGTAAAAAGGAGTTAACGACAATTCAACATTAAGGACCAGAAATCAGTCAATAATGTTGAGCCACAGTATTCAAGTTGTAAGGTCCAAGTTCTCTCTCCCTGGATAATAATTTCCCTTCTTTTTAGAGGTAGGATGCTAATTTGAGGTTTGGTCCTTCATCATCTTTGTTCTTTCTTTTTTCGCCCTAAGTTGGCAGGGTATGCTCAGACGTGAGTCCCTTGCTCACTTTCCCACTGGAGTCAAGCAAGCCCGGCTGAAGACGGCTGTAATGCCAGGGAAGACATGGCTTGGCAGTTCGGGCTGGACTGTTCCCATGAGGCACAGGGTCAGACTGATTTGCATATGGCCATGTCTGAACTGGGGTGGAGGAGTGAGCTAAAGAACAGTGATGGATTAAACCCAGATCAGTTGACTGGGGGTGAGTGTTTGTATTGTCAACACTCCGTCCATCATCACCTTTGGTTTTTCTTTGTTCGCCCTAAGTTGGCAGGGTATGCTCAGACGTAAGTCCCTTGCTCACTTTGCCACTGGAGTCAAGCAAGCCCGGCTGAAGACGGCTGTAATGCCAGAAACTGGTCCTGGGAAGCTTGATTCCGGTCCAGGGAAGACATGGCTTGGCAGTTCTGGCTGGACTGTTCTCATGAGGCACAGGTTCAGACTGATTTGCATATGGCCATGTCTGAACTGGGTTGGCGGAGTGAGCTAAAGAACGGTGATGGATTAAACCCAGATCAGTTGACTGGGGGTGAGTGTTTGTATTGTCAACGCTCCGTCCATCATCACCTTTGGTTTTTCTTAATTCGAGGTTTGGACCTTCAATCAACCAATCAATCAATCAATCAATCAGAGTACTTGTAAAGCGTGCTACTTACCCGTGAGGGTCCCAAGGCGCTGAAGGGAGAGGGGGGTGCTGCTAATGCTCAAAGAGCCAGGTCTTGAGGAGTCTTCTGAAGGCGAGTAGGTCTTGGGTCGGCTGTATGTGGGTAGGGAGGGTGTTCCAGGTCTTGGTGGCGAGGTAGGAGAAGGATCTGCTGCCTGAGGTTGTTCGTTGGATGCGGGGGATAGAGGCGAGGGCGAGGCTGGTGGAGCGGAGCTGGCAGGTAGGGTTGTGGAAGCTGAGTCTGCTGTTCAGGTAGGCTGGTCCGGCGTTGTGGAGTGCTTTGTGTGTCTGGGTGAGGAGCTTGAAGGTGATCCTCTTGTCGACAGGGAGCCAGTGTAGGTCTCTCAGGTGGTGGGTGATGTGGCTGTGGTGGGGGACGTTGCTGATTAGTCAGACTGAGGCGTTTTGGATGCGTTGTAGTCATCGTAGGTGTTTGGCTGGGATTCCTGCGTAGAGTGCGTTGCCGTAGTCCAGGGTGCTGATGATGAAGGCCTCTATCACCGTTCTTCTTGTTCCGGTCGGGATCCACTTGTAGATCCTGCGGAGCATGCAGAGGGTGTTGTAGCAGGAGGAGGAGACGGAGTTGACATGCTTAGACATGGAGAGGGAGGAGTCGAGGATGAATCCTAGATTACGTGCATGGTCGGTGGGTGTTGGTGCTGTTCCCAGTGTGGTCAGCCACCAGGAGTCGTCCCAGGCTGAGGGGGTGGGTCTGAGGATGAAGACCACCGTCTCACCTGAGTTCAGCTTCAGACGGCTGCTCCTCATCCAGTCGGCAACGGCCTTCATTCCCTCGTGAAGGTTGGTTTTGGCGGTGTGTGGGTCCTTGGTGAGGGAGAAGATAAGCTGGGTGTCGTCAGTGTAGGAGACCTTCCATAGGTTGGTTGGTTGAGGGTTATCATAAATGTAGGCCCTGATTTAGATCTCAGTGGGACTACCGTTGTCACTCCGCAACCAAGTTCTGCTTCAGGCTGATGGAATCCCTGCTGCCTTATTTAGATGTGTGCGGTTTTACCGTCCACTTCAACAGAGTGTTTATCGTCACGTACGCAGCTCACTGCTGACTGCGCGGCAGAGTCCTCTGCTGGCGAATACTACTCCATCACCTTCAGGGCAGCGTGGTTGCGCTGAGCCTATTTAGATTTCACAGTTGTTCTAGTGGTGTCCTAGTCGCTGTTTGCCAATGGACTGATTCCATTGAGAGACGCAATACGGGGTCAACATTATACTAATCCCGTGGCTGTATGATAAATGCTAGAATCACTCACCTGTTGTGATTTGCTTAATTGCCTACACCTGCATGCCACACTTTAAAGCACACTCCATTTCAGACCATGATCATTTACCATTGCAGTACACCAGAACTTCGTACCACAGCACTTAACCACTAAATTCAAACTTTTGCCTGTTTTTTTCTCTCTGTTTCTTGTTTGTTTACCCCTTTTTCTTTGTCATCTTGTGGGTTATTCAATTTACTGAAGTTGATAATCTCAGAATGGAGGGTAAGAAAAATCTTTGTTTTATTGAGGGTGAATTGTCTGTCTTGGCAGATGAAATCATTTTAGTATACCCACAGTTGTGTAGAGGCCGAGTACAAATGACAACTATAGCACAGAAAAGAAAAAATGTGGGCCAGAACAGTTGACAGAGGGAATGCTGTTGCAAAAAACCTGCACATTCAGGAGGAAATTAGGAAAAGGTGGAATGTCCTGTGGGGCAGAGTGTGTTCCCTTGCCTCCAACCATCATCTGGAAGCCCAGAGGACTGGTGGTGTTTCTCCCAGCCCCCCCTTACAACTCTTTTCCTGGGAGGAGAATGTTTTGCAGATCCTACATCCTGAAGGCTTGACATGAATTCCTGATGGAGTGGAGACGTGTAAGTTCTACTTTTCAAGGTGTCATTATACCTAAATGTCCTATTTGCTTTGAAGTTAGCTGTTGCTAATGTGTTTTTGTAAATTTACTTTATCCTCGAAACCTAAATATATCAATAACATCTTGTTTGGCTTGTTTGTTTGAATGTATTGTGCTGTATGTAAGAGAACAGATTGTAATCTCCATTACATTTCACATGATCTTATGGTGCTTGTAAGTGTTTTTACACTAAATAACAAATTACATGTGTTTAACTGCAGATTTTCACTAGATATTTTTTAAGTTACAATTTTGCAATTTACTCTGCACTGTCAATATGATGATCAGAGCTAAACATCCTTCTTCGCTGTATAAATATCTGTTTTCTAATCTGCCATGCCTTGGGTCGGTTAATTTCTTCTCTCTAAAGTGTTGTGTTGAGTGATTGGTACAAATCATGTATAGTTACATAATTTCTGTACATTTCAAGACATCTTCCAACTTGTTTATGTGAAGATGTTTTGTATAACATTTAAACTGTTTGTGTAACTAATTACAATACCACAGAAATGTATAATCATGATCTTGATGTTCTTTTCCCTTTTAGGTTGCTACATTTGTGTCTTAAAGCTCATTGTATGTGTAATTCACACTTTTACAATGTATCCATATTTTAAAATTCATAATAGAACCAACAGCCAGAGCTCATGCCCCACCAACTGCCACCGAGAAAACCTCCACTCCAGCCCAGGATCAAGACGCGAGGAACAAGTGCACTCTTGACAATCCAGATGAAGAGGAGCGGGATGGTCCACCTGGTCAGATGACTCCAGTGAGTCTCACTCGACCCACACCTAGACCTTCTACCCCAGATGTTACAACACCTCAGCTTACAGATACATCCACTTTGTGTGTCCAAAACAACACCACACCTCTCTTGCCCCCCCCCAGTTCTGGTTGCTGTTGAGACACCACCACCTACAGTTCAGCAAGGAACCAGTGAGGTTGGGCACACTGGTTAAGGGCTATAGGAGTATGGAGTTAGGGATATTAAGAAGGGGTGTAGAGACAAAATATCGAGTTTTTTTATCGACTAGACATAATATCGAGTCAAAAATATAGAATAGACATAATATCGACTAGACATAATATAGACTACCAAAATATCGACTAGTAAATGTTAATATCGAATAGAATGGACATAATATTGAATCAAAAATATAGAATGGACATAATATCGACTAGACATAATATAGATAACAAAAATATCGAATTTTAGGTAAGTTAATATTATTTTTTTTGTGTAATATAATTCTGTAGCGGGTTGTGGGTTTATAGGGGAATAGGGTGGGAAGTAATTTAATTATAATTATTTAAATATGTTATTTTATTTGTTATTTATTTAGAATTAATTGGTAATTAATTATTAATTGGTAATTAATTAAAATATAATTGGTAATTAACTTTAATTGATTAATTGATAAATATTTTAATTTTAGTAATTTATTTTCTGTAGCGGGTTGTGGGTTTATAGGGGAATAGGGTGGGAAGTAATTTAATTATAATTAATTAAATATGTTAATTAATTAATTGGTATTTATTTTGAATTAATTGGTAATTAATTTTTATTTGATAATTCATTAATTGTTAATTGATAATTAATTTTAATTAACTGTTTAATGGACAATTATGTGAATAATATTTTTTTTTCTGTAGCGGGTTGTGGGTTTATAGGGGAATAGGGTGGGAAGTGATTTAATTATAATTAATTAAATATGTTAATTAATTAATTGATTGGTATTTATTTTGAATAAATTGTCAATTATTTTTTAATTGGTAATTAATTAATTGTTAATTGATAATTAATTTTTATTAATTGATTAATTGATAATTATGTGAATAATATTATTTTATTTTTAGTAGCGGGTTGTTGGTTTATAGGGGAATAGGGTGGGAAGTAATTTAATATAATTAATTAAACATGATTATTAATTAATTGGTATGTATTTTAAATATTGGTAATTAAAATGTATTATCTGATTTATTTATAATTATGTGATTTATATTGATTTATTTTCATTAGAGTGGGGATATTAAAATTTGCCCCTATGCTATCCAACGTTTTCCCTACTGTTGCAGTCTCTGTAGTGGGAATAGTAATTTTTACCCCTACGCTATTCAACGCTTTCCCTACTGTTGCACTCTCTGGAGTGGGAATAGTAATTTTTACCCCTACGCTATCCAAAGCTTTCCCTACTGTTGCACTCTCTGGAGTGGGAATAGTAATTTTTACCCCTACGCTATGCAACGCTTTCCCTACTGTTGCACTCTCTGGAGTAGGAATAGTTATTTTTAACCCCTACGCTATCCAACGCTTTCCCTACTGTTGCACTCACTGGAGTTGGAATAGTAAATTTAAACCTCTCGCTATCCTACGGAAAAAATATTGTATATGTTTTTGTTAATAATATGTATATATATAATAATTTTTTTTAAGTTACAATAATTATTTATTAATTTTAAGTTTATTTCAGTATTTTAAGTGTGCTTAAATTAATAATATTTATTATTATAGTACTTTAAAATTACTTTTAAGATATTTTAAAAAATCGATATTTTGACTGTCTATATTTTTTCCTATCGATATTTTGGAGTCGATATTTTTGTACTTACCTGTTTGTAGATAGGAAGTCGATATTCTGGCATTCTATATTTTTACCTCGATATTTAGGTAAGTCGATATTTTGACTGTCCATATTATGTCAGTGATCCATTATGAAGGAACCTATGTGCCAGCATAGTTGACTGTCACCCAGGACACCCTCAACCAAGTATTGGGGTCCCTCCATCAGTCCCAAGACATGATGTGGCTGGTCCTCACAAAGCTCCAGAACATGAAGCAGTTGCAGAGGGAGGACACAGTACAGATGGGGAATCTAAATTCCATTTTCAGCTCCTTGACCGGCGTGCTGCAAAACATTTACACCAATATGTGCAGGGCTTTTCTAGCACCATCTTCTCCTTTCTTTGGGCCAAGTACAACTGTCTCATCCACAGATGGGGAGGTCCTGCCGTAAGAGGCAACACGTGCACCCACCTCAGTCCCTGCAACTGTGGATCCAGCAGCAAACTGCAGGAACACACTTTCATCCGGACCACCTGGAGTGAATCGCAAAACCACCACCACCAAGGGACACATAACCTAATTTCCGTCAGTGTGTGACTACCGTTCACTCTGTGGACTATTTTCCGGACACTTTTACCTTTCAGTTGTACTTTGGGCATTGTACTTGCAAAAATGATGGCTCTACAATAATGGTTTCATTCATTGTGAATGCATTTTCTGTTTTTGGTTTGCCTATTGGTTTACATTCTTTCTTAGTTAGTTTTGCTCTATTTTATTTCATAAAAGTAAGACTAACAAAGTCAAAGTCTGGTGTTATAGTCCTTATATGTATTTATTCATTTTTTCCTTTTCCTTCCATCATGCATTATACAATGTGAACAATCAAATGATTGTTTTTTGTAAATGAATTTGAAGTAGGCAATGTTTCACACAAATGTCTACCATGACAACAAATACAACTAGTAGTTTAGCAAATTTTGAAAAGATTAGTCTGTCATTTTTCTTAAACATAACAAACCATACATAGTACAAATAGTCGGTGCAATATCCAGTTCCACAGTTTGACACCATGAAGAAGGGGATATAATCAAAACAATCTGATGGACAAAATAATATTGAATTATGTCATCAGCTAGACCCAGACATTCTGCCTCACAATAGGAATTGCACAACAATAACACTGTTGGACTTTGGCCCTTAGGGCAGGTTCACCCCTAGACTTTTTGCGTGAAATGGTGACCTGGTGATGGTGATTTTGGGGTTCTGCGCACTTTCACTGTGTCCCAGTGGAAAGTGCGTGCGCACTCTGAGTGCATGTGCTGAGCTAGGCCTGCCCGCCCATAGGAATGCATGGGGAATGTATGTGTCCCTGGTAGTTCCTGATGCGTGGGGTGTACAGGCTTGAGTCTGGTATGTGTGAACTCGTGAGAGTGAATGCAGCGAGATGGTGTATGCAGCATGTATGTGTCTAGTAGGGAAGCGCCATTTCTAGACATGGCTGTACGTGTGCTGTGAGGGTGCTGGCGTGTGATTGGCTGGAGCTGGCTGGCATGCCAGGCTCCAGGAAGTCTGGATGGGTCTGCCTGGTGGTGAGTGGGAGATTAGCATGAGTGATGTGTGGGAGGAGTGTACCTGTGTCCTGGATGGGCTGGGATTTCCCCACACAATACTGGCTCCGCCCCCCGTGGTGTGTCTAATGACCCAAGCCCTGCCAGTGAATAGAGAGGGTGGTTGAGGTAAACAGAGTACTCAAGAACCAGCTGCGACTGGTTCCGCCCCCACTCTGCACCTTCAGACAAAGGGAAATACTGTATAAAAATGGGGCTGTGTCCCCACAGAAGTTGTTCTGCTTTTGGATCCTGCCAGAGGGGGCTGTTGCTGCTGCTGGGGCCAGGAGGACCGCCACTTGGACTGTCTCCCTGCCTGGAGACCCAGTGTGCTGGCTCTGGCCCAGCCTTGCCCCCCTGCCTGCCTCCAGCCCCTGCTGGAGCTTGTGCTATGCCTACAGCTTTTAGAAGCACTTTCTTTTAAAATTTATTGTGATTCTGTTTGAATACTCACTGATTCTGTGTGAATTCTTAGCCTACCTTAAACAGCCCAGAGCGCTCCTAGCGCCGGCTGCAACGACTAGTGAGACGCCATTCCGGCGAGATCTTGGGCCACGCCCACTTTGCAGGCCTCGCCCCCTCCGCCACAAGTAAATAAAAGCGCCAAAACTCGAGCGCCCACAGATTCGAACTAACTCCTCAGGCACACGCACGCCGGGAGCTTTTAGAAGCACTTTCTTTTAAAATGTATTGTGATTCTGTTTGAATACTCACTGATTCTGTGTGAATTCTTAGCCTACCTTAAACAGCCCAGAGCGCTCCTAGCGCCGGCTGCAACGACTAGTGAGACGCCATTCCGGCGAGATCTTGGGCCACGCCCACTTTGCAGGCCACGCCCCCTCCGCCACAAGTAAATAAAAGCGCCAAAACTCGAGCGCCCACAGATTCGAACTAACTCCTCAGGCACACGCACGCCGGGAGCTTTTAGAAGCACTTTCTTTTAAAATGTATTGTGATTCTGTTTGAATACTCACTGATTCTGTGTGAATTCTTAGCCTACCTTAAACAGCCCAGAGCGCTCCTAGCGCCGGCTGCAACGACTAGTGAGACGCCATTCCGGCGAGATCTTGGGCCACGCCCACTTTGCAGGCCACGCCCCCTCTGCCACAAGTAAATAAAAGCGCCAAAACTCGAGCGCCCACAGATTCGAACTAACTCCTCAGGCACACGCACGCCGGGAGCTTTTAGAAGCACTTTCTTTTGAAATTTATTGTGATTCTGTTTGAATACTCACTGATTCTGTGTGAATTCTTAGCCTACCTTAAACAGCCCAGAGCGCTCCTAGCGCCGGCTGCAACGACTAGTGAGACGCCATTCCGGCGAGATCTTGGGCCACGCCCACTTTGCAGGCCACGCCCCTTACTTCAGCTTCATTATGTGTTGTCACCGGAAGCGCAGCGGACGAGCGCAGCGGGAGCGCCTAGGGCAAGCCCGTCTGCGCTCGTCCGCGCCTGGACCGGGCCTAGGGTCCCTTCACCTGCCCGTTCTACCATTCACAATCCTAGAACCCCCATTAGATACAATGCTTTACGCCTTCGTGCGCTAAACTCCATCTCACATCAGTGCCAGCGTATTAATCTAGCAAATCAACCTCTCCACCTTCCGTACACCTGTCCAAACTGCTCGTTTGTCACTAACAATTATCAACTGTTGCCTACGATATCTACCACCAAAAAAGTATTACCTAAACTCTATTTAGCCGCTTTGCTAAATGTGCGCTCCCTCCCAAAACATAAAATTGAAATTTTCAATTTCATCGAGACCTACAATGTCGACCTCCTTTTCATTACTGAAACATGGGTCGATCTCTCCTGTGGACCTGATTTTGTCACGGCCACTCCTGAAGGATACTCTATCGTTAGACTGGATAGACCTCCTCCCAAAAGGGGAGGCGGATTAGCTATTATTTACCGTTCAAACCTAACAGTACGAACAGAAACCATTCCCATCTCTAGCTGTGAAGCTTTGTCCTTCTCGATTGCTGTCCCAAATGCACCTCCTTTCAAAGGTATACTCATTTACCGCCCACCAGGACCTCGCAGTCCTTTCCTTGCCAGTTTACCCCTGCTTTTAGAACCATTGGCAGGTGAAAGTCACCACACCATTCTGGGCGATTTTAACTTTCATTTAGAGCTTCTGGACAACCCTGATACTTCTGCTCTTTTATCTGAACTATCCAATATAGGTCTCCCCCAACTGGTTACCGGTTCCTCCCACACCGCGGGTCATCTCCTGGATGGCTTATTCTCCAGCGAGAAATCCCTAGTGATAAAGGATCTCCTTCCCTTCACCTGGACGGACCATTCTGCCATTCTCTTTAATTTTTTACTCCACCTTACTCCTCCCAGAGCCCTTACTAAACCTTCAGTGAACACATTTAGAGCCTGGAAAAGCATCGACATTCCGGCTTCTCAGTCATCACTCGCGTCTTCACGACCTCCCACGATGGATGACCCTGAATTAGGTGCCAATAATTATACAACTTGGATTCAAAACACTGTCGATCAGACAGTGCCACTTAAGAGACATTCCTCCAACAGAACAACTAAGTCCTCACCATGGTTCAATGATACTCTAAGGCTAGAAAGACAACAGTGCAGGCGTCAAGAACGCAAATGGAGACGTGATTATGACCCTGAGCAAAAAGCCCTCTATAAATCCATGTTGCTGAAATATAAACAATCTATTATTACTAAGAAAAGTAATTTTTACACCAATCAAATTAATCTTGCTCAAGATTCGACCAAACAACTTTTCCAGGTAGTAACCCAACTCTCAGGACAAACTACATCTAGCCCAGTCACGTATACCCAAGAACTATGTAACTCCTTGGCTAATCACTTCCAAAAAAAAGTCACTGACATCTTCTCTCAATTCGAAGCTCATGCCAATGACACTGGACATTCTCACTCTGTCTCTAATGACCATCTTCCTTCTGCCTCGAATTCTTCCATTCCCCCACGATCAATCCCTTTTAACTCCTTTCGGGAGTTCTCCCAGATCTCCTCTGATCTTGTGTCCCAACTTTTAAACACCACGAACTCCTGTTCCCCAGAAGACCCTTGCCCCCCCTCTATCCTTAAAAACTTTCCTGAAATCCTTTGTCCTATACTCACTGAGATATTTAACGCCATGTTCCTGTCCACGACCTTCCCCTCCATCTGGAAAAGAGCCATCGTCAAGCCTCTTATTAAAAAAAGCTCACTTGACCCCACGTTAGTTGCCAACTAGCGTCCAATCGCTTGCCTTCCGCTCCCCGCCAAGATTGTAGAAAAAATCATGAATAGACAAATCTCCGACTTCATAGAGCACAACAACTGTCTGGACGAGACACAATTTGGCTTTCGAAAAGGACGTGGGACGGAAACTGCACTCATCAGGGCCACGGAGGAAATTAGAAAGGCTTTGGATGGTGGAGGTTCGGCGGTGCTTATTTTACTGGACCTGTCTGCGGCCTTCGACACGGTCGATCACTCCACCTTGATCGACCGTGTCGAATCGGCCGGCATCACGGGCTCGGCGAAGGACCTCATCGCCTCATTTCTTACCAATCGAGTTCAATCTGTTACCTTCGGTAATTTCAGTTCACCTTCTTTCACTCTTCCTTGTGGTGTACCCCAGGGATCCTCGCTAAGTCCGACATTATTTAACATCTATGTGTCGGACTTGGCGAGGACCATAAAAACCCATCACCTGGCGGTTACATCCTATGCCGACGATACCCAGATTGTCCTAGCCATAAATAAAAACGGAGATGAAGTGGCCTCCAACTTCAATCTGGGAATGCTGGCTATAAGTAACTGGATGACACAAAACTGCTTGAAATTGAATTCCGATAAAACGGAGGTGATGTTGTTCGGAAATCTTTCCCCTGCCTGGTCTCCCACATGGTGGCCTGATGCCTTGGGACCTCCCCCCTCCCCAGTAACCAAGGCCAGGAATCTTGGAGTTATACTGGACACTAAACTCACCTTCATGTCTCATGTTAACACGGTAGTATCTTCCTCATTCTACACTCTAAGAATGATAAAGAAACTTCTACCTTACCTTCCAATGAATACAAGAACAACTTTGATCAGCGCACTTATCATGGCCCGCATTGACTACTGCAATGGCCTGCTAGTCAATGCCCAAGAAGGTGTCTTAAAGAAACTGCAACTTGTGCAGAATGCCGCGGCCAGATTGATTACCGGACTTCCCAAGTACGCCTCTATCTCCGGAACTCTCCGGGAGCTCCACTGGTTGCCAGTGCAGAAAAGAGCCAAGTTCAAGGCTCTCTGTATCGCCTACAAGGCAATCCACGATCAAGGACCAACGTATCTGAAAGACTCCTTTCGTCCTTACGAACCTACCAGATCCCTACGATCATCAACCGCGGGACTACTTCAAGTCCCGAGGACAAAAAGAGTTTCCTGGGGAGACAGATCCTTCATAGTAACTACCACTAAACTTTGGAATAGTCTACCCTCCTACATCAAAATCTCCACTTCTCTGCTCTCCTTTCGCAGACAGATAAAAACCTGGCTGTTTAAGCAATAATCTCCTCATGAGCTAATTCGTTTCACTCAGCGCCGAGACACCTAAGGGTAATTGAGCGCTTAACAAATAGCCTAAATAAAATAAATAAATAAATACAGCACTGAGAGCGCTGCTCTCTGCCCTTCAGCGCTGGGGAGCGCTGGAATCCCTTGGCTAGCGCTTGAGAGCGCTTTGTTTGGCCCGGTGGCGCATAGGAGTGCCTTTTCTTGGAGGCTAGCGCTGCTAGCGCTTTGAGAGCCCAGCCGGTGCCCACCCGGCATCAGCCCGAAATTGCGGTGCCTAGCGAGTGCCTACCTCGCTTTATATTTGATTTGGCGGCGCGGGTGCCACCCCGCTCATTGCCGCGTTATTTGGCCCAGGGTACCTTGCTACTGAAGAGCCGGTGCCCACCCGGCATTGCCCGTGTGATCATCGCCGCAGCCCAGGAGTGTGTGCTGCCCCCGCCGGGCCGCCGGGCTGCCCACTGCGACCCGGAAGTGCTGGGTCGGCGGGCCAATCGCTGCGCGGCCCGGGAGAGGCAAACAGGAAGTCCCGCCCTGCAGCCGCGACCCGGAAGTCAGGCCGGCCGGGGGCAAGACAGAGAGAAGCCGGCGTCTTCCCTTTTCCCCCCAGGCTCCCTAAGCGAGGGAGAGCCCAGGGAGAAGTGTCCAGAGAGCCCAGAGGAGCGGGAGCTCTCGTGGAGCAGCCGCCCGCCGCACGAGACAGCCGGTGAGTGCCTGGAAAGGGAGAGGGGCGTCGGGACACATTGTCGGTGTCCGCCCCTCCCCCGTAGCGCGACCTCGCGCTTTGTGTTTAGAGCCCAGAGAGGCTCGTAAAGGCGGCATTTGTTTGTTGAAGCCTGCGAGGCTCCGGGGGCATAATGTGGTAGTTGAGCCCGAGAGGCTCAAGGGGGCAATTATTTCACGAGCCCTGAGAGGCTCTGAGTGCCCCACTTTCACGTCGAGTCCCCAGAGGGGGGGACTCCCACAGAGAAGCGCCACAGTTGTGTCGAGAGCCTAGGAGAGGCTCAGGGGGCCAATTCATTTCTTGAGAGCCCAGCGAGGCTCCCACATTGGCCCCATTGTTGTTTTAGAGCCCTGAGAGGCTCTCCCTTGTTGCCCACATTGTTCTGGCCAGAGCCTGCGAGGCTCCAGCAGTGGCCCAACAGTGATTCAGCTGCCCAGCACTTCGTGGGCAGCTGCCACGTTTAGGACCCTGGACACTGGACACAGGGCGTCCTAGCCCCAGAGAGGCCAGTTGGCCTAGGGACAGTCACAGGTGGTGACTTACGTGAGTTTGGCGCAACTGTACTTTTTCTGCACCTCTGAATGTGTTTTTATGCGTCATGTGCCTTACACCTCTGAATGTATTGTGATGCATCATGTGTTTTCCTCCCCTTCCACCTCTGAATGAATGTTATGCATTGCATCATGTGTTATGTGCTTACACCCCTACAGGTATTGTAATACTTAGGTGGTTGTTTTCTCCCTAGTACAGGTGGTGCTAGTGAGATCCTGTTACCAGTAGTTACTGGTTGTGTGCTATTTTGTGCTAAAGTACATTTATATTTACATTCTAAGTGCTATTTCTGAAAGTGCTGCTTCTGATTCCTGACAGTGGTCCAGGTGGCCCTGTCTTGTAAATATCCCCCTGTAAATTCTGCCCGTGCCCCTGGCACATTGTAAAGTGTGTGTTTTATCTAATGTGTTTTGGTGTAATACAAAGGCTATTTTTATATAACCTGGTGTGGAGTTTCCTTTGTGGTGGGCCTTTGGGTGTTGTTGCTGGGGTGCGTGCGCAAATACTTAACTTACATCGCCTCCAAGTTTAGCCTTGCTGCTCGCGCCACGTTACCTAGAGGGTGAGCAGGGGTTATCTTGGCGTGTAACTCCCTTGCCCTGACTTGGGAGTGGTGGTCTCTGACTGACTTTGGCGAAAGCCCTGGTCAGCCGGGGATCCCATTTCCAACATTGGCGGCAAGCGGTGAGGATAAGGATTTGTGTTTGCCTTGTACCTTAGTAGCAGCTGGCTGCACCACAAAACTCTACATTTTTAGATAACCACATTTTGGGGATTATTGTGTTTGGTGAAATTCCATTGTTTCTTCTCCTGAAGAGTGTCATTTGATAATTGTGTTCAGTACATTTGTCCCCCGCCCTGCTTCCAGAGTTTGGTACCTGTGTCGCTTTTGGTCAGGTTGAGAAGTCAGGGGTGGTAGAAACTGCCTTACCGATCCGAGGGGAGGGTGTGTGTGGATGAATGGTGTGTTTTCCTGGACGCATGAGTATGAGTTCTCTTTGATAAGGAGATTGTTGAAGTTTTGGAATTGTGTACTCTTACTTCAGATTGTTAAGTCACCTGTGTTGCACGTGTCTGTGAGCATCTTGCCAAGATGGAGTCTGCTTTTAATGTCTGGGGTCTGTTTTTGCATGAACTGAGAGAGTTTTGCGAAGAGAGAGACATTGCAGTGAATGAGTCAGACACCCAGTCCCAACTTAGGGGTAACCTAATCCAATGGCAGAAGGAGGACTGGGAGCGTGAGCACAGTGAGGAGAGGGCCCGGGTCTCACACCATGAGGGTGGTGGGTCAGAGGGGAGCCCTGAAGAGTCTGAGGAGGAGGAAGAAGATGATAGCACAGGGACGCCAGCAGATAGTGAGGACCCCATAGATAGGGAGTCCCTTGCTGGGTCCAGCGTAGGAGGCAGCGCCTCATCCCTTTCCCTGTCCCCAGAGGAGCTGGAAGATAGGAGGAGAGAAAGGGAGCACCAGCTGGCTTTAGAAAAGCTCAGGTTGGAGCATGCCCAGGCTATGGCACAGCTGGGCGTTAGAAAGCAACAGCTGGAGACCGAGAGGGTCTTAGCGCAGGAAAGGATAGAGGAGGCTGAGAGGGCCGCCACCAGAGGCAAAGTAGCTCTGGAGGGTAGACTATCCCCTGCGCGCAATGTTGAGTGTCTGGATTCCCCAGGGAGGGTTGAGTCCAGTGGTGGCAGCTATCCAGATTTCAGTGTAGGAAATCCCAGTCCCAGTTCCCCCAGTCTGGTACCTGTTTCCCCAGAGGAGGAGTTAAGGGTGAAGTTCAGGGACAGTAGGAAACTGTCTCACCAGTCTTGGGAGGAATTTGAGGATGAATGTTGTGATACACTGTGGGCTTGGGTGCAAGTTCACACAAAAGATGATTTTGACGTATTGTTTGGTATGATTGTCAAAGAGCATCTGCTCAATTGTTGTTCATCAGGGTTGCGCACACACCTGTTGGGGTGTGGATTGTCTGAGGCATGTGAGCTTGCAGATGAAGCAGACCGCTGGGAAAGGGCCAGAGGTTCTCTAGAGTCATTAGGGAGTGATTCCAAAAGTAGTGGTTCAGGGATCTTCCAGCCCAGCGTGGTGGAAGAGGCTCAGTGTAGCCCAGCTAGGTCCCAGGATAGCGAGGAGGGTGTAGGGGCTCACTGCCTGGCTCAGTGGAGCAGGAGTGAGGGGGAGACTGAGGTTCCCCAGACGCCCGAAGCCCTGCCTCAGGACTTGGATGGTTTCTGTAGGGAACACCAGGTTGGGGACCTAGGCTGTCCTGTTAGTCCACTTGAGGAGGATCTCTTAGTAAGTAGAGGACCTGGAGCGTCTGTAACCAGAGCTCCTATGGTTCTAGAGGCTGGCCGTACCGCTCCGGTAGGGAGGGTACAGGAGTCCAGAGTGAGGAGTGATTGGGGGATGAGTTTCCCAGTGGATGCACCAGTGGACCAGGGACTAGCCAGTTGGGCTAGATCTTCTTGGGGGGACCCAGGTGGCGCCGCTTCTGGTCTGGGGGATCGTCACGCACTGTCAGGTGGACAGAGGGCGGGAGATCTGCGCCAGACAGACAGTCACACAACAGATGTGTCATTTGTTAGCCTCAGGGGGATTGTGTGTGAGTCCCCAGAAGTCCTGGAGTGCCAGGCAATTGTTCCACCAAAGGTTTTAGACCGGAGGTTGGAAGGCCAGGTTCAGGATCAGCCTGACCTGAAGGGTAGGACGACTGTAACCAGTGTCCTGACCGGTTCTTCTTCCAGAGGAACTTCTCCAGGTGGGAGAGGGCAGACCTCTGGAAGGGGGTGCAGAGGGTGGGAGAGCCCACCTCTGACCCCGGTGCAACCTGAGTGGATAAGCCCTGGGTTGGAATGGCGTTCTAGGTGTACCCCTCGCCGGAGGAGGAGGAACCCTAGGAGAAGAGGTAGGGGGAGGAGAGCCTTCCCCGAGACTCCTGGTCCGCCTGAGGTTGTAGACCCTGGGCTGGAGTACCAGTGGCAGTCTAGTCCTGTCTGGCAGACAGGAAGAGTGGAGAATGGCTCCTATGGGCCAGGGGTTACTACCCCCCGCTCTGCGAATAGGCAAGGACCAGTGGCACCTGGGTGGCCCAGGGCCTGGTCCTGGCCACGGACAACTTGGGAGTACCAGTGGGGTAGCCCAGTTGGTCCAGACAGTGGTTTGAGAAGGAATCCCATGGGTTCACCGTGGCGTAGAACAGGAGGGTGTCCCTGCAGTTGCGGGCCCGCGTCCGTGTTCTATCGCCCCAAGCAGGGAAGTCCATCACGGTGGTGATTGTTCTCCCCTGCGTTTTGGCTGGAAGGGGGTTGTGTTGGACTTTGGCCCTTAGGGCAGGTTCACCCCTAGACTTTTTGCGTGAAATGGTGACCTGGTGATGGTGATTTTGGGGTTGTGCGCACTTTCACTGTGTCCCAGTGGAAAGTGCGTGCGCACTCTGAGTGCATGTGCTGAGCTAGGCCTGCCCGCCCATAGGAATGCATGGGGAATGTATGTGTCCCTGGTAGTTCCTGATGCGTGGGGTGTACAGGGTTGAGTCTGGTATGTGTGAACTCGTGAGAGTGAATGCTGCGAGATGGTGTATGCAGCATGTATGTGTCTAGTAGGGAAGCGCCATTTCTAGACATGGCTGTACGTGTGCTGTGAGGGTGCTGGCGTGTGATTGGCTGGAGCTGGCTGGCATGCCAGGCTCCAGGAAGTCTGGATGGGTCTGCCTGGTGGTGAGTGGGAAATTAGCATGAGTGATGTGTGGGAGGAGTGTACCTGTGTCCTGGATGGGCTGGGTTTTCCCCACACAATGCTGGCTCCGCCCCCCTGTGGTGTGTCTAATGACCCAAGCCCTGCCAGTGAATAGAGAGGGTGGTTGAGGTAAACAGAGTACTCAAGAACCAGCTGCGACTGGTTCCGCCCCCACTCTGCACCTTCAGACAAAGGGAAATACTGTATAAAAATGGGGCTGTGTCCCCACAGAAGTTGTTCTGCTTTTGGATCCTGCCAGAGGGGGCTGTTGCTGCTGCTGGGGCCAGGAGGACCGCCACTTGAACTGTCTCCCTGCCTGGAGACCCAGTGTGCTGGCTCTGGCCCAGCCTTGCCCCCCTGCCTGCCTCCAGCCCCTGCTGGAGCTTGTGCTATGCCTACAGCACTGAGAGCGCTGCTCTCTGCCCTTCAGCGCTGGGGAGCGCTGGAATCCCTTGGCTAGCGCTTGAGAGCGCTTTGTTTGGCCCGGTGGCGCATAGGAGTGCCTTTTCTTGGAGGCTAGCGCTGCTAGCGCTTTGAGAGCCCAGCCGGTGCCCACCCGGCATCAGCCCGAAATTGCGGTGCCTAGCGAGTGCCTACCTTGCTTTATATTTGATTTGGCGGCGCGGGTGCCACCCCGCTCATTGCCGCGTTATTTGGCCCAGGGTACCTTGCTACTGAAGAGCCGGTGCCCACCCGGCATTGCCCGTGTGATCACCGCCGCAGCCCAGGAGTGTGTGCTGCCCCCGCCGGGCCGCCGCGCTGCCCACCGCGACCCGGAAGTGCTGGGTCGGCGGGCCAATCGCTGCGCGGCCCGGGAGAGGCAAACAGGAAGTCCCGCCCCGCAGCCGCGACCCGGAAGTCAGGCCGGCCGGGGGCAAGACAGAGAGAAGCCGGCGTCTTCCCTTTTCCCCCCAGGCTCCCTAAGCGAGGGAGAGCCCAGGGAGAAGTGTCCAGAGAGCCCCGAGGAGCGGGAGCTCTCGTGGAGCAGCCGCCCGCCGCACGAGACAGCCGGTGAGTGCCTGGAAAGGGAGAGGGGCGTCGGGACACATTGTCGGTGTCCGCCCCTCCCCCATAGCGCGACCTCGCGCTTTGTGTTTAGAGCCCAGAGAGGCTCGTAAAGGCGGCATTTGTTTGTTGAAGCCTGCGAGGCTCCGGGGGCATAATGTGGTAGTTGAGCCCGAGAGGCTCAAGGGGGCAATTATTTCACGAGCCCTGAGAGGCTCTGAGTGCCCCACTTTCACGTCGAGTCCCCAGAGGGGGGGACTCCCACAGAGAAGCGCCACAGTTGTGTCGAGAGCCTAGGAGAGGCTCAGGGGGCCAATTCATTTCTTGAGAGCCCAGCGAGGCTCCCACATTGGCCCCATTGTTGTTTTAGAGCCCTGAGAGGCTCTCCCTTGTTGCCCACATTGTTCTGTCCAGAGCCTGCGAGGCTCCAGCAGTGGCCCAACAGTGATTCAGCTGCCCAGCACTTCGTGGGCAGCTGCCACGTTTAGGACCCTGGACACAGGGCGTCCTAGCCCCAGAGAGGCCAGTTGGCCTAGGGACAGTCACAGGTGGTGACTTACGTGAGTTTGGCGCAACTGTACTTTTTCTGCACCTCTGAATGTGTTTTTATGCGTCATGTGCCTTACACCTCTGAATGTATTGTGATGCATCATGTGTTTTCCTCCCCTTACACCTCTGAATGAATGTTATGCATTGCATCATGTGTTATGTGCTTACACCCCTACAGGTATTGTAATACTTAGGTGGTTGTTTTCTCCCTAGTACAGGTGGTGCTAGTGAGATCCTGTTACCAGTAGTTACTGGTTGTGTGCTATTTTGTGCTAAAGTACATTTATATTTACATTCTAAGTGCTATTTCTGAAAGTGCTGCTTCTGATTCCTGGCAGTGGTCCAGGTGGCCCTGTCTTGTAAATATCCCCCTGTAAATTCTGCCCGTGCCCCTGGCACATTGTAAAGTGTGTGTTTTATCTAATGTGTTTTGGTGTAATACAAAGGCTATTTTTATATAACCTGGTGTGGAGTTTCCTTTGTGGTGGGCCTTTGGGTGTTGTTGCTGGGGTGCGTGCGCAAATACTTAACTTACATCGCCTCCAAGTTTAGCCTTGCTGCTCGCGTTACACTTGTGTGAAGAGGTGGTCAATGAGATCTTGATGTACGTCAATACCTCTTCACCACTATTATCTTCATTTGGCATTTCAGCATCCTCACTTGGTGGTGGCTCTTCATGGTCTTTTTCTTCTGCAATCTATGGGCTGTTCCATCGTAGGGCAATGTTGTGTAACATGCGGCATACCATGGTGATTTTGCACACCTTATCAGGTGAATAAAGTAGGGCTTCACCAGTCATGTCCAGACATTGAAATCTGGTCTTTAGAAGCCCCAAAGCCTGCTCCACTGGCCTCTGTGTTCTTCCATGAACCTCATTTAAGTGGTCTTCCCATGGTGTTGATTCTCCATGCAGTGCTAACAACCATAGTCTGGTAGGATAAGCTGAGTCTCCTATACGGGATGAAAAATTAATTAGCAAAAATTGAAACACAATATAAGATCATTACACTTTACAAAAACCAAACAATATAATGGCAGAATGCACTTACGATCAAGCCATGACCTCTCAGGTCCAAGTTGCGACATTTGCAGGGATATGCTGTTGTTCGGTAATACACAGGAATCATAGGTTGATCCAAGAAAATAAACACACACTCTTGTGATGTACCAATATGGTAAGCAGATTACTTGCACATTGATTCAATGAAGTTCTTTCGATTATGATATATTTAATCTCTGGCGTGAGGTGGCAACATGTGTGGTAGGTAGCACAAGGCATCAAAACCCCTCGACATTGGCAAAATCCTGGTTTGTAGGACACTGAATGAAGCTGTTGTTGTGTCATCATTGAAGAAAGAACTTCTTGTAGCACACCACTAAAAGTTGATTGTGACATAATTCAATTCAATTCAATTCTATTTGTAAAGTGAGCTACATACCCGTGAGGGTCTCAAGGCGCTGGGGGGGGGGGGCTGCTGCTGACCGAAAAGCCAGGTCTTGAGAAGTCTTCTGAAGGCCAGCAGGTCCTGGGTCTGTCGTAGGCCAGTAGGGAGAGTGTTCCAGTTCTTGGCAGCGAGGTAGGAGAAGGATCTGCCGCCAGCGGTGGTTTTCCGGATACGTGGAACTTTGGCGAGGGCGAGGTTGGCAGAGCAGAGTCTGCGGGTAGGGGTGTAGAAGCTGAATCGGTCGTAGAGGTATGCTGTACTGGCGTTGTGTACCACTGCTTAATGTCACACTGCATTGGAATGACCCTGTTGCCATAAAATGGTGTACTAGCAGTAAATAGAACTTCTCTTGGAAGATTATTTGCTCCCTCACACAGAACTCAGTATAAACATACCATATTCTATACGCATGCATGATATAAAGATTCACACTTCTACCGTAATTGTCAAATATGTGCCCCACGAAAATCAAGGTGTAGTGTTTATACTATTTTATTCTTTATATCATTGAAAGCATATACTTCATCTTTTTAAAAATACATATTGGAAAAAACATATACATTACAAAAATACATTTTAGGAGTTTCTTGTACCCCCATTACTAATACAAATCACATTAATAATAAAAAGCAGTTTAAAACACCGGCGATGAAATACAATAAAACAATATCATTTGATCTAACACAAGATTAATAATAAAACAAAGGAAACCCTATAAATACAGTTACAAATTCTGATCCACCATCTAATGACCCGAAGAGCTGGTGGGATTGTTACTCTTATCACAGAACTTTGTATGGTTGGATTACAGTTAGTTGGCGTCAACTTATTTCGGTGGCATATTTTTCGAATTTCACAACCACCTTCTTCAGGACTCTCATTTAGGGATTTTGCTTCTCTTTTATGTTATAGGCGAGTTTTTATCTACATATTAAAGGAAAGCATTGGGACAAGGAAAAACCCTCATGAAAAATGCAAGAAAGTGATCAACGTTACTAGAAAAATAATTAGAGACCTAGCTACTTGAGAGCATGCACGTGAAGTGGGCTAATACATTAAATAGTGTTTTCTTGCATTTTACATGAGAGTTTTTCCCATTAGACTATGCCTGGTTTCATCGTGGAGTTTCACACCCACTAGGTGGTCAACTTCCTCTGCAGTTGACTAATTCTAAATGTCCTGACAACAAGATGAGGTGACCTTCTTTTTAAATTGTGGAATAGTGTGTTTGTGACTGTTTGTCACTACCACTCAAAATGGTGGCTACTTTGTTTACATGAGGAAAACAATAGAACAACAGTGGACTAGGAAAGCTGCATCTCAATCAGAATATACAATAATGAAAAATAGTCCTGTGCACTACTCATCTGGTACCTGCTGTTGTTCAGTACCACTGTCCAGCAGATTAATAATAATAGCAAAGTGGATGGGTGCACCAACAAGTCCAAACAACTTCAAATGTATTAATTCCAAAATTGCTTGTTGATTTTCATCCAATATATTCAACAGAGTCCAGCCAACGTATTTCATTCCACCAACTTATAGAACTTCAACAGGGCTGAAAGTGACATATAAAAATACAGTACAAACACTTAACACCAATATGTGACTTATTGACATGAATGTACATTTCAAACTAATAAAGAGACATAGAAAACATCAAACTACGAAATACTAACACTATTAGAACTGGCATATTGTACATACAATTAGACAACGTGATTATCCCATACAAAACATAAACAATAATTAATGAAAATTTGAAATACATATACGGTTATCTTGATATGACAATACTATTATAACACAAACATATATGCAAGACGCATTAATACCCTAAAAGACAAGAACATTTCTTGGCAGTATTTAATCATGTATCCATGAGGATCTCACCTTCATATGACAAAATGTGGGCAAATCCATATCATGCCTAGTGAATTACGGCAATTTAATCCAAGTCTTAATCAAAATACACTCATGATAATTGTATCTTTCCATCCCTGAATATGGTAGTCAAAATGGTATAATACTAGAATCAATACCTACATACATGATAAACCAAAAATTAAATGCGAAACCTTTGAAAAACACCCTATAACTGAAATCCAGCTGCTCAATTTCAATAACAGGCAAAATCAAAACCTATCCAACACATGCACCACAACACACACTTAAATCACACAGTCTACCCCAAATAGAAATACAATAGACACTCTGTTATGAGAGCAATGCGGTCAAGCTTGTTCAAAGGTCAACTATATTTAAATGTGTTCTGATTCGAACACCATAATGGGAATAGATCAAATAGTGAAAGCCTGAGAAAGGTCGAGCCACAAATTCAAACATGCACCAAACATACACACACCTATCCTCGACGGAAAAAGAGCAAGTTTACAATAAGAGGAAAGTCAGCCTCCCCATGCCCCTCAAATGATAACACTGAAAACAAGAACCCATATGAAAGTAATATAAAAATGGGGGAAGGCCGAAGCACAATTACACGCATAAAGTAATATTAAAAAGAAGCACAATATAACCTTCGCTTGATAAGTATACTGTTACTCCATAGTGAAACGTCCCAGAGAACGTCAAAGAGTAGCGTAATTCCCCACTATATACGATTCAAATCGCTGGTTTGAGACAGTTTACTGATGAAGAACACATGATTCATGTCAGTTTACTGTGACAATAGAGGGGATAATGGCAGCCATTTTATAATGGAAATTACAGACATAAATAAAATGAATAACTTAAAGCAAGCCTTTCTTAATAACTATTGCATTTTTCCATATTGAAAACTTTCTTGTGCACGCCTAGGTTAAGCACAACATAACTCTCCACTGTGTACAAATTGAAAAAGTTGATTTGACACAGTTCACTGCCGAAGAGTATGTGATTCACATCAGAAATCCATAATGGTAGAAAGGACTATGGTGGCCATTTTGCAATGGCAAGTGCACATTTATATAAAATGAATATTTTAATATACCTTATACGATTATCAGATATAATAATCAGGGTAAATACTATGTAAATCAAACATTTTTTATTTATCAGGGAATTCGAAGTTAACAATAGAACAACCACTCCCCACTATATAAAAATTCAAATAGTTGGTTGGGGCAATTCACTGATGAAGAGCATATGATTCTTAAGTTACTGTGACTTTAGAGGGAACTCTGCCAGTTATCTTGTAATGGTAATTGCAGATGTAAATATACAAAAAAGAACAGCTTAATATACCCTCTAAAAATGTAAAATATAATATTCATGTTAGATAATATATTGAGCCAAAGTATATTATGGAAATCCTCTGAAGATACACACCCACAAAACACAAATACCCACACTCACACAAACAACATACCCCTATGAAGAAACAAGCACCCCATCCTACTCGATATACACAAGACCCTCATGCACCTGAGACCTCCACAGACACACGCACAACATCCTCCCTTAGACTCTCTTCCTCCCAATTCCAATCCCCTCCTGATCAACATACTCGTTTTTCCTGTGAGGATGTCTTTTTTGCCCATACCTTGATCCCTTTGGCAGCATAACTCACCCTTCTCAAAGGCCAACCCATATCTTTCAAAGTCAAAACTACCCCTGTCAAACCAAACATTATCCCTCACAAACGCAAGGCCAACCCTCTCAAACACAACCTCCCCTTCTAAGAACTATCATTGAAGTGCCTGCTCTGTGCCCACTAGATGACACTTCCAAAGGAGGTTTCTCGTGGCAGTTCAATAAAGAGGCAAGTTTAGTGCTACAGCACTACAGTGCATTTTACCAGAGACTCTATTGGTGTGAATAAAATAATATTCATTTTGGGAGAAATGTATCTCACTGTAATTTTATTTTTCCGAGGAAACTTTCAACCTAAAATGGGAAGTACATATTTTGAACCACCATTTTGGTACGCAAAACAACATTATTTT
Source organism: Lissotriton helveticus (assembly GCF_964261635.1). Taxonomy (NCBI): domain Eukaryota; kingdom Metazoa; phylum Chordata; class Amphibia; order Caudata; family Salamandridae; genus Lissotriton; species Lissotriton helveticus. Next base: position 571,895,019 of record NC_136067.1, read on the forward strand.
TTATGTTTACTTTGTTAAGTGCATACATTGATTAAAATAGTTTGTGATGGTCATTTATATTTAGGTGCAGCAATTTATCATGATAATGGACACTTGCACCAATAAATAGATGATTGAAATAATTTTTTGAATTGTTACTACAGGTTTGTTTATTTCACTTGGATTACTGAATAAACACATATGCTTTACACATTAAAAAATAATATGACTATTACATTTGGACACAATACAGTACTTGCAGTAGACAAGGGAAAATGTTCCATGGATGGATATGTTGAAAGATTCTAATTTGTGTCTGACATTGAATTTGCAGGTAATTAACAAGGTAAAGGTTAAATCGTGTATAGTGCAATTTCATGAATAATGGACTTATCCCAAGTCATATGGTTTCAATTTGACTATTTTCGAAAAACATGTAAACACACCGTCATGTTGACTTTTTGATTTTTGGAATGATATATTTTTTGTACACGTTTCAAATGATTTGAAGGCAACTACAATGTTAAAATACAGGTGTGCATTGCACATTGGTATGCTATTGCTTGTAAGAGAGATTTAAAAATGCATGAGTCCACTGCAAATGTTAACAGACAAATCAAAAGGTAACATGTAAAACCAGAGCTTACCCTAGATTCCATCATTTTATTCATCATGAAGCAGCAGTGGGGCAGGACTAGGATAATTGGGTCAATGGCAGAAAAGGAAATGGTAAATTTAGAAAATGTACATTTCTGCCTTTTAATCTCTTCCAAACCGCTAACTTAGGTGTGGAGGTTTTACCACCACAGTCACATTGGTGGGTAGGCACATTGTGATTGGGCCGGCAGACAAACTGGCTGTCCTCCCTCTGACAGCTGCTTTAGCCTATTGTGCCATCAACACAGGTGACCATACCTGGTGGACTCGGTGGCACTCCAACAGTCTTTCATCTGTTGAACCAACAGCATCTAAATAGAGTAAGCGCACAGCATAGTAGGTGGATGGGGAATCCATCGAAAAAGTGACTATAACTACCAACATCTAAGTAGGATCCTTAGGGCCATATGCATCAGCACATTTTCCCATAGACACAGAATGGCCAAAACCCTTTGATGCATCTGGCCTATAGAGTTAGACTGATGTATATGAATCTCAAAAGCATATTGTAAAGATACAAATTTACCACAGGATATCCAACGTGTATAATGAAATTCAATTGATACAGCATAAGCCATGCAAGAACCTCAGTGGCAGCAATGCACATTTGATGATAAGTATATATGTTTTGGTCCTCGAGTCTATGCATGAGTAAATCTAAAACCACCTAAACTAATCCTAAATTGGGAAGTAGGGAACCTATTTAAATCAGAAAGGTGTCAGTATTAATGAGAGTTTAGTAGAAGTTCTCTGTATCTGTAAATTGCATAGCATGAAGCCGCACAATAAGAGCTCTGCAGGTACGTCTGTACCCCTGACAGTCTCCAGGCAGTCTGGTCTAACAACTAAAATGTGAACACCAGTTAAGCCCACAGAATATATGAGAGTTTCACATGATCAACTCTGGTAACTTTCAACCTATGAACAGTAGGAATTGGCTTCCTCTCTCATTCCTCTTTGTCCTATACTTCAAACAACAGGAAGTCCTTGAATGTCTTCCTTATCCAGATAAGACATGAATGGCTGTTCTCCCTTAAGGTTTTTAGCGCCTCTCCTCCTTGCCAAAAGATGTCCTTCTGACCCTCTCTTTCTCTAATACACAATGTGGTTTTCACTGGTTATGAGATCATGCGAACACACCTGCAAAAGAAAGAACATTTCAATCCAAACGACTTTCACGTTGAAGGTTAATCATTGAAAACAAAAGACTTTGGGCCCGATGTAGGTAAAAGTCATTTACCGATTTTAAAATACCGATTCATACCGAATCGGTATTCTGAAATCGGTAAATGATATGTAGAGAAAAAAAATCGTAAAAATACAGATTCGGTAACAATCGGTATCGTGTTTCTACACTTACCGATTCGGTTACACTCGAATCGGTATTTCCCGATTCGGTATGTCCCGAATCGGTATTTCCCGAATCGGTAGATACCCAATCGTTAGATACCGAATCGGTAATGGCAATACAACCGTATGGGCCAAAGGTCCATAGGAAAGCATTGTCAAAACCGATTCGGTATTTCCCGATTCGGTATTTCCCGAATCGGTATTTCCCGAATCGGTAAATACCGAATTGGTAAATACCGAATCGGCAAACACGTGATCGGCAAACAAGGAAGTGAAACTAATGAAAGCAGCCAATGAGGTGGAAGCACCCTCCGCCACCCTAGCAGGGAGTGGCTACCCATGCAGGTGCAACTCAGCAGAACTTTCTGGAAAGGAAGCCAGAGCTGAACAGGGAGAGTGAGCAGCAGAGAGAGTTTTGGGAGTACTGTGTACACAGTCAAAAAGGCAAGCAGCTCTGAGAGCCAGAAGGCTGACAGGAAGAGAAAGGTCAATTTCAGCAGCTTGGAGCTGAAAGTATTGGTGGAGGAGGTGGTGATGGTACACAGGCAGCTGTATGGGAGGCTGTCCCTTACAGTCCCAGAGTCAACGAAGAGGAACCTGTGGAGTGCCATCAGCGAGAGGGTGAATGCAGTTGGTGTGACCCCCAGGTCCATGGATGACCTCAAGAAGAGGTTCTATGACATCCGGAGCCTCACCAAGAGGAAACTGGCGGAGATCAGCAAGCAGGCAGGACTGACCGGTGGCGGCAGGAACCCCGCGGCCCCCCCCTCACTGAACTGGAGGAACTGGTATCGACAACTATCGAGAGGGAGAGTGTGGTCAGAGTGGGGGACCTGGACAGCTCAGCCAGAGCCAAAGCTAAAGGTAAGAAGCATGCACAGCATGACACACCCTACCAGACACCTCCCCATTGGCCCCCATGTACAGCCAAACCCCAATCCAGTACTGCTAGCAATATAAATGTGCAATGCATGATGTGAAATGTAGCCAGCTAATGTAGGAACATTTTACAGTGCACATGACACTGCAATGCACCTTAAGAAATAATCTAAGTAATGAACTTGACATGTGCAATGCATTTATTGTAGTGACAGGAAGACATTTCCACTCAGTTGACAAATGCTACTTTATTCCTAGGGCCACCATCAGGTAGTGGAGCAGCAGCTGCACAAGCCTCAGCACCAGCAACAGCAGACAGTGCGGTGGCAGGGCCAAGCAGCATGGCTGAGTCGCAGGAGGTGAAGGACAGCAGCGAGACTGCAATTGAGGATGACTCAGGACATTCCCTCTTGTTTCCCCACTCCCCCCATTTGTCACAATCCCCAACACTCCAGTTCTCCCCAGAGGACACACCCACACAGTACCAGCCAGCACCTGCCACAGCTACAGCCAGGAGGATTAATGTGGCCCCATTGTCCATCATGGAGGGAGATGCGGGTCAGGCACCAGATCCCACACCTGTCACACCTGTCACACCTGTGGCACAGCAGCCCATACAGCAGACCAGCACCGAACGCCGCCGTCCACGCACTTCCAGCAGTGGCAGTGCTATTCCATCACGGGAGGGCAGCGTCTTCCAAGGGCTAGAGGGGAGCATGGTCCGGATACAGCGGATGCAGGCCAAATCCATCCTTGCTTGTCACCGCCAATTGCGACAGCACAACCTGCAGATGGGGGAGTTGACAAAGGGGATTGTTGACTTAGTTGCAACCAACCGGGAAATAGCCACAGGTATGGGCAGAATGACAACTGCAATGACACAGCTGTGTGCAAAGTTGGACCAACATGAGCACATACGGCGCAGGGATGCCCGAGTACAGAACCGGGCAATTAACAGGCTTGCGGCATCAACAGCCCTGCTATGCCGCCAAGGGGCAAATATGGAGGAGTGCCTCACTCATAGCACTGCTGAGATGACCAGGGGCATGGCCCGCATCACCAGTGCCATGGAGGCACTAATTATTTCTAACACTATTGTGAATCCTGCCCTGGACGTGGCAGAGGCTGGGGACAGCAGCAGCCGCAGCAGTCCTGCCAGCGCAGTGTCCGAGCCGCGCCGGAGCACCAGGCGCTCGGCAGAGGCAGCCGGACATGCAGAAGGGGGGGAGGCGCATCCCAGTGGGTCTGCAAAGCGCAGCAAGAAATGAGACTGCCAGTGTGGGTGAGGCAACCCGGCCCATTTCCTGACCACATATTGTTGTTGTTTTTTCATTTGTTGCACATCAGTGCTGTGACGATATACCGAAAATTAAAAATGGCATTTCTTCACATTCATAACGTGTCTGTGCATCTGTACTAACTCAGAAATAGTTGTCTGTTATCTCCTCACGTCTGTACCTCCCATCACTTGGTGTAGGCACTCCAGCAGGTTGTGTTAGTGGCACAGCTATGTCATTGTCAGGGTCCTCGTAGTCAGACAACTCTACCTCTGTGCCCTTCTTGACCGCAAGGTTGTGCAACATTGCACATACAGCAATCATCTTGCAGCAGGTGATGGGGGTATATTGTCTTGCACCTCCGCTCTTGTGCAGGCATCTGAACCTGCTTTTCCAGATGCCGAAGGTCCATTCTACAACATTCCTTGTGCTTATGTGCGCACGGTTATACCTCCTTTGGCTGGGTGTTGAGGGGTTGAGGTAGGGGGTGAGAATGAATGAGCGGAGGGCATATGCACTGTCACCTAGAAGAAAAAGGGGTAACATTACTCACATGCATACATGTACTTCACACTGCTATTTAGGTTATGGGGGTCTGACACTGTGTCTTACCTAGGAGGTATCCTTCACCGAATTCCCCTGCCGTCAGCCGTGCATAAATTCCGCTATTTTGAAAGATGTAGGAGTCATGGGTACTCCCTGGAAATTTTGCTACCACGTCAGTGATTACACACTTGGCATTACAAATCACCTGCACATTTATGGTGTGCGTTGACTTCCGATTACGGTATATGTATTCCGTGTCAGCAGGGTACAAATCGGAATGTGTGTGCCATCTATGCAGCCAATGATGTGGGGGAATCTTGCCATCTGGTAGAAGTCTGCTTTTGTCTGTACCAGTTCTGCATGGGTTGCAGGGAAGGAAATGTATTGGTCCATACTTTGTATCATGGCGTCTAGGAACTTGTGGAAGAACCGGGACAGGCAGCTCTGGCTCACCCCTCCTACCACAGCTACTGCACTTTGATAGCTGCCAGACTCAAGCAGGTGTAGACTGCATAGCACCTGCACGTGCACTGGGATTGCGTGTGCCCTTGGGGTGGGGTGCTGCAACAGGGGTTTGAGGTCCCTAATGAGCTCTAAGATGGTCTCTGGGTCCAGCCTGTACCTCTGTAGGATCTCTGCTTCTGTCAGCATGAACAGGGTGATACGCTCTCTATACACCTGCTCCTCTCTCTGCCATTCCCTCTCTCCATCCTGCTGTAGCCGTAGCCGTCTTGCTATGACATAAAAAGCTGCCATGGTGCAAGCAGAAATGCATTTTGGGTCCTTTTTTATAGGTTGCACCTGGTTACCACCTGATTCCAATCTATGGTAAATACCGATTCTTAAATACCGAATTTGACGCTAAATCGGTATTTCAGAGCTTTCCTACATCTCAATCTTCAGTTTTGCACACAGAATCGGTTTTATACCGATTCGGTAATTTTACTGATTCGATAAATTTACCGAATTGGTATTTTTTTTCCGATTCTGTGTTTTTCCGATTCGGTATTCTACCGAATCGGTGAATTTTCCGATTTCATATTTTTTACCGATTCGGTTTGTTACCGAATCGGTATATTTGCCGATTCAGGGTAATTTCCGATTCGGTATTCTAACGAATCGGTAACTTTTCCGATTCGGTATATTCAACGATTCGGCCGGTTTTGGGACTGCTACATCCCGAGGGCTACCGAATCGGTGAATTTTCCGATTTCATATTTTTTACCGATTCGGTTTGTTACCGAATCGGTATATTTGCCGATTCGGGGTAATTTCCGATTCGGTATTCTAACGAATCGGTAACTTTTCCGATTCGGTATATTCAACGATTCGGCCGGTTTTGGGACTGCTACATCCCGAGGGCTCGATACCGGTCGGTAACGGCCGAAAATACCGATTTTCAGCTGTTACCGACCGACCTACATCGGGCCCTTAGAGCCTTTGGTTAGGCTACTTAATAAAGCAGTCTATGTGCATTTTGCGTTCATGATTAGGAGTGCATGTAGAAATCCAATAAAATGTAGGGCATACATGAATATATTATTAAACAAAAAGTATACTTCAGGTAAATGCAATATAACTCAAAATACACAGATGTAAATGGGCAAGAAAACTACAAATTGCAACATTATAATGAAGGTATCAGAACATACACTTGTTTAAATAACTACTTCCTACTTCGGAATACACTCTAGTCATAGGTGTACTGATTAATTTCACATTAATAGGATTAAGCCACATTAAATATGTGGCATATAGGGATGGGTCTTAGATTGCACATTTCTAGTCTCCCCTCTGATGGAAAATGTAGCCATCACAATGAAGAAATACTCTTATCAGATGGACTAGTGAAAACCTGATAGCTTTAATCACTTTTCATCTAGTCTCCTCCAGACTCTTGATATAAAAAAGTATCTACTCTGCCTCTTCTTTAAATCTACATCCAGTCTCTTTCTTTTCACTCCATCTCTTGTTTCCATACACCTATATCCCTTAAGGATCACCATTAGGAATATCATACAAGAGGCACTTATCACAAAAGGTTTCAAGATATCACCCAAAATTCAATGTGTCTATTGAAGAAAATCCACTCCCAATAGCTTCCAAAGCACCTATTGCTTCCAACTCTCTTTACTCTCCCTTCAGACCAGACATATTCTCAATATACTTCTGCAAGTGCTCATTCTTATCCAGAATGCTGGTGCAGCATTGCTAAACCTTTACTGTCCAACAGACTACGCCCTCTTTTGCAAAGAGGATGCTTAATGCAAGGAGACTTTATAAAACAATGGGTTTAATAGCTACCATTTCAGTATCTGTAACTTATAAAGAAACTGCTTTACTAGTGGCCAACGTATCCACTATGATAGGCAACTTTCTAATGTTAAGGTCATTCAAAACCACTCCCACAGCTGGATTCATTGTGTTCAAAATATCTCCCACAATTTCACAAGTACTAACTCCTCGTTTGGGTCTGGACTTCTGTTCCCAAACAGGATCATTAAAATACTGCACATGATAAATTCTTGGAAAGGCTACTCCTAAATAACACACTCTTTCTTTGGCAACTTGCAATACACATATTCTCCACAAATAAAATAAATTCCAGGAATGACAGTGTCATTACCTGCTAAAAACAATTCCCAATTTTACCTGTCTTCAAAAGTATGGTTGCATTCAATTTGGCCTACAAGTTGTATGTTGTAATCAGATCTATCCATAAGCACACACAGCTCCCCCCTGTGTTTCCAAGTCAATGAAAAACTCCCATTAGAAACATACATTAATAAAACAGTATCTACACGTTTCAGTCTATTGAGGGACTTGAGGAAAACTGTCCCTCTAATGCCTCAACCAGCAAGAAAGCTGCCAGTACAAGGTGCTATCTTGTGCATGTTGGACTATTGTAATGCACTCCTTTTGGGAGCCCCTTATTATCTAATCAACAAACTGTTCAGGGTGCAGAAATTTGCTTCAAAACTGGCCTTGAATAAATAAAGAACTGATTCTTCGTCCGCTGTGCTGAAAGCTCTACACTGGCTGATGGTGAGAGAAATAATAATTTCCAAGGCTGTATATATTGTATATAGGGCCCTGAAAGAATGTAGGCCACTTCTGTTACAAAATACATTTTGTTACTACAGGCCAAGAAGCAACTTATGTTCCACCAAGGCGCATTTGGTCTGTACACAGATATTGAAGAAAACTAGGTCTGGCGGGAGTACTTTCCATATTAAGGCTTCCCAGATGTGCACTAAGCTGCCAATCCACCTTAGAGCTAAAATCTTAAAAACTGGTCTCTTTCTAAAAAAAGTGGCAGGTATAAATGAAGAGTCCCGTACCAACCAGCACAGGCATCAGTATATTGTGTAGATATGAACTGGGAGAAAGCATATCGTGCCATGATACCTGTAATGGTGAACGATGTGCTTCATAAATGTTTGTTATTATTATTATTATCATTATTATTATTATTATTATTATTATTATTATTATTATGTTAAGGCTGCCTGATTACATGCCAACAGATGTTCAATTTCCTCTTTAGCTCATCTATGCTCCATTTAAATATTCGTGTTGTATGAGACTTTAGACTCCTTGTCCTCCTATCCTAGTTATTTTCTCCCTCTGTCAACAGGCATGTAAAATTATATAAGTGAGCATCAGCAGTGTCTAGCGTCTTAGTGGGTCTAAACAATGTCTGAATTGTATCTTCCTCTTTGGGTTCAAAATGACTGCGGTAACGCTTAAGTATGTATATCTCTGAAAGAACTAAATCAACATTTGAAAAGAAATATTGGAAATGGTTTTGTCCGCAGAAAAGAATCAAATCAAAACTAAAGGCAACACCATAATTCAAAGGCATGTGATGGTACATAATGTCTTCTGGAGTAGACGCAGGTAATTGCATGCAAATGTAGCAATCTCTTGCCTCCATTCCATATTCATAAAGTAATCTATATTAATCATTTGAGGAAAGATCCCCTCTTGATGAATCTACAAACTACTATAATCGGGATCAGAAGATTTGGGGTTAACTTTGGGCTTAGCCTCTACTAAGCTAGATGAAGCTGAATATTCAAGTAAAGCAATTAGTACTATAAATACAACTATTAATGTACCTGCTAGCATGTACCTACATGTATTAGTATTATTATTGCATTACTTCTCTAAAATCAAAACTTTGGGTGGAACATAGCAGCAGCATAGTCTTTTCTGTTGATTTCTTCATGTGCAAATTGCAAAACCAAAGTTCAAAGGCAAATGGTATACAGTAAAATTCTGTACAAAGGCCTTCGTGAGTCTTCTTTAGCCCTACTCCATGTTTTAGGGGACAACCTTACAATCCTTCAGCTGCCTCAGTACTCCTCTTTCTTGTCCTACAAAGTCTACATAAATGTCTCTAATAAATGCACAGTTTAGATTTGCTATTGATTACATCCAGGATGAAATGTCTCAGTCTGTTTGGTGGTTAAGAAAATTCAAAATGCAACTTGAACAGAACATCTAGTTCAAGTACGTTCAATTGAGAGTCCCCTATTATCACAAAATTCTGAGAGTTCTTTCTCTGTCATTTGCATCAAAATATGTCCATTCAGGGATGAGTACCTCTGACAGGGTAATCTTGCTCGTTTTGATTTCCTTTGTGCAAGTTTTCCTTCACCTACTCCATCACTTTATTCAGAATGCTCAGTGTACTCTGAAATGGATTGGAGACCACAGTCCCCCTGCAGATTCAGTCTTCCTCTCTCTGTTGCCTCCGTGGCCACCATTCCCCAGCTTTCACTCATGGTTCTACAGCACTAGGCCCTCTTTCAGGGTCTGAATCTGTTTCAGTCACCACCACAGGGCCACTCTCCCCTGCTTCAGCTCCAATTGTCCATGCATTGAGACCTCCCTCCGGCTGATCAAGTACTTTTCAGACTCTTGCTGGCCGCCTACATCTTGACTATTGTGCCCCTGTGGTCTCACAACCACCATTGGCACATTTGGGTGGGGTGATGTTACATCAACAAGGGGACACGGAACTCTGCAATTGTGGGCAGTGTACATCCAATTGGGGAGGCCTCTGCACTTCACAGCAGTTGTCAAAACCAACATCAGCTGGTAAGATTCACACCAGCAGGCTCCAGACAACTCCCTTTCTCCGGGACTACGGTCATGGCACTGTTCCTGATGAGGCGATGACGTCAGGCAGTCCTTTCCAAAAACTGAGAATCATGTTATTAGTAATGTTAAAAAGTGCATTTGCATGTACAGGTGTCAGTCTCACTTCTCTGCTCATGAAGATTTCATGGGGGTACAATCCTGTCCTCCTAATAGGAATGCTGCGAGACTTATCAACACAAGACACAAAGCATCAGGCCACATGAAAGATGTAGAAGTACACACTTTTGCTTGTCTGGACTTCAACCTGCCATTTATCTGTTCCACCACACCTGAAGCCTCAGGTTGATAGCTATAATGCAGTCTCTGCTCCACTTGTAGACCCGCATACAACATTTTCAAGATTTCATTATTAAAGTGGGTTCCTGGGTCTGACTCAAGAAAAGTCTGAAATCCAAATCTTGGTTTTAACTCCTTCAATAACAGTTATGTTATTGTAAGACTGTTGCATCTTCGGGTTGGGTAAGCCTCAACTCATCATGAAAAGATACACACAATAACCAGGACATGTCTCAGGCCATTGCACTCAGGCATATCAATGAAATCCATCTGGATCCTATTGAATGGACCACCTGATCTCCCTATGTGGCTCAGCATTACTGCAGTTATCTTCCCTATGTTTACCTGTTGACATACAACACATCTGTGACACAATGCTTCAGCCATCAATCTGAATTTGGGGTTAAGCCAGGTCTGACTAAACAATCTGACTACAGCATCCCTACCTACATGAGCAGAGCCCTGATAATCCCTTCCCATTGGTGCCAAATGACTATTCTTGAAACCCATATGTCATCGTCTCTCTTGACACAACCAGTTGTGACCCAATTTTGCTGGTTTGCCTCTGAAACCTCTTCCTGAAGCCACGTGACTGAAGCCACTTAACCTCCTCCCATGTATTAGCCATTGGTAACAAAAGGCTGTAATTGGTGTCATCTGTTCCTTCATTCAGATATTCACGGTATACACCCGTTATGACGCAACTTTTACTCCGCACTACCATTACAACGCGGGCATTACAACGCATGACATTACAACGCATTGCGCTGGGGGGCGCTCTAGGATAAGAGGTAAGTTTAATTTACTATCCAACACCTTCCCTAGGGTCCACGGGGACTGGAGTTAGAATAGTAAATTATACTTACCACTATCCAGCACCCCAAAGCGCTATGCGTTGTAACGGTATTCGTTGTAAATACCGCGTTGTAATGGTATGCGGAGTAAAAGTATGCGTTGTAACGTCATACATCCGATATTCACCATTGACTGTGAAAGCATTATGAGCACAGCATTTTGTGACTTCATCTGCATACCTGTCGCCAACTGTCATTTAATCATCCCCGCTGCGGTGTGCAGAACATTTCACAACTGCGACTTGAGCCGACGTTTGCAATGCTTCAATAAGTTTTGATTGTTGTTCACCGTAGGGGAGAGGGGAACCTGAAGAGATCATACATCCCTCCGGGAACAATAACTATCCAAAGTCACGGGCAACACCGAAGCCATACTGACTATGCATGAAAATCATTACCTTCAGCTGGTCTGAGACACATCATGCTCTCAAAAGAGCAATCAATTCAGTCACTTGTGCAGAAAACACTCCTTGAAGCCACAAAGCCACAAAGCTTTGACTATGCCTGAAACTGTACAGACTGCGTAGGCAGCTCTTAAATATCCTCCACAGTCTAGCAAACACGAGCCATCTACAAGCAATGGCAAATTAGATTCAGGAAGTGGCTCATCTTGTATATCTGGTGCACAGTTCAGTGACATCGGGACAGTAATGTTTCACTTTAGCCTCATCAGTATCATTACTAGGAAGGGGTAACCGATTAGCAGGGTTCAGAGTGGCACATCTCTTGTGGGTAATGTTGTTGGCTGCAAGTAGGATCTCATACTTTGTAAGGCAGCGTTGGTCAAATGTTGCATCTGAGTTCTAGTCAGCAGAATTTCCACAGAATGGGCACATAAACAATTAAACGATTACCCTTAGCAATTCTTTCACACCTCTCAATACTGACGCCCACACCAGCCACATACTTAAGACATCCGGCTAATGCTGCAGCTAGTAGGTACATGGTAGCAAAGAGATACGCACAGGCCTTCCGGCACCTCCATTAAGTTGTGTGTGCACTGAGAGACTGCAACCCTCCTTTTCACTGTAGAAAGTGCAAAAGCTTTTTTGTAATCACGCATTCCAGTGCCGGGGCGCAAAATAGACTTTCTCTCAGCTTGAGAAGGCAGCCGATTGTAATCCCAGGGTACCGCATCAAACACATCAATGCGTGTCAGCCTCTGTAAAGGCTTGGCCACAAGAGTAACATTGGGTGTCCACTGGCTACAGCAGCCCATAATTCCCCAAAACATCCTAACTTCTTTCTGTGTTGTTGGTGTATTTATTTGCATAATCGCTAAGAATGTTTCATGCGACACCTTACATGTTCCCTTCTCAATATGCTGTTGAAGATACAAGACTGTAACTTACGTGGGGACACTTTATGTCTATACTCAGCCAAGTGGTTCAACAGGGTAACTGTGTCACTCATATTAACTTCTTGTGTGTTTCACACCACCAACAGGCCGTCACTATATTGGACCTGGACTGAATTTCAGAGCATATACAGGTACTCCAAATTCTTTTTGAGGATTTAGTTGAAAATAGACAGTCTCTCCGTTTACCCCTGTGGGGCTTGGCACGGTTGCCAAACCAAAATGCGAAGAAGGAACTGATGGTCTTCATGCAACAGTATGGAAAATAAGGCTTGACAAAAGTCGATGACGGTGAACCACTTAGCCTAATATGGAACCTGAAATTAAATTACAGCTGGAATTGGTACCACAGGACAACATGGAACTACAACTGTATTGATATTTCTCAAATTCTGAATAAAATGGTACTTACCACTAGGCTTCTGTAAGCCCATGATGCACATGCACTCCCCATAATCTCCATTAAATTGATTTGTTGGATCATTGACTCAATCACTGGGGTAATACCAGCAATAGTTTCAAGGGTCAGATTGTATTGCAGAGTTCTTAGGTACTCAACATTGGGCTTTGTTTGTATACGGACACACTGAACTCCTTTAGTAAGTTCAATGTCCTTTCCTAAAAACTCCCAGACTTCAAGTTTCACTGTGACTCTGAGATCTGGGAGCATACCTTAACTTGTCAGCATAGGAAACAGTTCAATTGTCAAATTCTGATTGGTTAATTTAAAACCAACGTCTTCATCATGATTTGGGATGTAATATATGGTGCAATTCAGCTTGCACAGCATATCACATCCCTAAAGACTCATAGAACTCGAACCACATACCACAAATTGGCTACTCCCTTCAAATGACCCTATCTTTTCAGGTACTTTCACCGTTATAGGGCTTGTCATGTGCCTATTTGTGACTCCTACAACTTTGATTATTTTTCCCAAGAGGGGTAGGTTTGAAAGTTACACTGTTCTCACAGTAGAACGGCTAGCACCAGTATCGATCAATAATGTCACGGTGGACATGTACCACGCCATCTACAAAAGGACCACTCTAGACAACCTCCAAGACTGCGCTAATCATGCAATCTTCCTACCCCTCAGGCACTGTCAGGCAGACTGATCTGAGCCTTCATTTGCAACATACAACAGGGGATACTATTTGAATGGGTTGTCCTGGAAAGCATTCTGATTCACATTTGGGATTTGGTTAGAAATTAATCTGGGAACATTTTTATTCTGCTGTGGCATCTGGGATTGTGGAACTTGCATTACTGGAGCTTGGAGTCTGCTAAAATTCTGTGCCCTCTATCTCTGCATATTCTGTGAGTGCACATGGCTGTTATTCTGCTGCTGTGCAAACCCTAAATTCTGAGCCTGATTTGCAGGATTAAGACTACACTCCCACTTCCAATGCCCCAATTTATCGCTATTGTGACAAGGGTTCGTCTTCTTCAAAGTAGCTACATTAATTCCAGTACTCTGAACAATTGGAACACCACCACCATCCCTACCTTCTGGCTGAAATCCACTTCCACCATGCATCAGAGGAGCTCCCTGCTGATACACTTCTTGCCTACGGGCAGTATTACCTACAAAAGGCAGACCTGACTTCCTCTCTGAGTAGCGTTAATTTGCGCAAACATTAATTTCACCTTCTTATTTCTATGTTGTCATTACAATACCTCACATATCTCAAACTCTCATGAACTGACTTATTGTGCTAACTGATCAAATGTTGCTGAATCATCGTGCTCATTTCAGGCCTGACTCCTGTCACAAACCTAGACACAAAGGAGCATATGTAAATGAGAATGGTGCAGTGTGGTGCTACAAGCAATTTTGCTGCGCCCTGCTGCGTCATTTTCAAAATGCAAGAATGCGCCATGTTAACAAGAATATGGAACATGCCTGTGCTCACCCCTGTGTGCACTAAAAAAGCTGCCTAGCGTGAATGCAGGCACCGTTGCACCATACTGCAAGGGTGCCTGCATTGCAGGGATTATTGTGTTTGTGCAGTAAGGGAAACCATTAAGGGAAACCTTCCTGCACAAACACAACCATTAATGACGTTTTGCTCTTTCTATGTGTGCTAGAAAGATAAACAAAATATGGAGAAATAAAATATTTCTACTACTAGTGCCACATTAATGCCTCTTTTTGAAAGGCGTTAGTTTTTGGTGCTGCCTCAGATTAAAGATCCTTGTAAATCTGGAACAGTGTCAAAAAGTCATAGATTATGCTGGGAATGACCACAGCAACACCCATGACATGCCTCTTTGGAGCAGATGACTGCGTTGCATAGGGACATATTTACAAGGCTGTGTTAAGCCAAGCAAAATAGCTTAGCACAGACTTGTCAATATGGGTGTGCATACAGTGCCACAAGAGCATCATAAAAAGTGACACTCCATTGGCACTGGGGGCTTCTGAACATGCCCCAACATTTCCCATATGTTTGGGCTCCAGAGCCTCCAACCCACTGTACTGTTTAAATGCCTTCATATATCTCTCATATTAGGAATGAATCCACTCTTCGGGCTCTTGGGGTATTTTGTCAATCTTGACCCAATCAATATCTTGTGGACATATCTTTGATATAAGAAATGTCATCACCTGTTGATACTTTTTAATTACCAAGGACGATAGACCTTTCATTCCCGAGGTTCTTACTGTCTCCTTCTACGGCCATTCTGTAGTTATTTTACACAAATCACTTGGGACCACGATATCAAAAAAAGTGTTCAGATCAACCCAAAAACCTTTACAATTTTCACAAACCGTTCAACCTGCTTTTACCACTCGCCTGGGGTTTCTCTCAATTTTGGGAAATCACTTGTGAATGATGCAAAATCACACCTACAGCAAAGCAGATGGATGTAACCTCCACCAGGCACTTCCCTCAAGGGAAAATTTGAGGCATTCTCTCCCTCTATTGTTAGGGGAGATGGTTCTCCCATAGGTTTCTTTGGATCTTTCTTTATCAACCAATTATCTTCCCTTTTATCTTGCTCACCCCATCTTTGAATGTTCTGAATCAGTTCTCTTTATTTTCATTCCAGGTATTCCCATACAAGTAGTGGTCTCTTCAACAAAGCATGCACAATAACTCTTTTGTAAGGCGTTGGTCCTGGTTAAATCTATTTCATATTCCCAGGCTAATTCAGATAAGCTATGATACCCTAATCACTAACTTGTCCTGCCTGCTCATCTGATAACATCATTGCACATAAACACAAATTCACTTCCTTGGTATGTATCTAATCAACCCAAGTCAAAATTTCCACTAATCATTGCATCTAATTCTAACTTTAATTGAGCCACATCTACCAAATGTACTCTCTCTGGTGACTGAATCACTCCTTGACTCAATTCTGAGCTTCCACTCTTGCTCGGAGGGGTATTGTAACTCTTCACCCATTAATAGATGCCCTGAGCACTGAGACTATATTGCACCATAGGGGCATTGGATGCTATCCCCTCTCTAGCGTTAGTATGATTAGCATTTAGGGGTGGCTCCCAGACAAGATTTGAGGATAGTTGGATTAACTCTGTAGGACCAATGCCTGCCTGGATCATTATTGAATCTGCACTCGCAACATAAGTAGAACTCCAATTTGTGGATCAGAGGAACAAATCCTCCTGCATTCGACCTGGATCACTTCCTCCAGTAGGAACAGTCAAAGTATGTGTTGTATTTTCTTTCAAACCAGATTTATATATAGGAGCTACAGGTCCGATAGTAAAAGAGACAGTAAAAGCATCCAGAACTTTAAAAGCTGTAATGTTAACAGGGGCACAATTCCCTCCCATTGAATTCTGATTCATATTAACTGGGTTGCCTCCCATCAAATTATAATTTATAATTGCTTGGGTGGTAGCCACTCCAAGGTTTTCAGTAGCCCTAGTGCCACATCCTCCCTCCACTCTGGTCTCATTGCATGGAGGTGGGTACTCAGGCAATAAGAAATCCAGGGAACTATTTTTAGAGTGACCTATTGTGACCTCACTCATATTGTATGATTTCTTCTGCTTTCCCTCTTTCCTTTTCCTTCTTTTCTCCCTCCCTTTTAAGAATTCTTCACTAGTTAATGCAGGGTATAGTTTGCCACCCTCTATCATATCAGTTCGCCACTTCTTCATTTCTGCATCCCACTTAGCATCAGTGTAAGTACGCACTCCGTTTGGGGCTCTTCTCTGATATTTCTCTTTTTCCCTTGCATGACCCGCAATCTCTCAAGCATTGAGCACTTCAAACTGTGTGGGTCTAGAAGGTGGTTTCATCTCATATTGGTTGGTTGGTTGATAGCTTTATTTTGATATGCCGGTATCATAAAAGCATTACAAAATATATAAAAACAGCACATCGTCAAAAGACTATACATTTAAAAACAAAACAGATAAAAGGTAGCAATAAAATCAGTAGTAAATTATATAGGTATATTACATAGATAAGGACAGTCTTTTTAGACGGATCAACAAAGCCCATTTTAGAAATTTGGATACAGCACAAACTACCCGAGAGGATGTATCAGATAGTAAAATCCGTAGGGCCACCAGGTGCTGGCGAGTACCCAATTGTCTGCAAAGTGGTTTCAACCAGTGGGATCTTGGACGGGCGTAATCTGGACATTCAAAAAGGAAGTGGATCACAGTTTCAGGCCTATTAGTACATAGGGCGCAGCAGCGTGATGCCTGCGCAGGCATGTTCCATCTAGAGAGGAGGTCGGCTAGAGGTAATGTACCTAGTCTAAATTTTATGAAAAGACCCCGATCCATAGGTGCCGTAATTATGTCTAGATAAGGCTCAAGGGCAACGTTGTCTTTTATTTGCAAAAAAGCTGCGGTGGAATTGCAGTGACGCTGATTGCTGATGAGCTTAGCAGAGACCCATTCCCAGTATAGTTTTTTTAGGGTCGCCTTCGGGGGGGGCACAGTGGGTGGACCAACATGACCCCAAGCCTAGGTCCCCTAAAAGGTTTTTAATGTCCCTAAGCCATTTAATCTTGTTCCGGCCATCCAAGCCCATCACCTCTGACAGCCCGCCTGCGTATGATTTTAATTCCGGAACCCTCCACAGACGAGCCCAAAGGAGAAGAGGCCGTAAACGGGCCTGATCCTTGATTGCTTTGCAACCCGTATCCAAAAGCACATGAACTGTCGGGGTGCTCATCGGGATGGCCAAGAGGTCTTTTAGAAATTTATTCTCAGCCTTGGTCAAAGCCTCCACGTTACCTAAGCCCCAAAGCTCAGCCCCATAAAGTGATGCGGTTACTGCTTTGGCTTTGTAAATGTCAATTATTGGAGCTACACATTGTTTAGATGAATTATTGTACTCCTTCAGCAGAGCTCCCCCCACCCTTTTGTGACTGATGGTCATTTTATTTATATGGGGAGTCCAGCTCATGACATCGCTCATTCGAATTCCCAAGTAGTCAAATTCTGACACTCTTTCCAGAGGGATGGAATTCAGAATGGGAGGGCGGCCAAGCTTACGGGGTGGGTGCATAATTAGATATTTGGTCTTATCCACGTTGATGACAAGTCCTCGTTGTATACAAAAGTCCTGGAAGCGGTTCAAAAGCTTCTGAAGGCCCTGGGGGGTTTTGGAAATGAGGAGGGTGTCGTCGGAAAACAACAGGGTTGGAATCCTAACGCCCCCCAGAGAGGGAGCGTCTGCTGGTTCACCAAGCAGGTGCTCTACCACCCCATTCACATACAGGGAAAATAAGGTGGGAGCTAGTACACAACCTTGCCGGACGCCCCTAACGACCGGGATCCTATCGGTCTTTTCCCCATTCAGTCCCCATCGCACCTGAGCATAGTTGTCATTATGCAGTTTGATGAGGAGCATTAAGATGTAAGGGGGCATCCCAAGACCATACAACACCCTCCAAAGTTCCTCCCTAGGAACCAGGTCAAAGGCAGTCTTCAGGTCTATAAAGGCCAAGTAAAGACTGCCCTTGCCCAGCTCCACCACCTTCCAATAAAGTAACAGGAGTCTAAAGACTTGCTCGATAGTTCCTGTACCTGAACGAAAACCAGCTTGCATATCAGACAATGTATGGTTGTCATCCGCCCACTGGAGAATCCTCCCTAAGATAGCTTTACCCGCCAGTTTCTGGGTTGAATCAATGAGGCTTATTGTTTCATCTCATATTATAATCTCCCACTTTTGTCAATATTTCATCAATTAAATTTGCCATAGTGTGGAAATGCCAGTGCACCTGGGGTATCTTCGGGAGGGGCCTTTTTCCCCTCTCTAACAGGTATCATCACATCTCCTCTACACAAGTCTAGTAAGATTTTACTGACTGGGTAGGAGTGTTCTGATTAACTCAGATACTCTGTCCATCACCACCCCCTTTTTGTAATTATTTTGGCCACCATGAGTGTGGAAGGGTATGCTCATTGCACCATCAGGATTCAAGCAAGCCGGGCCGAAGACGGCTGTAATGCCAGAAACCGGTCCCCGGAAGCTTGTTTCCTTTCCAGTGAAGAATTGGCTTGGTAGTTTGGTCTGCCCTGTTCCCATGATGCACTGGGCCAGGGACAGACTAATTTGCACATAGCCAGGTTCTGAACTGGGATGGTGCAGTGAGCTAAAAAACGGTGATGGATCAAGCCCTGATCTGTTGACTGGGTAGGAGTGTTCTGATTAACTCAGATACTCTGTCCATCACCACCCCCTTTTTGTAATTATTTTGGCCACCATGAGTGTGGAAGGGTATGCTCAGACATGAGTCCCTTGCTCATTGCACCATCAGGATTCAAGCAAGCCGGGCCAAAGACGGCTGTAATGCCAGAAACCGGTCCCCGGAAGCTTGTTTCCTTTCCAGTGAAGAATTGGCTTGGTAGTTTGGTCTGCCCTGTTCCCATGATGCACTGGGCCAGGGACAGACTAATTTGCACATAGCCAGGTTCTGAACTGGGATGGTGCAGTGAGCTAAAAAACGGTGATGGATCAAGCCCTGATCTGTTGACTGGGTAGGAGTGTTCTGATTAACTCAGATACTCTGTCCATCACCACCCCCTTTTTGTAATTATTTTGGCCACCATGAGTGTGGAAGGGTATGCTCAGACATGAGTCCCTTGCTCATTGCACCATCAGGATTCAAGCAAGCCGGGCCGAAGACGGCTGTAATGCCAGAAACCGGTCCCCGGAAGCTTGTTTCCTTTCCAGTGAAGAATTGGCTTGGTAGTTTGGTCTGCCCTGTTCCCATGATGCACTGGGCCAGGGACAGACTAATTTGCACATAGCCAGGTTCTGAACTGGGATGGTGCAGTGAGCTAAAAAACGGTGATGGATCAAGCCCTGATCTGTTGACTGGGTAGGAGTGTTCTGATTAACTCAGATACTCTGTCCATCACCACCCCCTTTTTGTAACTAGTAAGATTTTAAAGCATTGCATTATTCAGCAATAATGTCAATAACTGCAGCCAGAATTTTGTTTTCAGACTACTAAATAACTGTTCACCCACAATCCTCATAAGACGTCAACAACAACCAATTCCAGTGTGGCACCCTATGACATGGACAACCAATAGCAACACGGCTCCACACCAACAAACAAATCTCAGGACATCAATCTCACTCCTCAAAGCAGTACACCTTCCTTTATAATTCTCTACAAACTCTCTCTTCTCAGCACTAAGCATGTAAAAGCAATTTAAACACAAAAAATGTTGTCTGCTCCACTAATCAATAGTATTCAATCACACAGGAAACAAGTCATATATTTCACACGTCAAAATGAAACCTCAGCCTGCGGAACTTCACCCAGATTAGTGTAGCTTCACCCCTGTGCAAAAGGGTCCATAATATCAACCACACCTTACTCTCACTCAAAGATAGATGTACCTATCTCAATTGTACTGTTGACGATGTCTCACGACAAGCACCACAAAATTCAGCAGACAATTTCAATATAGTGTATTTTACACTTTTTAATATCATCCCATCGTCTTAGGTAACATTCATACAATAGAAAAAATATCTCTGCAGAACACCACAAGCTAAGTGCAAGCCATTGAAATACGTGACCCTATTAATACTTACTTCTCCACTGTAACAACTCTTTTGTGAGCTGGTGGAACTCTGCTGATAGTCCAAACAGAACCATGCGCTCTACAGGCTGGGGCTTGGTTTGGACTAGTCTAGAATAATGTGTTCTAACTCCCCCTAACTTAACGACCAAACCACCCTCGCTCGGTTACCATCTGCTGTTGCACTGGGCCAATCTTACCATATACACTGCGATTAACATGTCTAGGTGTTTGATAGGTAAGGAGGAGTTCACAACAATTCAACAAATTCAATTTACAGTTAAGTCCATTTGGTCTCACATTAAGGATCAGGAATCAGTCAGTAAGATTAAATGAGGTTTATTACAAATTGTGAGTCAGACTGATGTGAATAAATCTCCAAAGGCATATTGTAAAGATACAAAATCACCACAAGATATCCAAAGCAATGAATGAAATTCAATCGATACAAAATTAGAACCAATATCTGATGTTCTGTATCTGGGTTTCGATCCTCCAATCTATGTATGACAAATCAAAAATCACCTAAAGTATTCCTGAACTCAAGTTGGGAAATTGGCAACCTAATTAAATCAGGAAGGTGTCAGTACTAAAAAGTAAATTGTATAGGATGAAGTCACAAAAAAAGATAATTGCAGCGAGTTCTGTACCCCTCAGAGTTTCTAGGGAATTTGGTCTAACAACTAAAATGTGAACACCTATTAAATCCATGTAATATTCAAGAGTTTCACCTGATCAACTCCAGGAACTTTCCATTTACAAACAGTAGAATTTAGCATTCTTTCTCATTCCTCCTCGTCCCACAGTTGAATGTCTCTTGTCTCCAGATAGGACATGAATTGGTGTCCTCTCTTCATGTTCATTTGCGCCGCACATCCTTGCCAAAAGTACTCCTTCCAAGCCTCTCTATCTCTAATACACAGTATGTCTTTCACTGCCTCTTCATGTGAATGCACCTGCAAAAGAAAGAGCATTGCATGGCAAACAATTTTCATGTTGAACTTTAATCACTGAAAACCAAATGTTTAGGGCCTTTGGTGAGGCTAACTCAATAAAGCAGTCCATATGCACTTTGAATATATGGCTAGGAATGCATGTACAATTACAATAAACTGTAGGAAACTAATGAATAAATTATTACATGAAAAATGTACTTCAGGTAAATGCAATATAATTCAAAATATTCAGATGTAAATGTTCAAGCGAACTGCAAGTTGTATCATAATTTATAAATATGATATTAGGGCACACACTTACATTAATGACTACTTTCTACTTTGAATACACTCCAGCAGTACGTTGAATGCTTCATTCTACATAAATAGGATTAAGACACACCAAATATATTATTGCTAATGCACATAAATATTGCACTTCTGTGTCATATGGGGTATTGCGTGCCTCCACCATGATACAGTTTTCCAAATTTACTATGCAAGAACTGTGCATAAGAACCCCTTGATTTTGAGGGTGAGCCAGACGATTCTACTATCGATGTTGCCCACATTTCTTATGAATTTGCAGCTTATTTGGGAAAAAAAATATTTCTTGATGTATACATACTATGTTTACCTTTAAATTTAAGACACGTTATAGCCCTGATGCTGTAACACTGTATTTTTAGTAATAAATCCCTTTAACTTTTCATTGATCTAGAAAACAATTATCAAGTGGGTCCAATTTCTGAATGAGCTGTTTCACCCCGCTAATTGATGTTTGGGAGGTGCCTTAATGCTGGACACATTGACTAATGAAATTAAGTTACAACATCGTCTCCTATGCAGTAAACCGTGGGAGAAACGAATGAGGTAAATTTTGGGGTGTCCAAATTTTGGGGTACAGTTTTGCTCCCACACTATCGCAGTGATATCTCGTCATTTAAAATCAGTAGGACACCTTCATTTTAAGCCTCGGCTTTCATTTAGCATATCAGTGAATTTTAGGTGTAGTTTTTCTTATTTGTTCACAAAGAAGCAAATTGCAAGAGAACACTGCGCATCAAAAATTTTAAAATGAGACAAGGAGTTGTGTTATCCCATCAAAATGTAGTGACCCTAGTTTGGAGCACAGATTGTGAATGCTTATTGGTTCCTTGCTATTTAGCAAATGCACAGTTCCATGGTGCATTTTTATAGTGGTTTATTCCATTTCAGACCTGCACTGAGTCTTTTTTTCTCTTTGGCGCAAAATACTTCTCATGAGAGAATTTATCTGGAACAGCAGGCTTTCAAGTGTTTTTGTAAGATAGTGCTTCACATGACTAGTAAATCAATGGCCAGAATATATACCATGAACATTACTTCAGCTGTGTCTTAGTGTATCTTTATGTGGATTACTAGTAGGTGAGTGTATTCACCGTCAGCTAGTAATTATGCTACAATCACAATAGCTACAGTCAAGGCTCAGTAGATCATCCTTGCCCAACCATTGGTAGCTTGGCAAACAAGCAGTCAAGCTTAACTTTGGAGATATGCATGTGTAAAGTATTTAATATCACCAAAACAGTAACTAAGTAAGACATAACACAATAAAAAGCAACAACAATTTGTAAGAATAGAGAATATTTTAGTCTTTAAAAAAAAAAATCAAAATGACAAAAAACAAATGTAGTGAACCAGAGATATGCATTTCTAAATATTTAGGTAAAAAAAGTGCAAAAAGGGGCAAAGTGCCAATTAAGGGTATCTGGTTGCACTGGACCGGAAAAAAGTCATAAATTCTGGTCAAATGCGATGGAGCACAGGCAAGGTGTCCTGATTCCAGACCTCAAGGCCCATATACTGCAGGAGCCGTGACTATCCCCACTCTTCTACTGTCAGACTAGTCAACAACACAATCAGAAGATCACAGTGATGGCAGGCCAATACAACAGAAGATGGTGGGGGAATCAAATCAAAAAGGTGTGGATATCACTGGACCTCACTCAAAGACTGGTAGCCCCAGTATTCTAGTAGAAGAAGAAGGATTAAATACAATCATTCATTCATATGTGCTTAATGGTGACAGGCTGTCTCAAGGAGAAAACTATTGTTTTCCACAGGCACGCAGCCGCGTAGCCTTAAAAGCCACCCTCCAGTAGGAGCCCCTACCGAGGTATATGATAGTGCGGTGCAAAAAATAAATAAAACAAAACGGGACTCATTTTAAAGCTACCTGTACTGTCCGAATCCTCCAAGTAATTATTCCAAAAACAAATCCAGGAACTTTTCGGGAAACATCCAGTAGATGATTGATCCTGGCATACAATGAAACGAAATCCTCAGCAAGGAAAAACGCCAACTTTCAAAACCGGAAGTCAGGCAAAGCGCAACAGGAAGACCTGGGACATCTGGCGGAACCACAACAGGAAATGACCTTCCAGGTGACAGGACCGGAAGAGAAACCAAGCGCTGGCTGCACAATGTCAGCGCCTTATATCTACAGAGAACCCGCCCCCACCAAGCACACAGAACCTACAACAGGAAAAGGAGGAGGAAATAACCAATGAGGTAAGGTGATCGTCTTTTCCAAACCCAGGCGGACTACAACATTGCAGGGCGGGGGGCTAATTCCTAATACAAGGCACAGGACCGAGTTAGGCCCAATGAGTATTGTATCTTATGGCTTTGGTGTGCGGTCTGCACCATGTTGGTTTGCAAGGCTTTGCATGGTCTGGCGTTGGTTGTGATTAGCTGTCAAGCTACATTGGTTCCAATATGGCTGTGTGGTAAGACTTTGTGAGGGTTCATGTTGACTTGCATCAGTTCTGTTAAAGCTGTGCGGCAAGGCTTTGCAAGGATTTTGTGTCGACTAACACTGGTTCTGCTCAAGTTTTCAGGAGGGCGGCAAGGCTTTGTGAGGCTTTATGTCATCTTGCATTGGTTGGCATCAGTTCCAATGTGGGGGTTAGCTGGTTCTTGGTTCCTTTGGGGATATATTTGCCCTCTAACACTGACCAAGGATTCAGAATCTCTGTGTTGCTACTTGGTGGCTTGGACTAAATCTCCCACACAACATGTGCACACTTCAGGACAAGCCCAGTTACAAATGGTCAGCTTGGGTGTCTTCTTCAACTCTTTATACCTGTTGTTGGTCAGGGAATCCACTACTTTCCTTTTGCAGTCATGCACAATATTTTCTTTGTGGAGCCTTGTGAGTCCAACAGGTGCAGTCTTTCAGAGTACAGTCCTTTCTTTAAAACAGTTCAGGGGTCCACCAGGGCTGTCTTTCTTCTCTTCTTCTTTTCCAGACAGTGATCTGAGGAGATCCTACAGCTCTTCAATATGTATCCTCCATTCTATGCTGGCAGGAGAAAAGGGGTGCTAACCAATTCAGGTAAAGCTACCTCGTCTGCTATGTCCACATCCTGTGAAATCTGACATATTTCTGTGCCAGAATGTAACATTTTCCCAAAAATCAAAATGGGTAAAGTTTCTCCTTGGCGTGTGTGTCTGTGTTATCCAACCTACAGGTGTGGCTAACTACTACACTCCCCTTGCAGCAATTTACCATGTCAAATTAGGGGGGCTCCCATCAGTCACAAGATCTGCTTTTTGCAGAGGCTCCTGTCTTTGAAGTCCTGCTTTTTCTACCTAGAACCCTTTGTCTCCCTGGCTTCTCTAGGAAGGAGATCTACTACCACCAAATGGCTGTATTGTTGCAGTTCCAGGCTTCTTCTCAGCAAGGCTGACCAATCAGAAGAGACTTATGCAGAACTGATTTCTGTAACTTAAGGTTAGTAAGTTCTAAAACTACTTTCCTAAAATAGTTATATTAAATCGGACTTTGTCAGATTGTTGGGTTTAATGTAACTATTATTTTGATACTTTTAATTAAATGGCTGGCTTGATCTAATCAAATGTTAGACTATATTAAGTTTGATAAAGCCATCCCATGTTAGCCTATGGGGCTAGCTGCAATATAATAGGCAAAATAGACTTTGAGTTGTTTTTTTCTTCCTTATCATGACATATGAAACATCTTTTATTTTGTCCCTGCTTTTTTTCACCAATGAACCATGCCTTTGAGTTACCTAGGGAAGACCTTAGGGGTGACCTATGAGTAATAAAACAAGTAGTTTTGGACCTTGGATGTGATTTTAATTCAAAAGTTGAATTTAAACACAGTTTTATTTTAAAACTAGCCTGTAAGGCAGGCTTGGCTTTCAAATGACTTCAGACACAGTAAGAGTGCACAATCAGTCCATTAAGTCCACTGGGGTCACTAAACCTACATGCCGTACCATATCCTAGGGACTTAGAGGAAGGCTGACCTTTCAATTTGAACTACAACAATCAGCATATACTTTTAGAGGTTAGAGCACTGGCACTGGGTCAGGTTATCAGAGCCCAAGTCACTTTCAGAGTGCTTAGCCACCAGCATCAGTTCATAAATGGGTGGTGATCACACCAAAAATGATGAATTTTCTACGGTATGAATGCCATATGCATATCCAGTGAATTAGAGTAACATTGCCAAAGCCTATTTTTGACATGTATACCACAAATCGTCTCCAAAATGCAACACTGATTAACCATTACATCCTTAGACAGTCATACCATTGGAAATTGTCTTAATTGGTGTCGTGATTCTGTAAATAACACTTGGATTTTGTTCACAACCCTAGAGGCATTAATGAGGCAATGTTAGTTGTCTGCACCCCCACTCTGAACATTGTTTCAGTGCCACAGTTAAAGTTTTAAACACAAAAATAAAATAAATGAAAAAACATTGACATTTTGTTTACCACCAGAGGCTTCAAAGGACTTTAACAAATACTTACACTGTCACAGCTTTTTGGCAATAAAAGCTATCCCTACCTACATGAAAAGTGGTACTGCAGGATAATACTGAGTTCATATTTGTAAGAATGAAACTATAAAAAAGATTTCTGGAATGGTCACTCCACTTTCTTAGGTACTCTGTCGGAGTTACATAGATAATGTTCTGCCATTTCCAAGGCCGGTGAAATACACGTGTTTGTAAGCTCTTGGAAAGTAACAATAGTAGGGCAGTTGCACTGTACTAATCATCACATTTTTTTAATCTATCATTATCATCTCCTCTCCAATACTGATGTGATGTCAAGATTGGATTTATTGAAGGCAGACTCACGCCACCACTGAAGATGACCACCTGTTGAAGGAGCTCCTTAAAGCTGGGGAGTCTCAGGGTTGAGTCTGTGTTCCCGAGGCTCTTGCGACAACAGGAGCTGATGACTCATGTCTCGTGAGGCCCCCTGGCCCCTACCTATGATGTTTGGATGCTGTGGCTGCCCTTTTCTCCACTCCAAGGGTCTGCCGGAGTGGGCAAGAAGATCCGGCATGGGCCACATGATTGGGGAGTGGCCCGAGCATTGAAATCTCTGTTGCAGCTGCACCCATTGCCACAGCCATCTGATGTTATGTTCCCTGAGCTAGCACCAGACTTTCCGGCCCGTGTTGGGACCTGGGGCACACTTCTTCTCTTTTCTCAGTCCCATAGTGGTGGGGGTCTGACCTTCATTGCCACACCTCCTCCAGAAGTGACTTCATCCCACATCCAACGGGCCTGTCTTGGAAGGCAGGTTCAAATACTAGAAGTGGGCCGCATGATTGAGAAATGGCCTGAGTTCCCCATTCTGCGGCAGCCATCACCCTCTGCTGCCTGTGACATGTCCCCCCAGTGGTGAGGCCTACTCAACATCACCAAGACCCACATGCCCCCTTTTGGGCCATCTGACCCACGTCCCACCTAGGGCCTTATCTGGGTTTGTACTATGGTGACGTGGGGCCCCTCCTGCTGTCTTCTGGTTTTACTGACAGGCCCCACGATGACCACCATGACGCCCTGACTTGCAGCCTTGCTCCTCTGCTTATGGAAGCCTATCTATGTGACATACCGCCTGATTCATCAAGCTTAATTGCACTCGCAAAGGGCCAGATTCTGAGAATCTGGCCCTTTGCGAGTGCAATTTGTGCATTTGGGATTCATCATCCCAAATGCAAAATTCGATAATAAAGAATTCGCACATTTGCGAGGAATTGCAATTAAGGAATCTCTATTTGAGATTCCTTAAATGCAATTCATGGACCATTTTAAAATTGCGAAATCGCAATTTTGGACCGCTATTTACCGCGAGGTCAAACCTTGTGGTAAATAGCGAAAACTTAGAAAAAAGCATTGAAATGCATTTTTCTAAGTTGCATGTTACACACACACATGTCCTTTGGACATGTGTGTGCGCAACACCAATGTAGATTACATTTCAGGGGTGCTACAGGGTGTCCTTTGGACACCCCTGCACCCTTGAAATCGCATCCTTATTTGCGATTAGCTAATTGCTAATCGCAAATAAGGAATAACTCCCCATTCATTCCTATGGGCCTGTAGGCCCATAGGAATGCATAGGGAGTTATTCCTTATTTGCAATTAGCTATTTGCTAATCGCAAATAAGGAACATGTAGGAATCGCAATATTTTTTGCAATTCCTACATGAATCCCGTTTTGCAAGTCCTTAATAGCGATTCCTTATGAATCGCTATTAGGGGCTCGCTAAACGGGAGAATGATGAATCTGGCTGTATGTCTTGCTGTGAGAAGCTGGAGTTTGCAAAACTTTGCCTGTTACCCCCTTGGGTGCTCAACAGGCCCTTACTTTGCTCTGCCTCAATCTTTCTGTTCCCCTCCAGCCCCCTGGGATAGGACCGGCTATGAGGGTGTGGGACATTCTGGCCAGTGGGACCCTTTCTGGTGTGTTTTGGTGCATTTGGCGTGCCACACCAGATGGAGCCTAGTAGAGGCCCGCTTGGACTTGCAGTGCTTCACTACACCCCTCTGCCTTGGATCTGATGGGGGCCAGTGCACATCTCCGTCACAGGCCGCTGCCTCCTGAACCCAACCACATGCCCCTTCATTTTCTGTTGCCCTCGTAGAGCGCCCTTGAGTCCCACTTGGACAGACCTTCTATCCTAACCTTTTTGGTCTATCTTGTTCTACACCAGCCCTGCATGCTCTTTCTTCATCCCTACCTGTTGTGCCACTGCAATCTCCCTTGCTTTGCTGAGGCAGACCTGCAACCTCATTTGGATCACCGGAGCACCACCTTTCTGCCTGAGTGGCCTGGAGCTGTGAGATGCTGTGAGACACCCTGGGTGCTGGACCCCATGTGCCGATCACCAGCCATTGTGTTAGGTGTCTCTATGAGGGGCTCTTCCACTATGACTGTGGGAGAGTAGGATCTGCTTACTATGGTTACCCCCACTTTTTGCTGGAGTTTCACTGTTTTTTTTACTTTAGTCTGGCTGGGCCCCTGCTATCCAGGACCCCAGACTAGCTGCTTCCTCTCTAAATTGATTGAATGTACTTTAGGTGCACTCCAGTTTAGTTACTGGGGTACCCTTGTCTGTCCATAGTATATGGTACACTAGGTACTAAGGGCATAGGTACCCCAGAAGCCTACCAGGGGCTACAGCATGTATTATGCCACCCCTAGGAAGCCTTCCAAAATGACACTACAGGACTGCTACTGCAGCCTGGGTAAGGTAGTGCATGCACCCCTTACTTAGATATAGGTTACCTATATCTACCTTTAAATCACTGCACATAGAAACCTATCAGTCACCCCTATGGCAGGACTGAAGGCAGGGTGCTTGGTTTTGTGTGAGAGGGTGCCCATGCATGAGCTGGGCCCCTCTGCAGCTTTCGGAGCCTATTCTCTGAGGCTGTTCTGTGATGCACCAAGACCATATACTCTTAAGTGCATTATAACCTTGCTGTAAATGCTAACTTTGGAATGGCTGCATGGAAACATGTTGTGTTTGGTGTCAAACTGTTTGGGATCC
This sequence comes from Lissotriton helveticus, assembly GCF_964261635.1. NCBI lineage: Eukaryota > Metazoa > Chordata > Amphibia > Caudata > Salamandridae > Lissotriton > Lissotriton helveticus. The sequence goes on from NC_136067.1 coordinate 571,924,205, forward strand.
TACTCCCCTGCCAGTCCTGGCAGTGGGGGTAGAATTCCACCCTTCAAGAGGGAGAGACATGTACACACCGGTCTGCCCGGTAATAGTTTAAAAGAGCCCTGGTATCACAAAATAAATGCTGCAGCCACAGACACAAGTCTGGCCTCCTGCTGCTGACCAAAACTCTGGCAGGGGAGACCTGGACAATAGGTTTCCTTTCACAGGGAGGTCTAACCACCTCCCAGACAGGCTTTAGTGTATTGGGGCTGGGTGGGTGCACTCTGAGAGTGCTTTGAAGTCTGCACTGGGGGCACATTTGGTTTCCCTGTGCATAGCCCAGTTCAAACCGGTTGCAGGGGCTACCAGCCTCTGCTCTGGTGCAAAACTGGTCAAAGGAAATGGGTGTAACCACCCCTCTTTCCAGTCACTCCCATAGGTGGGTCCCGAGAGTATGTCCAACCCCTTTCTTACGTATAAGTAAGGAACCCCGGGCAACAGGACTTTAGATTACACCTGGACGAAACTCTGAACCTGAATCCTGAAACTTTGACACTCTACTAAAGACTAGAAAATGGAAGAATCTCCCTTGGGGTCAAGGATGTTATAAACCTCAAAAGGGGTTCATGTTAAGACTATAAACACTGGTCCTACAGGACACTTAGTACTGATCAGAAACTTTTTAAATGATAAAACCCACCCCTTTCCCGTGCACCAGCACTCCTAGATTAGTCAGTGTGATTGGTGTAAACATCTGTAAACATCATTACTGAAAATGAGCCACAAATCGCTATTTCATTATGTGTCTTGAAGGTGCTACGTTGCAGAATGCTTATGTTTTCATTTTATGCAGAATTATGTTTTCACTTTATTCGTAATGTGCTTGCTATTTGCTTTCCGTTTTTCGTTGGCCTCAAGGCTGGAATATTGTGGTTCTTTTCTTTAAAATGCATTTAGACTCTGTCTGCACACTGCCTTGTACTGGTGGGGCTCAGGGTTCTGGGATCGGCGAACCTTCTCGCATCACCGGCCTTACGTGGCCGTGTGTGTGCTCGTTTTGGGTGCGGTCGGGTGCGGTCTTCTATTTAAACCGCACCCGATGTTCCAGAAGGCGCTTTGCCTTCTTCTGCGCATCGAGAGAAATCGCGTCTGGTATCTCTTCATTCAGGAAGCTCGAAACTTACCTGTTAGGATAGGAATCCTTCCATCAGCCACTTCTTCGGTGAGCAGTGCTCCAGATGCTCTGATTTCTTCAGTCTTCAGCGGAACCTGCAAGGACAAAAGAAAAAGAGATAAGTACTTTTTCTAAATTAAAGGCGCCCCATGAAAGAGAGGCAACTAGAACAATTTTTGGAAATTTTCACATTGTGAAGATATTGAAACCTGTTGTTTCGATTTCCATAGACTGCTACAAGAAACTTTGCAAAGACGTTGTACTATAATTGTATACATAAAAAAATACCCTTCATGCCAAAGTTCTAAGAATGTTAATATTTTGAGGTTTGCCGTACTTTCAGGCATTTTATGTTGCTCTTAAGAGGATTGTTTTTTTCTCCTGTATTTAAACTGTGTTCTAGAACATTCAGACACCCCAGCAATTAGAGAAGAACCAAGACAATTCTAAACTATTCCCTATATGAAAGAACTACAGAACAACAACTAGAAGAAGCCTGACTACTTACAGCTCATCAAAAAACAGACAAGACATACTGGACGTTAGATCAACAACAGCTGCTCGCAGGTAGGCACATATTAGAAAACTGTAGGTGCAGAAAATAGTATTTAGACTGAGATGGTTTCTAATGAGAAAACCCTAAAGAAGAGTTAATGGTCTGACCCCTGATACTTGTTGCTTTGCAGGTCGACAGCAAGAATCTCTGTCACGTCCAGTACCCGGCCCTCCTCCCCAATTTCTCATTTTAATCTTGTAGAGTTAAAATCACAAGGCTAAGGTTAGTTGTTCGGGAAGTTGGTCCCTTGTGTCCCTGCGAAATCAACTACGTCATCAAAAGAGTCCAAGGTAAGAGACGACGTAGTATTCATTGACAGAAGGCAAAGCCCACGATTAATATTTCGCCCAGACGCAATGGATCAAATTTCCTTACAGGACATAGCAGCCTTGTTAAACGATATAAAAGCTGAAAATGCGGCTTTGAGTAGGGATATCTCAACCCTGCAAAGCGCAGTTCAACAAAAACCAATTCTCAAACCTGCGACCTTCCAAGGAACCTTTCCTAACAGCGCTTCCTCTTCCACTCCCAGTCCTCAAACACAGATTCAGGTTGTGACACCTGTACCCATTCCTCTTGCACAACCTGAAAGATTTTATGGGGACTGCAATAAGTTCTCCATATTTATGAATCAATATCACTTACATTTCTTAGCTTAGACCACAGAGCCTTGAATAATGTAACTATTAAAACCAGGTATCCCTTACCTCTTATTGCAACGTTATTAGACCAGGTAAAAAATGCCACCATTTACACAAAATTGGATTTGCGCGGAGCTTATCATCTTGTGAGAGTCCGAAAAGGCGACGAGTGGACAACTGCGTTCCGTACACAATTTGGCCTCTTTGAATAGCAAGTTATGCCTTTCGGACTCTGCAATGCTCCTGCCGCATTCAAATTTTTTATAAATGAAGTGTTACATGAGTTCGTAGATGTATGTTGTGTGGTATACATAGATGACAATCTCATTTATTCAAATTCTGAAGAAGAAAATGTAAAACAAGTTTGCGCCATTCTTCAAAGATTGCTTTCAAATTCCCTTTATGTCAAATTAGAGAAACGTTTGTTCCATGTTTCAAAGGTGGACTTTCTTGGATACTTGATTAGTCCTTCAGGAATCAAAATGGATCCTAAAAAAATCAAAACGGTTAGTTCTTGGCCAAGCCCTTCTTCCGTTAAGCAAGTACACAGCTTTTGGGCTTTGCGAATTTTTAGCATCGATTTATACAGGATTTCTCTCAGACGATAACTCCGATTACCAAAATACTGTGAAAAGGAGTAAGATTTAATTGGTCCGAATCTGCTGAAAAGGCTTTTCAGGAATTGAACACAAAATTTACTACAGCACCTATCTTATGTCACCTTAACACTAATCAACCTTTCATAGTTGAAGCTGATGCTTCTCAGTTTGCCCTAGGTGGTATTTTATCACAACGAAATAAAGACACAGGCCAAATGCATCCTATAGCTTATTACTCCTGAAAGCTGTCTTCAGCAGAATTAAATTACGCCACAGCGGACAAAGAACTATTGGCCATAAAAGCAGTTTTTGAGGAGTGGCGCCATTACTTGTTAGGGGCTCGTCACCCAATTACAATCTATACAGATCACAGAAATTTACAAGCCTTAAGATCTGCTAAAGCCTTGACTGCCAGGCAATTACGATGGTCCTTGTTCTTTAATGATTATAACTTTGTTATCACATATCGACCTGGAAAAGAAAATCAGAAAGCAGATGCTTTGTCCCGCATTGGAGAAAAAGAATCTGAACAAGATGTTACAGTTCATCCGGTACTACCAACCACTTGTTTTCAGGCTAGTTTGTCTGTATGTGATGTCATTGTAGATATAAAAAAAGAACTTGAAACTCGAAGGGTCGAAGAATGGAAAAAGGATTACCAATTTATTCAAGAAAGGGATAAGCTTTTTTTTGTACATAACCTTGTTATGGTACCTACACCAGCTATTCAAAAGTCGATTATCCATCTTCACCATGACACTCCTCTGACAGCCCATCCAGGCATAACAAAAACTTATGAACTAATCAAAAGATACTTTTGGTGGCCATCAATGTTCAAGGATGTACAACAATTTGTTGAAATCTGTAGTGTTTGTACCCAGAATAAAGCGTCTCATCAGGCTCCAAGTGGAATGTTGACACACCTTCCCATACCACCTCAGCCATGGCATTCTATTTCTTTAGATTTCATAGTAGAGCTTCCCTCAACTAAGAAGTAACAGTAGTAGACCAATTTTCACGTATGGCTCATTTCATTCCTCTAAAGAATCTTCCAACCGCCATGGAATTAGCACAACTTTTGATGACTCATATCATAAGGTTACATGGCATTGCATCTGTGGTTATTTCCGATAGGGGTTCCCAATTCATTTCTCATGTCTGGCGAAATCTAAGTTCAATTTTGAATATGGAAATCCAGTTATCATCAAGCTATCATCCTCAAACAGACGGTTTGACAGAACGCACCAATTAAACTATTGAACAATTTCTTCGCTGCATGTTGACAAGTTTAGATGACGAATGGTTGGATCTCTTAAGTGCCCTACAATTTGCATATAATAATGTTGAACATACTTCTATCAAAATGTCCCCATTCTTTTGCAATTACGGTTTTCATCCGAAAAGTGTCCCAGGACAGCTTAAAAACAGCAATACTGTCCCTGCTATTCATGACTACATTTCAAGATTATCATCCATTCATGAAGATGCTCAATTCAGTTTGGCTAAGGAAAAAGAGTTACAAAAAGAGACAGCCGATAAACATAGAACAGAACAACCCCAGTACAGCCTTGGAGATAAGGTTTGGTTGAGTACTAAAAACCTGAAAATAAAAGGGAATAAGAAATTTAACCCTAAATATTTTAGGTCCCTTCTCCATAAAAAAAAGTCATAAACCCAGTTTGTATAAAACTAAATCTCCCTTCAAAATATGAGATCCATCCTGTGTTTCACGTCTCTTTAATTAAACCTTATAATTCTCAGACTCGTCTTATCCGACCTCCTCCTTCCATAGTTATAGAAGGTCATCCAAAGTTCGAAGTAAAAGCAATCCTGGATTCTAAAAGGGTTTGTGGCAAACTCTTTTACTTGCAGATTGGAATTGTTATGGTCCTGAAGACAGATCATGGGAACCTATAACTCATCTCAAAAATGCACCTAGAGTTGTAAGAACCTTCCATGTACGTTATCCCAATAAACCAAAACCTATTACAACTGTTTTAGGGGGGATCTTGAGAGGGGACTATTGTCGTAAAGCTCAAAAGGGGTTCATGGTAAGACTATAAACACTGGTCCTACAGCACACTTAGTACTGATCAGAACTTATTTAAATGATAAAACCCACCCATTTCCCTAGATTAGTCAGTGTGATTGGTGTAAACATCTGTAAACATCATTACTGAAAATGAGCCACAAATCGCTATTTCATTATTTGTCTTGAAGGTGCTATGTTGCAGAATGCTTATGTTTTCATTTTATGCAGAATTATGTTTTCACTTTATTCATAATGTGCTTGCTATTTGCTTTCAGTTTTTGCATGGCCTCAAGGCTGGAATATTGTGGTTGTTTTCTTTAAAATGCATTTAGACTCTGTATGCACTCTGCCTCGTACTGGTGGGCTCAGGGTTCTGGGATCGGCGAACCTTCTCGCATCACCGGCCTTACGTGGCCGTGCATGTGCTCGTTTTGGGTGCGGTCTTCTATTTAAACCGCACCCGATGTTGCAGAAGGCGCTTTGCCTTCTTCTGCGCATCGAGAGAAGTCGCGTCTGGTATCACTTGTTCAGGAAGCTGGAAACTTACTTGTTAGGATAGGAAACCTTCCATCAGCCACGTCTTCGGTGAGCAGTACTCCAGATGCTCCGATTACTTCAGTCTTCAGCGGAACCTGCAAGGCCAAAAGAAAAAAGAGATAAGTACTTTTTCTAAATAAAAAAGGTGCCCCAGGAAAGAGAGGCAACTAGAACAATTTGTGGAACTTTTCACATTGTGAAGATATTGAAACCTGTTGTTTCGATTTCCATAGACTGCTACAAGAAACTTTGCAAAGACTTTGTACTATTCTTGTATACATAAAAAAATACCATTCATGCCAATGTTCTCAGAATGTTAATATTTTGAGGTTTGCTATACTTTCAGGCATTTTATGTTGCTGTTGAGAGGATTGTTGTTTTCTCCTGTATTTAATCAGTTTTCTAGAACATTCAGACACCCCAACAATTAGAGAAGAACCAAGACAATTCTAAACTATTCCCTATATGAACGAACTACACAACAACAACTAGAAGAAGCCTGACTACTTTCAGCTCACAGCTTACAGCTCATCAAAAAACAGACAGGACAACAGCTGCTCGCAGGTAGGCACATATTAGAAAACTGTAGGTGCAAAAAATAGTATTTAGACTGAGATGGTTTCTAATGTGAAAACCCTAAAGAAGAGTTAATGGTCTGACCCCCTGATACTTGTTGCTTCGCAGGTCATCAGCAAGAATCTCAGGCACTGTCACGAATGTCGAACTTCTCAGGATTAGGGCGATGCTTAAAGTGGCCCACCTCCTGATTTCCCTACACTCTGACTAAGTACATCCGCAGAGCATAGAGGTAATCAAGCGAGGGATAGGGAAGGAAAGGAGCAGCAACGGAAGGGATACCTGAAATGAGAAGGTGGAAAGTTTAGCATACATTAAAGACTGACTACTCTCATTTTAGTCTCGCTAGTAAGAACACACATCTAGAATGTTTTCTTCCAGAGGTGAACCCTTCCTCCTTGTCATGGTGAAGTAAGATGCGTGTATTATCACCTTGAACCGAACACTCCTACAAGATAAAGCAAAACATTAGCCTCCTCCTCAAGCATTAATGTATAATGGGAAAACCTCAAATCATTTTATTGATCAAAGGTTGACAAGGCTGTTCCTCGGGAATGAACAGGAAGTGTGATGCACTGGTCAAGGGAAGGTGGTGGTTAAATGGTGTTAGCCTCCCACTGGGTATCCATTGTGTTGGATATGTTTGCCTCACACACCCTTGCAGGTGTCATGCTTCATCATAGGCGTTTGCTCCTCGTCGGGTAGGCGGTGCAATTCCCAACGGGCTCACCTCAAAGAGGGGCTCTTTAGCGGAGATCTTTTGAATCCAACTGCCTATAGGTGAAGTGTGGGTATGGGGCCATGGGATTTGCAGACCTGGATGTGAGTTAAAATGTAGCATAGGGTACCTGAGATTACTTTATTCGGGTGGTCCCTCGTTACAATTAAAAAGGTGAAGCAAGACTAGACTCAACTGGAAAATAATGTTTCCTTATTCTAGACTAGGCTAGGAGGTATAAAAACGGTCGACATGTTTCTCGCTGTGTAACAATGACTTGCGATTCGTCAGGACCTATATGGTATGGTCTACAAAAGTAAGAATACTTATGTCAAATAGTGTTGCTTATTGTCAATAATTGGGAAGAATTTTACCTCAATTATGCTGTTCCTTGCCTAAAGGTGAATAATTAATCGCCCCATCAATACTCGGCGGGTTGTACATCAAAAGAGGAGCCTCTGGTTAGTAGGCTTCTGCTCTCCGTGTAGTAAGCCTTGGTCCTACCCCTCATTCCGCCGAGCACGGGCTCGGGCTCCCAATTATTGACAATAAGCAACACTATTTGACATAAGTATTCTTACTTTTGTAGACCATACCATATAGGTCCTGACTAATCGCAAGTCATTGTTACACAGCGAGAAACATGTCGACCGTTTTTATACCTCCTAGCCTAGTCTAGAATAAGGAAACATTATTTTCCAGTTGAGTCTAGTCTAGCTTCACCTTTTTAATTGTAACGAGGGACCACCCGAATAAAGTAATCTCAGGTACCCTACGCTACATTTTAACTCACATCCAGGTCTGCAAATCCCATGGCCCCATACCCACACTTCACCCATAGGCAGTTGGATTCAAAAGATCTCCGCTAAAGAGCCCCTCTTTGAGGTGAGCCCGTTGGGAATTGCACCGCCTACCAGTTGAGGAGCAAACGCCTATGATGAAGCATGACACCTGCAAGGGTGTGTGAGGCAAACATATCCAACACAATGGATACCCAGTGGGAGGCTAACACCATTTAACCACCACCTTCCCTTGACCAGTGCATCACACTTCCTGTTCATTCCCGAGGAACAGCCTTGTCAACCTTTGATCAATATACTTATTGAGGGCACGGACCGAGGCTGGACCTTCCGCTCCTTTTTGAGTGGTAATCACGCCCTCACTGATCCCCCTGGATCTATTGCTCCCTCCTTTTGTACACAAAACCTCAAATCATTACATACGTACCCTCTCTTACACTCCCAGATATCCAAAGAATAATTCTCTCCAGAAAAAATAAAGCCTGAGATGAAAGCAAGATAGGAAGAAGGGGTCTAGTCGTTCCTTCACCAAGACCCATGCTACTCCAAATAGTCACAGCAAACTCCAAGAATATTCCACAGTTCAACCAGCTTGCCCAGCAATAAAGTTTTGTTGAAAAGTGGTAGTTAGTTTTTAGCACAGAAAATAAGGTAAATAGCTACGTTCTGGAATGTTGGACAATGTTACCAGATCGCCAGAAGAAAGCCCCTTATCCGTACACACAGTCTGTCCCAAAGAAAAAGAATTCCTGCAAATTATCCTCTCTGCAAACTCCGGTGAAGAACCCACTCTGGGAACCCAAAGTATTCAGTATGCCTCCAATGACCTCTGTAGTGAAGAAATCACTGAGCCCGGAAATCCTCAGTTTCTCCAGAATCCAAAGCCCCTTCTCCGATGCAGACGGAAGGGGAATTCAAACTATCCTAGCTCAGCCGAGCAATGTCACGATGTGATGGCCAGGAGATAACTGACTCACAGCCAGCTCCACCCTTGACGCGTCTCAGCCAAGAATGCGGAAGTAGCAGTAGACGAATGAAGCACGAACCACAGAGCGGATGGCTCTGTAAACACAATGCGCGTCTCAGCCGAGAAATGCGCGACCACTGGTACCAAAATGAGAAACTCGAGAGCAGAGCGGACTGCTCTGCACTCCAAAACCGGAATTGACATCAAGAAAGGAATCACGTGCGGCGCTGCCTGCGCGGTACGTGATTAAATACAGATAATCCTCCCAGAAGGAAGGCCTTCTGGGAGATGTAGCTCGGCCGCTCCACCACACTGGTAGGCGCCATGATTCAATTCCTGACAGTCACGTCCAGTACCCGGCCCTCCTCCCCAATTTCTAATTTTAATCTTGTAGAGTTAAAACCACAAGTCTAAGGTTAGTTGTTCGGGAAGTTGGTCCCTTGCGTCCCTGCAAAATCAACTACATCATCAAAAGAGTCCAAGGTAAGAGACGACGTAGTATTCATTGACAAAGGAGTGACTCCCATGCTTGGCAGGCACCAAGAAAGCATTTGCCAGTCTGCATCTCCGAAGGTCCCGCCGGACTCTGAAGTGTTTGCAGCCCAGGAAGAGGATTTCCAACCCGAGTCCCCAGCAAAGCTGAGACCCGCAGCCCTCACGAATGATATGCAACCGGAACCCCTGGACACCGTGCACATTGGCAAGTGCATTAACTTCTCAACGTCTCTTGAAGTCGTGCTTTGGGTTAGTTGTATCGCAACCCCGAGCACCTTTTGCACTGAAGATTGTGGGCCTACACTCCACGAGTGTTCCGTGAGTCCACTTCTTGCATTTCAGCTTGAGGCCCCTTAGCGATCCTTAGTCCGTCACCTGGTGGGTCCCTAAGAAGGCAACTCTGATTTTACTTATGCTTCCCTGGTTGCTATAGATGTGTCCCGACTCCCCACCATATGGTGGGTCCCTCTGGTCTTGCTGGTCTAGACCAAAGCATTTCTTTATTCCTATATGGGTTGCTGTTGCCAAGGCTTGTTGGGTCCAATCCGGGCACCGACACCTCAACACTCGACATCCTTTGTAAGACAGCTTGATTCCAGATCCTGGTTGTCATCAACACCTCCTGGTCCTCGTGGCTGAAGTGTCAAGCTTCACCTCTTTCACCTGAAATCACCCGACATCGGTGGGCATTCGACTATCATGCTCCTGGTCACTGGCAAGTGACCCTGACTCTGTCCCCTCTGCTTTCAGGTTCTTCTTTACTTCGATCCAGGCTTGGATCACAACGGACACTTTCCACTACAAAGGCAGCAGCACTTTGCAAAAGATCACCATTGAAAACGACAACGGTTCCTGACACCAAAAGACACCTATGCACCCGGCTTCCTTGGGTGAGGTAACTCAAGTACTCCAGTGCACCTGTGGGTATTGGCCCTAAAACCCCTTAAGCCTAAAGGGGTTTGGGGTTTGCTCAAAGTCCTCTCCTAAGTGTCCTTTATCTTTAAATTTCCAACCGCGACTTTCCCCATAGAAGCTAATAGTGATTTGCAGCTGTGTTCTCCCACTGCACGCGTCCTCCCTGGGTCCCCTGTGTCACTACCTTAGGTGATTCCTTGTAGCCCCAGCGATTCTACAGGCTCTAGGCCTCGTGTCTAGTCATGTCTTGGTTCTTATACCACTTTATTAATACATGGTTTGGTACGCCCCTAGGGCTCAACGTATATTGTGCTAATTTACTGTGTGCTATTAAATTTACTGTATGTACTTTTGCCTCTAGCCTCATAAAGAGATTAGTGAAATGTGTTTAGAATAAATACATATTTTTATATATGTATACATGGTGTGGTTTTCCTTTCATTTGGTCATTCAGGGGATCATAGACTGGTAAAGTAAGCTGCTTTACATTCCTTCAAGTCTTAGCCTGAAGGCAGCTCTCCATAGCTACCACAAATCTCCACCACAGAAGCCCACTGCAACTCAGTCACCGTAGCAGCCATACCGCGAGTGGAACGCCCCTGAACCCCCACAGGAGAATCCACACCCTTAAGATGGTAAGCCAGCAAGACCGTGGACGTAATCCAATGACTCAAAGTGGCCGTGGAAGGCTTAACCCCTTTCCAAGCCGGACCAAAGTTAACAAACAAAGAGTCCCCCACCCGGAAGGACTCCACAACATGGAGGTACCACAGCAAAACGATGCAAGCGAGAAACCTCAGCCGAGGAAGGAGCAGGACAGAACTCAGGTAAAATCACCTCCTGACTGAGGTGAAAAGCCGAATTGACCTTAGGGACAACGGACGGAACGGGACCCAGAACCACTCGATCCAAAAAGACTTTACAGAAGGGAAACTTGCAAGACAAGGCCCCCAACTCCCCCAAGCGCCTCGCAGAGGTGATAGCGACCAAAAAGCAAGTCTTAAAAGTCAAGAGACGCAACTCGAGACCGTCAAGGGGCTCAAAGGGAGGACCAGACAGGACATCTAACACCAGATACAAATCCCACAAAATCAATAAAGGTTGTCTTTAATCTATCATTAATAGGGGGCATTTGGACTGGTGCAAGGTGCAAGGTGCACACTTGGATAGTGGACACCATATGCCAGGCCAACTCCTCACATTGTTGTGCAGCTTGTGGGATTCTAGCTTGCTATTGTTTTACCAGACAATCTCAAGTGTTTGACTATCTGAACAACACTAAAGGTACCAGAGGTGCATATAATACAAGCTTAAAATACAATAAGTTCTACTGAACTTAGAATTGTGTGTCAAGGGCTTAGCACACTCTTTCTCCAACTCAAGAGAGTTTAGTAGGCCACACTAGAGTAGATAGGTGCATACACCACAGCACACTAGTAATGTCTTCAAGGCCAGGACCCAATTCCAGGGACCCAATGGGTCATTGCCAGATGTCAGTACTGTACTGGCATCCAAGTATGACACAATTCCATTCTTAGAATTGAGGGCATTGGGTACTATGATGAAATTGAAGACAGGCAAAAGTGCCAACACCCAATGCCTCAAGGAGGTACTACTGCTAGATGATCTTAGTAAGGCTTTAGAGCCTGAGGGGTTAGGCAGTGGGGGTGGAGCAGCAGAGGAGGAAGGGCCCAAAGGTGAAAACCACCAGGACCAAAACTCTGATGCTTACCAGGAAGGTGACAATGACCTTGGCCTGGACCATGCAGCTCCTACTGGAGATGAGGAAGGGCAAGGTGGCCCTATCTTTGTCCCCCCAGGAAGAGGTGGAGGTACAACTAGAAGGCCTAGATCTCCTTCTGTGAAGTCTGACCATTCTGGTGTATCTATAGGGACCTTTGTCTCTTCTCATTGGAGGGAATCCTCCCAGGAGAAGAGAGCAAGGCAGCTCAAGTTTGAGGAAGCCCAGCTGAGGATTAAATGATAGCAGGTAACCTTACTAAGGGAGTCCCTAGAGCTTGAAATATCTAGAAAAGAGATGGGGCTAGAGTCCCATGGTGGCAGCAACTTCCCTAGTGGTAGAGAAAGATCTCAATAGGACCATTTTATTCTAAAGATCCCCGGGCCCTAGATCCTCCTTTAGTCAAGATCTGATGAGGCTTTCAGAACCCCTTATTGATAGACCCAATCTCACTCTCCTGGGTGATTTTAACTTTCACTTAGAGGACCTTACTTCTGGCGATACTCGGTCTCTGATCGAAACTCTGCGTGCCTGTGGCCTGACCCAACATGTGGATAGTCCTACACATTTAGCAGGCCATATCCTAGATGGTGTTTTTTCCAATGATCCCAGGTTAATGATCGGTACACCTATTCATCTGGCCTGGTCACACCATTTGGCTGTCCCTATTGAGCTTAAAATCCATTACAATGCCCCTCCCTGTCCGACTTTCAAGAAATGGGAATTTAGACGAAACCTCAGGGACATTAATAACGAAGCACTTGCGCCGTTTATGAATAGTCCCAGCCCCCTCTCTAATAAGGCCACCAATTTAGCTGCAGCAGATCTCTTTAACACCATTACTGAGGCGGTAGATATATAGCCCCCGCCAAGCATCATTACTCTGCCAGTAAGAGTCCCTCTGCACCCTGGTTCTCTGACAAACTCAGACGACTGAGACAGGGTTGCAGAAGGCAGGAGAGGCTCTGGCGCGCCCATCCGGATTCTACTCAAAATAAACAATGACATAAACACCTTCTAAAGGAATATAAATTAGCCTTCATTGAAGAAAAAAAGATATATTTTCTTAATCTGACCACTTGATTGAACTCCTCCAGGGATCTCTTTAAGATCATTGATTCCCTCTCTGTTCCTCAGAGGGTGGATACCATTGTCGAGTCTCAGGAGCTATGTAGTAAAATGTCCTCCTTTTTTCACGCTAAAATTGCAGATATTTATAGCTCATTGGACCTCCTCAATCAGGAATTAGACCTTTCTCTTTCCCCTTCCTCGGCCACTGTAGTGTAGTGCATGAGCTTGCACAACCTAGATCTAGCCTTCTCTCTTTTCCTCTTCTCACCCTAGAAGAGACAAATCGTCTCCTTGATAATATCAAATCTGGCTCCCCATTGGACCCCTGTCCGCTGAAAATCTTGAAAACTTGCAGGGAAGTGATTCTGCCCCCCCTTCTAGATGTGCTTAACCTTGCCATTACTGAGGGGGGTTTCCCCTCCCCTGGAAACAGGCAGTGGTTAAGCCTCTCTTGAAGAAAACCTATTTGGATCCCGCGGTCCTGAAAAACCTTCGACCTATTTCCCTGCTTCCGGCCCCTGCCAAAATATTGGAGTTCCATCTTAATCACCATCTTACCACCTTTCTCGATGACTCGAACCTGTTGGACAGTTCCCAGCATGGCTTCCGGCGAGCCCACAGTACTGAATCCGCCCTTACTGTGGTGATCAACAACATTCGCTCGAAGGTCGACAGGGGCCAGATTACTCTTCTGGTCCTACTCGACCTGACGGCTGCCTTTGACACCTTGTCTCCCTCCGTCCTGGTTTCTAGGCTCAGGGAGATAGGTGTGGGTGGCCTCGCCCTCACTCTTCTAGCCTCCTTTCTCCATCAAAGGGAGCAGAGAGTGAAACTGGGAGATGTTCTGTCCCCTGCTATACCTGTGCAATGTGGGGTCCCCCAGGGATCTTCTTTAAGTCCCATCCTGTTTAATATTTATGTGGCCCCACTTGCCAGGGTAGTGAGATCTTTTGGGTTTGAGGTGTTGTCGTATGCCGATGACACACACATCATGGTCTCCTTAACGCAGTCAGTGAATGACGCTGCCCTCAACTTTAGATCTTGCATGGAGGCATTATCCCGCTGGATGGTCCAAAACTTCCTAAAACTTAATGGAGAAAAAACCAAGGTCTTGATCTTCAGGGGTGGCCAGGACATCTGATCCAAAGACTGGTGGCCGGACTCTCTTGGGTACTGCCCTCTCCCTTCCAACTCTGCCATGAACCTGGGGGTCCTGATTGATACCACTCTCTCCTTTGACCGTCAGGTCAGTAGGACTGTGTCCACCTGCTGTGGTATCATCAGGATCCTCAGAAAGATTGGTTCCTATATCTCTCCTGAGGTGAGGAAGCAGGCCACTGTGGCTCTGGTCTTGTCAAGACTCCACTATTGCAACGCACTGTATGCGGGTATGAACAAGAGTCTTGTTCACCGCCTACAGATGGTCCAGAATGCTGCAGCTAGGTTGGTCCTTAATCTTCCTGGGCTCTCCTCAGCCTCACTGGCAAGGAAAGACCTTCACTGGCTTCCCGTTCAGTCCAGGATCGTATTTAAGCTTCTTTGCTTGGCCCATGGGGCTATTTATGGTTCTGGACCAGAGGGCATCAGGTCTCTCTTGGTTCCTTACTTTCCTGGCAGAGCCCTTCGGTCCTCCACCAAAAATCTTCTACTAGTTCCTAGATTTGCCAAGACAAAATGGGGAGGCAGAGCTTTTTCCACCTTGGTTCCTAAGCTTTGAAATTCCCTCCCCCGGCCATGCTAGGACAACCATCCCTTGTACATTTCCGAAAGGATCTGAAAACTTTGCTTTTCCGAGAGGCCTACCTATAACCATGGACCCGGTGATCCGAGACCGATACTTTGATACCTGCCTTGTCATGCGCCTTGATGCCCTTAGGCTAAGTCGCGCGTTATAAATCCGCATTCATTTATTCATTCATTCAGGAATGTAAACAAGATTTTCCCTCCTACCAGAGTGGGGATGACATCCACAAATGAAATACTGCACTGGAAAGGGCCTGTAAAGTTTAAAGGGTCCCCCAGGAGCAGTGGGCAGCTATCGTGTGCTCTCCTTTGCAGACAAAGATAGAGACAAGCTCCTCACTGTTAGAGAAGAGGATGCTGATGATTATACAGTCCTGAAGAGTGCTTTGATTGAAGGGTTTGGCCTAACAACTGAACAATACAGGATAAAGTTCAGAGATACCCAAAAGGCTCAGACTCAGAACTGGGTTGACTTTGTTGATTGTGCTACTAAGGCTCTGGAAGGCTGGTTACTTGGCATTACGGTATGTGATTTCACAGGATTGTACAACTTAATTATGAGGGAGCAGATCCTTAATAATTGTCAAAATCAGCTGTTGCTTCAGCACCTTGTAGACTCTAATCTGACCCTTCCCCAAGAATTGGTAAGGAAGGCAGACAAATTGGTCAGAACGAGGGTGAAGCAGAAGGTTCAGAACCAAGGTGGTGACCAGAAGAAGCAAGATTCTAAAAACTCTGATAAGGGTGGGGGAGGGCTTTTTCAGAGGCAAGATGGCGGCCACTGCGGTGGTCGAGTGAGAGGTTGTGAGCTGCGTTTTTGCCGGGAACCCGCCTGTGTGTCACACCAGTCATACCTTGTGCCTGAGACGAATGGCGAGTGGCGATGCAGTTGTAATCCTGTGGCAGCAGCTGTAGCAACGAAATAGAACTGGAGCTGTGTCTATCTATCGGCTCAAACTGGCGCTTCGGTGCGGTGGTGGTGTATCGCCATTGTGTGCCGGCACCTCGCAGCTACTGCGGTCGTCAGTGTTTGGGGCGGAGCTCGTGGGGCGTGTATCACCGTGTTGGTTCCGGAGGCGGTGGCTCGGCTGATCAGCTGGGAGCAGTGCTGGGAGCAGTGCGGGTGTTTGCCTCAACTCGGAATAGGACACCCAAATGCCTCCGAAAGGGAGTGGAAAAGGGGCGAAGTCCAGAGGTGCCACTGCTGAGGCAGAGGTGGCAGGAGGAGGGGTGGGGGCAGCTTCGGTGCCCCTTACGGTGGGTAACATCATAAGCCAAGCCCGCTCCGAGCATCGTGGAGTGGAACTGGAGAGTGGGGCTGAAGGTGTGCAGCTGGGTCACGGTAACCAGAAACAAGCTTTGAAAGCGCGCACTGTCCCAGATGTAATCCTAGAGAGTTAGCAGATCCAGCAGACTCTCAGGCCATCAAGCAGGGGCTATCTGCACTCACACGCAACAATGTAACATCAGCAACAGCTGATCCAAAAGGAGTTGTTGGGGATTCCATAGCTGAACTTTGCAACGCTGTAAGTAAAGCAACAGTATCTTCAACTGTATCTTTTGATGACTCTGATAGTGTGAGTGTGCAAGAAAGAGTAGGTGGATCAGGTCCGGATACTAGCTCTGACATAGGGGTGCAAACTGCACCAAGTTTGATCCTGGGGCCTGGAGGAATGTATACAGCACTGTTAGGGCTTGATTTATTACTTCCCCAGAACTCTGGAAATTCTGCTATGGACTCAGCAATGGACTTGGGGAATAACGGGGAGTCCGCAGGCTCAGGGGGGCAGTTTTACTCTATGTCCGATGTCTCAGTTACCTCGGATAATGAGAATGACAATGACCTTGAAAAGCAGAGTAACATAGGCGACTGGGCAGATGATGGCAGCTCCTTACAAGGAGAAGAAGATGTATTGAGCTTAGAATCCACGATGAACCAAGAGTCTCAAGAAACAGTCTGTAAAGTATATGAACCTGGAAATCCACCCTCAAAGGATGAATTAAGCCTGGTTAGTCAGCCCTTATGGGAATATTCACTCAGTCCTGAACAAGGAAACGCCGGCTTATTCTGAGCCCGAGGGTGAGATCACTTTGAGGACAATCTAAAAAGTAATAATGGCTCATAGGGATGAAACCAAAGCCGAAGGGTTGCGGACCTAGGGGGCGGTGCGTAAGTTACAAAACACTGTGCGCCGTATTGCTAAATCTTGCACTGAGGTATCAACCAGGGTTCACGATGCAGAGGAGCGGATTTCTGCAGTAGAGGATCAACTTGTACAACAAAAGTCTTCAATTACTACATTACAAAAAATAAAGGAAGATATCAATTGGAAGTTGACAGACCTTGGAAATCGATCTCGTAGGAATAACCTCCGTGTCTTAGGTGTGCCTGAAGGCAGTGAGGGGCAAGATACTCGTCGATTCGTTATTGAACTGTTTGTTGAGGCCTTCCCGGACCTAAAGAACTGGAATTGGGATGTTGAAATCATGAGTGCACACAGATTTCCTTTTGTGCAGAAAGGGAAATCAGGGGCTGCTGCGGAAAAGCCAAGAGCAATTCTCATATGTTTAAACAACTACTTGCTTCGTTTAGCATTATATGATTTGGCTAGATCAGATAGGCGGCAAACAGGCAAGGGCTGTGACTTTTTCGTGCGCCCTGACGTTTGCCAGGTGACTGTGCAACAAAGGTGGTGGCTGCGCCAGTTGATCGCAGCATTTCAAGCTAAGGGGGAGCAAGCATTTCTTTTAAACCCTGCCAAGTTAACAGTGATTCATAAAGGAAAGACTTTGTATTTTTTTTTCAGAGAAATTAAGGCACAGGAGTTTTTGGAGACAATGTGAAATGTATGTGATTAATTAAGATGGAGTTCTTGGCTCCTATATTTTTTGTTTATTTTTGGATTATTGTAATTAACTGGTGTGCAAAATTAAGAGGGCTGGTGAAGGGGGGGTTTGGCAGGCCTCGGGCGGCTTTCAGGGGGTCGCATTTCACAATCACTTTCCAACACTGAGGACATGGTCCTTACGCCTCTAGTGGGGTGGGAGTTTCAGGAGGGTGGGGGGGCATTGGGGGGGTTAGGTTGGGGAGGGTTGTGGTGTAGGGTACAAAAAAATAATAATCCATGATCATGCAGGGAAGTGGAGTAGGATATTTAACGTTTTTTTGTGTACAATCTATAAGTCTATAGATGCAGGTGAATGTGATGGCGGATAGTGGAATATCCAATGGCATCCGGTGCTGTACTCTGAATGTCAGTGGTCTAAACAATTATAATAAAAGGCAACGTGCTGCAAGTTAATTGGCAATGCTGCAGAGTGATCTGATTTGTCTGCAGGAAACCCATATTGCATGGGCTAAAAGAAAGCTGCTTATGGAGCTTGGGTTCAAAGTTTTGGCATTTACACAGCAGTCTACTACCACAATCTTAGTTAAATCATATTCAGGGGACGGGCAGGGTTTAAGCTGACAAGCAAGGGAGATGGGCTATAGCTGAATGTATTATCGGTAAACAGAAGTATACTGTATGCTCTATATATGGGTCAAATTGTGATGAGGCTTTAATAATAGAGGGGCTTAATGTTGAGTTAGCTCAGTGGCCCACCCCATTAATAATCTGTGGTGACTTAAATATACATCTTGGGCCCATGGATTTACGTGATAATAGTTTTAGTTATAAGGGGAGAAACCTAAAGTTTTTAGGGCACTTCAGTCACTAGTGGCTGACCATGGCCTGGTAGATGATTGGGCCACATTGAGAGGCGAGGAACCAGGATATAGCTTTTATTCCTGTCCCCACCAAAAATTAGTAAGGTTGGATTCTTTTTTGGTATCGCGTTTAATGCTGGCCTGGGCCAGAATTCAGGTTTATCCACGTGTTACCTCTGATCATGGCCCTCTTGTGCTAAGTTTAACCACTTGTTAGAACGAGAACCAAACCACACACTTTCTCATTTGATAGGAAACTGTTGTTTGACACACAGTTTGTTATGAGATGAAGATTTGGATGAAGCATTTTTTTAAAATAAATCGGAATACTGCAGGAATTGGATGTGTATCGGACACCTTTAAAGCTGCTTTCAGGGGAAGGTTCTTAGTTGTGGCTTATACAAGCAAAAACAACTACGTACTGTATTAAAGGGATTATATGTGGCGCTAACGCTCGTAGAAGGGGAAGCTTATGATAGGTATACATGAGGGCTTGGATATCACTGATCTCTTGACTGAAGTGGCCTGCTGTAAGGCAAAAATGTACCTCTATTGGAGCACAGAAACTGCTAAGAAATATTTAACTAAAAAGCACTTGAACTATGAATATGGGGAGGCAAGTGGACGGTGTCTTGCTCAGAAATTAAGATCCAAAGAGGCGGCCCAGCGGATCAATGCAAGATGTTAGGGGTGATCTTATAGAAACAGAAGTATTTTATGATTTTTATGAGACCTTATATAGAAGGGAACTCTATGATGTACATGCTGGGGAGGCTCTTGCTCTGTGCTTTTGCGATAACAATCAGAGTAGGCAAGAGGCTGATCCCTTGGAGACCCCTATTACTCTGGAGGAGCTGGAGAGAGCCATCAATAGTCTGGCATTGGGAAAGGCTGCGGGGCCGGACAAGCTCCCACTTGAAATATATAAAATCTTTTTTGATAGCTTGAAACTGGATATGTTGGCCACATTCAGGAAGGCGCAGGCGGGCTCTCCGCCTCTGTCTTGGGATGAGGCGAGTATTATAGTTTTTTTTTAAAAAGACAAGTCTGCGGATAAGGGTGGGGAAAAGGGTAAAGACCAGAAGTCTTCTCGAGGTCCCCAAAAATCTGCATATGGTGGGGAATCCCAATCATCCAAAAAGAAAGGGCAAAAGAAACCATGGTGTAAAATCTGTAAACAGAACAGCCATTGGACTAGTGATTGTAATAGGCCCAAAGACTCAACTCCCGCCATCATCGCCCCTAGGGCAACTATTCCCCCTAGGTCAGCTCCAAGTGGTGGTAATCAGAATAAAGGTTAACCCTGGGTTCTGAGATGGACTCTGGCCTAGTCAGAGTTCCAACTCAGGCTGTACTGATCTGTGATAGAGGCATGGATATATCCTCCTTTGTGCGTCCCAGTAAACTGGGCAAATATAGACAGCAGCCTTTGATCAATGGAAAAGAGGATTTGGCATACAGGGACACAGGGGCAAATGTCACAATGGGGGCACACGACCTTGTGG
The DNA here is from genome assembly GCF_964261635.1 of Lissotriton helveticus. Classification (NCBI taxonomy): domain Eukaryota; kingdom Metazoa; phylum Chordata; class Amphibia; order Caudata; family Salamandridae; genus Lissotriton; species Lissotriton helveticus. The sequence goes on from NC_136067.1 coordinate 571,943,960, forward strand.
CCCCTGGGCAGATCATACTTGGTAAACTCTACCAAGTGACCGATACTAGCAATGTCAGGACCAACCATGCGCTGGCAGTTGTTAATTTCTCCTGGGCAGGGGTAACTGGCCCCAAGAAGGTTGTGGTAAGTGCAGACCTCCCTGTTGAATGCTTGCTTGGCAATGATTTGGAAATTTCAGCTTTGGCTGAAGTGGAGCTCAGGACCCATGAAGAAATGTTAGGAATCTCTGCACATGTGTTTGCTGTGACTAGGTCACAAGCCAAAATGTCTAACACTGAACAGGCCCTGGATTCTGGAGAATGGACCAGGTACCTTCCAAGAAAAGGAGCAGCAGGGTTAAGGCAGTGCCTTCCCCCGACTCAGAATACAGATCAGTCTCTTGAGGGAGATGATTGTAGTCCAGATGAGCTTGAGCCTGATCAGGTTGAGTTATTGGGGACAGGGGGCCCTTCCAGGGCAGATCTGAGCCAGGAGTAGCTGAGCTGCCCTTCTCTTGAACCCCTCAGGCAGCAGGCTGCAGCTGAGGCAGCTGGGAAAGCTAGTGGTACCCATAAAATATATTGGGATGATGGATTCCTGTACTCAGAGAGTAGAGACCCCAAGCCTGGTGCAGCCAGGAGTTTGGTTATACCTCTGAAGTTCAGGGGCTTCCTATTAACACTAGCACATGATATTCCCTTAGCAGGTCATTTGGGCCAAAACAAGACTTGGGGCAGGCTTCTCCCTCACTTTCATTAGCACCACATGTCTGAAGACACCAAAGAGATTTGACACTCCTGTGTCACCTGTCAAGCCAGTGGCAAGGCAGTTGGTACTACAAAGTCCCCCCTGATACCACTACCTGTGGTGGGGGTTCCCTTTGAGAGGGTTGGGATTTATATAGTTGGTCCCGTGGATCCTCAGACAGCATCCAGGCACAGATTTATCCTGGTGGTGGTGGACCATGCCACTAGGTACACAGAAGCCATTCCCATTAGGATACTACAGCACCTGTGGTGGCAAGGGCCCTCTTGGGAGTGTTCTCAAGACTGGGTTTCCCTAACGAGGTAGTTTCAGACAGAGGTGCAAACTTCATGTCTAGTTACTTGACTGCAATGTGGAAGGAGTATGAAATGAATTATAAATCCACCACACCCTGTCACCCACAATGCAATGGTTGATGTGGAAAGGGCCAACAAAAACTAAAAGGGCATGATAAAGGGTCTCCCAGTAAAGCTTAGGGGTAGATGGGACATCCTTCTTTGTTTGCATACAGGGAGGTTCCTCAGAAGGGTAATGCTTACAGCTCTTTTGAACTTCTGTTTGGGCATCCTGTAAGAGGACCACTGTGTCTGGTGAAGGAGGGATGGGAGTTCCCTCTCAAATCCCCTAAACAGGACATAGTTGACTATGTACTTGGTCTCCGCTCCAGTATGGCTGAGTATATGAAAAAGGCAACCAAAAACCTTGAGGCTAGCTAGGAATTGCAAAAGGCCTGGCATGACCAAAAGGCTGTGCTGACTGTTTACCAGCCAGGACAGAAAATATGAGTGTTGGTGCCTGTGGCCCGAGCAGCCCTCCAGGACAAGTGGAGTGACCCCCATACAATTGTTGAACAGAAGGGAGAGGTTACCTATTTGGTAGACCTTGGAACTCCCAGGAGCCCCCATAGGGTACTTCATGTCAACAGACTGAAACCTTGTGTTGCCAAGCTACTCCCCTCTATCTGTTATGGCAGTGAGGCGCTTCGCGGGAGAGACGCCAAGAACCTGGACACAATCCAGACAAAAGCCTACAGAACAATGTTTTCCCTTCCGCCCTACACATCGCTGGCCCAACTTAGGCTGGAATTTGGATTGCAAAAGCAAGCTCTTGCCAGACAGGGAGCGTATATCCACTGCTGCCACAAACTCTGCTCGGCTCGCGCCAACACTCTAAACTCGCTGCTATGGCAAGACATTCAAAACAGGGACATATCACAGGAAAGATCCTACCTGAAGGCAGCTCTGGCGGCTACTAACCTAACTGCGATCTGGGACATGCAACTCGGGCACAACCCATTCAAGAAATTAGTGTGGAAAACGGTCAAAACTCTATCCTTACTAGAGGACAAGGCCACATTCAGCAAAAGAAACCATGCCTGGATGGTATTAAACTCTTACAAAACACTGATACCACAACCTTACTTCAGCCAGGGTTATCCCAAAATAATGAAACTGAAGTTCTTGAAATACAGACTAGGGGTTCTGCCCAGCAGAGAGCATCTCCCACCATGGCTCAGGAGCAATGGCCTCGAGGTTTGTCCGTTTTGTAACATAGATAAGGGCGACATACTTCATTTGACCTGTCTTTGTGAAGCGCTACGGCCAGCCCGTCAACAGCTCTAAAGGCCCTGCTTAAGCAGCTAGGGACTCGCACGAGAAGGCAAGCGGTCCTTGCCTGCCTGAACCCTTCGAATACGAAACTGAATTGCAGATACGTCAAGTTCCTTGTAATGATCGAGCAAAAACTGTCAAAATAAAAATCTCTCGATCATTGACATAGACAATATGTAGGTGGCCTACGGGACTCACGGGAATACGCTGCTCCGCCATAAAGATAATTGCTCCTGGCTAATCTGACTGGGTTCCTTTGCACATGACTTTTAACGACGAGAATAATGTACAAATGTTTATGATATTTTATAGTTCTCTTTTAACTGTTTTCTACTATATTTTGCACTGGTTTTAATTAACTATGCACAATAAATGTACCTTACCTTACCTTACCTTGTGTTGACAGGGCAGACATGGGCTTGATCATGTCTACTGATGAGGGACAGGAGGAAGAGAGTGATCCACTCCCTGACCTGCTCACAGAACCCTGATGATCGGTCAGTTGATGGTGTAGCCTTGGCAGGCAGCCTCACTGCTCAGCAGCAAACTGATTGTAGACAGGTGCTCAATCAGTATAGGAACATGTTATCTCTGACTCCAAGTCAGACTACCTGGTGCACTCATGAAGTGGACCCTGGGGACAGTCTGCCTGTTAAAAATAAGATTTACAGGCAACCCGACTTTGTTAGGGACTGTATCAGGACTGAAGTCCAGAAGATGTTTAATTTGGGAGATATTGAACCCTCAGATAGCCCTTGGGCTAATCCAGTGGTCTTAGTACCTTACCCTCACACCCAGGGTGGTTAGAGAGAGATGAGGTTTTCTGTAGACCACAGGGGTCTCAATGCAGTCACTAGGACTGATTCCCATCCAATCCCAAGAGCAGATGAGCGTATAGATACTTTGGCCTCAGACAAGTTACAGAGCACATTTGATCTTACAGCTGGCTGCTGGCAGATCAGATTAGCTGATGATGCAAAGCCCAAGACAGCATGTTCTACCCCTAGTGAGCACTATCAATTTTTGGTAATGCCCTTTGGTTTGAAAAATGCACCTGCCACTTTTTAAAGGTTGGTGAAAGAAGTCCTAACAGGCCTGGACGACTATAGTGCAAAATATCTAGATGATATTGCTGTCTTTATCTCCACCTGGGAGGATCACCTGGTCCACCTGAGAAATGTTTTGGAGGCCCTGCAGAAAGCAGGCCTAACTATCAAGGCTACTAAGTACCAGATAGGCCAGAGTCACTACCTGGGCCACCTTGTAGTTGGATGCCAGGTTCAACCATTGCAGAGCAAAATCCAGACCATCATGGACTGGGTTGCTCCAACTACCCAGACTCAGGTCTGAGCTTTCTTGTGCCTGACTGGGTACTGCAGAAGATTTGTCAAGGGATATGGATCCATTGTGACACCCCTGAATGCCTAAGAAAGTTCAGTGGACAGTCAGCTGTTAAAAGGCATTTGATGACCCGAAGCAGGCCATGTGCACTGCACCAATTCTGCAAAGTCCTATCTACTCTCCAAGAATTCATTGTTCATACAGATGCATCTGAGTAGGGGGTAGGGGCTGTGCTGTCACAATTGAATGGTGAAGGTCTGGACCAGCCAGTAAGTAAATTCTTTATTGTTTGGCTAATCAAAACCATTACAATTTGTGGCATACTACAGCATTTAAAACAGAATTCTTAAATTATTAGCAAGGAAATAAATAGGAAGAGGAAGAGGAAAGGGGGTAAAAGAAAAATTTGAGTTACAAAAAAGATTTGCGATGCAAGGAATCCGACCAGTCGTAGCAGGATTTGCTGCGATACAGGTTTATCTATCAGCAATGATCTTAAGTCTCAATGGGAGTCCAGGAAGCGGCAGCGTGCCTTGTTTTCTCCGTGAAGCTGTCCAGGAATTTTACTAATCTACAGATCAGTTGGGCGTCCGCCGAGCATAAAACCTGGACTATCGCGGACCGGCAGGTACGGACTCCTAGCTCGTTGAATTTGTCCTTGAGCCAGTGGCGCCGTCCGTGGTACATGGCTGGGCAGATACAGACTATGTGTATAAAGTTTTGGTTGCCTGCACCGCAGAGATTGCATTCCGTTATTACTTGTGGTCTCCATCTGGGTTGGTCTAGTCGTGTGGGTAAAATGCCCATCCTTAGATGGAGGAATTTCCGTTTAAGGTTCAACGAGAATGCCATGTCTAGATAAGAGGCTGGCGCTGGCCTTGTGTACGATCTAATAGTCATCCAGGCGTGAGACCGGGTACTAAAAGTTATTTTGTCGATGAGGAGCGAGTGCTTCTTGGCAGTCCTTTTGACTACCTGGTTGAACGAAGGGGCTGGGAGTTTTGTTTCCCACAGTAATCCGAGCTCAGTTTCCTCTAGTGAGAGCTTTAGGTATTTTGAATGCTCAGATTTCGGACTTGTCAGGATCGCTCCCCAAAGTGCACCATTCATTTTGTTCTCCTTGTTCCTCCAGACATAGTACCAGAATTTAATGGCCTCATATTTTTTTAGTAAGACTTGAGATTGTAGTCCCAATTCAGTCTGACTTGTGCTGGGGAAGAATAATTCGGTAAGAAGAAGACCCGCTTGTAGACTTTAGTTTGTATTTTCTCCAGGAGGGTGGCGCTTTTCCCATGGTGCAGAATGCTCCCATACGCTATTGTAGGCAGTAATTTGGCTTTCATGGCAATTGGCAGGGGGGAGACAAGAGGGCCCTTTAGTTCAGCTGCCAAGTTGCTGAAGGCATGCAATAATGCTGCCCCCTTTCTTTCCGTGGCTTTGAAATGTACCAGGAAATGTAAATGCCTGTCTAGGTGTACCCCCAGATATTTATAGTCGTTGATGGATTCCAGCTGGTTGTTGTTTATTCGAAAAGTTGGCGAATTTTTGCGTCGTTGTGATATGAGCATTGTCTTTGTTTTCTTAATGTTTATGGTTAACAGGTTCCTTTTTGTATAGGCGGACAAGTCGACTAACAGACGTTGCAGGCCGATTCTTGTCTGGCTCAAGAGTACCACATCGTCCGCGTACGATAAGTGCGTAAGGTGAAGAGTGCCTAACTTAGGAGGATGTGCGTTAACCTTTTCTAGGCTTTCTGCCAGATCGCTCATAAATAAGTTAAATAGGTATGGGGCCAGGACGCATCCTTGCTTTAGTCCGTCAACAGTGTAGATCTTCCTGGTCAGACGTCGCCTATTGTCAACTTTTACCTGCATCCAGGTTTCAGTGTAGAGGTTAATGATGGGCGAGAGAATTGAGTCCGGTAGGCCCTGGTGTTTTAATTTAACCCAACGCATTTGCCTGTTGACACGGTCAAATGCCGCTTTAAAGTCTATAAAACAGGTATGAAGATCGTAGGAGTTCTGTAGACTTTTCTCAGCAATAAGGCTTAGGGCCATGGCATTCATCGTTGTACCCATGCCGCGCCGGAAGCTGGTTTGGTTCAATGGTATTTTACTATTTGTTTCCGACCATTCAGCCAGGTCCGCTAGTATCAGTGACGCATAGTATTTTGATTCTGCGTCGAGGAGAGCAATCAGGCGATAGTTATTTGGGTCCTTGCACTCACCGCCTTTATAGATTGGGGATATAATGGCTCCCCTCCGGCTCTCAGGGATGCTACCTGTATTAGTTACTGTTCAAAACAGTTAGCTGAATTTACTAGCCCAATACTGCGGGTCAGTCTTGTAGATGGCTTGTGGAACGCCGTTAGGGCCTGGGGCGCTATCTTGCCTGCTTTTCCCAATTATTTTTAAAATACTTTGTTCGCCATCATGCCTGGGCCATGAAGCCATTAGACCACTTCCCATTGCACTGGTCCTTAAGAGAACTGAGGCAGTGACTTCCCGCACTGTGTCATCTGTTGCTTCTAAGGGGCAAGAAGGTAGCTGCACTCTTGTTGTTGATTGAAAATGTGTCAGTTAAATCTTGGGACCATTGGGATTCGGTTATGCAGGCCATGCCTATTGGTTGGGCTGTCCGGTTTACAGAGTTAACTTGCAGCCAGAAGGCCCGCGAGTCGGCTCTCTTGATGTTGTGCATTAATTTGGACCAGAATCATTTTGAAGGATTTGTTTTTCGGTCCATATTAATTTCTTATATTGGGTCCTGACCTTGCGTACGGCTGACCAAACACTAGCATTTTTGGTGTGTCCGCGTGCCTGACGTATAAGTTTTTTCAGTTGTCTCTTTAAAGGTAGTGCTGATCTATTAAATGGGTTCATAAGTTTAGCAGAGGATCTTGTTATGTTGCTTGAGTCGGTCCTAGGCAGCTGCATCAAGTAATTATTCTAAATGACCGGGCTCAGGGCATTCTCAGTCAGAAGGTCTTCTAATAGTTTTTTGGCGTCATTAGCTATTTGTGGAAGGGATTCACTTGTCCACTTGAGCCGCTTCAAATTGGTCGTCGTAAGGTTGCCTGGTAACATGGGAGCTTGTTCGAGTTCGGGTATTTCCGTCGCCAACTCAAGATGTTGTTTAGAGTGATCGCTGTCCAGGGAACAGATGATGTGAAAGTTTTGTATTTGAATGAGCAGGGGTAGACTAACAAATGTGTAGTCCAGTACCGAACAGGATTTGTGGCCGATGTAGGTCATTGAAGGGGGGGTATCTTGATTGGTTCTTCCATTTAATGCTCGGAGTCCAAGGTTTTCGAGGTCCCACATGAGTTGTTTACCCTCCTTGTCCTTCTTCACTACCTGGGGAATAGCCTGCGGCAAGACGATCCAGATTTCATTTGCAGCATTAATGCAGACTTCGTCCTCCGGTACCTGTAAAAGGTTTGCGTTAAAGTCGCCCGTGAGGATTATCTCCCAGTCTGGATGTTCTAAACGCATGTTGGTGATTACCAAGGTAGTACGTTGGAATAGTGTTTTTTTGGAAGATTTTTTTGGGTTTGCGTATATGTTCATTAAAATTAGGGTTCTGGTTATGGCCGTTGTTATGCTCTCTAATTTTAAGATTTGCATATCCGCAGTTGAGTCTGGGGATTGTGTTGCTCTGACATTTAAAGATGTTGATATGTAGACAGAGAGGCCCCCATGGGCTCGCCCAAAGCGCTGGAGGCGGGTCGCGCTTACGTGATAGTGCAGGCGGCCAGGTATATCAATTGGGTCGGGTTGCCACATTTCCTGTAAGGATATAATTGCATAGGAATCCCAATTGGCGGTTTTGCCGTTTTTGTTCATGACATCTTTAGCACCCGCAATGTTCCAAGAAAGAATGTTTATGACGTGACTTGGAGTGTTGGTTGACTTGCTGGGCATTCAATTTGGGAGTAGCAATTGCAACTGAGGGTGATCGTTGTCTGCTGCTCCAGCTCCCCTTGCTCCTTGTAGGACCGAGTGCGTTGGTCGACTCCTTGGTGGCAAATTTACGCTCTTGGTCTGTCTTCTTAGGAGAGGAGATGGATACGCTGCCTTGACCATTTCTTTCAAGAGGTTTCCCCATTCGTTAAATTTGGCCATTTCCGATAGGATGTGGGTTACCATTCCAACCTCCCTCCATGTCGTGACTGTGCATTCTTTTTTTGGATCATCATCCGATTTTATAAACTCAACCGACAGGAGGTCTGCTGAAGTGGGGTAGCCAAGGCTGGGGATAGCTGATGTTAAGCGGAGTATGTTCCCACAGTTTAAGTGGTCTTGCGGACCTTGCTGTTCAAATTCAGGGACAAAGAGAAGTTTCCCTACGTTGGGAGCATCCTCCTTTGCCATTAGTGAATGGTCACCAATTTTGACGATTTGGCGATGGTCCATTTGGTTCCGAGGCCCGGAGACTTTCATGTTGTTCGAATTGCGGTTTCCGTGGGATGATTGAGCGCTGTGCAGGGGACATTTGTGTGGTACAATAGATAGATTCTCTTCTCGTGCTTTACTTGTTATTTGCCTCATTGCTAGCGGGCCCTCTTTTGCGTTGAACAAATTCTCCGGGCGGCGACTGCCCCCTGCTTTCCTACTGGTTTCCGGGTTAGTGCCCTTATAGTCAGTTGGGAAGGTTATTCTAATGAGGTCAATGTTTTCCCTATTCGCGATTGTTGCCAAGCGTGGCCACACTAGGGGTGGTGATTAAGGATGGGGTACTGTGTCGTTAGTGACTGTCATTTCCACAACCTGGCTGTTAGGTCCTTCTTTTCCATGGTTTTCGTTTATTGGTTCTTTCCCAATTGTTGTGGACTGCTTATTCCAATTCTGTGTGCTTAATATCTGTTTATAGGAGAGATCGGATTTTCCCAGTGTGAATTGGCTAATTACTAGCGGCTTGTTTGAATAGTCATCGTGGGGTCTTCTTGATCGGTGGAAACGTTTGGTCCCGTTCGGTCGCGGAGCTCTGAGCCCGCAGGATTCCCTTTGCTCAAGGCTTTTGTAGGGGTGGCTTCCGCTAGGTGGTTTATTTGGCGAGATTTTGCGCCGTTGTTTATTGGATAAATCCATTCTCACTGTCTGAGCCTCCGTTTTTGCCGGCGTCATCGGATCCTTGGTTTTTCTGTCTTTGGATGTCGTCATCTCAGTCGGGTCGATCGTTGTGGCGCTCTTGTTTTTAACTTTGGCTTGCGCGAAAATAGGGAAGAATGATGACGTCTGTTTGTGCTCAAGGTCACTACTTAGACGTTGATTTCTGTTTTTTCTAGCCCTTTTTTTCTGACGTTTGGTTAGTTTTATTCCATTCTCTGCTTCTGGTGGTTGAAACTTGGTAACAAGTTTAGCGCTGCTCTGTTGATTAATCAAGGCAGTGTCAGATTTTGAAGCAATACTCAGATTGGTTAATTTATCGTCACCTTCTGCCGGATGTTGGTGGAGGACGGCTATGTTAGCTGCCTCTAAGATGTTAGGTTTGCGGGCATTGCTTATTTGGATCGCTTTGTCGTCGAAGGAAATCAAATCATTGTTCAATTGAATGCTAATGGCAGTTGGATAGGTCTGCTTACATTCCTGCAGAATGTCTTTCAAGATGAGTGGCAAGTCCTGGAGTTTTTCCAGTATTGGATGGCAAGTGCAGGAGTATGCTGGCAGACTTAAGCCAATTTGTTCCGTTAAGATGTTAAAGGAGCCATCCATTTCGTCAAGTTTTTTATTTATGCCGGCTATATGCTCGGCTATTGATCCCATTAAATATATTTGTACGTCAAGCATGTCCGACTGCATGTTTAGGTTTTTTATCGATGTTATTAGTATGCATCCCAGTGCCTTGTGTAACGTGATTATTGATTCTAAGTTGATTTTGGTGTCCGGCTCAACGTCTGGTTACGTGCTGTGTTCATTGTTATTATTAAGAACGATTGCCGGTATCGGTGATTGCAATGTAATCTGGTCGCTGGGTAATATTCTATGTGACTGTTCTTGAAATGATTTTTGTTTGGTATTGGAATTTCTTTCAACAGATACTATATCAGGTGTCAGGGAGCTTGAGATCTCTAATATGGTCACTTCCTCTGAATTGCCCTTATCCTTAACACAAATACTTGAATAAGTGGGTGGTTCGTATCCTTGTGCAGGTTTCTTTGCGATGGGGATCTTCGCCGTGCTGTTGGTCAGTGGACCTATGATTGGCGAAATGGGCAGAATATCTGGTTGTGAGTCATGAATTGTTATGACTAGGTCCTCCAGCGCTGCAAGCAATAATTTGTCGCTTGTATTAGGTTGATCCATAATACTTTGGGTTGTGTTAGTAGATGGGCGATCCCTGTGTCTTATAGGCTTATCTTTGGTAATTGTTGTAACAGTTTCCGGTTTCCGTGCCAGGTATGAGTCTTTTGGTTTCGCTATTTTCAGATCTAGGCTTTTATTTGAACGTAAAACCGGTCTTGGAGTTGAGTGATTATTTAGGTAAGCTTTGTCCGATGAGTCACGTTGGTTGCTGTTAATGGGACTGTCCCTTTTACTGCCTAGTCGCTGGTTACTAGGTGCGACTGAGTTCAGCTCGCTAGTGTTTAGCAGTACGTTGCTTATTAAGCCTTCAGACATGTCTGGGACAGTACTTAGGGCTCGTTGGTAGATATTCCTCTGCGTCTGCTCGTGCTAGGGGTTTTTGCGTATTGCTGTCCCTATGGACTTGGGCTTGACATTGCATGGTGCGATTCGTTGGGTTATGAACTTCTGTTACGCGGTTGTGATTCATCTCAATCCGTTTGATGTTGTGGATATGGGTGATTGGGCTGATTGAGCTCCTGATAAATCCTTTGTCTCCGTCCTTATGCTGCAGATGTTCGGAGTCATCGGCTTCTGTAAGCCGGTTAGGCTCGCCGGCGTTGAGTAAATTACTGACATCGGGTCCTTCATAAAAGTAAACTTCCCCAAGTGCTTCGCTGTTCCAAAGATCGAATAGATGGGAGGTATCAGACTAGGGGGTTGGTCGGTTGGCTGGATCTGGGCGGGTGAGTTGGTCTTGGCCTTGGTCTTCTTCCTAGTATTTTTGGGTGGATTTACTCTCGGCCTCCCGCATCTCATTTTACCCCACACGTGGTCCCAGGTAGTTAGCTTTGTTGTTCTTGTAGGTTAGGGCAGTTTTTCGTGTTTTCGTGCTCTCTCCCCGCTGGAGGTGGTGGTGACTGTGGTAGCAGGAGCGCAGTGCGGGTTGCATGCAGGAGTGTTGTTGTCACAGCACTTCCTAATGAGTCTAGCGCTCACACTACCTGCAGCCTGCAGTCGCAGCGACTGATAGATCAGTAGTTGGAGTATATGCAGGGGAGTATGTAGGAGTGTTGTTGTCACAGCGCTATCCCTTCACGTCCGTGGATGTTCAGCGCTCACACTTCCTACGGCCGCTGGCCACTGGCTGCTCACTCTCTGGGTCAGGGATAGATAAGATGGATGGATTGCCTGTGATGGTTCGATAGTTAACTAAGTAGGTAGATAATCGCAGGAGTCACGTAGGAGGGTGATGTTAATTTTGTGGGTCCTGCGGTTATAAGCCGCTGTTGGTGCTCAGCTGGACAGTTGATGGGCCGCCTATCCGCTTGTCCACTTGGCAGCAATTGGGGCGCAAACTCGCCGTAGTGCGCTGCCCCCAGGGCCTCACCCTCACCCCTAAAAGGCTGGCCACTGCCTGTCCACTGTACAGGGTGCTGCTGGATTGTACTGCCACACCCCCCAACTGGGCAGTCGGCAGACTTGGGGGTGGACTTAGGGGCCAGGAGGCCAGGTCCGCACTTACTCCACACCCTTAACTGCACCCGCGCTCTTGTCAAATCCGAGCCCTGAGCCCGGGCCCGGCAAACAGGTGATGCAGGCAGGCGGGCAATCAGGCAGGCAGGGAGAGGCATCCAACAGCCGGAGGGGCGGTAGGAAGGGGTGGCTGAGTTTTCCCTTCTCCCGTAGGTTTCCCTTCACCGATGATCCCCTACCTGTCGGGGTCACAGGTGCCGTAAGCGGTCCAGTCGATCCTTGTTGGTCTGCCGGTGCGGCGAAATTTGCGGTGAAATTTGTGGTTTGCGGTTTTGCGGTTGGCGTCCTCTGATCGTTGGGCGCTCCGCTAACACCGCTGAGCTCACTGCTCGCCGCTCTCTGCTGGCTGCTCTCTGGCTGCTCTCAGCTGGCCTCTACAGGACAGAATCCTGAACAAAATGATTCCACTGCAACACACCCACAGTTGTGTAAGCAGGTTTGGAAGTAACTAGGAAGGGCTGCCAGTAGCTTTTATTAGCAGAAGGCTGACCCCCTAGAGAGAAACATTGGTCAGCATTGAGAGGTAGACCTTTGCTGTGGTTTGGGCTCTGAAGAAGCTGATACCATACTTGTTTGGCACTCACTTCACTGTACAGACTGACCATAAGCCACTCTTATGGCTAAAACAGATGAAGGGTGAAAACTTTTGAGGTGGTCCATTTCCCTACTGGGAATAGACTATACAGTGGAACATAGACCTGGGAGTAACAATGCCAATGCAGATGGACTCTCCATATTTTTCCACTTAGAACATGAAGAATCAACTGGTTAAGGTTAGTTTAATGTTCCTGCATTGGGGGGGGGGTTGTGTAGGAGAATAGGATCTGCTAACTATGGGTACCCCCACTTTTTGCTGGTATTTCACTGTATCACCTTTAGATCCTTCCACTCCATGAGCCCTCGATATCTTCAATCCAGATACAAACGATATACTCCTTCACGTAGTTTAAGATCATCAAACGCCAATCTGTTGAAAATGCCAGCTTTTAGATTGAATCTGAAGGAAGGAAAATCACTCATAGTGATAGGCTCAAAGGCCTGGAATAAACTCCCTGTTCATCTGCACCAGATTACAGCTGAATCCCATTTTAGGAAGGCCTTAAAAACCTTTTTACGGCCTCTGTCACCCTGTGCAAATCTCTGACCTGATTCCCTGTCTGCCTTTATTGTTTGCAGTTAACTGGTAAATTTACCATTCCAGGTTCCGCACAGAGCCAAGATGCTCCTTGAAGTGAAAGTTGCGCTACATAAATGCCACATTCACAGAAGGCATTTAGGAATCCTAAAGTTAGGAGTCCTAACTTTACTACTACTAAATTGAGAAAAATCCTAATTTTAAGACTTTCGGTATTCACAGAAGGCATTTAGGAGTCCTAAAGTTAGCAGTCCTAACTTTACTACTCCTAAACTGAGAGAAATCTTAACTTTAGGACTTTCGGTATTCACAGATGGCATTTAGGAGTCCAAAAGTTAGGAGTCCTAACTTTACTACTACTAAATTGAGAAAATCCTAATTTTAAGACTTTCGGCATTCACAGAAGGCATTTAGGAGTCCTAAAGTTAGGAGTCCTAACTTTACGACTACTAAATTGAGAAAAATCCTAACTTCAAGACTTTCGGTATTCACAGAAGGCATTTAAGAATCCTAAAGCTAGGACTCCTAACTTCTGTGAATACCGAAATGAGTAAGTGCCTTCTGTGAATACCAAAATGAGTAAGTGCCTTCTGTGAATACCAAAATGGTAGTAAGTTTAGGATTTTGTCTTAAGTTAGTTCTGTGAATCGGGCCCAATGAGACTAGTGGGATGTGTTTAGAATAAATACATATATTTTATATATAAACCTGGTGTGGTTCTCCTTTCATTTGGTCATTCACAGGATTATATACTGGTAAAACAAGCAGCTTTACATTCCTTCAAGACTTAGCCTGAAGGCTGCTCTCCATAGGTACCACTAAGATAGCTTTCAATAAAGGTTGTCTTTAACCTATCATCAATAAGGGTCGTTTGGACTGGTGCAAGGTCCCCAGTGGGATAGTGGACAGCATATGCAAGGCCAACTCCTCACAATGACCACTCACCCTATCCTGACTTCTGATCTCAGACAACTCCAGGTGACTTCTACCAGCTTCCGTTTGTCATGATGTGGCCCACTTATCTGACTGTCATCACAAGCCCTGTAGGGAGCCACATCTCCTTCTCCCGCCATCAGCTATGCCTTCCGGTAAGTTCACCCGACAGCTGCTCTTCATGGAGGTGGTCTCACAGTCACATCCCTCGACTGCTCCGCTTGCTTTGACTGTCCTAGCTCAGACTGCTGCCCTTTTGGTTCCCACAAAGGAGCACATCCTACAGCAGATCCCCATGATGAGTTCCTGCCTTGAGGACATGGATACCAAAATATCACTGCGAAATCAAGGTCTATCCGGACTGTCATAGTTGTCTTTAGTGATAGAGTAGAGGGTGTGAGCGTCTGTGAAATTACCGACCTTGAGGACCAGAGCCACATGGGCAACCTCTTTTTTTTCAGCATTCTGGAATGAGTAGAGGGGTCCAACATTTGTGGTTTTCTGAGGAACCTCCTACCTACTGTACAGGCTATATACTCTAACCCGCCTGGAGATAGAGTGACCATCAACTTGGTCCACAAAGCTCAATGGCAATGGGGCAGGCACTCATCACCTGTTTCCTTCACCATGAGCAGTTTCGGCAGCTCCTTTCCGTGGCCCAGACCCATGGCCCTTATGGCTTTTAGGGTCAGGAGATATGTACTGTGGTGAACTTCTCCTGGGAAACCAATGTCAAAAGGATGGCCTCCCTCTCCCTCCAACCCCCACTGGCATTAAGTTTGGCCTCTTCAAATCCACATGTATGTGGATCATGAAAAATGGCAGGTCCAAGGACTTACTTGACCCTCATGAATTGCTGCCCTTTCTGGAGGGTCTTCAGGCATTAGACAAGGCCCCTGTGAGCTCCTCTGTAGTGCCCAGCTCTGAGGACACCCCTCCCCAGGAGTGCGAGCAGCAAAGCCCCCGAGGGAATAGTGGCAAAGACAAGTTGCAGGACCACCCTCGCAGGGTCTAGAGTTTCACAGACAATGCCATCTAGGCGGTGGTGGAGCTTACACAGGACCGAGGTCAGACAAATCCCGCTCCCAGCTGAAACCCAGCCCTCCTAAGGACTAAGGAGACACTACTCCCATTGCACTTCAGTTGCTGCTGATGACATGAACTGCCAGCTATCCACCTGTGGCCTTAACATCCTCTGGATGAATGGATGATAATTGACGTTCTATCTTGAGCCCATTGGGCTATTGCTATTGTTATGCTATTCCATTGTTTATTGGCTATGTTTCTGTCTTATGTGCTCTGTTGCCAATTGTTTGTGCGTGGTGTGGCCTGTTCTCAGCTTTGTCAGGATCCCTCCCTTGGTTGCATCTCGCCTGCAGCATTCCCATCTCTCTGCCCATTCCTGGGTCCGCTCTGCCTAACCTCTGACCGTGCACTGCCGATGCTTTGTCAATCCTGGGCCTGGCATCCCAGGGCTTGTGGCACTGTTGCTGTCACATCTTGCTATATCCCCCAGACAGTCCTAGTGCGGCCCTATTTCCCCCTCCTCTCTTTTCCCATACAACCCTGTGGGCCTGGCTGCATCCCCTCTTGGCCCGTCCGGGGGTGTTACAATTGTTATGATCTTTGCTGCAATTGCCAACCTTGGTGCCCTTTGGGGATCTGGGTCATCTTTTCAGTACACACTACCGCATTGCCTGTTTCTTCCCTACCCTAGCCCTGTTGACTTCTCTTCAGCCCCCTTTCTCTCCCTGCCACCGTGGCTTATAGTTTGTCCTGGTTGCTTTATCTCCTACCCTTCACCTAGGGACTCTGGGGGCTGAGTGAGTTCCCGGGTTTGGTCCTGTGGCACAAGGTTTTCAGACTTCCCCAATGTACCCGTCCTGAGCTCCTGATAAGTTTAACCCTGCCTGCTCCATCACCCTGCCCCATTCCAGTCCTCCACTTCTTGCTTCCAACCTTGCGCTTTCCCTACCCACTCTCTCCAACGTCCCTCGCCTCCACTGCCCTCCCGACTCCTCCCATTCCCCCACCAGAGTGCTCTTCTTTTTTCCACTCCTGTTTTCTCTCCCTGCTCTCTTTCCCACCTGGTCCCTCTTACCCCACTGCCCTCCCTCCTCTGTTCCTCCTCTTCAGTGCCCCTGCTCCTCAATGGCCCCCCACGCTCCCAGACCCCCCCGACCACTGACGGCCATCTCCTGGAATGTGAACATCCTCACCCACTTCATTAAACACACGAATGTGTTGGTGTGCCTCCAATATAAACATGTCAATATGACCCTCCTTCAGGAGACCCACCAATCTGTGGTGGAAACAGAGAACCTACGCTATGACTAGTTGGGTAGGGCGATACACAGTCTCTGTCCTCTTTTCCTGGTGGATGGATCAAGGCAGCCCTGGAAATGCAGCGTGGCAATCCTCTTGTGTAAATCTCTGCCCTTTACAGTCCTTGTGGTGTGGTATATCCCAATGGCCGTTACACATTCATCAAGCTTTGTTTCGGGGAACAATGCTTTGTGTGTCGTCGATATAAGAGCCAACTTGGCCCAAATTACACTTTTTCCTCCAATTTACACCTTCTGATGTAAATTTCTGCCACCTACAGGCTCATTGGGGAGTGTGGAACTTGGCCTGTGATGCAGTCTTAGACTGTACCTACCTGCTAGATGTGGGTAGCATTGCGGAATGGGTTATACTAGATGATGTGGTTGCAAAACACGGTCTTGTGGACATCTGGCATCTCTCCCACCCACAAACTGGGTTGTTTGCTAGACTGTTGCAGGTGCATGGCAATCAGTCCTATCTGAATTATTTTTTCATCTCTTGACTGGTGGGTCCCTCATGCAAGATGTGTGGATTTTTGTGGGCACCCTCCTTGATCACTTCATGGTTCTCCTATGCTTGATCTTTGGGCTGTCCTCCCTGGGCTGTGAACCATGGTGCCTCAATACTTTGTGCTCCTGTTCTCCCCTGGGTGAATCGAAACTTCGGTCACCCATCTCCTCCTATATTGAGCTTAACAAGGGTTCTATCTCCTCCTAGTACACCCTGTGAGTAGGCGCAAAGGTGATAATTTGGGGTCAGCTAGTGAGAGACGCTGCCCTCTTAAACAGACAGCGGGTGGAGGGGCATAGATAGAACTCTAGAGGAAATCATTGCATGCCTCATCTGCCTCTATATGGTGGGCCCCTTAGACTCCTCTCCAGCCTCACCTGGCAAAGGCCTGCATGGACCTCAATACACTCTAACATTGGTGTGCCCCATTTTTTAACACTCTGTGAAGCTGTGTGTCGTTCAGCTCCCACTCGTGCAACACATTCTTCGTGCGACTTAAGACATCTGCTCTTGTATTGAGAATGCCCTGAATATGCTGTACCTGGATAGAGATGTTGTGCCTTATGAGCCATTTCCAAATCCTTTGCGCTAGTATGGAAAGCTGTTTGGACCGTGTTCCCCCTTGTTTGAGGAGATAAAACATTGTCGTGGTGCTGTCTGTCTGCACAAGCACCGACGATCCCTGAATTCTGGGGAGAAAAGCTTGAAGCCCCAGAAACACCGCTTTGAGCTCCAACATATTAATGTGAAGTTGCGCTTCCCATTCCGACCAGAGCCCCTGGATTTCCAGCTAATGAAGATGCGCAGCCCATCCTTGCAACGAAGCGTCTGACATCATCACATGTTCGTGGCTCTGGAGTTCGAAAGACAGACCCTGGTTCAAGTTCTCACGAATCTTCCACCATGACATGGCCACCTTAATTCGATGAGCTATGATGATCCGATCATCGAATGTTCCTTTTGATTGAACCCACTGCTCGTCTAGCTGTTCCTGTAACGGTCTCATCCGAAGACGGCAGTTTGGAACCAGTGGGATGCAAGATGACATCATTCCCAACAAGGATTTGTATATCCTCACAGAAATGAACCTTTTTGCTTGCAGAGAGGTTGCTAGGCCTATAATTTTCCTGATCCTTTCCTCCGAAGGATATGCTTTCGCTTCCTGTGTGCATATCCATGCTCCTAGGAATTGAATGCCTTGTGCTGGGACCAGAAATGACTTCTCTAAGTTGGTCCTCAGTCCTAACCGCTGAAACAGTCTGATGCAGCAATGTAGGGATGTCTCGGCCTTCTTGAAGGATGGACCTGTTTCAAGCCAATCGTCGAGATATGGGTAAATGCAGTGACCCTTCAACCTTAAGTGGGCCGCCACCGGGGCCATGCATTTCGTAAAAACCCTCCGGCCGATTTGAGGCCGAATGGCAACACTTTGAATTGAAAATGGCGACTCTCCACAACAAATCTCAGATACTTTCTGTGCTTTCGATGGATTGGTATATGGAAGTATGCATCCATGAGATCCAACGAAGCCATGAAGTCCTTTTTCTTCAGCATAAGAAGGATCTCTTGCAGCGAGAGCATCCGAAAGGGAATTTTCTTTATATATTGATTTAGATCCCTCAAATCCAGTACCTGTCTCCATTTTGTTGTTTGCTTCTTTTTGATGAGGAAGAAATGTGAATAAAAGCCTTTCCCTCTGTGATTCCGCGGTACTTCCTCTATAGCCCCCTTTTGTAGTAATGAAAGGACCTCCTTTTGCAACTCTTGTGCATGTTGATGGTGCTTGAACACCGGGGGGTGATCTGGTGGTATTTGCACAAACTCTAGGGTATGGCCCTTGGTTATCACGTCCAAAACCCACCTGTCCGATGTTATGGACAGCCAATTTCTGAAGAATAGAGACAGATAGTGGTCGTTTTCGGGAACTTGCTGAGTGGAGAGCGCCATCATGGAATCATTGTCGTCTATTAGACTGCTGATTCTTTCCTCTGTGGGAAGATTTGCCTCTGGATTGCTGCTGAAAGGAAGAGTTTGAAGATCTATATTGTTGATCCGCATTGTATTGCCTATAACTCTGCTGGTTGTAGGGTTGATATCTGTTGGATTTATAACTGGACCGCTGATTGAACTGGCCTCTCGTACCTCTCCTGCGAAAGGATTGAAACCTTCCTTGTTGTAGGGATCCCAGTGCTCTGGCTGTATCTGTATCCGACTTAATGCCCCGTAGGGCCTCATCCACATGTTTGCCAAATAGATTTTCGCCATCGAAGGCCATGTCGACAATCTTCGCCTGCACTTCCGGATGGAACGAGGTCGCCTTCAACCAACCCTGTCTCCGGAGGGAAACTGCTCCTGCCATCTGTCTAAAAGCCATGGATGAGACATCCATTGCCACATCAATAGATTCCGAAGCTGATTTCACTCCATCACAAAGGATAGCAGCTGCTTCGTCTTTCTTGTCTTCCGGGAGTGCAGCTAAAATGGGCGCCAAATCCGACCACATTTGTCTGTTAAAGCGGATGAGTAAAGCCATAGCCTTGGCTGCTTTAATAGTAGAGGCTGCCATCACTGCAAACCTCTTTCCAGCTCCGTCCATTCCCCTTCCCTCCTTGTCTGGCGGTACCATAGAAGTAGAAACTGGGTTTTTGAAGTTTTTTTGCGCCGCTTGTGTTACCACCGATTCTGGTTTAGGGTGTCCTATCAGGCGGGCTGGAGAAGACTCTGGAGCTCTGTATTTCTTTTCGATTCTAGGAACCGAAACTGCAATTGAAGCCGGCATCTTCAACATTTTTAGACCCTCATCCCAAATATGCTGGATGATTGGGATTGACCTAGAGGTCTTCCTAGCGTCATCTTTGAAGTCGTATAAGAAACATTCCGTTTCTTGAACCTCCATCTCTAAATCAAATCTTTTAGCTGCTTTCTCTATAATGTCATGGAATCCTCCAATATCTTGAGGAGGAGAAGTGGATGGTGCCGGGATTGGCGAGGGGGCTGACGGCAAAATATACTCATTCCATTCCTGGCCTCCCGAAGTATCCTGAGTGAGTTCACCCTCCTCAGGCTGATCATCATCCTCTGTATCCGTTAGGTCATCTCTGATTGTCACCACTGGTGGTGAACGTAGAGGCTTCGTTGGCTGTGTATTCTGGGCCCTCGAATTTTGTGGTGCAGGAGCCGGTGTAGATGACAGAGGCGCATTTGCCTCTGGAAAACAACGATAATAGTCATTAATCATAAGCCTCAGGTCAGATACTAGAGATGAAGGCATAGAGACTGACTCTTCTCTTGCTTCCTCCTGCTGTTCTTCCTCCTCACCATAGTCACCAGTGTCCTGGAAAGATTCATATCTTGAAGACTTTGACTGGGCCCGCTCTTTAAATGAAAAGACTTCCTCCTCATTTGTGTCCTGGCTCTTTATTTTAAGTTGTGATGGACTATAGGCCACTCCAGATGACCCCTCATCATCTGAGTTTTGCTCGAGCAGGCTGGACGGAGGCAGAGGAGAAATTTGGGTCCATGACGTGAATACCGCTGACTTACTTATCGTTGCCGATCCCCTCGACGATTGATATGAATGGATGGAGATTGAAGTCTTTGACTTTGGCGATTTAAAGGCCTTCGCCGTCGAAATCACACTCAACGTCGACGAAGCCATCGTCGACGGAGCCATCGTCGACGGAGCCGTCATCGTCGGAGCCATCGTCGACGGGGCCGTCGTCGTCGTCAAAGCCATCGTCGACGGGACACTCGTCGACGGAATCCCCGTCGTCGAGGTCGTCGTTGACAGCTTACTCATCGACGGGATAGTCACACTCGTCGATGTAGTCGTCGTCGACACTGACTTAGTTCCTGTCGTCGACGCCGCTGTCGTCGTCGAAATAGTCGTCGTCGACGCTGAAGTCGTCGACGGGGCTGGTGTCTTTACCTCAGATTTTGAAGTAGAAATCCTGGAACTGGTCGCCGGAGCAGAAGATGCCACTTTCTGACCTGACGACTTCTTAAGAGGAGTCTGAGGTAGAGAAGACGCCTCCTTCCCCCTAGATTTCGACTTTTTAGGCTCTACCATCTCCTCCGAATGTGAGGCCTTCCTCATTTTTGGTGTTTGAGCAGCAGACTCCTCAGCAGAATCTGAATCTGATGCGGCCTTCCTTTTTTAAAGCCACAGCAGCAAACGAGCCTCTCTGTCCCTCAAAGTTTTAGCAGAGAAGGTTCTACAATATTTACAATCCTTGGCAATATGCTTTGGATGAAGACAGTATAATCAGTCCTTGTGAGGGTCTTCAGAGAAAAGCCTAGCTTTTCCACAGGATCTGCAAGGTCTGAAAAGCCTTTTTTAGAGCTCTTAGCCATTATAAGGTAAAGTAAATGATAGACAATACCTTATTCAGAAGAAAAATTCAGTTGAAAGAGGCCAAAAGTTCAGTTTTGAAATACCAAACTGAGCAGAGCTCAGGGAGACTCCTTCCTCACACGAAGGCGGTTGGAAATCTGAGGCAGGAAGGTTCTGCCGGGGAGTGTGAGGTCAGGGCAGTAATGCTGATTGTCTGACTTTTGGACCAGGGGTGATTATTAAATTTCATAGACATGAGTACACATTACTCAGGTTGTATTCTTCTTTTTTTATACATGCCGAGGTAAACCCCTGCTATCTTGCGCAGTGCGGTTTCACTCCTCTAATGTCTGATAATCCCCACACATTATATTGTTCCACACAATTAATTAAATACTGCAGTCTCAATTCAAAAAATGTCCGGCAGTGATGTTCAACAGATGTCTACTTTCTAAACTGAAAGAACATCTATCCACACTTCACCACATGTGTACAATCTTACAGAGGAAAAAATGTGTGGTGGAAAGGAAGGCACCTCACGGGCGAACACCCTCGGGGATGTTGGCTGATGTTACCAACTCAATGCCCCTAAACGTTTGGATAGGATTTCGGTGTAAAGTTTTAAGTCCGTGTAAAGAAGCGCGATAGAGCAAAATGAGGAACACAATGTGGGGTCCTTATACGGCTTATGAAGGAGGGCTATTTCAGCCAGGGCCATAGAGGTGGCTGGACCAAAAACATATGTGAAGGGGCATTGAGTTGGTAACATCAGCCAACATCCCAGAGGGTGTTCGCCCGTGAGGTGCCTTCCTTTCCACCACACATTTTTTCCTCTGTAAGATTGTACACATGTGGTGAAGTGTGGATAGATGTTCTTTCAGTTTAGAAAGTAGACATCTGTTGAACATCACTGCCGGACATTTTTTGAATTGAGACTGCAGTATTTAATTAATTGTGTGGAACAATATAATGTGTGGGGATTATCAGACATTAGAGGAGTGAAACCGCACTGCGCAAGATAGCAGGGGTTTACCTCGGTATGTATAAAAAAAGAAGAATACAACCTGAGTAATGTGTACTCATGTCTATGAAATTTAATAATCACCCCAGGTATAGGGATCTTGTTGTTGATTGATTGTCTAGAGTGGAGGGCGATCCCTTATATCTTTCCAAATCCCTCTTGGCTCCTTCTTGTTGGTGCTTGACTTTTGGACCAAACAATGAGGAGGTCTGGTTACCAAATAATCCCGGCCCTATGGGCTTTTCTATGCAGTTTTTTCTTCTCTATGATACTGCTTTGGTCATTCTGTTACCGTGAGACTCCCACCATGACGACAGGGAAGATACAAGCATGTGAATCTATGAAAGATGTAATACTGGAGAAGCACTATTATCAAAGTTTCCTCAAAGGATCCTGAAGTGGATCCTGAAAAACTAAAGAGAGTAAATAATCTGAGTAGATGGGGCATGAGATAAGGAGAGAATTCTTTACAAAATTGCTTAGACCGTCTGGCCCTGGTGATTTACCCAGTTTAAGTGATTCAGAAGCAGATTTAAGTTCATACATTGAAATTGGTAAATCCAATTTTTCCTTCACTGATGGGGTAATTTTGGGTAGGCCACAGAATTGCAAGAAATTATGAACATAACCTTATCTTCTGTTGAGGGATTACTGTATAGATTTGAGTAGTAAAGAAAAAATTAATTACCAATTTCTTTGTGTTTACCACTCCAGCAATGTATTGCATTCAATTGGATTTTATTGTTTTTAATATGCAAATAGTTTGCCAAAAGACGCCCAGATCTATTAGCTTTACAATGAAATTTAGCCTTGTTATTCAAAATTTGTATACCCACTCTTCTAATAAGAAAGGAGTTTAACTAATATCTTAGTTTCTGTAATTGCATTTTGTATTTATGATCATGAGACAAAATAAAGAGGTGTTCATAATTTGCTATTTGTTTATCAAACTCTTGAAGTTTAGTGTTGAAAGCTTTGTTATCATGTGCCATAATTGATATTGTTGTTCCTTAGATATATGCCTTACATGCATCCCATCGATTAACACGAGAAGTAGATCCTTCTGAGTTAAATGAGAAATAGTCATGTAATGCTGACAAAAGTTTGGATTTATTATTGTCATCAAGAGCAATATTCGTATTCATATGTCATCGAGAGTGTGATTGCTGAGTTGTGTTACGTTTCATAATACCTAAAATAAGAGCATGATCAGAAATATCACTGTTATGAATTGTAGGGTCAGAAAATGAATGAATTAATGTGTGGGAAATTAACAAGCAATCAATGTGAGAATAAGAATTATGGGGGTTAGAGAAAAAGCTGCACTGCTTCTCTTTTGGGTGATTTAAATGCCAAATGTCTACCAATTTAGTTGATTTAAAAATAAAATAAGCCTTCGCGGGGCGATACTTGGCTTGAGAGCATCTATCCAACAATGGGTCACAAATTAAATTAAAATCGCCACCAATGATCAGTGGAACAGAACCTAATTTAATCATTTCAGAAGTAAAAAGAGACCAACATTTGGGCTCATCTTTTGTTGGACCATAAACATTAATTATATGAAAAATAGTAGTATGAACCTTAACTTTTGCTATAATATAATGAACTTCTGCATCTGACAGTTCGGATAATATTTTAATATTTAGATTTTTTGCAAAAAGGATAGCAACGCCATTCTTTTTACTAATTGCGGGAGAGAAAATAATGTGACCAACCCAACGTTTATTCATATATGATAAAACTGTATCATCTATATGGGTTTCCTGCCTGGAGTAAACAAATGTCTTGCTAAATAATCTAAAACTTTTGTATGTTTACCAGTATGTCTTAAACCTTTGACATTGAACGAAACAACTTTAATTCTGTTATTATTATCCATAGTTAGCAGAAAAAAGAAAAAGAACAAAGAAACAAAAAATGTGGCTTAAAGAAGTAGAAAGTGGCTCCGGATGGAAGAAATAGAAAAAGAGGGAAAGTCACGGACAAACATAAAAAAAACAACAGCATAAAAACATAAATAAAATATCAGATTCGCACTCACATCTACAAGATTTACTTGCCTAAATGAAGCCCTCACAAATTATATCATTAAGTAGGCTACAATGAAAAAGCAGTCGAACGTTGGAATCATGTTGGTGTGTCATTTGTTTCCATGGAGAGCAGAGAATGTTGATCTAAAAATGCACGAAGATTCTCAGGACAATGAAAAGATTTAGAGATACCATATTTCCAAATTCTCATAATGGAAGGATAAAAAAGGCAATACTGAAATCCACAGCTTCTTAGTCGTGTTCAGCAAAATCTTTGCAAATTTTAACAGTCTCTTTGGTGAAGTCTTGATGAATACAAACGTTACTTCCATTAACCATTAGAGTTGGGATCTCTCTTGCTGCTTTCCGGATCAAAACCAAATAAATGATGGTGATGCATGACTATGAAAACCACCTGACGTGGCTTAACATGGCTTGGGTTATGATGTGAAGGAATTGAGGGAAAGGAGGGGTATATCGAAACTGTACCCATTGACTCTAATAGAACGTCCAGAAAGAATGACAGGAAAGCAATTCTCCACAACTTACAACATATTCAGGTGATCCCAACCGACACTGATAATGGAGACCCCGTTAACTCACAGAAAGCCCTGAAATGTCTACTTCTTAACTGTCGTTCGGCAACTAAACATGTGTCAGATATAGCTGCCCTCATCATAAACAAGGGAATCGACCTGGCCATCCTCACGGAAACATGGCTCAGTGAATCATCATCTCCTACCATTGATCTCCTAGTACCACCTCATTATAACATTGTCAGGTTAGACCGACCAAGGAGAGTGGGAGGAGGTATAGCTTGCATTCACCGGGCCGAGATTAAGGTCAACCAATTCCAATCTGACCCCATAGAATCCTGTGAATATCTTGGTCTTAACATAAAATCAATAAATAATCAAAGCTATAACCTACACGCGTTCTACCACCCACCAGGAGAGAACACAAAGTTCACAGAGCAACTAATAGAGATAATAACGGCCAACTCTAACTCGGATGCCAACAACATATTCCTAGGGGACTTTAACCTCCACTGGGACGACGGCAATGACAAAATGGTTAACGCGATTAAAGACTTCCTAAATGAGCTAAACCTCACGCAAGCATGCACCCAGCCCACTCACTCACAAGGAGCGACTCTAGACTGGATTATTGCAAGAAACAAAGAGATCTCAATCCTTGCTATAGAACCGTGTGATTGGTCTGACCATCACGCCATAACATTCGCGATACCCACAATGAAAAAGGGTAGGACCGTGCAACCCCGCAAGTGCAAAAAATTGATTCGTGATACAAAAGAAGCCAATATTGAATTACTGGTAGAAAGATGTGAAAAAGACTTGAAGCCTCGTAACAACAGGCAGAATGTCAATGTCAATGAGCTGACGGATCACTACTTAGCCTCGATCGGTAATATAGTCAATGACACCCTGCCTCAAAAACTGAAAAACGTCTCTGAAAAGCCAAAAAATCCTTGGTTTAACGAGGCATTGAACGAAGACAGGTGAAAACTGAGAATGGCAGAAAGGAAATGGAGGCAACATCCCTCCTCCCCTGAGCTGAAAGACCTCAGAAAAACTAGGAAACAGTATAACAAAAAGATAATCAACACCAAAAAAGAATTTATAAGGGCTGAACTCGACAACGCCACAAACAGACCAAGAAAACTCTTCGAGATCTTAAAACAACAGTCGAATAAACTAACCAAAACGACTCAAGAGAGCTCGAAAACTCCCATAAGCTGCGAGGAATTCTCCTCATTTTTCACAGAAAAAAACAAACTACTAGAAGTTGAGCTCACAAGTGCAGCAGCTAACATCATGACCCTAAACGAGGCTAAGACGGCATCTGAAGGTCTTCAAACAAAAAATAAGGCAAATTGGGACACATTTGAACTATTTGACCAGGGAAAGATCGCCAAAACGCTAGCTGAACTCAGACCGAACAACCACTATCAAGATCCTCTACCGGCAAAGTGTGTAAGAGAAATCAGCCACACCCTAACTCCTATCTGGACTGAGATAATAAATGCTTCACTTGCTCAAGGAACTCTCCCTGACTGCCTAAAAACTGGACAGGTAGTTCCCATCATCAAAAAACCGACAGCGGATACAACAGACCCGAAGAATTATCGACCTGTGACCAACATCCCTCTACTTGCCAAGCTTAATGAGAAATGCGTGCAGGGCCAACTGAGTCAGCACATCGCTAAATACTCACTACTAGATGACTGCCAATCTGGCTTCAGAACTGGACATAGTACTGAAACGGCGATCCTGCATATTGTTGACGATGCCTTACAAGCCCTAGACCAAAATCATGCGTGCCTATTGATCCTACTAGACTTGTCATCAGCATTTGACACTGTAAATCACGAAATATTGCTGACCAGGCTACGAGACAGGATGGGTTTATCCGGAAACGTATTGAAATGGTTTAACTCCTTCCTTCAGAACAGGACACAACTATTCCTGGTCAACCAAGTAAGCTCATCCCCGTGCCCTAACACATTAGGAGTCCCACAAGGCTCGACGTTATCCCCAGATCTATTCAACTTGTATGTAGAACCCCTCACGGAGATTCTTGGAAAATCACAGATCTCCTATCACATGTACGCAGACGACACGCAAATATATATGAAGATCACCTGTCGGGATGACATGGTCCTAATGAATGAAACACTAAAGCGAGCACTACAATGGCTAACAGCCAATCATCTAAAACTTAATGCCGACAAAACAGAATTCCTATTAATATCACCTGCAAAGAGTCAACCAGAGGTAAAAGAATGGACTAAACTGGTGACTGCTCTAAATTGTACCCCGACCCTAATCAATTCAGCTAAATCACTAGGAATTACGTTAGATAAGAACCTCGACATGAAAGACCACATCAACACAATGGCCAAGAGCGCCCGTTTCCACCTGAATTATCTAAGAAAATTGAAACCCTTTATCTCAGAAGCAGATCTAAAACTGGCTATCCAATCACTAGTGATCTCGAGAATTGAATACGGATGCACCACATTAGCTGGCCTACCGAAGACATCCACTGCACCACTAAAAGCCTGTCTCAACGCTGCGGCAAGACTCATCACGGGAACGAGAAAATTCGATCACATATCTCCCCACTTAAAGGCACTAAACTGGCTATCTTACGAAGCGAGAATTAAAATGAAGATGGCATGCATTACCCACAAAGCGGTTCACCTCAACACGCCAATATATCTAGCCAAGAAAATTAAGCTATCAGGAGGTAACAGACCAACTAGAAGCGCGAGGGAGCTGCTACTACGACCGGCCTTCTTCCACAAGAAAAAGACCTATGACCGTGCATTCTCCGGAGCCGCCCCCAGAGTCTGGAATTCCCTCCCCCCTAACATCAGGATGATTCAAAATGTTGTAAAATTCAAACGGGAACTGAAGAACCACTTGATGAGTAAATAATATACATAGAGATCCCCACCGACCATTAGTATGAACACTCAAGACAAAGAAGGTCGGACTCATCTTGAATAATTGGAAGATCAACTAGACAATGACCGAGTCCCGTTCAAACAGCGGCTATACACTCCAAGACTACCTCAATTATATGTGATCTCTACACTACATTTCTCACCTTTAATGATATAATTCCCTACCCTACTTAGCTATCTATTTAATCCTTACCACAAGCCAAACCTATTCAACTCTTATTGCTATTTAACCATGGAATTGCACTGATAACACTATGTAACCTACCTCACCGAGCCTGAGGATATGACTATGACTCTAGCCGTATCTTTGCACCACTTAAGGCTTACGTTACAGACTTTAAGAAGATACTTATCTAAGCACCACTGTTAACATATCGCCTACTACCTCATATATGTTTGTTGTTATAATGGCTATTATAATGTCAATCGGTAATTTGTAATCTTTTTATGTTAAGCGCTCTGATACCCACGGGTCTTGTCCGCGCTATATAAAACTCTAAATAAATAAATAAATAAAATAAATAAAATTGTGTGAGGCATATCAAATTCAGATATTTCTGAACATTTTAACTGTAGAAGACAAGATATCATGGATTCCAAGTGTTGCCTACAATCACTGCCTTCAACTCCTTCCGGCAAATCAAAAATGTGCAAGTTATATTGCCTATTGTAGTTGTCTAACTAAAGTAATAAGGCATTCATTGGCACAATTTTCGCAGTGAAGGGCAATACACTGTTAAAATTAACCTTATTATCCTGGATGTTTAATATGTTGTCAGAGACTTCCATTGGGAGGCCAGCCATATCTTTATGAATATTTTTAATTTCTAAAATAATGTTATCAGTATTGGAACGTATTGCTTGTAACTCTTCTAATAAAGTTGTTAAAGAAGGCTCATTAGGAGCCACAATTTTGTGTTTTACTGGTGGGGGGGGGGAAATTGTTAGCTTGCATTTGTTAGATATTGCATTTCAATTCATAACTTCCATATTCCAATTCCAATTTTAGCCCGTAAGATATGAAAATAGCATCAAAAACACAGAGAATGAAACAGTGAAAAGAAATCATCACAAAAGTAACAGTGCAGCCGCTATAACCAGCTGTGGGTGTGGTCAGGCCTTAGCCACAAACTTTCCTGAAAGAGTCTCTGCCCACCTGAAAGGAAGTTTCAGCAGCTCCACCCAGGTAGACTCGGTGCAGGAAGACAACTCCACAGAAAAGCCTTGACAATGCCACCAGAGCCACAAAAAAACACTTTCTACAGGCGCTGGCCAAATGGAGGCAGAAGGGACACTCAAGCGCTGTCCAGGTATGCCTCGTCAATAATGCAGGCTTTGAGGGAGCACTAACACGAGGCGGCCTCTTGGAATGCGCACTTGCGCGAGTCTAGTACAACCTGCTCCAATTGTCAAAGAAAAAACAAAACATGTGTGGAAATTTGGTGTGAAAAGCTTGTGAATTATTTGGGAAACCTGGCGGTTTGTGGTTAGTAATGCTGATAAAAATCTTCGACGGAACAAATTTCAAAGTACAGGCAGTGAGAATTTTACATTTCCCAAGAAAATGATTAAGTGTATAAAATGTTATCTATGCACAATTATACGACTCAGACTTTCAGTTTTCTTTGTGAATGTGGCACTTAAAAGATTTCACAAGAATTAACACTATGAAAAAACACAAAAATTCATAACTAAACTTCAAAATACTGTTAACCAACCAGGTAAATCCATTGCAGTTTTGCCGTCATGTGCGTCCAAACATGTTTTACATGACGTAGTATGAATGCCATTGTTTGGATTCCAAATCTGGGAGAAAAAATACGGATGTTTCTTGGTTATATTATGTGACACTACAATCACAATCTTGAAAAGAACTCGTAGTAGTCAGGTCAATATCGTGGTGCCTTTTTTAACTCAAATGCCATCTAAAGTTAAAAAAAAACCAGAGCTGACGGTGTAACCAACAGAGTCACTGCAGCAATGATTGATAGTGTCTATTACAAAATGCCTGCTACCTACAAACTATCCCAATTTTACCTACTGGTCTTCCATGCTGGGTCAGTTTCCAGAGTAAAAATCATGCAATTATTGGAACTTTATCTCATCATATTGCACGTTCTCAAACAGCAATCACAGCAGCGAGAGGTACAGTTCATCCTAATGGTTTAATGAAAAGGATGGGAACAATATCTGGCTCACAAAGATTCGGTACATTTATATCGAGATTCTCGAGATGTATGTATGTGGTTTTTGTATTCCATGAAGCTAGCCAAAAAGCTGCCGAGCTGTGTATCAGGTCAAAGTCAAAGCTACTGTCAACGACTGATGGCAGAGGTATGAACATTCTGAGGTGGAAGTGTACTATTTGTGCATCCTGATGTAATCTTTTAAAAGAGATCCATCCATCCATCCACATACATATATCTGCCTGCCTGTCTATCCATGTTCATATCAGTCTCTTTCTTTATCCCGTTCCCTCTCACCTTTCTGGAAATGACTGTCAGTATTTTGTTGTATTTCTCTATGATGTTGCTGTGAATTGAATAAAGTGCAATATGTCTCTTGTGATCATTGTAACATTCCTTTCTAAAAATACTGCACTGACATACCATACCAGAGGCTCTTATTTAACTCCTTCTTCATTCGTCATTACTCCTTGTAAGAAATTGGTTTACTGGTTGAAGGGGTGAGACCCTACTCAAGCAGCAAATACAATGCTTGTCAGTGAGAAGTCACATGCAAAGACCAAAAACACCTGTGCTCAACCCTCTAGTAACTTGGCACAGAACATGCAGTTTTAACTTAGACATAATGTGTTAAGTATTTATGCTGCAAATCATACAGTAATAAAATGCAACACAAAATAAGAAAAATCCCACGCAAATTTTGAAAAATAGAGCAAAATGTAATAAATAATTTAAGACAAAATAACAAAAATCCAATCAGTTGAATTAGAGATGTGCAATTTTATAGATTTATCTGAATATAGTGCCAAAAAGTACAAATCGTCAACTGTGGTTATCTGGTGGCACCAGACCAGGACAAAGTCACAAGTTTAGGCCACTGCAAATATGTAATGGCTGCAAACAGTGACCATGCAAGGCCCACCTAGCAAGTATACCTTAAACTTCGGTTGTGGAGCATTGCAAAAGCCAGCGTCAGAATGCTGCTCGCAGTCTACGCGATAAAAGGTTCTGAAGTGGAGATGCATTATGTGGCTATTATACAAGGTCCTGCATCGCCATTGAGGGTGCTATTGATGAGGAGCTTGCAATGCAAAGTTGTGCGTCAGTGATGCATTGTACATCAGCTGGTTGGAAGAAGTTGTTGGGCTTGCAATGCAGAGTCTTGGTCTTGGTTGAGGATGCCATTGGTGAGGAGGTTGCAATGTGAGTGCCTGCATCTAGGTTGCATTGTGCAGATGCGATTCCGATGGGCTGTGGGCTGCCATGTGAAGTCCAACATCAGAGAAGCATTGCAGTGGTTCAAATGTGGAGTTTGATGAGGTGATGTGTCACACTGCATTGGTTCTGCTAGGACCATGCCTGGGCTGGTAAAAAAACAATTCAAATGTAAATCTGTATTTTTAAAGTGCAAACTAATCACCCTTACGGGTATCAAGGCGCTAGGGACCATCGTGGAAATTAAGTAAGCATTTGTCCAGAGTCTCATGGTGCTGAGCTGCCGCTGGAGCCAGGGATCAAACCGTGAACCCTGTGCCTCGAAGTCAGCTGCCATGGCCACTGCACCACACCTCTCCACTCTGGTAGAGTACCATTCTGGTAGAGTACCTTCAGGCCCACTTCCAAGGGTACAGGACTCAAATGGCACTACTTGGGAGGGGAGAAGTCGAGTTCCTGGGATCAATGTGGTTGGATCCTTCTCTCCCCGAGGTTCTGGTCAGGAGACCAGCCAACTAGACCTTGGAGTCACTCTGGTGGTCCTGGGTTCAGTACTTTTCGCTCAGGCAGGAGGGCAGCAGGGCAATACAGCAGAGCAGCAGAGTATCAGTCCTTGTAACAAAGAGGCAAAACAGTCCTTCTTCTGAGTCTTCCACAGGCACAGTTGTGTACTGAAGAGATGGGTCAGGGGTTCCAATATTTATATCTAGTGCCCACTGTAAAGTAGGGGAAGGCGCATGAGGTTTCCACCCCCCAGAAATGTTTGGAATTCCCTGCCTTACTGCCCTGGCACCATATGATCTGGCAACACAATAGACTGCTGTCAAACCCTCCGTGTGACGTGCAAGTGTGGTAGGAAACAACTCCCATCCCTCAAGTCAGAGAGGGCCCATCCTGCCAACAGCTATGGTCCTTTGTTTCACCGTTTGAGAGCAATGCACAAAGACCAACTGCCAGCTACACCTAGTCATGTGCCCGAAGAAACAGGCTGCAGGCACCAAAATGTTCAGACAAGAAAACTGCCAACTTTCTAAAAGGGCATTTTCAGAATTCAGACTCAAATTCTACTTCACCATTTAAGAGGATTTTAAATTGCAATTCTTTACACACCAAATTTGGCATTCCTACCTGCTCAAAATTGGTGGTTATCACTTAATAAATTTAATACATTGACATTGACCTGATGTTATCCTATAGAAGAGCTAGGCTTCACAGTAGTGAAAAACACATTTTGGATTTTTTCATCACCAAGACATTCCACACTGAAAGTACATGTCCAACCTTTTTTTGAGAAAGGTTTGTGGCAGTCAGGTATACAGTATGTACATACAGTATTCACAATTAGTACTCAACATCATACATATTGCAGAGGTTTAGAAAAACATATATCAGATAGTGGCATCTCTACCCATATTTCTGCGCATTTCCAATTCCACCATGGGCGACACACAAATCTCTCCTCTGTAGGTATTCCATTTCGACCATTTTTTATCCCATTTCTTCGGGCACCCCCTGGTTATAAATACTTTTTCTCCGCAATCATACACCTATCCAGTTCTTTCAGCCATACAGATACAGTAGGTGGTGCCACTCTACCCCATCTTCTTGCCAATTTTTTTTTACTAATGTGTACCCCAGCGTGACCAGTTGTCGTTCGACGTCAGTCAGGTCCATATCCGCCCATATGTTAAGCAAACCCAGTCGGGGCGTCAGGTTCACTGTCTTCCCCAATGCAGACTGCATACGATTTGTGGCTCTCTCCCAGAGACTATGTACCAGCGGGCATTCCCACAGTGTGTGATAGAAGGTTGCAACCCTTCAAGCATAGGTCATCTTACCTCGCCCCTATTTTGGCCAGCGTTATCCCCGTCAGGTAGGAGCGATGTAAAATCCTGAGTTGTATCAGTCTGAATCTAAGCGTGATGGCCGCTTTCCTAGTGACATAAGAGCTAGTCGCCAATCTTCCTCATCAATCAGTCCCAGGTCTTCCTCCCACTGCTCCTTGAGCTTGTCTAAATGTTCTGGTAAGTTTTTTGTAAGTCAAGGATATTGCTTTAGACTGCAGTGGTCCACCTAGTAAGCGATCCTCCAGAGGCGACGAGTCCCATATGTCCTCGCAGCTTGCTATGGCCGCATGTAAGGCATGTCTGATTTGCAGGTATCTGAAAACCTCCCCTGGAGCCAATTGGTGGATATTTTGGAGATCTTCAAATTTACATATCGCTCCCTTTTTAACCAAATCTTTCACTGCCGAGATGCCTATTGCATCCCATCTATCAAATCCTGGTTGATAGCACAGCATGCTAATGTTGAGTATGTGTTTAAGGAACCTAGTGATGTCATGGAATGTGAGCTCTTCATGTGGGCCAGTTCAGAGAAGGAGTTGAAGCTGACTGGACGTTGATGCTGTACCGATTGAACTTACAATAAATATACTTCTTTTACCATCATCAAAGGTATCATCTTAATTTAACAATGGCGACGAGGACGACTTGACTTGATTGGGGACAAGTAAACAGCATCAATTCCCCAACGTGACACTTTTGGGACTTATTTCCGATTTGTTTAAATTTGAAAATAACATTCGGAATACATGTGGGACTGATTGGACTGTGAAATGAATGAAATGAAAAGGAGTTTTGTATAGCGCGGCTGCTGCCCAAGGGCGTCCAGGCGCTGAGTGAAGATAACAGAACTCTGAGGGAAGGGGGGAGGAGTCCAGGTGGGGGCTAATTGCTGAAGAGATGTGTTTTAAGCTCTTTACGGAAGGATGACAAGATAGGGTTGGACCTAAGTGAAAAGGGAAGGGAGTTCCATAATTTAGCAGCATTAAGCGAAAAGGACCTACCTCCTGCTCTGGATCTTTTTACTCTGGGAACTGCAGCAAGGAATGCGTTCTCAGAGCGAAGTGACTTACCGGGACAGTAGGGAGTCAGAAGAGTGTGGTTGATCTCAGGTCTGGCTCTGTGGAAGGCTTGGTGCGATATGCACAGAGTCTTAAATTTAATTCTATCCCTGACCGGCAGCCAGTGTAGTGACCTGATCCCTGGTTTAGCCGATTCTCTGCGCGGAATTTGGAGAAGCGTGCGAGCTGCACAATTCTGTGTGCGCTGAAGTTTCTGCGGCACGTAGTCAGGGGCTCTTAGGTAAAGGGCATTATTGAAGTCGAGTCGGGATTGGATGAGGCCCTGAATAACAATCTGTTTGGCTTCAAGGGGTAAAATAGGCAGAATCTTCCTTAGCATTCGGATGATCCCGAAGCACGTTGCTGCTGTTTTAGTTGCCTGCGTATTGAAGGTAAGGGTTTTGTCTAGCCAGATTCCCAGACTCTTGATGTCCTCCTTCGGGGATGGGGGCGGACCCAAACTGGGAGGCCATAGTTGGTCCATGGGCGTGGGAGTGGGGGGGGCCAAGGAGCATTATCTCGGTCTTATCACCATTGAGTTTTAATGAGGATGCTGTCATCCATCTCCTGACGTCCTCCATGCATGCTGCTAGGTTGATTTGGGGAAGCCTGCTGTTCTTCTGTGCCAGAGAGACTACCAGCTGAGTGTCGTCCGCATACAGATGATCTTGACACCGTATTGTTGGACGACCTCAGCCAGCGGCCTCATGTACACATTGAACAGCGTGGGGCTTAGGGAGGAGCCTTGGGGAACCCCACAGTGTAAAGGTCTACTCGTGGAGCAGGAGTCACCATCAAAGACCTGGAAGGTCCTTCCGCTCAAAAAGGAATCCAACCAGTCGAGAGCGTTTCCTGCAATCCCCAGATCGACTAGACGAGACAGCAGGGTTTTGTGGCACACCGTGTCAAACGCGGCGCTTAGGTCAAGGAGGATCACTGCCACTTACCCCCCTTGATCCAAGATCCTCCTATATTCCTCCGTTACGGCCAGAAGGGCAGTTTCTGTGCCGTGTTTTGGGCGGAATCCTGTCTGGGTGGGGTCCAGTAGGGAGTTCTCCTCAAGGAAGTTGGTGAGGTGATGATTAATGTGATTTTCTAGAATTTTACTTGCCCAAGGTAACAGGGATATTGGGCGGAAATTGTTGGGGTCCATAGGGTTAAGGGTGGGTTTTTTACGCAGTGCCCTCACCATAGCCTGTTTCCAGGGGGGGGGGAACCACTACAGTTTGCATGGAGCTATTAAGTAGGTCCATGAGGGTAGGGAAAATGACTTGATTAGCCATGTTCATCATCTGAGGGGGCACTGGGTCAAGGGGGGAACCTGATTTTATTTGGTGTGCGAGGGATTTGAGTGAATCCGGGTCTAGTGGTGTAAATGTACTCCTGGATGCTCGCGAAGGGTGTGATATATTTCTTGGGGATGGTGGCGTGGCAGTAATAGTCTCTGTGGTGGGGGCTGTGAAGGAAGAGTATATTTTATTGATTTTTTGAAAGAAGAAATCAGCCAGCTCGTTGCATCGGGCTGTAGGGTTGTCGGTTGGAACCATGGGAGGGGAGGTTTTGGAGAGACTTTTAACTATCGAATATAATTCTTTTGGCTTTGATCGAGCTGCCATAATTTTTTCTTTATAGTGGGTAGTTTGGGCTAAGTTGATTTCACATTTGTATGCCCTAATGGCTTCCCTTTATCTATCCTTTGCTGTGGTAGCGTACCCCAGGCGCCACTTCCTTTCCGACTTTCTGCACTGTCGTTTTAACTCCCTAAGCTTTTCCGAGTACCAGGGGGCAGTTTTGCGTGCTCTTTTTAGCTTGATTTTCCTGGGAGGGAGGACAGTGTCTATGGAGTCCTCAATCCACTTGTTGAAAGTCCTACTGTCAGGTACAGGGCTTTTGGAAAGAGCAGGTTTGGAAGAGGAAAGGAGGCTCGACCACTGTTCTAGCGGGAGTCTTGACCAGTCTCTCATTTTACGAGGGATAGGCGGAGAGGGAGTGATTTTGCAGGTGGACCAGTTGAGGGGAATTAGCAGGTGATCATGGTATGCTCAGACATGAGTCCCCTGCTCACTTTGCCACTGGAGTCAAGCAAGCCCGGCTGAAGACGGCTGTAATGCCAGAAACCGGTCCTGGGAAGCTTGATTCTGGTCCAGGGAAGACATGGCTTGGCAGTTCGGGCTGGACTGTTCCCATGAGGCACAGGGTCAGACTGATTTGCATATGGCCATGTCTGAACTGGGGTGGCGGAGCGAGCTAAAGAACAGTGATGGATTAAACCCAGATCAGTTGACTGGGGGTGAGTGTTTGTATTGTCAACGCTCCGTCCGTCACCACCTTTGTTTTTTCTTTGTTCGCCCTAAGTTGGCAAGGTATGCTCAGACGTGAGTCCCTTGCTCACTTTGCCACTGGAGTCAAGCAAGCCCGGCTGAAGACGGCTGTAATGCCAGAAACAGGTCCTGGGAAGCTTGATTCCGGTCCAGGGAAGACATGGCTTGGCAGTTTGGGCTGGACTGTTCCCATGAGGCACAGGGTCAGACTGATTTGCATATGGCCATGTCTGAACTGGGGTGGCGGAGTGAGCTATAGAACAGTGATGGATTAAACCCAGATCAGTTGACTGGGGGTGAGTGTTTGTATTGTCAACGCTACGTCCATCACCACCTTTGTTTTTTCTTTGTTCGCCCTAAGTTGGCAGGGTATGCTCAGACGTGAGTCCATTGCTCACTTTGCCACTGGAGTCAAGCAAGCCCGGCTGAAGACGGCTGTAATGCCAGAAACTGGTCCTGGGAAGCTTGATTCCGGTCCAGGGAAGACAAGGCTTGGCAGTTCGGCCTGGACTGTTCCTATGAGGCACAGGGTCAGACTGATTTGCATATGGCCATGTCTGAACTGGGGTGGCGGAGTGAGCTAAAGAACGGGGATGGATTAAACCCAGATCAGTTGACTGGGGTGAGTGTTTGTATTGTCAACGCTCCGTCCATCACCACCTTTGTTTTTTCTTTTTTTTAAATTTTTATTTTCATTTATATAGTTAGGGCCATGACTGATGGTGAATATTTCAGAGTGCCGTGTTTGGCGCACAGTATTAATATCGTGGTGCAATAATTCTTGAAAAAAGAAGACACAGTCATCAAATTACTGACCATCTGCCGAAGAATCTGCACACATTTCAGCCATTCTTTTAAGGCTCGGAAGCAGCTGAGGAGCATTCAACATGAACGTAAACTGCCAGTCAAAGGACTAATCCAGGAGGTGGCAACACATTGGAACTCAACCTTTTACATGCTTGAGCGTCTGTCCGAGCAGTGGGGGGTAATAAATGAGTATGTCTATAAACTGGGTTCTACTCGGAAAGACATGAGGCTAGAGTTGGAGGAATGGAAGCTAATTGCAAGCCTGACAGACATGCTTCGTCCTTTTGAGATCTTCACGCGTGAAGTCAGCAGGGAGGACTGTTCTTTGGGCAAAGCTATCCCATTTATGGTCATGCTAGAGCACCAACTGAAGGACGTGTTTTCAACTTTGAGAGATGATGCTGAAAAGCGAGAAGCATATGATTTGGCGGAGAAGTTATTAAGGCACCTACTTCACAGTGAAAGGCTTAAAAACATACATACAGAACAACATTACATTTTTGCCACTATTCTGGATCCACGGTTTAAAAAGGCAGTGGCCAGCAAAGTATTCATTCCTTTTGATGAAGCAGATGTTTCAAAGTACAAACATTGGCTCACTGTGTCAGCCACTCGGTTCGAAAAAGAGCGGCAGAAATTTCAAAGAGGTAGCACAAGTACAACTGAATCAGCAGGCCATACGGCGTCAAGTTCCACTTCTGAATCCGTGTCAGAAGGGAGTCACTTTCCCTCACAGCAGTTGATGACACCAGCAACCGTGTCATCATCCTCACCTGCACCAGGCCAAAAAAATATATTGTCGGAAGCGGATTGGCTAACTCAGCAAGGGTTTGCTCGGTCCACTGCTGCAAAGGCCACAGATTGTACGCAAAGTGGAGCAACCCTGGAGATTCTTGATTCGGGGGTGCAGGCCTATCTGGATGACCCAACAGAGGTCTGTCCTAATGAGAACCCATTGCTGTATTGGTATAGGAAAAGGTCTGTATGGCGACTGATCACCAACCTGGCTCTAAATTATTTGTCTTGCCCACTCGCAAGCGTGTCTTCTGAATGTGTTTTCAGTGCTGCTGGTGCCATTGTAACTTCAAAAAGGACCCGCCTCTCGCCCAAAAATGTGGAGAGTTGAACAATAATCAAGATGAATCAGCACTTCATACCACCCGATTACAAAATACGTGAATGCACGCAGGAAGAAGAGGACACCGACTTAGGTGACGCAGACGGAAGTTCTTCTCTGTTACCTGACCTACTCCTGTCTCAATTCATAGATTTTGAGGAAAAGCTTTACTTCCCTGACACCGAGGCCTGAAAATTACATCCTTTTTTTTCGTCCTTATTCACTTTTATTCCTGTGTGTCTTTCTTTGTTTTGCAACTTTTACCACAACAAAACTCTAATCACCTAATCACAACAAGTCCATCATCAGCACTGTCTTCATCTTATTTTCCTTATTGATTTGAAGGTGCCGCAGTCTGCATTCCTTAGGTTCACAAGTTCACAACTCAATCATGCTCCTCTATCCTCCTCCTCCAGACTCCCCCTATCCATTTCCCTCAATGCAGATGGATGGATTATGGAGAATGAATAAACTTTGTCTTCGTAGACGAGTCCCCTCAAGTGGGACTGAAATTACTGGCTGACTACATTCTTGCTGATTGTTGACAGACTTACTTCTGAAATTGACAGGAGAGGCTGCCCTGTGGGCCCTCACTTTCCGAAGAAGATGCGGACAAAAAGTAGAACAGGTAATGAATAATGAGAAGATGGCATGCAGTGGACAGCAATGGCTGTCTGTCTCTGTTGAAACCAATTGCTTTTTTTTTGTGTTTTTTATGAACAGCGCAATTTGCCATGTTTTGAATATTCCAGTATTGCAGGTTTTTGGTGGTTTCTTTGGGGCTGTTCTAGATTTGCGGTGCTGGGTCGGGGGGTCTTGGAGCACTGCTGGGAAGGTCTAATTTTGATTGCAAGTGGTTTGAAGAAAATCCATGGTGGAAAAGGGGGGTTATGGCCTAGCTGCAGAGCGCGTTTGGAAAGAATTGAAGGAAGGCCGAAAATGTTCTAAGTGTGAGATTATGCATTTTTGCTTTTTGCCTGTTTGGGGGGGTTCTGCTTTTTTGCGGGTGGATTGGCGGCTCTTGGGGCGTTGCTGGGAAGGTCTAATATCGGAATCAAGTGGTTTGGACAAAATCCATGGTGAAAAAGTTTTTCCGTTTTTGCTCACTTGCCTGTTTTTGGGGGGCTATTTGGGGGGGTTCCTGGCGTTTGGGGGTGGGTTTTGGGGTCTGGGAGCACTGCTGGCACAGTCTAATTTTGATTGCATTTGTTTTTAAGGAAATCCATGGTGGAAAAGGGGAGTCATGGCCTAGCTGCAGAGAGCGTTTGGACAGAATTGAAGGAAGGCCGAAAATATTTTAAGTATGAGATTTTGCATATGGGGGTTAGGGGGTCTTTGAGCAATGCTGGCCATGCCTAATTTTGGTTGCAAGTTGTTTGAAGAAAATCCATGGTTGGAAAGGGGAGTTAGGGCCTAGCTGCAGAGCGCGCATGGAGTGATTTGGGAACTAGGCCTAAATTTAGCGAAGTATGACATTTTGCATTTTTGCCTGTTTGGGGGGGTTCTGCATTTTTGCGGGTGGGTTGGCGGCTCTTGGGGCATTGTTGGGAAGGTCTAATATCGGAATCAAGTGGTTTGGACAAAATCCATGGTGAAAAAGTTTTTCCATTTTTGCTCACTTGCCTGTTTTTGGGGGGCTGTTTGGGGTGTTCCTGGTGTTTGGGGAGGGGTTGGAGGGTCTTTGAGCAATGCTGGGCATGCCTAATTTTGGTTGCAAGTGGTTTGATGAAAATCCATGGATGGAAAGGGAATAGTTAGGGCCTAGCTGCAGAGTGTGCATGGAGTGATTTGGGAACTAGGCCTACATTTAGCTAAGTATGAGATTTTGCATTTTTGCTTTTTGCCTGTCTGGGGGGGTTCTGCTTTTTTGCGGGTGGGTTGGCGGCTCTTGGGGCGTTGCTGGGAAGGTCTAATATCGGAATCAAGTGGTTTGGACAAAATCCATGGTAAAAAAGTTTTTCCGTTTTTGCTCACTTGCTTGTTTTGGAGGGGCTGTTTGGGGGGGTTCCTGGTGTTTGGAGGGTGGGGAGTATTTGAGCAATGCTGGGCATGCCTAATTTTGGTTCCAAGTGGTTTGAAGAAAATCTATGGTTGGAAAGAGGAGTTAGGGCTAGCTGCAGAGCGCGCATGGAGTGATTTGGGAACTAGGCCTAAACTTTGCTAAGTATGAGATTATGCATTTTTGCTTTTTGCCTGTTTGGGGGAGTTCTGCTTTTTTGCTGGTGGGTTGGCGGCTCTTGGAGCATTGCTGGGAAGGTCTAATATCGGGCGCAAGTGGTATGGACAAAATCCATGGTGAAAAAGGGGGGTTAGGGCCTAGGGTTAGAGTTAGGGTTAGGGTTAGGGTTAGGGTTCTGAAATCGCCGTTTACAGTTTGCACATAGCTTGAGGGGAATGATCCGCAAATTTCGCCCACACTTATTTATCCTTGAAAAGGAGACTCAGAGTACGCACTTTCGAAATGATGCTTGTATGTTTTGTAATACTGTCGACTCTGATATTTTTGCACTACATAGCGTACCTTATATTTTTTTCTCCGTGGTGTTTTAATATCACTTCCTGTTTTTCCATCAACAATTACAGGCCGGCTTTTACCCTGTGCAATGACAAAAAGGATGACCTCAGGCTTAGTGACCCGCAATTCAGCATCCGCCAGGCAGGCAGTGGACAAGGTGTCTTCTGGTCCCCAACATTGATCGGCGGTGCGTCAGATGGAATGGAGGAGTACCGCAAAAGAGGAATGGCTGGATGCATGCAACTTCCCAAATTCATCAGGACAACTACAACAACATACAGTTACAGTATCCATCTTCATTTCGACTTATCTTTTAAGTAATGTTATTGCTGTGAACTTCTGTGAGTGTGACACTGTGCATTTGTTTGCTCTCTGCTTCAATTCAACCCTCCAGCCATTGTATACATTTTTCTTTGCTATTTTTTAAACTAATGTATTATACTAAGTGGTTCTTCTCTCTGAGGGCAGATAGGCAAGTGAAATTGCCTAATTACTGCAGCCCTGTACTGTCACATTGTTGTTTCTTCATAGTACATTGTAGAAAATACTACTTATTTTACAGTAACCTATCCATTTAGCAAACAACTTCATGCATGCAGTAGTGCATGCACTTCCTTTATGTCCCTTAAAAGATTTATGAATAGCTTCGTATCCAAAGATTTGTTTATCTTCATTTGTTGTTTATCCATGCTGTGTTTTTTCTTTCCTCTCTCCACAAATCTTTACCCACAAACCGCATTCCCATCCAAGTTTCAAACCCTAACCCTCTTCCCCCGGGCTGTGTGGTTTTAATTGAGGTGTGAGTAAATTACAACAATAATTCCACACACTTCCTGGAGAGGATAAGGTCAAAGCAACAGAAAATCTGGTTGAAGGAATCCTAGGAGATAGTCTTACTCAGCTTTATACAGACCCAGGACTATTTGAAAATCAAATCTGATTTTCATGGCCGCCATCAACTGTATTGATCATCAAGAACATCCTCCTCCTACAT
Source organism: Lissotriton helveticus (assembly GCF_964261635.1). Taxonomy (NCBI): domain Eukaryota; kingdom Metazoa; phylum Chordata; class Amphibia; order Caudata; family Salamandridae; genus Lissotriton; species Lissotriton helveticus. The sequence continues at coordinate 571,985,317 of NC_136067.1, forward strand.
GTGGCGAATGATTACGCTGCTGTGTCCTTCACCTTCAGTACTATTTCTCGTAGTAGCCAAAGCCAAACTCCACGCAACTAGTATACTTAGGAAACTAGCATTTGTTAGGCCAAATTATGGCACAGTTCTTGTGTACTATGCTATCTATCGTACTGTTGTAATGATCCGCTCAGGCCACTCAAGGTTTCATTTTCTTTTTTTTCATATGCTGCTAAGTACTGCCACTGTGTACCACCACTACTACCACCACAACGATACCATTTCATCCGCCCTGGATTGCCAACCTTCATCGCCAGTTGCCATGCAGCCAGCCCTGTGTCTAGCCCTATTCTCAAACACGAATCACAGGTAAGATAAGCATTTGGGGGGGAGGAAGAATAGTGGAGTAGTAGGAGAGAGGAGAGAATGACGGTAGTACTACTAAAGTAGTAGGACAATTGAATTCACCAACTGTGAGTGGCACTTACTTTTGTAAACATTTGGTCGATTAATTAGACTATTTGAATCAAGTAGCCAGTTAATTTTCAGGAAAACAAACAAACAGGTAACCCCCCTCCTCCCCCGCAAAACAGTAAAAACGCATATGCAATGTTTAAGTTGCAAGTAAATATTTATTTCAATCCATAACAAAAATAAACTATCACGCTCGACCCGACCCACCTCCCTCCCTAACCCCAAAGAATGTCTGTGAAAAAGTCCCCATAGTCCAAGAAAAAACCCAACTCCCAATTCCCACCCCCAAAAGTCTTTAAAAAAGGGGCAAGGGACAGTCTCTCCTCCTCTACTGCTGCCGGCGGTGTCCTTTGGCCAGGTTGGCCCGTTGCTCCCTGCGGAGGTTCTTGAGCAGGCACTTCATTCTCTCCATCTCCTGCTCAAGGTTGGACACCCTGAGGGTTAGGTGGTGGATGCGGGCCTTGTACCTGCTATGGGGGGGTAGCTGATTTTTTGGCTGCTTGGCGGTAGTGGGTGGCTGCGGTACCACGGCTCCATACCACTGGAGGCTTACGCTGACTGGCTGACCCAGGGAGCGCGCAGGAGGATGCAGCTGTTGTGGTGGATGTTGTTGTGGACTGCGACTGCGTGTCCTCCGCCTCCTGGGCCACCAGCCGCCGATATTCAGCGACAATCGCCTCCAGCTTCCTTTGCCGGGCCCATCTAGCCAGCTCCTTCCGAGTCAGTTTGGAAGGAGCATCTATATGAAGAAACAAAAACATACTGTAACCAATGCTCTTTAAGATTAACACAAAATAATTCAGCAGAAAGTTGTGTCACAGTAGAACTAGCAACTTGCAAGCACAGTACATAACATTTGTGGCCTGTATCTATCTAACCTCCCACTTCGTCAGCCTCTGCTCTAACATTAGTGGGAGTTTCAGGAATCAATTCTACAAGCACTATATGGACTCACTACATTCGACTATGACAGTACACCAGTTTTATTCTTCTTCTTCTCTCTTGTTTAGCGAAATTGGTACATAAACATAATGCCAGCGCAGTCAACTTGCACCCGAGAAAAACAGACGCAAGCCATGATGACACAGATTTGCGTTACTGTACCAGTCCAGTACATGCAGGTGGTGAAGCTCTTACTTTTCGACTACGGGTGGCACTGAGAATACTCTGTTACAAGGGCTACTGCTTAATTAATTTAACTTTCACCCTACAGTGCCAATGACTACTAGAAAAGGAAAATGACGAAGATAAATAATATGATTATCTATCCCTTCACAGGATATTTGCTTACATATTGGAGACCTTTAGGTGCTTTGTTTTTTATTGAGTGAACAGTGATAGGCCACACATGAATGACAGAGTAGTACTAACATTTTTAACAGAGGTTGTGAGTGGCCCCCGTAATCGCCGGATATATGCTGTGCTTTCAATACAAACTACTGCTTCTATTCATGGTAGGATTCTAAAAAATTAGAACTTCTTTTCCTTGCCTTTGCTACACTGGAACGGACGTGCGGGGGCGGTGTAATATGCTCTTCAAAGTAACACTTACTTCATCCAGTCAGATAGTACCATGATCCAGGCATCCATCCATTCAAAGAAAATGTCAATCATTCTTCTTAATGTCTCAACTGGACAAACCTTAGTTTTTCTCACGGAAAAACAACATTTTAATTTTAATTTGGAAACTGCAAGCCATGCATCCGTGCTTGACTTGCATTTGAATGTGAACCAAAGGATATATTGCGCATATATAGAGTTTCTATTTCACCCACCCAGGCAGTCCTTTTCCCTTTCTCCTTCCACCCATCCTTGCTTCATCCTTCAACCGGCATGCATCATATTCCCAGCCCCACCTCGGGCAGCATTCAAAAACACGTATCATTCTTTGCCTGTCATCATTTCTTGTAACTCGCTCGTCCTTCCACACTTACTTACACTCTTCTTTCCCTTTTCGTTCATCCCATCCATCAAGTTCATCTCTGATCTGACTTGGCTTCTCGACAAAACTTTCACAGCTGTGTTGAAGTCAATTTAGAGGAGGCTACTACCTGGTTGATAAAAACTTAGTTCTAAATTTGTAAGTCTTCTTAACAGTAAAGTATACTTGTACTGTACAACATATACACCCGTGCAGAGAGCAGACTGCCCGCCACTACCGTGGCATCCCCCACAGCAGTTCCGGATGGCTGTTACACCGCCTCCGCCCCAGGAGTGCCCACCTCCGCGCTGGCCCCGGCACCGGTGGATGGCTGTGCCGATGTTCCACCTAGAAAATACATTTCAGATTCTTAGATACCATATACACAACTCCCTAATATTTGTCTAGGAATGAAAAAATGTTAATACGACTACACAAACAAATGTAATAATTTGTGACTCTCTAGTCTAAACTACAACTTGCCCTTTTTTCAGGGAAGGGTGTTTTTTAGTTATGCTTAGCCGTAACATGTCTTGCTACACTTTTTGGCACAACTGATGAATGCTTGCTTTTTAACACGCACCATTTTTCTCATAACAGACAGAAGCTTCCCTTCTAAGAACAAGAGCAAGATCAGATCCTCATCACTTGGACAGAGTCAGCAATGATTCAGCACCACAAAGAAGACTTGAAGTTCCAACCTGGTGAGGGCTCGCCAACAATTAATGTGTGAAATCACTAAGCACTTTTCATTTTTCAATCCACCGTTTATGTTGTATGATGAACTTAATTTTAATAAATGTTTTTACTTCTAATAAAGCTTTAAAACTTACATAGACTCTGTGTTTTTTGGTCATGAGTGAGTGAGCGAAAGGGTTTGCAATTTGCAAGCATGAGGCTGTGGCTCTGAGAGGTCGGGACTCTGACTCCGTACTCTTATGTCCTGGGTTGTATAATCATTGGGGATCAATCATCGATGAATTCGGGAGCTAAATGACTCTGTCACACTAGCTAGTCAGTAAGGAGATTTCGGGTTTAAATTCTGTTATGACTGAGGTATGTGGAAAGTCTAACTGCACCTATTATAATTGATAAACAATGCACTATTTTGTGTCCATAGTTCTGTTTGTGCAGAATAGTCCCTGCAACAGTAGTAGTATGGATTGTCCTCCTATCCAATCAAAAAGTAAACTAGTATCTTATTCTTTCTTGGTGGCCATTGACATTTTATTGTTGGGAATTGTCAAAGCATAAACATTTAGAAGACTTCCAAAGACATTATGGACAACCCAGAGGACTGCACTCAGTGCATAGAGCTATTGCTGAATAGAATGTGAGTTTTGGTTAACACCTTTTGCCAACTGTGCAAGCTTAGTTAGCTACACAGACAGACTAATAATATTCTAGTAGTACCACAGGGAGTCATAGTAGAGGCAGGATAAGAATTTAGAAACAGCCTACAAGAATATCAAAAACGATTTAGAAAAAATCGAATGACAAACGTTAGGAAAAAATAGGTGCTGTAAAAGATAGGGAAGTATAATTATTAATACTAACAGGAAAACTTACTGGGGCCAACAGAGGAGCCCTCGCCGGACCGATCCTGGCCTTCCTGATCTTGTCCCTTCTTCGCCGGCGCCGCTTCCTCCTCCTATGTCCCCTTGCCCCTGGGGGTGCTGATGTACAACATGAAAGAAAGACACAAACATGGATGATTGTTGTCAACCAAATCAAACATTTCAAAAAAACAATAACAAATTATTTCGGGGAAATAGACAACAATTGCACTAAATTTATTGACCTTTCTGATGTGGTCCACTAGGATATTAGTATTGCTGGATTTGCGGACCGTCTACTTGGAAAGTTATGTAACTCACTAAACCAACTACAAAAAGGTTCGACTAGGACTGGCAGGCAGCACTCCGCAGCATGCGAAGTGACAGACACAGTCCATCGTGATTGCAGACCAGTGAGAACACTAAAAAGTTTCCTACTAAATAACCAGTCATAATATTCTCAAACTTTCAATCCACCACCACTATCTCTTCTTAGCGGCAGGAGTACAAAGGAAGGAATGGACTTGAGTCTCTAGGGGCAGATTTACAAGCCCCTTGCGGCTCTTTGGCTCCGTCGTTGCGTGACTTTTGTGACGCAGTGGCAGCGCAAAAGAGGCGCCATGGTGCGGGGTATATTAACAACGTGACGCATCTGGGAGATGCATCACGTTGTAAAGCCCTGCGCCATCAGGGGGCGTTCCGGCGCAAGGGAGGGCCCTCCTAAAAGTGGCTGAGTGAAATATGCAAGATTTCACTCAGTGACTTTTAGGCCAATGCTGCGTCAAAACCCTGCGCCAGCTTGAAGCAGACGTACGGCTTGACGCAGCATTGGGGAGCTAGAGCACCCCAGAGCATTGCTGGAGCTGCGTCGTGCTTAACACGCAACTCCAGCAATGCACCGCCTTTACAGCACAGATGCGTGACGCATCTGTGTCGTTTTTACCCCATGGCGCACCATGGGTGGTGGAGGCGTGGCGCACAATTACTGGCGCATCCCTGCTAATTTGCAGGGATGCGCCATTAATTGTAAATCTGCCCCTTAGTGTCTAGCATTACGCAGTTCTGTAAAGTACACTCATACATATTCACTCAGGCCCATGAAATGAGCACAAAATCGAAAACAAGTAAGCATCGTAGCACCGCCACTGAGCAGGCGAGCAGTGCACCTGCAATGCAATCACAGAAGATTTTGAAACATAATTTACCTACAATGTAATCGGCAGCAATATTGCTCTTAGGAAAAAACAAACATTTGCAATATGATGACATAGAGCAGGAGAAAACAGAGTAGTGATTAAATAGCTACTACTACTCACCAAGCCCAGGGATCTCGATGCCTAGCAGGTCGAGCAGGTCGTGTTCACGGTCCAGGATATCGGACCACCGGTGCGTGGCCTGGCTTTAGGTGCGCCGGACCCGAGACTGCCGATACATGGCCCGGCACACCTTCCCCCACAGCTGCCGACGCTCCCGGAGCCCGTACCCGCCAGCGATCCTGCCGCCTGCTGCGATGGTCTTGGGGAGGTGTCGCTGGACATAAAAAATCAGTGCGGCCACCTCCTCCACGCTAAAGATCTCCCGGGCCACGACTTGCTCCCCCCTCAATCACCCGCATGGGAGCCGGGTGCGGGGTGCGGGACCCTTCCCCTTGCTATTCCCGACTCCCTTTGGCATGGTCTGGAGAGCTGAAGAAAAAAAAATAGAAAAGAATAGGGAAAAAGTAAAGAAAAGAAAAGAGTTTAAAAAAGTAGCTTTAAAAGTAACGAAAACTTGAAAAAAACACAAAATATAGATGTAGAAAAATAGAGGGATAGATAATGAGTAAAAAAGATCAAAAACAAGTTCAAAGAAGCAAAGGATTAGAGAGATTAGGATAGGAACAGCATGCCCAGAACCATACCAATGAATGAAAAACAAGATGGCCGCACCCATTGAGGACCGCGTGGGTAAGTTTACGCGATATTTCCCCCACGAGCACGCACAAACACACGCAAGCTCGTAGTAGCGCGCCGCACACAACGCAAGATTGCCAATAGCGCCCGGAAACGGATGGCTGTGCCCATGTACGACCGCATGGGTAACTTCGTGGTTGGTGCGCTGCAAGCGGCCCGCGAACACGCAAAAAACCCCGCGAACTCGCAAAAAAAAATCCGCAAATTCGCATGAATTAGCGAATTTTGCGGATCATTTTCATTTTCATTTTCTTTTTTTTCATATGCTGCTAAGTACTGCCACTGTGTACCACCACTACTACCACCACAACGATACCATTTCATCCGCCCAGGATTGCCAACCTTCATCGCCAGTTGCCATGCAGCCAGCCCTGTGTCTAGCCCTATTCTCAAACACGAATCACAGGTAAGATAAGCATTTGGGGGGGAGGAAGAATAGTGGAGTAGTAGGAGAGAGGAGAGAATGACGGTAGTACTACTAAAGTAGTAGGACAATTGAATTCACCAACTGTGAGTGGCACTTACTTTTGTAAACATTTGGTCGATTAATTAGACTATTTGAATCAAGTAGCCAGTTAATTTTCAGGAAAACAAACAAACAGGTAACCCCCCTCCTCCCCCGCAAAACAGTAAAAACGCATATGCAATGTTTAAGTTGCAAGTAAATATTTATTTCAATCCATAACAAAAATAAACTATCCCGCTCGACCCGACCCACCTCCCTCCCTAACCCCAAAGAATGTCTGTGAAAAAGTCCCCATAGTCCAAGAAAAAACCCAACTCCCAATTCCCACCCCCAAAAGTCTTTAAAAAAGGGGCAAGGGACAGTCTCTCCTCCTCTACTGCTGCCGGCGGTGTCCTTTGGCCAGGTTGGCCCGTTGCTCCCTGCGGAGGTTCTTGAGCAGGCACTTCATTCTCTCCATCTCCTGCTCAAGGTTGGACACCCTGAGGGTTAGGTGGTGGATGCGGGCCTTGTACCTGCTATGGGGGGGTAGCTGATTTTTTGGCTGCTTGGCGGTAGTGGGTGGCTGCGGTACCACGGCTCCATACCACTGGAGGCTTACGCTGACTGGCTGACCCAGGGAGCGCGCAGGAGGATGCAGCTGTTGTGGTGGATGTTGTTGTGGACTGCGACTGCGTGTCCTCCGCCTCCTGGGCCACCAGCCGCCGATATTCAGCGACAATCGCCTCCAGCTTCCTTTGCCGGGCCCATCTAGCCAGCTCCTTCCGAGTCAGTTTGGAAGGAGCATCTATATGAAGAAACAAAAACATACTGTAACCAATGCTCTTTAAGATTAACACAAAATAATTCAGCAGAAAGTTGTGTCACAGTAGAACTAGCAACTTGCAAGCACAGTACATAACATTTGTGGCCTGTATCTATCTAACCTCCCACTTCGTCAGCCTCTGCTCTAACATTAGTGGGAGTTTCAGGAATCAATTCTACAAGCACTATATGGACTCACTACATTCGACTATGACAGTACACCAGTTTTATTCTTCTTCTTCTCTCTTGTTTAGCGAAATTGGTACATAAACATAATGCCAGCGCAGTCAACTTGCACCCGAGAAAAACAGACGCAAGCCATGATGACACAGATTTGCGTTACTGTACCAGTCCAGTACATGCAGGTGGTGAAGCTCTTACTTTTCGACTACGGGTGGCACTGAGAATACTCTGTTACAAGGGCTACTGCTTAATTAATTTAACTTTCACCCTACAGTGCCAATGACTACTAGAAAAGGAAAATGACGAAGATAAATAATATGATTATCTATCCCTTCACAGGATATTTGCTTACATATTGGAGACCTTTAGGTGCTTTGTTTTTTATTGAGTGAACAGTGATAGGCCACACATGAATGACAGAGTAGTACTAACATTTTTAACAGAGGTTGTGAGTGGCCCCCGTAATCGCCGGATATATGCTGTGCTTTCAATACAAACTACTGCTTCTATTCATGGTAGGATTCTAAAAAATTAGAACTTCTTTTCCTTGCCTTTGCTACACTGGAACGGACGTGCGGGGGCGGTGTAATATGCTCTTCAAAGTAACACTTACTTCATCCAGTCAGATAGTACCATGATCCAGGCATCCATCCATTCAAAGAAAATGTCAATCATTCTTCTTAATGTCTCAACTGGACAAACCTTAGTTTTTCTCACGGAAAAACAACATTTTAATTTTAATTTGGAAACTGCAAGCCATGCATCCGTGCTTGACTTGCATTTGAATGTGAACCAAAGGATATATTGCGCATATATAGAGTTTCTATTTCACCCACCCAGGCAGTCCTTTTCCCTTTCTCCTTCCACCCATCCTTGCTTCATCCTTCAACCGGCATGCATCATATTCCCAGCCCCACCTCGGGCAGCATTCAAAAACACGTATCATTCTTTGCCTGTCATCATTTCTTGTAACTCGCTCGTCCTTCCACACTTACTTACACTCTTCTTTCCCTTTTCGTTCATCCCATCCATCAAGTTCATCTCTGATCTGACTTGGCTTCTCGACAAAACTTTCACAGCTGTGTTGAAGTCAATTTAGAGGAGGCTACTACCTGGTTGATAAAAACTTAGTTCTAAATTTGTAAGTCTTCTTAACAGTAAAGTATACTTGTACTGTACAACATATACACCCGTGCAGAGAGCAGACTGCCCGCCACTACCGTGGCATCCCCCACAGCAGTTCCGGATGGCTGTTACACCGCCTCCGCCCCAGGAGTGCCCACCTCCGCGCTGGCCCCGGCACCGGTGGATGGCTGTGCCGATGTTCCACCTAGAAAATACATTTCAGATTCTTAGATACCATATACACAACTCCCTAATATTTGTCTAGGAATGAAAAAATGTTAATACGACTACACAAACAAATGTAATAATTTGTGACTCTCTAGTCTAAACTACAACTTGCCCTTTTTTCAGGGAAGGGTGTTTTTTAGTTATGCTTAGCCGTAACATGTCTTGCTACACTTTTTGGCACAACTGATGAATGCTTGCTTTTTAACACGCACCATTTTTCTCATAACAGACAGAAGCTTCCCTTCTAAGAACAAGAGCAAGATCAGATCCTCATCACTTGGACAGAGTCAGCAATGATTCAGCACCACAAAGAAGACTTGAAGTTCCAACCTGGTGAGGGCTCGCCAACAATTAATGTGTGAAATCACTAAGCACTTTTCATTTTTCAATCCACCGTTTATGTTGTATGATGAACTTAATTTTAATAAATGTTTTTACTTCTAATAAAGCTTTAAAACTTACATAGACTCTGTGTTTTTTGGTCATGAGTGAGTGAGCGAAAGGGTTTGCAATTTGCAAGCATGAGGCTGTGGCTCTGAGAGGTCGGGACTCTGACTCCGTACTCTTATGTCCTGGGTTGTATAATCATTGGGGATCAATCATCGATGAATTCGGGAGCTAAATGACTCTGTCACACTAGCTAGTCAGTAAGGAGATTTCGGGTTTAAATTCTGTTATGACTGAGGTATGTGGAAAGTCTAACTGCACCTATTATAATTGATAAACAATGCACTATTTTGTGTCCATAGTTCTGTTTGTGCAGAATAGTCCCTGCAACAGTAGTAGTATGGATTGTCCTCCTATCCAATCAAAAAGTAAACTAGTATCTTATTCTTTCTTGGTGGCCATTGACATTTTATTGTTGGGAATTGTCAAAGCATAAACATTTAGAAGACTTCCAAAGACATTATGGACAACCCAGAGGACTGCACTCAGTGCATAGAGCTATTGCTGAATAGAATGTGAGTTTTGGTTAACACCTTTTGCCAACTGTGCAAGCTTAGTTAGCTACACAGACAGACTAATAATATTCTAGTAGTACCACAGGGAGTCATAGTAGAGGCAGGATAAGAATTTAGAAACAGCCTACAAGAATATCAAAAACGATTTAGAAAAAATCGAATGACAAACGTTAGGAAAAAATAGGTGCTGTAAAAGATAGGGAAGTATAATTATTAATACTAACAGGAAAACTTACTGGGGCCAACAGAGGAGCCCTCGCCGGACCGATCCTGGCCTTCCTGATCTTGTCCCTTCTTCGCCGGCGCCGCTTCCTCCTCCTATGTCCCCTTGCCCCTGGGGGTGCTGATGTACAACATGAAAGAAAGACACAAACATGGATGATTGTTGTCAACCAAATCAAACATTTCAAAAAAACAATAACAAATTATTTCGGGGAAATAGACAACAATTGCACTAAATTTATTGACCTTTCTGATGTGGTCCACTAGGATATTAGTATTGCTGGATTTGCGGACCGTCTACTTGGAAAGTTATGTAACTCACTAAACCAACTACAAAAAGGTTCGACTAGGACTGGCAGGCAGCACTCCGCAGCATGCGAAGTGACAGACACAGTCCATCGTGATTGCAGACCAGTGAGAACACTAAAAAGTTTCCTACTAAATAACCAGTCATAATATTCTCAAACTTTCAATCCACCACCACTATCTCTTCTTAGCGGCAGGAGTACAAAGGAAGGAATGGACTTGAGTCTCTAGGGGCAGATTTACAAGCCCCTTGCGGCTCTTTGGCTCCGTCGTTGCGTGACTTTTGTGACGCAGTGGCAGCGCAAAAGAGGCGCCATGGTGCGGGGTATATTAACAACGTGACGCATCTGGGAGATGCATCACGTTGTAAAGCCCTGCGCCATCAGGGGGCGTTCCGGCGCAAGGGAGGGCCCTCCTAAAAGTGGCTGAGTGGAATATGCAAGATTTCACTCAGTGACTTTTAGGCCAATGCTGCGTCAAAACCCTGCGCCAGCTTGAAGCAGACGTACGGCTTGACGCAGCATTGGGGAGCTAGAGCACCCCAGAGCATTGCTGGAGCTGCGTCGTGCTTAACACGCAACTCCAGCAATGCACCGCCTTTACAGCACAGATGCGTGACGCATCTGTGTCGTTTTTACCCCATGGCGCACCATGGGTGGTGGAGGCGTGGCGCACAATTACTGGCGCATCCCTGCTAATTTGCAGGGATGCGCCATTAATTGTAAATCTGCCCCTTAGTGTCTAGCATTACGCAGTTCTGTAAAGTACACTCATACATATTCACTCAGGCCCATGAAATGAGCACAAAATCGAAAACAAGTAAGCATCGTAGCACCGCCACTGAGCAGGCGAGCAGTGCACCTGCAATGCAATCACAGAAGATTTTGAAACATAATTTACCTACAATGTAATCGGCAGCAATATTGCTCTTAGGAAAAAACAAACATTTGCAATATGATGACATAGAGCAGGAGAAAACAGAGTAGTGATTAAATAGCTACTACTACTCACCAAGCCCAGGGATCTCGATGCCTAGCAGGTCGAGCAGGTCGTGTTCACGGTCCAGGATATCGGACCACCGGTGCGTGGCCTGGCTTTAGGTGCGCCGGACCCGAGACTGCCGATACATGGCCCGGCACACCTTCCCCCACAGCTGCCGACGCTCCCGGAGCCCGTACCCGCCAGCGATCCTGCCGCCTGCTGCGATGGTCTTGGGGAGGTGTCGCTGGACATAAAAAATCAGTGCGGCCACCTCCTCCACGCTAAAGATCTCCCGGGCCACGACTTGCTCCCCCCTCAATCACCCGCATGGGAGCCGGGTGCGGGGTGCGGGACCCTTCCCCTTGCTATTCCCGACTCCCTTTGGCATGGTCTGGAGAGCTGAAGAAAAAAAAATAGAAAAGAATAGGGAAAAAGTAAAGAAAAGAAAAGAGTTTAAAAAAGTAGCTTTAAAAGTAACGAAAACTTGAAAAAAACACAAAATATAGATGTAGAAAAATAGAGGGATAGATAATGAGTAAAAAAGATCAAAAACAAGTTCAAAGAAGCAAAGGATTAGAGAGATTAGGATAGGAACAGCATGCCCAGAACCATACCAATGAATGAAAAACAAGATGGCCGCACCCATTGAGGACCGCGTGGGTAAGTTTACGCGATATTTCCCCCACGAGCACGCACAAACACACGCAAGCTCGTAGTAGCGCGCCGCACACAACGCAAGATTGCCAATAGCGCCCGGAAACGGATGGCTGTGCCCATGTACGACCGCATGGGTAACTTCGTGGTTGGTGCGCTGCAAGCGGCCCGCGAACACGCAAAAAAACCCGCGAACTCGCAAAAAAAAATCCGCAAATTCGCATGAATTAGCGAATTTTGCGGATCGCAAATTCGATTTCGTGCATGGCTTCCACTCTGTGATAGCAAACCCTGGCTTGCTTCATTGACGCGAGAGGAGGAAAACATCCTCTTGCTTCAATAAAAGAAAGGAGAATTGCTTTTGGGCAAGGGAAGCTGCATATTAGCCGCTCCCATTGCCCAAGGCAATGCCAGCTCCCGCAGGACGCGTGGAGCCGGCAGGACCCTGGGGGCATGGGGGCTCCCCCCAAAGTCCCTAACGAAGAGGCCAGGCCCAGGGGATGGGGTCCCCGGGGTCAGAATTGGTTTGGGAGGGGGGCCACAAGCCCCCCTGCCCTTTAAAAAAATAAAAGATATATGGTGATGTGGGCATGCCTTGGGGGATGAGGTCCCTGAGGCAAATGTAAATGAATTAAAGTAAAAAAAAAAAATCCCAAAAATTTGGAGTGGCGACCCTAGGTCAACTTTCAGCACTGCAACCTAGTGTGAACACGAAGGGTGCGTGGCTCTCAGCGCGCACCCTATTCTAAACGCGATGGGTCCGCAGCTCTCTAATGTGAACACGAAGGGTGTGGGGCTCTCAGCGCGACCCTCTAGTGTGAATACGAAGAGTGTGCGGGTCTGAGCGTGGCACACCAGTACTTCTCAGGTATTTAAAACACTAAGGGGCATATTCTCAAATACACATCGCTGAGTTAACAGCACTTTGGATCACTGACATAATATCGAGGAACATAATATCGACTAGCAAAAATATCTGCGAAAAAATATCGACAGACAGAATATCGACTTTGTATTTACAAAGAGGTAAGTACAAAAATATCGAGTAAAAAATATCGTTTACAAAAATATAGTTTATAAAAATATAGACTTTATTAAAAACAATGTTAAATTAATATTAAAAATTAATTACTAAAATATACTTAAAAATACTTAAATTACCTTATAATAATAAAATTATTAATTAACGTTATAAAAAAATGTACAATCATATTTGTTAAAACATATATATATAGTAACATAATATAATACAAAAATATCCAATATTATTACCGTAGGATAGCAGAAGTGTAAAAATGACTATTCCCACTCCAGACAGTGCAACAGTAGGTTAGGCGTTGGATAGCGTAGAGGTAAAAATTACTATTCCCACTCCAGAGAGTGCAACAGTAGGGAAAGCATTGGATAGCGTAGGGGTACAAATTACTATTCCCACTCCAGAGAGTGCAACAGTAGAGAAAGGGTTGGATAGCGTAGGGGTAAAAATTAATATTCCCACTCCAGAGAGTCAACAGTAGAGAAAGGGTTGGATAGCGTAGGGGTAAAAATTACTATTCCCATTCCAGAGAGTGCAACCGTAGGGAAAGCGTTGGATAGTGTTGGGGTAAACATTACTATTCCCACTCCAGAGAGTGCAACAGTAGGGAAAGCGTTGGATAGCGTAGGGGTAAAAATTACTATAACCACTCCAAAGAGTGCAACAGTAGGGAAAGCGTTGGATAGCGTTGGGTAAAAATTACTACTCCCACTCCAGAAAGTGCAACAGTAGGTAAGGCGTTGGATAGCGTAGAGGTAAAAATTACAATTCCCACTCCAGAGAGTGCAACAGTAGGGAAAGCGTTGGATAGCGTAGCGGTAAACATTACTATTCCCACTCCAGACAGTGCAACCGTAGAGAAAGGGTTGGATAGCGTAGGGGTAGAAATTACTATTCCCACTCCAGACAGTGCAACAGTAGGGAAAGCGTTGGATAGCGTAGGGGTAAAAATTACTATTCCCACTCCAAAGAGTGCAACGGTAGGGAAAGGGTTGGATAGCGTAGGGGTAAAAATTATTATTCCCACTCCAAAGAGTGCAACAGTAGGGAAAGCATTGGATAGCGTAGGGGTAAAAATTACTATTCCCACTCCAGGGAGTGCAACAGTAGGGAAAGCGTTGGATAGCGTAGGGGTAAAAATTACTATTCCCACTCCAGTGAGTGCAACAGTAGGGAAAGTAGATACTTCATAAATTATTTAAAAATATATATATATATTAAAATCTATAAAAAAATTATTACAAGTAATTACCAATTTAATATAATATAATAAGTAATTAATTACAAATACTAATTTAAATTAATCATTACAATTAATTATCTATTAATACTAATTAATTACAAATTAACAAGGAATTATTTAGTAATTAAAAAGTTACTTAAAAATGTAAATCTAATAAATACCACAAAAAATTAACATATGTAATTTGTTATAATTAAATTACTTCCCACCCTATTCCCCTATAAACCCAAAACCCACTACAGAAAATAAATTAGTAAAATTAACATAATTATCAATTAATTAATTTAATAAAATTAAATGTCAATTAAAATTTAATTAATTACCAAATAACAATTATTTAACAATGAATTATAAATAAATACCAAGACATAAATTATTATATTTATTAATTATAAATAAATTACTTCCCACCCTATTCCCGTATAAACCCACAACCCGCTACAGAAATTAAATTAGTTAAATTAACATAATTATCAATTAATCAATTAAATAAAATTAATTGGCAATTAAAATTTAATTAATTACAAAATAAAAATTAATTAACAATTAATTATAAAAAAATACCAATACATACATTTACATATTTAATTAATTATAATTAAATTATTTCTCACCCTATTCCCCTATAAGCCCACAACCCGCTACAGAATTTACGCCAAATTTAAATAACATTAAATTCTTTATTTATTTATTTATTTGTGTATTTATAGAGCGCAGACCTGTCACCCAGAGGGCATCCTGGCGCTTTGAACTTCTGGACGGGTACACTTCTCACTGCTCACCGCTTTTCGGAAAGAGGTGCGTTTTAAGCGCTTTCCTAAACGGCAGGAAGTCCTTGTGGCTTCTCAAGGAGCCAGGCAGGGAGTTCCAGAGTTTGGCCGCCGCAACACTAAATGAGCGGCCACCCATCCTAACTCTCTGGAACCTCGGGACGACCAGCAATAGTGCCGTGGAGGAGCGAAGGGGGCGCGAGGCAGAGTACCAGGTAAACATTTTCCGCAATGGTATAGGGCCCAGTTGGTGTACTGCCTTAAACACTAGGCACGCAGCTTTGTACTGCACTCGCAGGTGAACCGGGAGCCAGTGTAAGTCTCTGAGAGCAAGAGTGGAGGAGCAGGACCTTGGGCGCGAAAGAGCCAACTTGGCGGCCATGTTCTGCACTCGTTGTAATTAAATTACATTATAACATAAATAAACACTTTTCACACATAAAATACACTATAAAAAATTCGATGTTATTACATTTTAGATATTTTTATTAACCTATATTATGTACTTCGATATTTTGACTATCTATATTTTAAAATTCGATATTATATTACTTACCTTCAAAACGATATTTTTGATGTCTATATTCTGTCCATTCGATATTTTGTCCAGCCTATATTTTGTACTCGATATTATGTCCATTCTATATTTTTTAGTCGATACCCAGCACTTTATCACAACCAAAATGGTGATAAAATTAAAGCACCATTCACAAGCTGGTGCAAACAGCCCATATCACCAGTTTACCAGGGATAGCAGCCTCAACAAACATCGTCACGGATGACTCCGGCAAATATCGCTAATGAGATGCAGAGCAGGCGTGCAAAAAGCAGCGAACACACCATTTCGCAACATTCTCAACAACCAGCAAGATCGGCGAAGAGAACACTAAACAGGCGATGAGGTGCATTAGTACCGGGAAGTTCACACCTGCTCTGACCTGGTGTAAAGTCGGACTACAACCTGCAATAAGAATGGGAACCCAGCCAACAGCAACACCTGAACGACAACAGATACCATTGAGCCTACATTCAGGCAGCTCAGACACTCAAGAGTGCCCCGACAACCCTTGCCACAACTATCTTGTTCACTGTTTCCCCTTGCCCCCCCTATCAACAAATGTGACAGCAACCTTCCGAAATCTGGAACGTAACAAACCGGCTGATGTTGCACAATTAAAGCAACAAAGAATCATGTGAGGTTGGACAAATGAGAATCACAGTCATCTATGGATTTACATATAAAAGATTTTATTTACACAAAACAATAAAATAAAAGTAGGTACAGCCATGGCATGTCATCCTTCTTCAATCTCTGACTCACAGCCTG